>NC_054470.1:33321509-33938652 GCF_017639515.1 Carcharodon carcharias
ACTTTCAGCTGACTGTTCCCGCCCAACTAGGAGAACAGCGCCATTTTGTGCCCTATTTCTAACACTTTCTTAAAAGCAAGATTCACTTCAGCCGGCAATCTTCGCTGAATAGTATCCTCCTGCATGCTACATACCAAACAATCCCTGAGCATGTCATTCAATGTTTCACTGAAATCACAATATTCCGCTAGTTGTTTTAATTCTGCCACATAGGTAGCAATAGTCTCCCCTAGGGTTCTATTCCATGAATTGAACCTGAACCTCTGCATTGTGACTGAGGGCTTGGGTTGAAAATATCCCTTAACGAGGTCTATTAATTCACTGAAGGTCTTTGAATCTGAGGCACTGAGGGCCATCAAGCTTCAAATTAAACGAGGTTTTTCTCTTACAAATACTCAGGAGAATTTCTCTCCTCTTTTCTTCCCCCGTGATTTTGTTGGCTTGAAAGAAGAACGCAAGACGTTCTATATATTGAGACCAGTCATCTGTGGCTGCTTCAAATTCTGCCAAACTGTGGCATTTTGGATGAGTATATCTTCTTTCTCTTTAATTATTTTAGATAATCACAATTGCTCGGCAAGGGACAGTGCAGGATCTGATTTATCCTCATCACCAGTTTGTTATGGAGTTGATTTTCCAGGAAACTTTTCTTGGTGGGCACATTTAACTTTATTTACAAAACAGCAACAGCGACTACATGTGTGCATCAAAGTGTATAACTAAAGAAAGACTCTCCCCTAGAGGCTCCCTGTGCTGCTAACTCATTGGTTTACACAGATCATGTGAACTTGCAGCACAGGATTATTCTTAAAGTTACAGTCCTACATTTATCAAAACTATAATTATGACAGCTTGATAGGTGATGAAGGGGAGCTGGAAGGTGATGCCAGGGGGGTCAACAGTGATGGGGGGAAAGGACATGGGGATTGAGCAAAAATCTGACTACGATCATCATTGTCGAAATCAAAGGTGTGTACAGCCTTGTGTTGGACAAGGTGCTGCATGGGAGAGCAATCAGTGGGTGGGCAGAAATACAGGTCAGCTCAGATGGACAACTGAAAAAGAACACCAGCGGGCAGCATTGAAAATGCTTAGGACAGTGAGATGAGTGTGATGAATGGGCGTGCATGGGAGAATGCTTGCATGAGGCTCTGAAAGGCGCTACCACACACAGAGGCACATACATGCATGCATGGACATGTGCGCACACATGTGCACATGCATGCACATGCACACAAGCACACTTCTCCCTCCAGAATCATGCATAATCCAGCTGTGTGCAGCTGAACTGCTAGTGGTGAGGGTAGGGGGGATGCAGTGGGAGGACTCACGAAGCCTGTAAATGAAGCTGAAAGGCAACATATGCTTACATATGGGCACCACTTCAACACTCTGTTGAGGGCATCCAACAGCTCTGCGTGATGTTCCCCCACCGTCTGCTGACTCTCCAGAATGAGGTGGAAGGCCAAATCTAGAGGCTCGTCATATGGCTTGGACCTCACAGATGACTCTTCCCAGCAGTCTTCCGAGTGCCGGGGAGCTCGGCTGAATCTACCTCCTCCTGTTGCGGATATGTGTCTGTGCAGTCACCACCAGATTGTGAACCCAAGCCTGCTCTAGATCTAGGTCCCACCAAGGTTTGTGTGTCTGCGCTGATGGTGGATGTGGGCAAGTGCTATTACAGGTCTTCCAGGCTGCTTATTTCCAGCTCTTCAGTGGAGGAGGTGTCCTCTTGGCTGCAGGTGAGGATGTGGATGGAACTGAGGGACTGGTTGGCTGAGGGTGTCGGTCGCTTGACAGAGCTCCCTGTGGACCAAAGTCGAGATAACTAGTGCATGGCAGCAGAGTCAAAAGCAGGAGAGACAGAGCACCCACAGTTGCGCTGAGAGAGGATAATGGGGTGCAGGATCCTCACGTGGGTATTCGCCGCTGACCTCACTGTCACCAGAGGTACAGTCTATGTCCTCACCAGTCAGCGAGATGGCATGCTTCTCAAAGTGAGTTAGGGGCCTAATGTGGGCCATTCCACCCCCAGACTGGGACCTCTCCCTGCTAATGTCAGCCAGCTTCTCCTGCATGAAAACAGATGGAGAGAGTGTGAGCAGGACACATGGCACTGTGTGGAATGTTTGTGTGATGAGCGGAACCATGGACGGGATGAGGAAGCGAGCTCCAGAGGATGATCCTAATGGAGATGTGAGGGTGTGTGTGAGAGTTAGTGGTGTCATCCCTCGAGGTGTGAGATCCCTGTGGATGTGTGATGAGTTTGTGAGTGTGTAAGTTGAGAGTGATGAGGTGGTTGACTTACCCTGGTGGAATGGATGAGCGTATTCATCCTCTTCCTGCACTGGATGCTGCCCTCCTCTGTGCTCCGGTGGTGCTGACAACTGCTGCCACTGCCTTCCAGGCCATATTGGTGACTCTGGTGGATCTTTTGGAGCCAGAGCGGGGGAAGACATCGCAACGGCTTTCCATTGCATCCAGTAGCTACCCCAGAGAGGCATCATGAAATTTGGGGGCTTCTGTCTTCTTTGCTTTCGTGTCCATCTGTCACCAGGAGCAGCCCTGGTCTGAAGACATGAAGTAGGCTTGGCCCTCGTGTGATTTAAATATGGCATCTGGAGCGAGGAAGTGCTGAGGTCACAGCGGGCATTTCCAAGCCCACCCACCAGCGATCTAGCATGTTTCCCGAGAATACATTATTAATAAGGAGGGACACATCAGGAATGGGACCATATGGTGCGAAAACCCGCCATTGGGGCCGGCGGGTAAAAGGTCCTTTCTCTTGCTAGCTACCACACTTGGTGCAAATCTGGGATGATTGCACAGTCTGTATCTGTATTTAGTTAATAACTTTATCACTTTTTCTTAAGTAACTTCCAGCAGCAGTTTTGTAATAAACTGGCCTTTATAGATGCATAGACTCATAGATGTTTACAGCACAGAAAGAGGCCATTGAGCCCATCATGTCCACACTAGCTAACAAAGGTCTGACTACACGAATCCCGTTTTCCAGTGCATGTCCTATACTCCTGGAGGCTATGGCAACACAAGTGAATGTCTAAATACTTCTTAAATGTTATGATGGTTTCCAACTCAACCACCCTTTCAGGCAGTGAGTTCCAGAATCCCATCACCCTCTGGGTGAAAAGATTTCTCCTCAACTCCCCTCTTAGCCTTCTACCTCTTACCTTTAATCTATGCCCCCTGGTTATTGACCCCTCCACTAATGGAAAAAGCTTCTTCCTATCCATCCTATCTATGCCTCTCATAATTTTGTATATCTCTATCAGGTCCCCTCTCAGCCTTCACTGCTGTAAGGAAAACAACCCCAGCCTATCCAATCTTTCCTCATAGCTCAGGCCCTCCAGCCCAGGCAACATCCTGGTAAATCTCCTCTGCACCCTCTCCAGTGCAATTACATCCTTCCTGTAATGTGGTGACCATAGAAACATAGAAAATAGGAGCAGGAGTAGGCCATTCAGCCCTTCGAGCCTGCTCCACTATTCATTATGATCATGGCTGATCATCCAACCCAATAGCCTACTCCTGCTTTCTCCCCATATCCTTTGATCCCGTTCGCCCCAAGAGCTATATCTAACTCCTTCTTGAAAACATACAATGTTTTGGCCTCAACTACTTTCTGTGGTAGCGAATTCCACAGGCTCACCACTCTCTGGGTGAAGAAATTTCTCCTCATCTCCGTCCTAAATGGTCTACCCTGACTGGATGGCCTTTTAATTATATGCTAATGTATTACAATTAGCTCCCTGCTGACCGATGGCAGGAAACGCAGTCCACCGTGAACAGGTTGAGTGGAAGATCGTGACCTGCCTTCACGCCGTCGTGAAGTAGGTCCTGCCATATTTTCCGTGTACGCCCCCTATCACGCCCGATGCCAGCGGGCTCGGAAAATTCCGCCCTGAGTGTGTACTATCGAAAGGCGAATGCGGTGACAGAAGTGGATTCATATCCCATACCACGGTTGGAGGATCGCATTGAGAAAGTGGGACAATCGAAATTTATCACAAAGATTGATTGCTAAAAGGATATTGGCAGGTACCGTTGTCAGAGAGGGCAAAGGAGATATCAGCTTTTGTAACACCAAGTGGACTATATCAGTTTAAAGTCATGCCATTTGGTATGAAGAATGCACCTACAACATTTCAAAGACCGACAAAGTGATTGTAGGCCTCAGCAATTGTGCTGTCTCTATTGATGATCTAATCGTTTTCAGTCAGATATGGGAGGGACATTTACAGCATCTGGAGGAAATATTTACCTGACTGCAAGAAGCTAAATTGGTGATGAGCTTGGCTAAAAGTGAATTTGCAAAAGGGCAAGTTACGTATCTAGGCCATACTGTTGGACGTGGTAAGGTGGCTCCAAGAGATGCGAAAGTCAAGGCTATCGTGGATTTCCCAGAGCCAACAACAAAACAAGAAGTTTCGAGATTTCTGGGCAAGAGTGGGTTTTACCAGAAATTTGTACCAAATTTTAGCCAAGCAGTTGTTCCACTGACTGAACTATTAAAAAAGAACAAGAAGTTTCAATGGACACTGGAGTGTTTGAAAACTGTATTAACTATGACACCAGTTTTGACAGTACCCGATTATGCCAAGCAATTCAAGTTGGCCATTGATGCAAGCGATCTAGGCACTGGGGCTATACTGTTACAAAAAGAGGATGCTGGAATTGAAAAACAGCGAGGGTATTTTTCACGGAAGCTGAATGTGCAACAGCGAAGATATTCAATGATCGAAAAAGAGACTTTGAGTTTGGTGTTAGCATTGCAACATTTTGAAATTTATGTTGCAAACAATTTATCAGAAACAATTGTTTATACAGACCATAATCCTTTGAAGTTTTTGGACAAATTTTGAGACAAAAGTGCAAGGTTTTTCAGATGGAGTCTATTAATACAGCCATTTAATCTACGTATTATACATATTGCTGGAAGAGAAAATCTGTTCACAGATGCGTTATCAAAAGTTTGAAGCTTTAAGGAAAATGGGACTTTTTTTTAAAAAAAACCTGAACACTGAACTGGAGTGATTTCTGTTGATACCCGAAGGACTTGTGTATATATATATTGTTATGTTAATGCATGCATCTAGTCATGTAATAGTGTAATAAGTATAAGAGATAGTGTGAGGTGGGCTATTAAAATGAAGCTGTCTTTTAGGATTATGATTGTTCTTTTTCTGATAAGGAGGGGTATGTCATGAATGCATATATTATTATTTGAAAATATTTTTCTTTTAAAATAGTGGTTTGGTCTGTGGGTGTGTCTTAATTGGATTAAAGTCAGCTAGTCTGGGTGCTTTGATGTGTACTAGTTTTGATATGAGAGATAGCATGCATTTGTATTTTTTGAATAAAGCATTCAAGAATTGGGGTGAAAGCTACCATCTAACTAGCAGAGACCAAGCAATATGTTTATATTACTAATAAAAATGGTACTATGAAAGGGGTTTTATTGTTAAAAGGTGGAATTCAAAGAGGCTGGTGATACAATGAGAACTTACATTTAATGAATGGTGCTAGGTATAACTTTAGCAATTTTGTACATGCAGGGCAGAGGCAATATGAGATCAAAGGTAGCTGTAAACCTCCAACTGTCTCCACAGGAACCAAAGTGAAAAGAACCTCATTTTGAATTTGTAAGCTGAAAATACTTTGCCAGGTGTTTGGTTAAGTCTATGGGTTGCTGTTGCCTTAATGAAAATTAATTTGGGAATTTGTTAGAAGTTATGATAGTAATACTTTGTAGCCATGTATCTGTCTCTAATGTGTTGTAACTTAATAAAATGTTGCATATAGTTTAATGTAAAGCCTCTCGAGAACTGGTGGTCTGATTCTTGAATTTAGAGTTGCATATCAAACATAACACTTAAAACTATAGGTTATGACAGTTGTTTAAAGTCTCCCTCTGGGATTTTTAAATAATTCAGCTTTACCAACTGCATCATTCATAACAATGGTATTGATGTGGGAAATGCTACAGCGATAAAACAAAACCCTTACTGACTCAATATTGGAAAATTGGCCCAAAATAAGAGAGGAAATTAAATTTATGCTGGACAATGATATCATCGAACCAAGTTAAAGTAGCTGTTGATGAGCCCACTGGTGTTGAACAGGCAAGACTAAAGAAGACAAAGCCCAGATCCAGAAGCTTAGAACAAGTTGCTGTTTCTGTTACTGGAAGATTACATTGGTGGGTCTACCCACCAGACTGAGTTAAGCAAGTTAAGCAGACATGCGCCATTTGTGATGAAGACCTTGCCTGTAGAACTCAGGTTGGCTGGGTGCTACTGTCAGCTGGGAATTATACTTGCTCCTAGAAAGCAAGGAGCTGAAATTCCACAGGAGGAAGGCAGGGTCTGAAGGATTTGTGACTGAGTGTGATCACCAAAATCCTAGTGGACTGCTAAGCATTTTGTGAGATCTGGCTTGATTATATCTGCCATTTAACGTGCAATTTATAGTTTATATTCAACCACAATTTTCCTGTTCATTCAAGTTTAACTCATGTTAATTCTGAATGTTAGAGCATAGGATAGATAGTATTTAGTGTTTGCTTTGTTGACTCTTGTATAGTAAAATTCTTTTTTTTTAAACTGTGGAATCCTGTGGCTTCATAGCAGAAACTGGGATTTCATATTTCTTCCATTTAAAAAAAAACTTATTGTTTTCTACTGATATTGTAATAGTGGATTCAATGCATTAATTGAAAATAGACTCAAGAAGAAAATGTGCTTAAAATCAGGAAAGCAATTTAGAAAGACATTAATATAAATTTCCTCAACTGTCCCTACTATAGCAGAGCTTCTATGTGCTTCAGGTGCAGTTATAGAGGGGGAGTGGGAAAGCTTCAAGGAAATTACATGCTGTTTAATTTCCATCTTTTCAATGATTCTGGAAATGTACTATCCTCCTGATAGCATGGTTGATCTATCTCACTGAACAGCCGTGAGAGAGTCAAACCTGACTATGAACTTGAGGATTTTATGGTTGATGTGCTCTGTTAACCTTGTGAATCAAATAAGACACAAGAGATGCTGACCCCTTGGACAAAATAGTCTCCATGGATTTATAACTAGGAGAATGAGAACCACTGTAAAAGTCAGATTGTGGTAACATATGCATTTACATCTGTGTCAATCTCTGAAGAAAACCTTCAGTATCTTCTTTAATTTCAGAAATATACTCTGCAGAGCTTTAGAAACAAAACACTATTTATTAAGTGCCGTGTTAGATAATGAGAGCAGAATCAAAATTTGTTTAGCTCATTTACATACATTAACTAACAATTAAAAATATTAGATTTGCCAACAAATATTGTTTAATTTTCATTAGCATCTAATTTACAAATTGTCCAAGATTAAGTCTATTTTTGTTACTTTGTGTGAGGGGTTTTGGGGTGGCTGGAGGGGGTAGGGTGGGAAGAAGAACTTTAACTCTGTTCGTCTAGAGTAAACTTGACAGAGTGATAGTTAAAGCTGCACAGCTTTTTTTTCCTGCTCTGATACTACCCCATGATGTTTTAACTCTGGATGGCTGACTCCAGCAGACACCTTATTAATATATGTTACTTGGGATGCTATTTTATTTAGTTTTTCTGACTAATGAAACTTGATGGACATTGAGCAGTGGCCTCAAAATGTAACTACATATATTTTCTTTGATGCCAGGAATTATATAGGCCTGGATTTTAATGCGCAGATGTGCTGCAAGTTGGAACAGGGCGTGGTGTCTTCAGCATGGGAAAACTGGAAGTAAGTGCAGCATGACTTTCAGTGGCTTTTAACTCAGCCACCTCACTATCATTTTACTTCCAGGTTTCCTATTCAGTTAGCATCAGTGGGCGTGAGGAAGGCATGATACTCTTCCCTAGTGATGGGAGGAAGAAGGCTGCAGCTAAAACAAAGGTGGCGTGAATCTAGGTTGCCCAGGAGATTAACAGAAGGAGCATAGTGCCAAGCTCTTAATCCAATACATGAAGAGATTCAATGACCACATCAGGCAAGGAAAGAAGAAAGTGGTACACTGCCCTACATCCTGATACGTGTATCACACTAATCTTCTTACACTGCCTTCTAAGGCTACTTCCAGCACACTACTCCTCACACCGACTTACCTTGCATGTGCACCCATCCCACTGTCTCTATGCACTTCCTCACTTCCCCAACTGACCATTTACATCTGTGAATTGTGCTCATCCTAATGTAAGGTTGTGCTGCTCCCAAAGCAAATGTTGTCCATCTTACAGTGAACACATACCATTACTCTCACTCATAGGTCTCTCCTTTCCTTCCTTTCACGAGAAGACAGTGGGAGCACCGGGAAGAGGCAAGGGAATGGAAGGTGACCATCCAGACAACTCACAACTAGCAGCTACAGTATGGGAGGTGCTAGAGTTTAGTAAAATCTTGGTATGCCTGGTCGTCAGAATGGGGATGTAGGGGTATCCCAGCTATCTGGTAACAGAATTAAATATTGGTCAGTGACATTCAGTTGTGTTGACTTGATGTCAACAGTTGATGTAATACAATCATGCATAATGATAATTTAAAGCATCTTTACCTTCACAGTACTCTCTCCGCAACCATCTCTGAAGAGGCACTTGCATTTCCAGCAGTGGGTGGGTGAGGTCACCTACAATGACAACAACAACTTGGAGGGACTCTCTCCCTCTGAGAGTGCACCATCACAGGACTTACACAGACCATACACCAGCTCAGATACTCATGCTTCCATAGGAGTGGTTAGAGGGATAGTTCGATATTCACATGGTGACTTGCAATTCACAAGTAAGCAAAAGCAAATGGTGGAATCAGGGACAGCAATGGAAAGCCTGCGTTGGAGGCCACAGAACTCTCCAAGCTGTGCTCAGCTAGATAATGTGCAATATGCAGGGGCCATCGACAAAGAGGATACTTCTTGAGCAGCAGCATAAGATATATGAAGCTCTGGCAGGCATTCCAAGAGCACTGTACATGATTGGAGAGAGATTGGAGTCTGTCTACAATCTTTTCTTCAGTGGAAAGAGTGGCCAACTTCATGGAGCACCAAATCCTGCAATCACACAAGTGTTTACAGGCCTTCACCAATGGTTTGCACATTATGAATGTCATCTTAAGAAAAATGAATAATACCATAGCCTTGGACATTCATTGCCCAAGTGATCCACAGCAAAGTGCTCTCCAATATGAAAAGTGCGTCTTGACCATGATGGGGATGATGGAGAAAGGAGACATGGAAGTGCGGACTCAGCTCAAAGTGCTTCCATTTCTCAACTATTGCCCACTCCTCAGTCAGTACCAACAAATGCCTCATGTCCCAATGTCAGCCCTGTACAGATGTAAGTGGAGCCGTCTCATGGGCTCCAAATCCCAGAATATGTCGGCCAAGAGCATCTCAACACTCAGAGCGAGAATCAGAGCAGCCTGTAAAATCTTTACCAAAGCCACAGGGGTTGAACCACATAGAAGTGTCAGGAAAAAGAGTGAAGATTTGCAGCTGTACAAGGGTATGCATATGGTTATGTCACACATTGTTAGATTGTTAAGTTTCTGTTGTCTTTTTGACCTTGGATAAACTCCCCCCTCCCGCCCCCACCCCCCAACTCCCATCCACCTTCCCATCCTTCTGGACGTGTCTGTAACCTTCGACATGTGGTTGACCACACTGTCCTCTTCCAATGGCTCTCCAACATTGTCCAGCAGGGTGGGGCTGCTCTCATCTGGTTCCATCCTTATCTATCTAGTTCTAGCCAGAGAATTACCTGCAATAGCTTCTCTTCCCTTTTCCGCATTTTTACCACTGGTGTCCCCCTAGGATCCATCCTTGGCATCCTCCTATTTCTAATCTACATGCTGCCCCCTCAGTGACATAATCCAAAAAACACAGTATCAATTTCCATATAACACTTAGCACTACCTCAATACTACCTCTCTCGACCCTGCCACTGTTTTTAAATTATCAGACCTCTTGTCCAACATTGAATACCAAATGAGCAGAAACTTCTCTAATTAATTGTTGAGAAGGCCAAAACCATTGTCTTTGATCCCACTACAAATTGTGTACCCTAGCCACTGACTCCAGCCCTCTCCCTGGCAACTGAGACAGAACAAAACTGTTCACAATTTTGATGTTATATTGAACCCTGAGCTAAGCTTCTAACCACATATTCACACTGTCACTAAGACCATCTATTTTCAGCTCCATAACACCCCTGATTTTTCCCCTATCCCAGCTTATCTGAAACTCTCATCCATACATTAATCTCCAAAATGTATAAAGCCATCTCTCGGCACAAGTACTGTGAACAAGCCGTTTACATGAGCAGGAATGAAAGCAACTGTAAGTACTGAGTATTTATTGCCATTTTTCCCCGTCATGGCTTCATCTGCTTCAGTTGGCACTGTGCACTCACATTGCTATCACTGGTGAGTTCCATGAAGCAAAAAGCTGAAGTTGGCAGGTTGGAGCCAGCTTCCAGTTGTGCTTGCATTTTTGTCAGATTTAATTCCCTTCCTTGCAGCCAAACACACATGCTGCTCCACATTAAAATTTGACCCACACATATTTACAGCGCAGAAACAGGCCATTCAGTCCAACAGGTCTATGCCACTGTTTATATCGCACATGAGGCCACTCCTACTTTACTTCATCTCAAACTATCAACAATCCTACTATTCCTTTCTCCCTCATGCACTTTTCAAGCTTCCCTGAAGTGCCTCAGTGCTACTCATCTCAATCACTCCATACGGTGACAAATTCCACATTCTCACCAGTCTCTGAGTGAAGAAGTTTCTCCTGAATTCCTGTTGGATTTAATATATATTTATGGCCAGTTCGCTTTGGACTACTGCGCAACTGGAAACATATTCTCTAAATCTGCCTTATCAAATCCCTTCTTAATTTTAAAGCCCCCTATCAGGTCACTTTTCAGTCTTTCTTCTTGAGAAAAAAGCCCCAACCTGATCGTTGTGCCCTCTAAGTTCTGGTATCATTCATGTAAATCGCTTTTGCACTTTTCCAGTGCTTCTATTACCTTTCTTAAGAAGATGGAGCCAAGAAATGTTCACAGTGCTCTAAATGTCATCTAACCAAGGTTCTATACACGTTTAACATAACTTCTCTCTTTTCTCACACTCCAGAAATGAACCTATGTGTGTTTGCTTTGCTTGCACCTTATTTGATTTGCTAACCCCATTGCTGCTTTTAATGATTTTTGAATCTCTACCCCTACATTCCTTCATGTTCCAACCCAGAATCACAGATCACAGAATCACAGTGCAGAAGAGGCCCTTCGGCCCATCGAGTCCGCACTGGCACGTGAGAAACACCTGACCTACCTACCTAATCCCATTTACCAGCACTTGGCCCATAGCCCTGAATGTTATGATGTGACAAATGCTCATCCAGGCACTTTTTAAAGGATATGAGGCAACCTGCCTCCACTAGTCTCCCAGGCAGTACATTCCAGACAGTCACCACCCTCTGGGAAAAAAAGTTTTTCCTCACACCTCCTCTAAACCTCCTGCCCCTCACCTTGAACTTATGTCCCCTCGTGGCTGACCCTTCAACTAAGGGGAACAGCTGCTCCCTATCCACCCTGTCCATGGCCCTCATAATTTTGTACACTTGATCAGGTCGCCCCTCAGTCTTCTCTGCTCCAATGAAAACAACCCAAGTCTATACAAACTCTCTTCATAACTTAAATGTTTCATTCCAGGCAACATGTTGGTGAATCTCCTCTGCACCCCCTCCAATACAATCACATCCTTCCTATAATGTGGCAACCAGAACTGCACACAGTATTCCAGCTGTGGCCTCACCAAGGTTCTATACAACTCCAACATGATCTCCCTACTTTAATAATCTACGCCTCGATTGATAAAGGCAAGTGTCCCAGATGCCTTTTTCACCACCCCACTAACATGCCTGTCCGCCTTCAGAGATCTATAGACACACACACCAAGGTCCCTTTGTTCCTCAGAACTTCTTAGTGTCATGCCATTCATTGAATACTTCCTTGTCAAATTACTCCTTCCAAAGTGTATCACCTCACACTTTTCAGGGTTAAATTCCATCTGCCACTTATCGGCCCATTTGACCATCCCATCTATATCTTCCTGTAGCCCAAGACACTCAACCTCACTGTTAGCCACCCGGCCAATCTTTGTGTCATCCACAAACTTACTAATCCTACTCCCCAAATAGTCATCTATGTCATCTATATAAATGACGAATAATAGGGGACCCAGCACAGATCCCTGTGGTATGCCACTGGACACTGGCTTCCAGTCACTAAAGCATCCTTCTGTCATCACCCTCTATCTACCACAACTAAGCCAATTTTGAATCCACCTTATCAAATTGCCCTGTATCCCATGTACATTTGCTTTCTTTATAAGTCTCCCATGTGGGATCTTGACAAAGGCTTTGCTGAAATCCTATAAACTACATCAACTGCACTACCCTCATCCACACACCTGGTCACCTCCTCAAAAAATTCACTCAAATTTGTTAGGCATGACCTCTCTCTGACAAAGCCATGCTAACTATCCCTGATCAAACCTTGCCTCTCCAAGTGGAGATAGATACTCTTCTTCAGAATTTTCTCCAATAGTTTCCCTACCACTGACATGAGACTCACTGGCCTGTAGTTCCTTGGCTTACCTCTATAACCCTTCTTAAACAGCGGAACCACATTAGTTGTTCTCCAGTCCTCTGGCACCTCCCCCATGGTCAGAGAGGAATTAAAAATTTGGGTCAGAGCCCCTGTGATCTCCTCCCTTGCCTCCCTCAGCAGTCTGGAGATTTGTCCACTTCTAAGCCTGCCAACACCTCCAATACCTTGTCACTCCCTATATCAATTTGCTCAAGAACCTCGCAGTCTCTCTCCCCGAGTTCGATACCTTCATCCTCATTCTCTTGGGTGAAGACGGATGTGAAGTATTTGTTCAACTCCAGTTAGACTCTTATTATCTTAGGAGTAGATGGTCTCTTCTTTTCCCCAAAAATGCACCATTTGACACTTGTCTATATTGAAATTCATTTGCAATTTACATGCTTACTCTGCAAGTTTGTTAATGTCTCCCTGTACTTAGTTGCAGTCTTCCTCAGTTTTAATTGTAACCCCCGATTTGGTGTCATCCATAAATCTTGGTGTTACGTCATCTACAAGTTTTGAGTGCTTCTCCAGGTCCCACAGGTATATTCTGAGCTTCTCCTACCCCAGGTCCCCTTCCCACTTCCTGCCTATTGAACGCTGCCAAGCTCATCCACCTCTACCCTCCTCCTCACTGCAATTTACCTACTTGATGGGCTGAGGCTGCCCAATCTTTGCCTGCTGGATGCTAAAGAGGTCCAGGATTCATGCTCTGGTGTTCACTATGACTAAATGAATTTGATCTTGTCAGCAATTCAAATTTTAAATAGCACCTGGAGTTAATGTCAACAATGCTTTTAAGAAGTCAAAGAATTAGGGACCACTGGGCCATTTTAGTAAAGGCCAGATCTTCATCTGGGCAATAGTTGAACTCAATGCGGCACCCACAATAGCACAGGGATTACAAGCATAGACACCTATTGAAAATGATGTGTCCAGTGAAACTGCTGTCATAGAGAGGAGGAAATGGAGAAACTATGATTGCTCCCAATAGATGTGACCAAGCTGTCTTTATTCTTTTGGAACAAGTTCTGGCTCTGCTGAAACATGCCGGATCGCTGGAGACCAGGCTTGGATTCTTGCTCCACCATGGCCTCAGTGCTTTCTCGCACCAGGCACCATATTTAAAGCTCACTAGAGCGCAGCCTACTTCATGTCTACAGACCAGGACCGCTCCAGGCGACAGATGGCCCCAGAAACAAAGATGGCAGCCCCCAAATTTAGTGACACCTCTCTAGGGCGCCTGCTGGATGCAGTGGAAGGCCATCACGATGTCTTCTACCCCTACTCTGGCTGCAGGAGGTCCACCAGAGTCACCAATCCAGCCTGGGAGGCTGTGGCAGCAGTGGTCAGTGCCACTGGAGCACAGAGGAGGTCAGCCATCCAGTGCAGGAAGAGGATGAATGCTCTCATCCGTTCCGCCAGGGTAAGTGAACCACCTCATCACTCTCAACTCACACACTCACAAACCCTTCACACATCCACAGGGATCTCACACCTCTAGGGACAACACCACTAACTCTCACACACACATTCACATCTCCATCAGGTTCATATCCTCTGGAGCTTGCACCCTCATCCTGTCCATGGCTCCACTCATCAAACATTCCACGCAGTGCCATGTGTCCTGCTCACGCTCTCTCCAACTGTTTTCATGCAGGAGAAGCTGGCTCACAACAGCAGGGTGAGGTCTCAGACGGGGGGTGGGGGGGGTGGAGTGGCCCATATTGGGCCCCTCCCTTACTTTAAGGAACATGCCATCACGCTGACTGGTGAGGACATGTACTGTGCCTGCGGCAACAGTGAGGTCGGCAGCGAACACCCATGTGAGGATCCTACGCTCCATCAACCTCTCTCAAAGCAACTGTGAGTGCTCTCTCTCCTGCTTTTGACTCTGCAGCCATGCACTAATTATCTCTACTTTGGTTCACAGGGAGCTCTGCCAAGCGACCAACACCTTCAGCCATTCAGTCCCTCAACTCCATCCATGTCCTCACCTCCAGCCAAGAGGACACCTCCTCCATTGATGAGCTGGAAATAAGCAGTATGGAAGACCCATCACAGCGCTTACCCACACCCTCCACCAGCACAGAGGCACACACCTCGGTGGGACCTAGATCTAGAGCAGGCTCAGGTTCACAATCTGGTGGTCACCGCACAGACACGTGTCCACAGCAGGAGGAGGCAGGTTCAGTTGAGCTCCCTGGCACTCGGAGGACTGCTGGGAATCCAAGTCAGATGATGAGCATCTGGATTCGTCCATCCAACTCATCCTGGAGAGTCAGCAGAAGGAGAGGCAACATCACTTAGAGCTGTTGGTAGCCCTCAACAGAGTAGCACATGAGTTAGATGTGTGTGACCACCTGCTCTCTGATGAAGTGCGGCCCACATGTGCATGTGTGGAGGTCTCCATTGGAAGGATAGAAGGCGCTATGAAGATCCTGGTCCACCACAGCATGGAGATGCACGCAATACTGCACTTCATCGTGGGAGCCATGGGTGAGTTCCTGCAGTGACAACATGAGAGGGAAATGGGGCACCTTGACATCCCTCAAGGCGCTCCTTCATCTCAAGGAGTCAGGCCAGGGTCCTCGGGCAGTCGGAGAAAGGAGGAATGGGAGCTGGACACCCCTGGGTCACCCACTGAGGAATCTCAAAGGCTGTCCTCTCCCTTTGAGTCCCCTTTGCCTGTGGCTCCTCAGAACAAAGGAGCCTGCTTGATTGGTACCCCAAACAACACTCTCAATATCCACTCCCTCCACCACCACTGCACAGTGGCAGCGGTGTGTACCATCTACAAGATGCACTGCAGAAACTCACCAAGGCTCCTTCAACAACACCTTCCAAACCCATGACCCCTACCACCAAGGAGCACAAGAGCAGCAAATGCGTGGGAACACCACAACTTGGAAGTTCCACATCAAGCCACACACCATCCTGACTTGGAAATACTTTGCTGTTCCTTCACTGTCAGTGCGTCAAAATCCTGCAACTCTCTCCCTATCAGTGCTGTGGTTGTACCTATACCACATGGATAGCAGCAGTTCAAGAAAGCAACTCCCCACCACCTTCTCAAGGGCAATTAGGGCTGGACAATAAACGCTGGCTGAGCCAGTGATGCCCACATCCCATGAAAGCATTTTAAAAATGGGGATCTTATGCCAGAAATCATGAGTGTTCCAAGTGTCTGTACTTCCTTTTGGCCCTCAGCTTTCTTTACCTATGGACTAAAGACTTCATTGCTGTTTTGATGTAGGGTGGCTGAGTTGTACTATTAGCGATAGAGTTGATCTGCAGACACCTCTTGGGTGGAAACATTAAGCTTATTTATAGTATACTCGGCAGCAACTACACATGTGCTTCCAACTCCAACTCTATGTCCACACTGACTGTGGAGGTGGCCTGTGCTACTCTCCTACTGAACAAAGAACAAACAAAAGTACAGCACAGGAACAGGCCCTTCGACCCTCCAACCCTGCGCCGATCATGTTGCCTGTCAAACTGAAACATTTTGCACTTCCGGGGTCCATATACCTCTATTCCCATCCTATTCATGTATTTGTCAAGCTGTCTCTTAAATACCACGATCGTACCTGTTTCCACCACCTCCTCTGGCAGCGAATTCCAGACACTCACTAGCCTCTGAGTAAAAAACATGCCCCACACATCTCCTTTAAAGTTTTCTCCTCTCACCTTAAATCTATGTCCCCTAGTAATTGACTTTTCCATCCTGGGAAAAAGCTTCTGACTATCTACTCTGTCCATGCCACTCATAATTTTGTAAACTTCTATCAAGTCGCCCCTCAATCTCTGTCACTCTAGTGAGAACAATCCAAGTTTCTCCAACCTCTCCTCATAGCTAATAACCTCCAGACCAGGCAGCATCCTGGTAAACCTCCTCTGCACCCTCTCCAACACCTCCATATCCTTCTGGTAATGTGGTGACCAGAATTGCACACAATATTCCAAGTGTGGCCTAACCAAGGTTCTATACAGCTGCAGCATGACTTCCCAGCTTTTATACTCAATACCCCTGCCAATGAAGGCAAGCATGCCATATGCCTTCCTGACTACCTTATCCACCTTCGTTGCCACTTTCAGTGACCTGTGGACCTGTACACCCAGATCCGTCTGCCCGTCGATGCACTTAAGAATTCTGCCATTTACTGTATAATTCCTACCTGTATTAGACCTTCCAAAATGCATTACCTCGCATTTGTCCGGATTAAACTCCATCTGCCATTTCTCTGCCCAAGTCTCTAACCGATCTATATCCCGTTGTATCCTTTGACAATCCTCTTCACTATCTGCAACTCCTCCAACTTTAGTGTCATCTGCAAACTTACTAATTAGCCCTGTTACATTTTCCTCCAAATCATTTAAATATACTACAAACAGCAAAGGTCCCAGCACTGATCCCTGCAGAACACCACTAGACACAGCTCTCCATTTAGAAAAGCACCCTTCCACTGCTACCCTCTGTCTTCTATGACCAAGTTAATTCTGTATCCATCTTGCCAGCTCACCACTGATCCCATGCGACTTTACCTTCTGTACCAGTTTGCCATGAGGGACCTTGTCAAAGGCCTTATTGAAATCCATGTATATAACATCCACTGCCCTTCTACCATCGATCATCTTTGTCAATTCCTTGAAAAACTCGATCAAGTTACTGAGACATGACCTGCCCTTCACAAAACCATGCTGCCTCTCACTAATACGCCCATTTGCTTCCAAATGGTAGTAAATCCTGTCACGAAGAATCTTCTCCAATAATTTCCCTACCACTGATGTAAGGCTCAGCAGCCTGTAATTTCCTGGATTATCCCTGCTACCTTTCTTAAACAATCGAACAATGTTGGCCATTCTCTAGTCCTCTGGGACCTCACCCGTAGCCAGTGAGGATACAAAGATTTCTGTCAAGGCCCCAGCAATCTCCTCCCTTGCCTCCCTCAGTACTCTGGGGTAGATCCCATCTGGCCCTGGGGACTTATCCACCTTAATAATTGGTTACTACAGATCATGTGATTTTCCTAACAAGCATTATTTGTAAAGGTACATTATGCACTAAATAAAACCATAATTATTACATTCCTCCCCCTTTAACTTGGCTATACATATTATAATTACAAGTACAAATTTTTCAAGATGTATAATATTTATACTGGGTAAGGAATTTACAAGTTTAGTCCTTCAGGTGGTTTCCTGATACATGTGGAACGTTGCAGCTCCATAAATTCAGATTCTTTGTCAGGTACCTCCTTTTCTGGAGGTGCTTTTGGCCAGGTGCTTCGATGGGCACTTGCAGTTCTGATTCCTCATCCCTTACAGGAACATCAGACATGTCAGTCCTGGATTGAGTACCGTCAAACAGAAACGCAGACCTGGTCATGGTCACTGGTGGAACCAAATCTTGATGATTTGCCTCTTTCTTCCTTAAATGGTCCACATGTTTATGAATGATCTGGCCTTCCACATCCACGTGGTATGAAAGAGGTCCAGTCACCGCACTTAATTCACCCGGTAACCATTTTGGTCCTTCCCCGACGTTTTTCATGTATATACCGGCTCTCCCACAGTAAATTTCCTTTCACGACTATGCCAGTCGTGTCTAGTTTTCTGGCTTCCCTGACTCCTTTCCACATTCCCCTCTAAATTTGACATTATTAAGCTTAATCTCATCCTGAGACAGCGTTTCAACAATAACTCCGCAGATGTGACACCTGTTTTGTGAGAGGTAGTCCTGTAATGAAAAAGGAAGCTTGTTAGCTTGATTGCCAAGGAATTGCCAGTTAGCTTTTTCATGGCTGCCTTGAAAGTTGGAACTGCCCTTGAAGCCAGTCCATTTGAGGAAGGATGGTACAGTGCAGTTTTTACTTGCTTGATACTGTTGAGGCTGATAAATAGTTGAAACTCAGTACTCGTAAATGCTGTGTCGTTATCAGAAACGACCACTTCTGGTATTCCGTGAATGCCAAAACTCTGACGTCGTTTCTCAATTGTAGCAGCCGATGTTGGTGCTTTCACTTCATTTAAGTCCAATCATTCTGAATGGGCATCGACGATGAGCAGAAATATTGTCCCCAGGAAAGGTCCAGTGTAGTCAATGTGTAACCCGGGGTCCACTTGGCCACTCCTATAAGTGTAATGGAGCTGTCACTGGCAGTTGCTGACATTGCACACAGTGCTTTACTAAACTCTCTATTTCACCATGCAGCCCAGGCTGCCATAGATAGTTACATGCTATGGTCTTCATTCAGGAAATTCCTGGATGGGCACTGTGTAGTTCAATTAAAAGTGGCTCCCTTCCCTTTGGAGGAACTATCACTCATGTACCCCACAATAAGAGGCCTCCTGGCTGGTTATTTCATGTCTTTTGTTGAAATACAGTTTTATTTTGTCAGATATGAGCTCCTGTGCCCAACCATGAAGCACTTGTTCTCATACCTGAGATAGGACTGGGTCCCAACTTGTCCAGTATCTGATCTGTTGAGCACATACCTGTGGGGAATCTAAGAAATTTAACAGAAAAACAAGTTCCTGTGGAACTGGGACATGCTCGTCATTTTCTTATGAAGGCAAATGACTAAGGGCATCGGTGTTTGTGATTTGATTGCTAGGCCTATGTACAAAAGTGTATTTGTATGCTGCCAGAATTAAAACCCATCGTTGTATTCTTGCTGAGGCTATGGGTGGTATAGCCTTGTCCTCACTAAACAATCCTAGCAATGGTTTGTGCTCTGAATCGATTGAAAAATGATGGCTGTGTACATACTATTGCTGGTCTATTATCCAGCTTCACCTGCTCCACTCACCTTAAACAGTACAAATTTCACCACATTTCTACTTCTCTGTAGACCTGAGGAAAAGTATGTACTCCAAACATCAACTCTGTTTCTCTTTCCACAGATGCTGTCAGAGCCTGCTGAGTTTTTCCAGCATTTTCTGTTTTTGTTTCAGATTTCTAGCATCCGCAGTATTTTGCTTTTATCTTAGAGTAAATGTTTGGATTTGTTGTATCAGGCTCTTCTACATTGAGATTTCTTTGGGCTTCTTCTTTTGTTTACAGGCCTGCTTGAATCTTTCCTTGCACTGCCTCATCATATGTCCATTTCTGTGACAGTAGTAGCATTCGATTTTTTTAAACTGCTAATCGCTGAAAATCTGATTGTTTTTACCTCTATTAAAATTACTCTTCAATTTTGCTCATAAGTTATTTTTCTTTATTCTTCGGCTAGTGGGGGTTGTTTCCTGCTTCTCGGCAGTCTCCCGCTTTTTTGCGCTTCTTTCAGCTGAGGTTTCCCACCTGATGTGGAGGTCAGCACCATTTTGAGCATGCTGTATTGCTTTTGAATTTCTTACAGTGCTTTCCATGGCCAGTGCTATCTCTAGCGCTTTCTTGAAATCCAGATTCGCTTCGGACAATAATCTTTCTGAATAGAGTCCTTCAGAGTCATTCAGAGTCATAATGAACTCACAATGTTCTATTAACTGCTTCAACTTTGCCACGTAGCATGCAATTGTCTCACCCAGGGCTCTATTTTGTGAATTAAACCCGAACCTCTGCATTGTGACTGAGGGCCTGTGTTAGAAATGACACTTCACAAGGTCCATCAATTCATCAAAATTCTTTGAATCTGGGGCACTAGGTGCCATAAAACTTCGAATAAAACCATAGGTTTTGCTCCCACAAGTACTCAAGAGGATCGCTTGCCTCTTCTCTTCTCCCGTAATCTCGTTTGCTTGAAAAAATAATGTGAGGTGTTCTATGTATAAAGCCCAATCATCTGTGGCTGGTTCAAAAGGATCAATGCTCCAAAACTGTGGTATTTTGAGAGGGGATAACTTCTTCAATTCTAATGGAGCTAGCTACTTACAATCACTGGGCGAGGTACAGTCCAATTTCTTTCTAACTTAGTTTCTTGGTGTTCAATCCTTTTTTATCCTCATCACCAGTTTTTTGTAGGGTGGCTGAGTTGTACTATTAGTGATAGAGTTGACCTGCAGACATTTGGTGGGTAGAAACTTTAAGTTTATTTACAACATACTCAGCAACAACTAAACACGTGCTTTCAACTCCAACTCTACAAGTCTACACTGACTGCTGAGGTAGCCCACACTAGTCTCCTATTGATTACTACAGATCATGTGTTCTTCCCAACAAGTATTATTCTTAAAGGTACATTACGCACTAAATAAAACCATAATTACTACAAGTTTGTTGTATTAACTGTGCAGTATTTGCTGCATTCCCTGTTATTTAAATTTCAGATGACAGTGATAGCAGGCAACAGCTTGAATATCTAAGCTGTAATTAACAGCAGCAATGCTTATGGAGCAGAGTATATGACAAGTAGACTGTTAGTGGCCTTATCAAGAACGAAACCAAGAAAGGAACTTTTGTGACAGATATTGGACTGAAATCCCAATAGGATCTGAAGCCATTTCTCCAATGAGGACTGGAAAATTGGGTGGAACCAATTTGTGCTTAGACTTCACTTTGTGTTCTTGGCACAGTCATTTTCCAACTGGGGAGGCATGGAAGGATCTTTTGCCTGCCCTTCCTACATCAAGGTGGCGTGTTGGGTGGAGTTCTCAAGCTTTCAGCCTTTAAAAACTTAAAAGTTCTCAGCAGGTCTCTCACCAGCTGAGAGTTCCTGTGAATTTTGTGGCAGCTTTGGGGTTCAATTCTTACAGACATAAGTTCATTTCTCCCAAAAGAGGATTAATGCTTCCAGAGTTCCGACTCTTGTTAGAGCTGAAGATCCTTTAGCTTTTCCTTTGGCTTGTAAGGGCCTTTTGGGGTAGCATGGAGCAACTGGATGTTAATCCATCTTTTGGCTGATGCCTCTGGTGCACCCTTATAGGCATGGGCCATGCCCCCCGAACATGTTAATGACCCCATCCCCACACTTTGGGAAGGGGTTGACATCTTGCAGTTTGACTGTAGTTTATGCTCCACTTCACTTGTGCCTGGCAGGGCAGGCCAATCATATTTATCCTTTTCAGCTCCAGTATGAAACTATCGGAAAAGTGCAATCTCTGTGAGTAGCAACCTGCTCAATCTTTCCTTCTTTTCCTCCACTTTTAGTATCTATGGTAGATTTGATGCACTTTTAAAATCTGGCTAGGACTAGGTTCAGTGTGAGTCATCTCCCACAGAAGTAAAATGCTCAGACTATTTAGAGTGGCTGACACAATTGGATGTGAGAAGGTATATGCAGCAGACTTGTAACACCAGATAAACTGTTCAAAAATCCATCAGTAACGTGATTTTATTTTCCTGAGTACACATTACAAACAGGAGCAGAAAGGAACACATTGGCTGATAAAGCTCTCTGGTTTTACTATTCCATTAACTATAATGAATGATTCTCACTAAAATGATTACTAATTAAATAAGCTTGCACTTCTATCAAATAATTATATTTTAGTATTTACACATTAAACCCAATTAATTACTGTTGTTGATATTAGCAGTTAAGCACTTAATGTGTTGACATCACATGCCTCCATCTGCTAGATTTCTAACACCAGCATTAATCCATTTATTGCCCTTGCCTACCTTTCAAAACACTGCTAACAAATCTGCAACAATGACTTCTCTTCACACTCCTGTACTGTCACCTCCAAAGAGCTCAAAGAATTTAACCTTAACTGACCCCTTCCTCATCCACATGTTGCACCTTGGTGAAAGCACCCACAAAGGTAAGTTTTACTTATTGAACTAAAGAACCATATGTCCATCTCATTTTGAAATAAAGCAACTTAACGATTCTCATAAAACCTCACCCTAGTGGTCAGTCAGTCTGTCATTAAATAGATTGAACAACTGTAGATATGAAAGACATGGGGGGGAATTTTCTCCCCGTCCAGGGTGGGGGGGTGCGGGGTGTTGTGTGGGGGGAGGCACGCAGCTGATCGGTGCTCCCAATCGGCTGGGCGCGCCATTTTATGTGAGCAGGCCAATTAAGCTGAGTCTGCTGCGTGCCCACCGAACTAAAAATCTAAATGACACGCGGTGACGTCAGGACGCATGCCAGATGTCACCATGCGTCAATTTATGCCTCGGCGAGCGGGCCCCGCCCCAACTCGTCCGGCCAAAAATTCTGCCCATGAATCCAGTCCTGATCAGAAAGAATTGTATTGTTATATCCCGAGGTTATATTATCACAAAAAGTAGCCATAGGATAGCGTGAGTCATCTCCCATGAAAGTAAGAAAACGAAAAAAAAAACACTAAGGCATTTGGTGAATAATTTCAAAATTTTATTTCAGTGAAGGTTTCAGGAATGCACTGATCTCAGAACTTAAAGCAAGTTCCTGTAAACTTGGTTGGAAATATGTAGGACATGAACACAAGACACACTTGAATGTGAGAAGGTATCTATCTACATTATACCCAAAACTTGCCAGGCCAGTAGGGTAAGATTTCATCTTCGGCACCTGAGTAGTAATCTGCTGGAAGAGATCACCTGCCTATCATGGAAGCCTGCCTATTTTCAATCACTCTCAAACAAAGTAAACCCCATAAGACCATAAGACGTAGGAGCAGAAGTAGGCCATTTGGCCCATCAAGTCTGCTCCACCATTCAATGAGATCATGGTTGATCTGATAATCCTCAACTCCACTTTCCTGCCTTTTCCCCATAACCCTTGATTCCCTTACTGATTAAAAATCTGTCTATCTCCGCCTTGAATATAATTAATGACCCAGCTTCTGCAGCCCTCTGCATTAAAGAATTCCATAGATTAACTACCCTTTGAGAGAAGAAATTCCTCCTCATCTCTGTTTTAAATGGGCAACCCCTTACTCTGAGATTATGCCTTGTGATCCTAGACTCTCTCACAAGGGGAAATAACCTCTCAGCATCTACCCTGTCAAGTCCCCGAAGAATCTTACATGTTTCAATAAGGTCGCCTCTCATTCTTCTAAACTCCAATGAATACAGGCCCAGCCTACTCAACCCCTCCTCATAAGAAAATCCCTCCATACCCGGAATTAACCTAGTGAACTTTCTCTGGACTGCCTCCAATGTCAGTATATCTTTCCTTAGATAAGGGGACCTAAACTGTTCACAATATTCTAAGTGTGGACTAACTAGTGCCTTGTATACATTTAGCAAATCTCCCTATTTTTATACTCCATTACCTTTGAAATAAAGCCCAACATTCCATTTGCCTTCCCTATTACCGGATGAACTTGTATGTTAGCTTTTTTGGGATTCATACACAAGGACTCCCAAATCCCTCTGTGCTGCAGCTTTCTGCAGTCTTTCTCCATTTAAATAATATTCAGTTCCACTAGTCTTCTTGCCAAAATGCATACCTCACATTTTCCCACATTATATTCCATCTGCCAAGTTTTTGCCCACTCACTTAACCTATCTATATCCCTTTGTAGGCTCCTTGTGTCATCCTCACCACTTGCCTTCCCACCTATTTTTGTATCATCTGCAAATTTGGTGATAGTACATTCACTTCCCTCATCTAAGTCATTAAAATATATTGTAAATAATTGAGGCCCCAGCACTGATCCCTGTGGCACTCCACTAGTTACAGGTTTCCGCCCTGAAAATGCCCCCCTTATCCCAACTCTCTGTCTTCTATTAGTTAGCCAATACTCTATCCATGTTAATATACTACCCCCAACACCATAGGCTCTAATCTTATTAAGTAGCCTTACATGCAGTACCTTATCAAATGCCTTTTGAAAATCCAAATTTATTACATCTACTGGTTCCCCTTTCTTTATCCTGCTTGTTACCTCCTCAAATAATTCTAATAAATTTGTCAGGCATGATTTCCTCTTCATGAAGCCATGCTGTCTCTGCTTGATTAGATTATGTAATTCTAAATGCTCTGTTATTACATCCTTTATAATAGATTCTAACATTTTCCCAATGACAGAGGTTAAGCTAACCTGCTTAAAGTAAGCTGTTTTATGTCTCGCTCCCTTTTTGAATAAGGGTGTTACAATGGCAGTTTTCCAAACCTCTGGGACTTTTCCAGAATCTAAGGATTCTTGGAAGATTACTACCAGTGCATCTACTATCTCTGTAGCTACTTTCTTTAATATCCTAGGATGCACCCATCAGGTCCAGGGGACTAATCGGCCTTTAGCCCCATTGGTTTCCCTAGTACTTTTTCTCTGATAGTTATTGCATTTATTTCCTCCCCCTCTTTTGCCCCTAGATTATTTAGTTTTGGAATGCTATTAGTATCTTCAACCGTGAAGACTGAAGCAAAGTATTTATTCAACTCTTCTGCCATTTCCTGGTTCCCCATAATTATTTCCTCAGTCTCATTCTGTAAGGGGCCTGTGTTCATTCTGGTCTCTCTCTTCCTTTTTATATATTTAAAGAAGCTCTTATTGTACATTTTTATATTGCTTGCTAGTTTACCCTCAAAATTTATTTTCTCCCTCTTTATTATTAAACCCCACAAATAGAAAATTGTTGGTTCCACTCTGTTACAGTGCTGTGGTCTATTTAAGGCCTGGAAAATACTAAGAGCAGAATCGTCCCAGGTTTGCACTAGGTGCAATAACAGGCTGGAAGAAGCACGTTTTACCCACTGGCCACAATGACAGCTTTTAACACTGTATCATACCTTCTCACCTCATTAATTATGTAGCCACAGGACAGGAGACATGCCGTCTCGCTAGCACACAGCCTCTGAATCACCCGCTGTGCCATTACCACACCGTTTCCTCATTCTGGGTGCCATATTTAAAGTCCTAGTCCTGCAGCCATTGAAAAGCCACCCTCACCTTATGGCTGGTCTGGTAGGTAGAGGCCTGCCCGTGACCCCTCCTAAAAGTGATGTGGTGCTGCCTACAAAGCCTGGCACTGACAACCATGAGTGCTGCATGAAGCAAGGTAGGTAATCAAACCTCAAAGTCCCGGGCGAAGTGCAGCTCCTCAGATGCATGTCTCTTATGTACAGTTGTGTAACAAGATGTACAATCATGCCGATGTGCCCTGCTGATCTAACATGGTGGGGGGAGAAGATGATGTGTGATTCCAGTGGGCAGAGATTATTATTATATTGTGAGAATGTTTTTTTGGGGGGAATATTGTGTTATTCTGTAAAGGTTTTGTGTGTGTGTGATTTTGTGATGTAATTAAGCTGGGCAGAGTTTAACAGGAGTCTGGGGGGTTGAAACATGAAAAGGGATAGAGGTGTGTTAAGTTTGAGGTACAAGTAAATAGGTTAGATCTGACATTTGCATTTTTAGATAAGTTGAGAGTTTGCTTGAATATCAAAGGGGAGTCAGAGGCATCAAGGAACATATCTCACAGGAGTTCCACAGGTAAATATTAGTGGGGGTATTATATTTTATTGATCCAAAAGCAAAGACAAGGTGGAAACATGAAATATCTTATATTTGGAAGGTCTGAGTTTCAAAGAGGTATGAGAACAATGGGACAGAGATAAAAGGAGGAAAAGGTATATTCGAGTTACTGTGGATAGCTGGATATAGCTGTTGAGAAAGAGATGGCTGGAGATAGCTGGAGCTGTTTGAGCTATTGAGCTAATTGAAGCTCTAATGCTGGGAGAGGATGCAATTTTTATCACCCATCGAGTCAAGCCAGAAAAATCTTGGGCTGCAGCAAGCAGTTTTATTCTGAATTGGATTCCACCGCAGAGTGGAAGAAAGTAAAGGTCATGTGGTATGCCTTTACTGAAGTTACAGCAGTTTGCCTTGTGTAATATTACTGGATTTCATAGTAGACATCAATAAGGGAGTATTGCTTAGAAGGTGTTTCTTTGTATGTTTGACCAAGTAGAGAGTTTTGGGGGAATGTGTTGTAAGACTAACCTTAATTGTGTAACTGTAATCATGTGTACTTAAGTTTTTTTTATTTTTGTTAATCAAACTTTACTTTTAATTGTTAAAATCCCAAAAGTGTTACTGAACCTTTTACTGCTGAGATTGGTGTGCTTCTTAGTTTCAGAACACCAAAAAAAAGGGTCTGGCCCGTAAGCAAAGTTTCCTTCTGGGATTTGGTTTGTGCAGCAATTAACAGCAGCTGTGGTCATAACAGTATGCAAATGTGTTAAAATAACGTTCCCAATGTACCATGGTGGGAAACACAGCCCACCATTGATAGGTGGAGCGGACGATCACAAACTGGTTTCATTACATTGTGAAATTGATTTCAGGCCTTCCCACCATACTGTCCGCTCACTCCCGCCATGATGCCCAACACCAACAGAAATGGAAAATTTTGGCCTAAGTCAAACGTAAAATTAATTCACTTAGTAAAATAGAAAGTACTAGTGTTCACCTTGATTTGTGAAATAATGCTATGTATAACCCAGTGGTTGTCAATTGTGCCCTCTAAACAGTGAATTTATAGGTGTCCAGATCACTTCATTGAATTACACAAATATTTTTATCCAACTAAAGGTTTTCTCTCATATTTAAAAGTATCAAGAGCTATCCATTCCTCTGAACAAAAGAAAGTTATATATGCAACCAGGGAGAAAAATCAGATTTACTGGCATAACTCAATGATTTACATTAATCCAAACTTAGCAAAATTTTCATGCAGCATTGCTAACTTAATGTAGTTAAAAGTGAGTTGGGAAGTTTTAAAATGAAATGCGACTTTCTTCTTTCCACTAAAACAATAGAAACAACCTGTGGTAATTGTAAATCCAAATGAATATGTTAATTCTGATTAAATTCAGTTCTAATGAGAAGTGATCAACCTGATATGTTGGCCCTGATATTAAAAGGGAGATAGGAGTGTATGGAGGAACACAGGGAAAATCTGACAAGGCCAGGGATGGGGAGGCCCTGTCGATCCTAACACTTAAGAATTTAAATTAAATAATCTGCTGCAGCTATCCACATGACAGCCTGGTCAATGAGCAAGTGCGTCGACAAGGAGCAGGAACATCAGCTCCGGGGACCCGTGGGAATGCTCTCCAGCAGTTAATGTGAGGAGTCTGGCCATGACTGGATGAAGGGAGGTCTTGCTGCTGTCTTAGGTTCTTTAAACTGCAATCAGGATTAGGGGTTGAGGTTGCTGCAATCTAGAGCAAGTTTTTTATTGTTCCCTGGTCAAGTTGGGGGGTGTGTGGGTGGGATAGAGATTGCTGTAATCCATTCTGAGTGGAGCTGGGGGTTACTGCAATCCAATCAGGGTGTAGGGAGCTTAGGGTTACTGCAGTCTGGGGGAGATTTTTTATTTTGCTTTGATTGGAGTGGGGTGGTGTCCAGCTAAAGTTGGGGGGGTAGGTGGAGAGCCTGGTACAAGGGAGACCTCAGACTGCCTGGTGAACCCAAGGTTCACTTGAGTTCAGCCCACAGAGAGGTGGTAGTGTATTGAATGTTGCACAGCCTCACAATTCAAAGAGCATTACTCATGGAGAAAGAATGACAAGAAGATTACCCCTTCTGTGACAAAAAAGTAATTCAAAGGAGAGGATTGAGTAAAAGAGAGGGGGCCAAAACTGCACCTTGCAGCCAGAACTGCTAGGGTTTAATTGTTTGTAGAGCACATCGGTTGACCTGCTTATTCCCTTCAAGCATTCCACATCTTCCTTTACACTAACAATCATTCCACCTCCTACTGCAACCTTGAAGTAAATAACCTCTGTGCCAAATATCATACATATGACATCTTGCCATTGCTGGCTGTTCACCTGCTATGAATTGTAATGCAGACAGAGGTGCAAAATTAGACAAAACTAATTGTGTAGTAGTGAAATCAATAATTTCCCTAACATAATTTTTCATCTATTTGACATTGCATAATTCTTTTCTTTAATTTATTTTTACTAATTCTATCAGTCCTGCTGAGATGGCTGCAGTATAGGTGGTTGAAGGCTGCTGTTACCCTTGCAATGCTTGATGTCAGCAACTTCTGGGAACTCAGGCCTGAGGGGTCCTGGCTGCTATAGCCAAGGCACAGGCAGCTGGTATTCTGGCATCATGGGGGATATTGATTGAGGGTGTGTCAATGCAGCTAACATTGCCATCTCACAGAATGACAGCACATACAGTACTCCCATCGCACCGTTGTCAGTTCCACGAGAGTGCAGGTATCATTGGTCTGTGAGAGAGCAACTTTCGGAAACTTAATGATGCCTTTAAAGCTCTGTCTGTGTGGAGACCCCAAGGTTGTGCAGACAGAGTAATGCAGAGTCTAGAGTCAGAATGGCTGCAGTTTCACTCAAAAGCTGATAACAGTGATACTCCATAGTAGATTGCAGAGCCCTCATGCCGTGCAACAGAATACCATGCCCAAGGTGGATGCAGATCTTTCAAACTTTCATACTTGGTATAAAACATCTTTCACAGTCTTTCCAATTCATTGCACAATCGTATGTGTGCCAAAAGGAGTTTCAATGGAAGACTCAGCCTT
This sequence comes from Carcharodon carcharias, assembly GCF_017639515.1. Classification (NCBI taxonomy): domain Eukaryota; kingdom Metazoa; phylum Chordata; class Chondrichthyes; order Lamniformes; family Lamnidae; genus Carcharodon; species Carcharodon carcharias. The sequence goes on from NC_054470.1 coordinate 33,350,576, forward strand.
TAAATTCACCCCTCCTAAGGAACAAAGCATGTCTTTGGTGAGTCCCATATATCTCAAATGTATTTTAAAATGTCAAAGTGATTAAAAATGTAAAGTGAAATATTTCCTGCAGATAAACATGGATCTGACCTGAAATTTCATGACTCACACTAACAGAAAAAGTTTCCCAAAATTTCCATTTATTTCTAAAAATGTGTACCAAAATTCCTGCAGAAATCATTTACTTATGTAAAACCAATATAAAAGAAGAATGAATGCAACTGTGTTATCTTCCATTCTAACTGATATATTTTAAATGGCTGAACTTTGGCTTAAATTTAGATGACCACAAAAGATCCCTTGGCACTATTTTGAAGAGCAGGGCAGTTATCCCTAGTGTCCTAGCCAATATTTATCCCTCAATCAACCAAACAAAAACGGATTATCTGATCATTATCACATTGTTGCTTGTGGGAGCTTGCTGTGTTCAAATTGGGTGCGACATTTCCTATATCGCGACAGTGACTACAATTCAACAATATTTCATTGACTGTAAAGTGCTTTGTGAAAGCAGCTATATAAACGGAAGCCTTTTCTCTTTTCTTTTTTTAGTAGTTCCAATAAGTATTTCCTGTATGCTATCATTTTACTTCATTGTACATTTCTTAAAATATTCAAGCTTACTAATTTATTAAGCTTTGTTCTTCACTATGTTAACCATTGATAAGTGCGACAAATTCCGGAAGACCAATGTGAATTTGTGGAAACTATATTTGAGTAATAGTAGCAACTATCCTTATAATTGTATTGCTGAATTGGACAAGTGCTTATTTAGATATATTTTCAAAATCTCTTCCACCCAATGCTTTGATCACTAAATCATAGTCACATGATAACACCAAAGTAAGTGATTCTAAGAATTGTGGTATTTTCAAAACCTAAGTGCTTAAATGAAATTTTGTGACCAGAGCTCTTGAGAAATTACAAGCACAAGTACAATTTGCGCTAATGCAGTTCTGTAGAGAATGCTCTGGATCTTGCAATTTATGTATTCAGGTTGGATGCAAATTTAAATAAGTTGATGGTGCACTGAAAGGAAACTTTACAAAAGTATTTGAATCTCTAGGACAAACACTGCAGTTTCTATTTAATATTTAAAAAGAAATTCTAAAAGCTTCAGAACTGTTAAATAAAGTTATTCCTTCAGTTGTATTGAGATCAAGTGACTTCATATCCTGCTGTGCCTAAATTTTGGGATGTAAATCTATGCCAATAGTGCACACAACCATTTGAGTCATGAGGGTCTTAGCAGCTATTCCTATTGGTTATTGATGAAGCCAGACCAACCTGAGTGCAGCTAGAACAACACAATGCAGCAAACAACAGCATTAGGAGAGACCTTCAGAAAAGAGAATATGTACAGACGAGTGTATATCACTACAGGGGATCTCACCTAAAACAGAAAGGGTTGGTGTTTTCATTCCCAAAATCATGTGTGTTTAGATTGGGTGGGATGTGAATTTTTTTGAAATCTCAAGTGCAGCTCCAACCCACCCCCAATTCGTGCACTTGTGGTTTTCACAGAGATAGGACAAGGACGGGCAACCAATCCACTCCTAGGAGACTAGGTGGTCATTTGAATATTACAATAGATGTTGCATGCCTCAGATTTAACCTATCTTCCAGGCTTAACCCAAGCCTCAATGAACCTAACAGCTTAAAAAAGGCAAGAACTACTTTTTGGAAAAGGTAAGTACCTTTACAGCACTGCTTGTGACCCAAAAGCAGTAGGAGTGCTTCCTCCCATCGCACCAACTTTATCATCATCTCTCTCCATCATAGGAACGTGGGTCCCCATATGGTTGGAGATGAGAACTTCTAGATTGGAGATTGGAATTCTCCCTCAGATGAAAGATCACCCCACTACCCTAGGATTGCATCTGCTGGACTGGAGATCAATACCTTCTACCTGACATTGGATACCCCCTGTATTAGCAACCAAACCTGCTCCATACCCCCCACCCATACTACCACTAACCAGGTTGCAAGCTCCTGTCGTACTCCTAGGCTATGGCCTCCTTTGGAAAATCCCTTGCCTGACTGGGACACAAGCCTGTCAATCAGGCTGGCTTCCAAGCAGGGAATTTGCTAGAATATAAAAGACACAAACTGTGACATTAAAATTGCAAAGATTACAGGGTGACTATAACTCCTGCCCCCCACCACTCACAAAACACACCCCAGCAAATATCAGGGCCATAGAATCTAACATATTCAATGTGGAAAGGAAAGTGGAAGAGGCTGCTTTGAGCCTTGGCACTGCAGATCAGAAGCACCTGCAGAAGAAGAGGGAGTGGGGGTACAGATTATTGAGCAAGATTTGCAATACAGCACACTACAACTGTATTCATAAACCCCTCTCCCATGTCTCCTCCACTGTCATCTCCAAGGAGCTCATGCATATCTTTGTCATAGAGATCAAGACCATCTGCTCAACTGTCTCTTTCATGTCCCTTCCTTCCCCTAGCCCACTGGGCCAAACTCCCCTAAAGGGCCCCCTGTCCTAGGCCTAAACTTACATTGATCTCTAGTTTCTTGTCCATCTATCCTCATGCCCTGTCTGAGCTAATTTTGTCCGAGACCCATCTATGCTCCCTCCACACTATTCCCACTAAACTGTTGACCACTCACCTTCCACTCCTGGTCTCCCTGTTAGCCAATATTGTTAATGACTTGCCCCCTTTAGGTGTTGTCCCTCTTTCCCTTAAATCTTCCTTCATCATCCCCTCCTCAAAAATCCAATCCTGGACCTTGCTGTCCTTTCAACTTCTGCCTTATGTCCAACCTCCTTTTCCTCTCCAAAGACCTTGGATGTGTTGTCTACCTCCAAAATCCTAACTGATCTTTCCCCAAGCTCCATATCTGAATCCTTCCAATCAGCTTTCCAACCCTGCTACTGATAGCAGCCTTCCATCTTGTAAGAAGATGGTTTGCGCTATTGTGGTCAACTGTGTGTTAAGCATCATCTGATGGAGCTCAGGAGCACCACTCTGGCAGGACTGTCTCTGTCACATTTGCTGCAGAGATAGACAGTGGGTTGAGAATGCATATGATTTGGTGGCCTCTTTTTTTCTCTCAGCCCTCTTCTCAGCCAGCTGAGCTTTTAGTTTCTGCTTGCCTCTTCCAATGCCCTTCCAAACAAACAGCCTGTAAAGGTCACAGCCCTCAGCAACTGTCCCTCAGCGGTCAGTGTTACTATCTGCTGTTTTCCTTTTGCTTGCAGGTGTTCTTGTAGTGGAGGTATGGATACCCAGGAGATCGTGACCCAGTGGCAATTCTCCCTTCAGAAGGTCTTTGGGTACATGGCTGTCATCCATCTGATGAATGTGGCCAAGCCAGTGCAGACATTGTTGACTTAGTAATGAGTGTATACTGATGGGATCAGCACACCCTAGGACCTGAGAGTTGGTGACCTTGTCTTGTCAAGAGATGCTGAGGATATGCCTGAGACAGCAAGGGTGGAAACTGTTCAGCCTTTTCTCCTGCTTAGCATATGTTGTCTAGGTCTCACCACTGTAGAGGAGTGCGCTGAGGATGCAGGCTTAGTAGGCTAGCAGTTTGGTGTTCTCGGTCAGGCTGCTGTTGTTCCACGTTCTCTTACTCAACTTGGACATAACAGCTGCAATTTGAGATGCATGTTGATTTCAGCATCAATTGCGATTGCTGATGATTGTGGAGCCTCGATACCTGAAGCTATCAACAACCTCCAGCATCACATTGTCAACTCTGACGGATGGTGGTGTGGCAACATTCTGGACCATGATATTTGACTTGCTGATGCTGATGGTCAAAGCAATACTTTACCAGCATGAGAGAGTCTCTCTACTTGCTGCTGAAGATGTTCCTTAGTATGGAATGCGAGTGCGGCATCATCTGCCTAGAGCAACTCTCTGATGAGGACCTGACGTACCTTTGTCTTGGGTCTCAGGCAAGGAAGACTGAATAATTTTAGAACCATAGAACCATAGAAAAGTTACAGCACAGAAGGAGGCCATTCAGCCCATCTTGTCCATGCCAGCCCGAGGATACCCTTTCTAATCCCACCTTCCTGCACATGGCCCATAGCCCTGCAGCTTACAGCACTTTATAGAACCATAGAAAAGTGGCATGTAAGCAGATACCTTCTGTAGATGACCTGAAGGCATATGACATCTGCTAAGAGAAGAATATGCCAAAGAGTGTCAGTGCTTAAAGACAACCCTCTTTGACCCCGCTGTGATCTCAGTGGGTTCCCAATGTTGCCCTATCATAGCTGACCTTACCCATCATATAGGCATAGAAAGAGGAGATCACATTGAGCAGCTTTGGTGGGCAGCCAATTTTCTCCAGCAGCTTAAATAGACTACCACGTTTGAATGCCTTGGTGAGACTGATAAAGGCAGTCGTGCTCTCCTTTGTTTGTGGCATTTCTCTTGCAGCTGCCGGACTGAAAAAATTGTGTCAATTGCTGATCTTGTGAGTAATATAAACATATTGCTTGATATATGCCAGCTAGGTGGTAGTTTTCACCCCACTTCTTGAATGCTGTATTCAAAAAATGCAAATGCACTCTATTGCTCTAACATATCTAAACTAGTGCACATCAAAGCATCCAGACTAGCTGGTTTTAATCCAATTAAGACACACCCACAGACTAAACCTCTATTTTAAATAAAAATATTTTCCAATAATGGTATATACGTTAATAGCTTCATGACAGGCTCAATGTCATATTTTGTTTTATATTACTCATGTGAAGTGTCCTGGGACTTTTTATTGTGTTAAATACACTATGCAGATATAAGTTGTTGTTGGAGCGTTATAGGAATTTGCTGGACAGCATAATCGCTAGAATAGACAAAGTTTTCTAGCACAGTGACTATATTAGATCTTCAGTGGCTTGTGGTTACAGTAACATGGGGCAATGTTGTAAAGTGTTATGGCTATATCCATATCTGACACAGGTCTACATTTCAAACCTCTCTGAGGATACAGATTCCAGATCTTGGAATGAAATTGCAGTCATCAATAATGAAAGGCTTCAGAGGTCAGGAATGTCATTCAATCTGGTCACAGTCAGACTAATGACAGCATACGGCTTCAGCAATATAGTGCAGAGTCAACAAAATGATAAAGAGCCTATGATATTCCAAAAGGTAAGCACTATCCTATTGCTGTGCCCCATTCAGTGACACTGAACCCTCCCTTGAGATTGCTCATGACATTCTGTGGCCCAGACATCAGATCTGCAGTCCAAATTTTGCATTGTCCTTTTAGATGTGATTCCTATTTTCAATGGCACTGCTACCAAGGAAGAATCACAAAGAGGGCAATCGAAAACATTTATAGCATACAGATGCTCTATGCTATCGAAGAGAAGTATTAATCTCTTTATTTTAATACTTCCCTTATTTGAAACAGTTTGCTAGCTCCATTAGAATAGTGTTATCCTGTTTATCTTAAATTGGATAGTGACACACAATCCAGCCTTTCAAGCTTTTTTATAGAGCTCAATCAGGTCTCCTCTAAGTCAAATCTGTTCTAGAATAAATATTCTTTAAGCTTGAGGCTCTCGAAGCTAGGAATCATTCTTGCAGCTTTCCTTTGAATTTTTTCCAAGGCCACTATATTACCCTGCATGTATGAGGACCAAACTATGCATAGCACTCTAAATGCCGTTGAGCAACGATCTGTAACAATAGAAAGGTCTCCTTTGATTCGCACAAAATGATTTTTGATACAACCTTGTTTGTTTTAGCTGCAGATTCTCTGGTTGTGAATCTGGTTGATTCATTGGTTGTGAAACTTCAGTTACCTGTGTGTAATAACAGCTCAAGTCTTTTCTCCCTCAACCATCTTCAGTATCATTGTTGTAAATTATGTATATTCTAAAAAAGAAACACTTGTATTTATATATACCCTTGGATGACCTCGGGATGTTCCAGCACAGTTTACAGCCAATGAAATACTTTTAAAATATACACATTGTTGTAGTGTGGGAAATGCAGCATATAATTTACACACCGCAATCTCTTATATACAACAAAGAGATAATGACCAGAGAGTCCATTTTTCTGTGATTTCAGTTGAGGGATAAACAATGGCTAGAGCACCAAGGAAAGCTCCCCTGCTCTTTGCCAAAATAGCTCTATAGGATCTTTTATGTCCACAATGAGAGGGTGGATAGGACCTCAGTTCCATACCTCACTGAAAGCCAGCATCTCTGACAGCGAACCACTTCTTCAGGGCTGCACTGGACTATCAGCCTTGATTTTTGTGCTCAAGTCTTGAACCTATAATCCACTGACTCAGAGGCAGGAGGGTTACCAACTGATGCACAGTTAACATCTTAAGTGCTAGTCTTACATACATACATGACACTGCATTTATCTAGGTTAAATTCTATTTGCCATTGTTTAGCCCATTTCCCACCACACCTAAAACTCTTTGCATTATGTTGTAATCCTCTATTGTTGTCACCCTTCTACGGACTACAGTGTTATCTACAAATTCACTGACCAATAAAATACATTAAGGATTTATGTGCTAATATCATGTAATATTTTTATTCGCAAAGAGCTAGGAACAAATTGTTATGTGAATATATATCCTGAGATGTCACATTTACTGCTGCACTGTAGTCATGTACCGAGTAACACTGCATTTCTCCAGTCACATGGAGAAATGTCAGAAGCACACTCTTTTATGTCTTCCAGTTAACCATAATTAGAAATAATTACACTTTAGACTCAAAATGCTGGAGCCTCATTAGCTGTGTTTCTTGCTGCTCTCCACTTGGCTGGTGGACAACACCTGCTGCTGCTGTGTATTTCTGTACTTCTGGCATACATTGGATGTAGGCACCACTCTTTCAAGATGCCAATAGAGTACACAGCTGATCTGACTCTGAGCTTACATTTATCCATTTTTATGTAGCTTTCATGTATCTTCTGAAGAAATTCTTCCTGCATCATTTTGGGTATGATTATTCTGGACTCGGCTAGCAGAACACCATCTTCTAGTGAAGTGACTGCTAAGGCTAATCTGCACCCAGAAGATTCTTCTCCAAATAGAACAGGCTACCTCAGACAATTGAGTTTTGGATAAGTTGCTGGCTCGGGATTTCCTCTGTGTTTTCTCTCTGCTTTTAATATTTGTTTGCTTTCAAAGGAGGCAACACTGTTTTTTATTTGGTTGCCAGGTGCAGTGACACTGGATGAGTTTCTCCAAGGCCTTGAAGTCGATATCAAAACTCCTAAATGAAGCCTTCAGAGTGTTCATGTAGCATTTCCTTTGCCCACCCTGAAAGCAGACACCAGATTCAAGCTTTTCAAAAAAGATTCGCTTTGGGTAAGCAAGTGTCAGAATTCTGATTACCTGACCAGCCAAACTCATCAGTGACTGTCTCAATATGGCATGGATGCTTGGCATGCCAGCTTGGGAGAGCACCTCAGTGTTTGGTGTTTTGTTCTGCCCTCTGATTCTCAGAAGCTTCCAAAGGCAGGTCAAGTGAAAGTGGTTGAATTTCTTGGCATGGTGCTGCACTCCAAGTCTCGCACGCACAGAACAGAGTGGGCAGGACTATTGCTCTATAGATTTTCAGTTTGGTGGGCAGACTTACTCCTCTTGGTTCCCATATTGATGTTTGAAGTTAGCTGAAGGTGGCACTAGCTTTGGCAATTCTTGCATGTGCCTTGTTGGAATTTCCTGTTAGCCATTGACCTGTGCACTAGCTGTTGGTTCAGAGCTGGACCTGCAATGTAGCATGAACTTGTTCTCCAATGCATGTGACAACTTCGGCCTTACAATCAGCATGAAGAAAACTGAAGTGACATACCAGCCTGCTCCAGGAAAGCCCTATCTTGAGCCCAAGGTTTCAGTCCACGACCAGAACCTGTTAGCAGTGGATAAGTTCACTTAAATCAGCAGCACACTCTCTCGAGCTGTCCATCTTGACAACAAGACATATGCTATATTCATTTCTTTAATGTTGAATGGGAAGACCTGAATTGACAGGGACCAATGGGAGATGTGAAGGGATGCTTTGTTGTTTGCAGTTGCTGGTGTTTGTGGCTTTGGAAGGACAAAAGTACCTTTTGAATGAGTTTGTGAGATGGGTTTATGGTAGAACCTAAGTGAACCTCACAATAATGAGAACAATAATGTGCACCACTGATGGTAGATTCCCCTCATCACCTTTCGCCTCCCTGTCTTCCTCCTCCTCCTCAAAATCTTCCAAAGAGGTTCTACACCTTGATCCTCCTACAAGTCTAAACCTCACTGCTGGGCAATGTTGTTCAGAGTGCAGCACACCACGATCATTCTGGAGTTCCTGGTTACTGTGTATTGAGGGATATCTCCAGATCTGTCCAGGCACCTGAAGTGCATCTTTATCATGATAATGGCTTGTTCGATGACACATCCGATGGTTATATGGCATTCACAGCACTGCTCCTGGGCCTCATTCTTCAAGTTTCTATGGGTGTCATCGGCAACATTTTAAGTGGATATCCCATGGGCTGAATAATATGGTGGTGTGCCAGTGACGGGTTCTGCACCAGGAAGTCGGTGGCATTCCGATTTCCCAGGCCCACTGTCAGAGCACACCCAATGATAATTGCCACCAATTAATGGCAAGGGTGGGTGATAGACCTTCATCCTGCCCAATGAGTGCTGGTGGGTGAGATGCCTGGTCTCAAAGGTAGCAGGACATGAACCAAAATAAAGTTAAAGTTAAAGCACTTTAAAGGGCCCCGTGGCACAGGAGATGAGCAATCTTGAGGACTCATTGTCCAGGCAAGAAGACTTGTGCAGTTTTCAGCCTTGCAAGGTAAGTGCATTTAAATTTTAGTTAATCTCTGCAAACCTCATCTCTCTTCATCAGTGGCCTAATTTTAAAATTGCAACAAGTTGTGAGAAGGGCTTGGTCCCGGTGCCATAAAAGGCTCAATGACCTAATGAGATCGCCCAGGGTGAGTATGGCCACAGTATGAAGAGTCTTGGTCCAGTGTGCTATAGGTCTTACTAGTGAATGTAGAAGTTAATTGAGGATTGCTGCTCCTCAAAGGCAGCATGATTCCAGAAGGACATGGCTGTCCTAGACCAGGCCATTGTGCATTTCAAGCAGTGGTCTAGTTATAGCCTGGCTGGTTTGCTGGATGACCTTATGACACATGAGCATAGTCTCAGGCTGGCATGCACTGTACTGATAATTGGTTGGAGGCATACCGTATGATTGTTTGAAACTTTTGACACAATGCTCTGTATCAAACTCTTTCAGGAGATGCGAGCCCACCATGACTGCAAGAGAGCCCTTACTGCTGGGGGTGTTCCGAATCTTGAAGTCCTGATTCCTTTTGAAGAGGAAGTGCTGGCGCTTTTGGAGCCTGACTCCTCCAGGAGCATAGGTAGAGGCGAGATTGAAGGAAGGCCTGGCTCTGTGTGATAGCAAAAGGCTTAGACTGATTGAAAAGGGGAGATGGCTAGTGAAAGTTTAATGGAGGGTAGGCATTATCCAATGTGGCTGATGCATATAGTTCATACATTGGAACCTTGACAAGCTTCATCATCTGCAGATTCACATCATCATTCAAGGGTATTGTATATGTGGACTGTAATCACTCATGTTGGACAGTGAAATGGTCGATGTGCATCATGTGATAGGGCTGATGTGGCAACGTTTTGGATACCCAATTACCCCCTTACTGATGTCTCTCTGTTAATGGAGATGTCTCTTCAGCACAAGCTGCACCAGAAACCATACAGCAACCTCTGTCCAAGGATGAGGAGGAATCCTCAGAGGATGCAGCATCACATCCTCTCACACCAGCCAGACCATCACAGAGGGTTTCTGAGTTCCTCTTGACCCTTGAGGTCTGACACTGCTCTGACCCCTTCATGCAACACCACAGCATCCTGATCCTCCCTGTGTTCCCTTCTTCCTCTAACCCTTCTCCTCCTGCTTATCCTTCTCTCTTCCTCACTGGATGTTGTGTCTCCAACTGAGAACACAATGCCCATTTGTTTCAGAGATGTTATACCCCTGGGAAGTGGTCAGTTAAAAACCATTGAGCACTCAGGAGAGCCATCTGAATCGCAGGGAAGTCTTCCAACTCAAACAATCTCCAAATGGGTAGTCTGCTCATTCACATGTGCCTCCCTGCAGTCACTGACGTGTTAACTGCAAAGCTGAGACTCTGGGCTCAGTTGTGGTTTATAAACCCACTCAAACAAGCTTAATCATTAAAAAACAGTTTCCCAACATGGCTGGATTCTTATCCTGTAGATGTATTATTGCCTTCAGAGCGTATTATTGCTCTTAGTTGGGTTGTTAAAACCTTAATGACTTTCCAAATTGACAGTTAAATAATATGGGCGGGTTTATGACTTTTAGCCCCGCCCACATAATGTATTATTGTAAACCGGCATGATGATGTCATCACCCTCCCCCCCATATTACGTTTGGCACTGCGGGTATGCTCCCAGGAGCGTATTATCCAGGTCCTCATCTCCGACCAGCCAGTCAGTAACTCTACTTCAAGGTGTGAAGAGATTAGGGAAGGTGAGCTGCCTCAAGACAAAAAACATCGAGACGCCTACATGGAAATCTTGCACACACCTGTATAAAGATCTTTCTGTGGTTGCACACCAGCTACACACTGATGGAGTTGACAAAGACTCCTGGATGATCCATGGATGCCTTAATTGCTGTGTGTGCAGTTGACAATGTCTTGCACCTCTGAGAAGCTAGTCGGAGCTGCAAACCCGAGTGCCCACTCTTTCTGGCTGGCACTGTCACAGGCAAAATTGACCTTATTGCGGTGCAATCAAACAAGCCATTAGTCACTCGCCTTATGCATTTGTGGATAGCTGTTAGAGCACCTGGGAGGCCTCCAGTATATTCACCAACTGCTTATTTGGATAAAAGCTTAATTAGGAAATGCTCCTGTTTAATTACTACTACCATGTAATTCCAAGAATATCTATAGACATGTGTTTGTTTTGTTTTATTTTTGTATGAACAGAAGAAGCAGTTATGCCTGAGAAGTGCAACTAACATTAGGAAAGGGATAGGAAGATAAGTTGGAGAAGCAGAGGCTTGAGGAGGGGATAACAATTCTACACTGGTGGGGTGATAGGGTGTAAAGAGAGAATATCTCTAGCCAGGATCAGTTTTTTTGTTTTTATCTCTGTGTTTAATTGACTGCCACTGCTCTTCAAGAAATGCCTACCTCCTTGAAGAAGTTCTGTTCCTCTCTGCGACAAGATTTCCGGATCTCTCTGTTGCCTTGTTCACCTTCATTGCTTTCCATTTCTCTTTCCTGGACTCGAACTCAAGTTCTGTCGAAGGGTCATGAGGACTCGAAACGTCAACTCTTTTCTTCTCCGCCGATGCTGCCAGACCTGCTGAGTTTTTCCAGGTAATTCTGTTTTTGTTTTGGATTTCCAGCATCCGCAGTTTTTTTGTTTTTATCTCTGTGTTTAATTGACTGCCACTGCTCTTCAAGAAATGCCTACCTCCTTGAAGAAGTTCTGTTCCTCTCTGCGACAAGATTTCCGGATCTCTCTGTTGCCTTGTTCACCTTCATTGCTTTCCATTTCTCTTTCCTGGACTCGAACTCAAGTTCTGTCGAAGGGTCATGAGGACTCGAAACGTCAACTCTTTTCTTCTCCGCCGATGCTGCCAGACCTGCTGAGTTTTTCCAGGTAATTCTGTTTTTGTTTTGGATTTCCAGCATCCTCAGTTTTTTTGTTTTTATCATTATAGATGTAAAAGATGTTTACTTTTTATTGCCACAGCTGAATTCTCAGTTATACCTTGTAAACAGCTGCTCAGATACTGTAATGTATCAAGTCTCACATATGTTGAATAAAGTATGATTACTGTCACCAGAATGAGTCAACATTGAATAATTGGCTATTAAGGTTTATCAAAAGAAAACCTAACGCCACTGACTTTGAGATCCAGCAACTGTCTCTGGTAGAAACGTGGAAGGATCTGGAGGTAAAAAAAGTGAGAGCGGTGGTGACTTTGCCAGCCACTGGTAAAGTATGGTCACCAGGTCCAATTGGCAGCAGCTGTTGTTCTAGCAGGCTGCAAATATCTGTCACCATAGTGACAGTCTTTGACCCAGAAGCAGTACAATAAGGAAAATTTGTGATGTGTTTAAAGTATCTCTGGAATCTACTTGTTTTTAAGAATGTTTGAAAAGCACTTTTAAAAGTTTGCAACGATTGTTAAGGGATCAATTGTAATTTTCTGGGATAATAAAAATATTGCACCATCTGACTCAATGAACCTTGATTTGGAAGCAGTACCAACAGGAATGAAGTTAAGACCAGAAGCCATGTGGCCAACAAGCACAAAGGAGAATTGGAGGCAGAAAGCAATCAGCACACAGACGCATGCACAAAGAAGTTATCAAACTCCTGATGTGTTTAAGAGCAAAGGTCAGTTTTCTGTTTTGGAATAAAAAGAAAAATAGAACTCTAGAAATATTTGGGGAAGTGATTTACAACCAAGCTAAAAGGAACTGAATCCTAAAAGTGGTGTGAATAATTCAGGATGCGAAAGAGCTGCAAGTTTGTATCAGAGGACCAGATCGTGAACCAGGTATTGTTGGTTGGTCGGTTAAAAAAGAACGCTGGAAAGCTATATCACCAGGACTAATGTGAACTAAGTGAGAAACTATTTGTAGGCATGTATCCTATTGAGTATCTGGGGATCTTGGATGGAATATGGCTGCCAGTAAATGCAACTCAAGGGCCGAATCAATTGAGTGGGAAAGTGAGAGATTCTACATACCGGAAACCAAGTTGGAAAGAGGAGATATTGCACGTGGTGCCACATTTGTAAGGAAATTATGCAGGTGCTTGTGGTTGCAAAAGAAGTATCTTTGTTTATCGACTAAGAGAAATTTACCTTTTTTATTTGGAGTATCATTTGCCTGTTAATTCATATGCAACTTGTGTTGTTTCTGATTCAGGCAAAAGTAAAAACTACAAAAAGTGAAATCTTGTTGGTAATTTCTTCATGTGAAGGTCATTCAGTAAATTTGTTTTTATTCTTTCATGGAATGTGGGTGTCACTGGCAAGGCCAACATTTTTTGCCCATTCCTAATTGCTCTTGAACTGAATGGCTTGCTAGGCTATTGCAGAGGACAGTTAAGTGTCAACCACATTGCTGTGGGTCTGGAGTCACATGTAGGCCAGATCAGTTCTGGATGGCAGCTTTCCTTCTCTAAAGGACACTAGTGAACTAGATGGGTTTTTATAACAATCAATTATAGTTGCCATTACTGAGATTAGCTTTATATTCCAGAATTATTAATGATTTAAATTGCCCTGCTGCCCTGGTGAGATTTAAACCCATTTCCTCAGAGCATTAGCCAGGGCATTTGGATTATTAGTCCAATAACATTACCACTACACCACATCTTCCCCTAAATTATTTTGGATTATGGTTTCCCCACCTGGTGTGACATCCTGAGACTCATGAGATGCTGGTGATCAGAAATGTTGAAGTAGTTTATCCTCTGCCTGTAGACTGTGTACCAGGTAGTGCCCCCGGAGGGCTGTACCTCCTCTTTCCGTTGTGAAGCTGCAAGTATGTGAGCAGCATGCTTCTGCTTCAGCTGCTGCTGTTGGTCATCTGCGCCCTCATCTAACATCCAATCTAAGGTAGCATAAACGGCACTCAGGCTATCCTGATAGATAAATGCCAAAGTGTGGATGAGACCACAAACTTCCAAAGTGTAGATGACACCTGCAAAGTGTTGAAGTAACCTCTCAGCACAATATTTGTGAACAAACCCTTTCCCACAAGCAGGTAAGAAAGCAGGTGCCAGTACTGAATATTTATTGGCATATATCTGTAAAATTGCTTCATCCACCTCAGCACTTGCCCTATGTTCACAGGTGAGTTCCAAGAAGCCTTGGAAACCGACCCAAAAGCCTATGTCACTATCGGTCTAAACGAGTGATTAACACATGTTAAGTGGCAACTCACCTCCTCCTAGGGGTTGCTCACACACAGCCTATTGTTAGTTGGAGTTGACTTCCTGATGTGTGGTCAATTTCCTTGGTTTCAACCCCCTCACCTCCCCAACTTTCAGCTAAACACACATCTCGTGTACATTAAAATCTAGCTGTAAGTGTAATGCCAGCACTAGATTCCCTGTTGCTACACGTTCACACTTGGAAGTTGGCATTTGGATAGCACATAAGTCTCACATTTCTCTTTCTAACACATGTTCCCCTTATATCTGACTGAAAGAGAAGGCTGGACATAATAGAAGGCAAGAATATGCAAACAGAAGGAGATCAAAATTATGCAATTTTTTAATCCTTAGGAGAAGGAACCAATGGGAGTGAACAGGACAGTTGGAGAAGGGGACATCAGCAACCATCCCCCAAACTTTCAGCTAGTACAGTAAAATCTTTATTATGTGGCATGCGCAGGGAAATGGGCGGTACCAGTTAATCAAAAATGCCAGTTAATGGAGAGTTCCATTTACTAGTGGAATAAAGCCCAATACCAGTAGCATGAACAAATATGCAAGCACTCATGAAATAAAGACCAGTATTCTTTTTACTTCCAATCTTCACGAGCATATTAAAACATTAAGTATAAAATTATACTGGTATGGGTTCCGGATAACTTTGTAATTGCTTCCGGTTGGTAAAATGACAATTCATATTATGGGAACATGAGAAATTCAATTAGGTAGAGAATTCTAGTTGATAAAACACCAGATAAGACAAAGTTTGCTGTGTTTTTTCCATTTTCAGTGGCTGGACTCTAGTGATAGGTGTGAGTCTGTAGTGGAAATGCACCTGTATGGCAAGCATCCTCTTCTAGGACCTGAAAATAGAGAAGTATATCTAGAAGGATACCAATAGCTGCACACAATTGAGTGTACTAAGATTGTCAATTATACAAATAGGCACAGGTAAGAGATACAGAATAGCAGCAAAAAAGCTGTCGGTGACTTGACCTCTAATACCCAGTCAGTTTAGTAGCAGGTGAGGCACATGCCAAATTGGTCATTATTACATTGCTGTTTGTGGAGCTTTTCTGTGGGGTAAACTGGCTGCCATGTTTTGTACATTACAAGAGAGAGAGGTGGTGGCATATTGGTGATATCACTGGGCTAGTAATCCAGAGACTTAGGCTCTGAGGACACAGTTTTGAATCCCACTATGGCAGCTGGTGGATTTTTAAATTCAATTAATAAATCTGGAATTAAATGCTAGTCTCGGTAATCATGACCGTGAAACCATTATCAATTGTCAAAAAAACCCTCATTAATGCCATTTAGGGAAGGAAATCTACCGTCCTTACCTAGCCTGGCCTACCCACTATGCCCTCTGAAACAAGTCATTAAGTTGCACCGAAAACTGCTGTGAATTCTACAAAAAAGGAATTCAACTCTCATCGACCTAGGCACTGGAAATGACACTGGCAAACCCAGCCCTGTCGACCCTGTAAAGTTCTCCTTACTAACATCTGGGGGCTTATTCTAATATTGGGAGAGGTGTCCCATAGACTAGTCAAGCAACAGACTGACATAGCCATGCTCACGGAATCATACCTTATAGCCAATGTACCAGACATCACCCTGGGTATGTCCTGACCCACCAATAGGAAAGAGCACCAGAGGTGGCAGCACAGTGGCACACAGTAGGGATGGAATTGCCCTTGAAGTTGTCAACATCAACTCCAGACCCCATGCTGTCTCATAGAATCAAGCTAAACATGGGCAAGGAAACCTATTGCTGATTATGACCTTCCCTCAGCACTATCATCCTGCTAAATGGGATAGATTTCAAACAGATCTAGCAACCCAAAACTGGACATACATGAGATGCTGTGGGCCATCAGTAGTAGTTGAATTGTATACACCCACAATCTGTAACCTCATGGCCCGGCATATCACCCACTCTCCCATTACCACCAAATCAGGGGATCAACTCTGCTTCAATGAAGAGTGCAGGAGAACATGCTAAGAGTAGCACCAGGTATACCTAAAAATAAGGTGCCAACCTGGTTAAGTTACAACATCACAGAATCACAGAATTTTAATGGCACAGAAGGCCATTTGGTCCACCGTGTCTGCACTGGCTCTCCAAAAGAGCATTATGACCTAGTGCCATTGCCCTGCCTTTTCCCCATACCTCGGCACATTGTTTCTATTTAAATAATCATCTAATGCCCTCTTGAATGCCTCAATTGAACCTGCCTTCACCACACTTCCAGGCAGTGCATTCCAGACTCAAACCACTCATTGTGTGAAAAAGTTTTTCCCTATCTACTCTGTTCAGCCCCCTCATGATTTTGAACATCTCTATCAAATCTCCTCTTAGCCTTCTTCTCTCCAATGAGAACAGTCCCAACTTCTCCAATCCATCTACGTAATTGAAGTTGCTCATCCCTGGAACCATTCTTGTAAACCTTTTCTGCACTCTCTCCAATGTGTTCACATCCTTCCTTTTATGTGGCACTCAGACCTGTACACAATACTCCAGCTGAGGTCTAATGAGTGTCTTATATAAATTCAGCATTACCTCCTTGGTCTTGTACTTTATGCCCCTATTAATAAAGCCCAAGATACTATATGCTTCATTAACTGCACTCTCCACCTGTCCAGCCACATTCAATGATCTATGCACATGTACACCCAGGTCTTTCTGCTCCTTCACACCTTTTAAAATTTCACCCCTCACTTTATATTGTCTCTCCATGTTCTTCCTACCAAAATGCATCACCTCACACTTCTCCATATTGAACTTCATCTGCCACCTATCTGCCCACACCACCAACTAGTCTATGTCCTTTTGAAGTTCTACACTGTCCTCCTCACAGTTCATAACACTCCCCAAGCTTCATATCATCTGCAAACTTTGAAATGGTCTCCTGCACACCAAGATCTAGATCATTAATATATACCACGGAAAGCAAGGATCCCAATACCGATTCCTGGGGAACTCCACTACAAACCTTCTTCCAGCCTGAAAAATATCCATTGACCGTTTACTATTGTTCAGCCAATTTCATACCCATGTTGCAACTGTCCCTTTTGTCCCATGAGCAACAACTTTTCTCACAAGTCTGTTGTGTGGCACTATATCAAATGCCTTTTGAAAGTCCATGTATACCACATCAACAGCATTATCCTCATCAACCCTCTCAGTTGTCTCTTCAAAAGAACTCAAGCAAGTTAGTTAAACACAATTTCCCCTTTAGAAATCCATGCTGGCTCTTCCTTATCAACCCATATTTTTCCATGTGACTACTAAATCTATTCTGAATAATTGTTTCTAGAATCTTGCCCACCATTGAAGTTAAACTGACTGGCCTGTAATTGCTGGGCTTATCCTTACATGGGCGTAACATTTGCAATTCTCCAGTCCTCTGGCACCTCCCCTGACTCTAGGGAAGACTGAAAGATTATGGCCAGTGCCCCTGCAATTTCTACTCCCACTTCCTTCGATATCCTTGGATGCATCTTGTCCAGTCCTGGTGCTTTGTCAACTTTAAGTACCAACAGTCTACTCAAAATTTCTTCCTTACCAATTTTGAACCCTTCTGGTGACAGAGTTTCCTCATCTGTCTCCGTGGCCTGGGTAGCATCTACCTCCTTGGTAAAGATGGATGTAAAGTATTTATTTAATACCTTAGCCATGGCCCCTTCCTCCATGTGTAAATTCCCTTTTAGGTCCCTAATCAACCGCACTCCTCCTTTTACCATCCTCTTACTATTTATGTGCCTGTGGAAGACTTTAGGATTCCCTTTTATGTTGGCTGCCAGTCTTTTCTCAAAATCCCTTTTCGCTTCTCTAATATGCTTTTTCACCTCCCCCCTGAACCCTCTGTATTCCTTTTGGATCTCAGTTGTATTTTCTACCTGACACCTGTCATAAGCACACTTTTTCTTCTTTATCTTAATTTCTGTCTCCTTTTTCATACAGAGGGCTCTGAATTTATGTTCCAATGTTCTTCATCTTCTGACTAGGCACTTTACAGCCTTCCGGACTGAATATTGAATTCAACAACTTTAGATCTTGAACTCCCTCCTCCATCCCACCCCCTTTCCGTTTCTTCCCTCTCCCTTTTGTTTTTTCCAATAATTTATATAGATTTTTCTTTTCCCTATTTCCGTTATTTTAAAAAATCTATACCTTTTATGCCCTGTTAGTCTTATTCCACCCCACCCCCACTAGAGCTGTACCATGTGTGTCCTGCCATCTATTCTTAATAGCACATTCATTTAGATAATATCACCACCTTCAACATCTCTTTGTTCTTTTGTCTGTGACATATTTTGGGTTATCTGCTCCTATCACTGCTTGCTTGTCCCTACAACCACCGACCCCCCCACTTCTCTACCTCTCCCCCCACTGCCCCCCCCACCACCACCCCCCCCCACCCCCCCACCCCCCCCAACCTTAAACCAGCTTATATTTCACCCCTCTCCTAATTTTACTCAGTTCTGTTGAAGGGTCATGAGGACTCGAAACGTCAACTTTTTTCTTCTCCGCCGATGCTGCCAGACCTGCTGAATTTTTCCAGGTAATTCTGTTTTTGTTTTGGGCTCTGAATTTGTTCGCTCTACTTTTCCCTTTCAATGGAATATACCTTGACTGTGCCCAAACCATTTCTTTTTTGAAGGTAGCCCATTGTTGAGCTACAGCTTTTCCTGCCAACCTTTCATTCCAGTCTATCTGGCTCAGCTCTGTTCTTGCCCCATCAACGTCAGCTCTCATCCAGTTAATTATTCTTACTCTGGATTTGCCTATTGTCCTTTTCTAACATCATCCTAAAACGTACAATACAATGATCACAACCTCCTAAACGTTTCCCCACTGACACTTGACCTACTTGGCCCACCTGATTTTCAAGAACCAAGTCTTTTATTGTTGGATTGGACTCATACTATTGTAGAAAATTTTCCTGAACACAATCTAGGAACTTTTGTCCCTCTCCACCCTTTACACTACCACTGTCCCAGTCTACATTTGGGTAATTAAAGTACTCCATTATAACTACTCCATAATGCTTGCATCTCTCTGCAATTTCCCTGCAGATTTATTCTTTTTTGTCCTTCTTACTAATTGGCAGCCTAGAGACTACACCGAGCAATGTAATTGCACCCCTTTTGTTCCTTAGCTCTAGTTAAATTGACCCTGTCCTTGAACCCTCTGAGACATCCTCTTTCTCCAGCACTGCAATGCTCTCCTTAACTACTACCACTACCCTTCCTTTCCTATCTCTTCTGAACACCTTGTACCCTGGAACATTTAACACCCAGTTCTGCCCTTCCTTGAGCCAGGTCTCTGTTATCACCACAACATCATATTTCCACATGGCAATATGCACCTGTAACTCCCCAATCTTATTTACTATACTCTGTTCATTCACATACATGCGTAGTAACCCTGATTTAGATTTTGTTACTTTCTCCCTCACCCCAACACTAACTATTAACTTACTATTCTCTATTCTCTAGTGCTATTTGTTCCTCCCAGTATTTTGTGCACCCTGGTAGTCCTCTCTAATATTCCCTTCTGGTTCTCACACCTCCGCCGAGTTAGTTTAAACCCCCCCCAAAAGCACAAGCAAAATGCCCCACAAGGAACTCAAGTGCTCTGTTCAGGTGCAACTGGTCCGCTGTGTACAGATGCCATCTCCCCCAGAGCCAGTCCCAGTGTCCCAGGAATCTAAAGCCCTTTCTCCTGCACCATCTTTCCAGCCACACTTTCATCTACCTTATTCTCCTATTTCTGTACTCGCTGACACGTGGCACTGGGAGTAATCAGGAGATTACTACATTTGAGGTCCTGTTTGCTAATTTTCTTCCTAGCTCCCTAAATTTTGATTGCAGGACCACATCCTCCTTCCTACACAAGTCATTGGTACCAATATGGACCATGTCCTCTGGCTGTTCACCCTCCCCCAGAAGAATGGAACTACATAGAATTACTTGCATGGCAAACAGCGAAGGTAGCATGCGATAGACAGAGTTAAGTGATCCCACAACCAACGGATCAGATCTAAGTTCGACAGTCCTGCAACATCCAGCCGTGAATGATGGTGGACAATTAAACAACTAACTGGAGGAGGAGGCTCCATAAATATCCCCATCTTCAATGGTGGGGGAGCCCAGCACATTAATGCAAAAGGCAAGACTGAAGCATTTGTAACAATCTTCAGCCAGAGTTGCCAAATGGATGATCCACCTCAACCTCCTCTTGAAGTTCCGAGCATCACAGATGCCAGTCTTCAGTCAACTGGATTCAATCTACGTAATACCAAGAAACGGCTGAAAGAACTGGGTACTGCAAAGACTATGGGCCCTGACAAAATTCCAGCAATAGTACTGAAGACTTGTGCTCCAGAGCTAGCTATGCCCTTAGCCATGTAGTTTCAGTACAGCTACAGCACCGGCATCTACCCAGCAATGTGGAAAATTGCCCAGATGTGTCCTGTCCACAGAAAGGACAAACCCAACCTAACCAATTACCACCTGATTAGTCAACTCTTGATCGTCAATGAAGTGATGGAAGGGGGTCATCCACAGTGCTATCAAGCAGCATTAATGCTCAATTTGGGTTCTGCCGGGGCCACTCAGTTCCTGAACTCACTTCAGACATGGATAAAAGAGCTGAGCTCCTGTGGTGTTGTGAGAGTGACTGCCCTTGACACCAAGGCTGCATTTGACCGAGTGTGACATCATGGAGCCCTAGAAAAACTGGAGTCATTGGGAATCAGGGGGGAAATTCTCCACTGGCTGGCATCATGCCTAGCAGAAAGAAGATGGTTGTGGTTGTTGGAGGTCAATCATGTCAGTCCTGGGACATCACTGCAGGAGCTCCTCAGGGTATGAGGGGTATAGACAGAGTAAATGCGAGTAGGCTCTTTCCATTTAGATTAGGAGAAATAAACATGAGAGGACATGGCTTTAGGGTGAAAGGGGAAAGGTTTAGGGGGAACATTAGGGGGAACTTCTTCACTCAGAGTGGTGAGAGTGTGGAACGAGCTACCATCCGACGTGGTAAATGCGGGCTCACTCTTAAGTTTTAAGAATAAATTAGATAGATACTTGGATGGGAGAGGTCTGGAGGGTCACGGACTAGGTGCAGGTCAATGGGA
Organism: Carcharodon carcharias; assembly: GCF_017639515.1. Taxonomy (NCBI): domain Eukaryota; kingdom Metazoa; phylum Chordata; class Chondrichthyes; order Lamniformes; family Lamnidae; genus Carcharodon; species Carcharodon carcharias. Next base: position 33,371,746 of record NC_054470.1, read on the forward strand.
CTAGCGGAATAATATTTCGGCACAGACTAGAAGGGCTGAATGGCCTGTTTTCTGTGCTGTAGTGTTCTTGGTTCTATAGTAGTGTCCTAGGCCCAACCATCTTCAGCTGCCTCGTCAATGGCCCTTCTTCCATCATAAGGTCAGAAGTGGGGATGTTTGATGCTGATTGCACAATGTTCATCACCATTTGCAACTCCTCAGATACTGAAACCAAAACCTGAGCAACATTCAGGCTTGGGTTGACAAGTGGCAAGTAACATTTGCAGCAAACAAGTTCCAGGCAATGATCATCTCCAACAAGAAAGAATCTAATCATCACCCCTTGACATTCAATGGTATTACCATCACTGAATCCCCACTATCAACATCCTGGGGGTTACTATTGACCAGAATCTGATCTGAACTAGCCATATAAATACTGTGGCTGCAAGACCAGGTCAGATTCTGGGAATTCTGTGGCAAGTAACTCACCTCCTGACTCCCCAAAGCCTGTCCACCACCTACAAGGCACAAGTGAGGAATACTCTCCATTTGCCTGGATGAGTGCAGATCCATCAGCACTCAAGAAGCTTGACTCCTTCCAAGACATAGCAGCCCATTTGATTGGCACCTCATCAACATCCCACTCCCTCCACCACCGATGCACAGTGGCAGCATTGTGTACCATCTAAAAGATGCATTGTGGCAACTCACTATGGTTCCTTTGACAGCACCTTCCACATCCACGACTTCTACCACCCAGAAGGACAAGAGCAGCAGATGCATAGGAACACCACCATGCGCAAGTTCCCCTCCGAGCCACACACCATTCCAACTTGGAATTATTCCTTCACTGTTGCTGGGTCAAAATCCCAGACTTTCTCCCTAACAGCTCTGTGGGTGTACCTACACCACATGGACTGCAGCGCTTTAAGAAGGCAGCTCATCACCACCTTCTCAAGGGCAATTACAGATGGGCAATAAAAGTGCTGGCCTCGCCAGCACTGCCCAAATTCCATGAAAGAATAAAAACAAAAAACAGCAACTACACTTCAATTGGCTGTAATGTGCTTTTGGACATGCTGAGATTCTGAAAAGAGCCATATAAATGCCAGTCTCTTTATTTTTTGCTCATAAATGAATGCAAGTTGCAGGGTCCCATGAAATCAAGGGGACCCTTACTGAATTCTAACATGGGTCTGAATACATAGGGAACAAATTGAATTGGCAGCCATTGGGCTGTGAAGAGGCCTGCCAAGGAAAATTAAAACTTCATTGGGTCCAGAGGAGCAAGAACGCTCTTCTGTACCACACAAAGGAAAGCCAACGCGTCCCCAGCCCAGGTCTTCCCTCCTTTCCTAAACCCTCTACCTGTGACTTACCTGTTTACAGATAATGTTGATGCTGGCTGCTGGTCTCTAGCTGCCCAAGCACTTTGTCCTATCTATGGTCCATTGGAGCTTTCTGCCCATTTTGTGTGGGCTTTCAGATGAGGCCTGTGAGTTAAAATAACTTCAGCCTCTACAAGTCCAGTAAGCACTCGCCCTGCACTGCCCGATACATACACCACCCCCAACCCAACCTGTTAAGGTCTACCTTAAATTTGCTTTTCTTCAAGCGACATTTAGGAATAACAATTCCTCTGTGTGTAATACTTAAGAATTGGTTAATGTGTTTAAGTAAAGTTTGCCATTGCTTGCCACTTTAACAAAGTCCATAACCTTTCTACTTCAAGTGGATTAACTCTTTCATTAAAATAGCATAGTAGGAAATCATACCTGGACTGCTAATCCCAGATCACAGTACAAATTCAGTCTTCTGCTGTTCAGTTTTGAAAGTGCACAATGGAATTTGGGTACCCCTAAAACATCATGACATCAACGCTTTAGCTACTTATCAATTTCCTCATTGAAATACTTTGTAAAAACTTGAGCATGGGAAGCTTGCAGCCACAGCAATTCTGATTCTTGGCCAATTTGTTGTAGATTTTCACGCAACTTTCCCAGTCAGCCTGGTAAATTGGTTTTACAATTTTCCTTTTCATTTCCAGTTGGATGTCACTTCTACTGATAATGTAGCAAATGTTTTTAATTGCTGGTAAACTGAATACTTTCAAAACTTGAACACATAATTACAATGATTGCTGTATGTTACAATTTTAAATGTCACCAGGATTGGATAACTTCTGTCAATCACACCCACTGTTTGCAGGAAGCCAATCTCCTCTGCAACGTTGGGCTGGTTCATCTCCCCATGACACTTTGGTGAACTGCAATTGCAGTACTCAACAGTTATAGTGCCAACTTAGGGCACAATTACACAAATAGCAGAAGCACGACGCATAATAAATTTGCAAGTATGTGGAACTCACAACACCTTCTCAGTCATCACAAAGTCATAGTTACCGAGGTCTCAGCTGGAACTGTGAAAGCTGATATCCCCATGATATATGCAGGCACTCACTCCCTTCACCTACAATAAAGAACAATGATTGTTATTTATTTAGAAAATCTTTTGTCCAGTCTGTAGGCAAGAATTCCTTCATAACAATTTCCTCCCAAAACAGTTCTTTATCTACTTACTCCAAATTGATCACAAGTTATGGCAGGAGATTGGGCGAACCCTGTGGCATTTTAGGGTCAGTTTTCATTCCATGCATGTTTTATCCTAATAGTAAAAGTCTTTCCAAATTTGGATAGGTTTACCTATATATTCTCCTGATACTTGAACGTTTCTTGCACATTTGTTCTTTGGTTGAATGGACTGAGAGGCTGTATTCATTTTCTCAATGACCTCCACCCATGCATTTGAACTTTAGTTTTAACAGTAGAATGCCCGTCCGCACTTCTGGCAGGATTCAGGGAATTATTTAAAAAAGGGGAACTTTCCCCAAATCACCTCTTATATCTATCCCTTTGGCTACCATAAAAAGACCCTCCCCTCTCATGGAAAATGTTCCTTTAACAGCTGCTGCCTTGCTGGATTTTTCATTTCCTGCCAGTACTCTTTCCACGCCTGCAGGGGACCTATTGAAATGAATGCAAGATCCAACAAAGCCAATCTTCTTGGCTCCTAGCCTGATCCCAACCACACTCACAGCAGGGCTGGCAACAATTTGCACAAGCATTCCCTAATATAACACTGAATATGGCAGCAGTGCAACAAAGATGGTAGCAGATAAGTTGCTTGTTATACCATGTACATCCCCTCATCTGCAACCAAACCCCCTCTTCCCCCACAACTCCACCCAAACCATCGCTCTCCCGCGTTGCCTCCCAGCTACCATACACCAACATTCTGATGTCTGAACATCAAAAGGTTTCAGATGGTTTTGGAAAAGATGATGTATTTGAATAAGTTTCAAAAGGGCCAATATAAATCCACCATCCATACCCAAAGTAAACTTAGGAACAATACACTCCAGGTTCATTTGGCGATGTGCAAATAAATCCTCGATCACATCAGATCAAAATAAATCACCATCTAATGGATGATTGACAATGCTAACCAAATTCAGTCTTAAACATAGCACAGAGAAAGTTCCAGGCCAACTTAAATTAGTATTACAAATATACAGAACAATTGTAAGAACTTATTGATAACAACAGCAAGGAACAGTGCCAAAGGACATGGGGAAACTCCAGCAATCCATCACTTTAAGTAGGGAATGACACACGTATGGATTGATTTATTAAACTAAAATTAAGTTACAGCAAACCAAATACTAAATGTCTTCTAGTTTCCAAGACACATTACCTGCAATTACAGAATCACTTTCAAATATAGTCAACTACAATGCATACATTACAATCTAAAATAAGAATTTCAATCCAGCCAATTACTTTGGGCAGAATCGCCCCCGATTTGCACAATGTGCGCTAATGGGCAGAGAAAAAGAAGGTTTTATCTGCCGGCTGCAATGGTGGCTTCTCACGCCATATCATCCCAATTCAACTTAATGAATAATGCATTCCTGGAAAACATGCCATTTCAATGGTAGGTGCCCTCTGATTTGCCCGCTATGCCATCAGCTTCCACACACCGGGTGCCATATTTAAAGTGCAGCCACATGCACAATTCTTGATGCTTCCAACCCAGGACAGCTGCACAGAAGTCATGGCCCTGAAAGGCAAGAAAACTGCAGGCTCCTGTTTTAGTGACGCATCCTTCCAGTGCCTTTTGAACGGATAAAGAGTTCTCTTTATGGGGGATGTGGAACATTCCTTGTTCCAGTACTACACTGGCCCCCTCCCACTACTCTTTTTCCGGTCCATCGATGACTGCTTCGGGCTGCTTCATGCTCTCGTTTGGACCTGAAAAAATTTATTAATTTTGCTTCCAATTTCCACCCTTCCATCATTTTCACATGGTCCATCTCTGACACTTCCCTTCCCTTCCTTGACCTCTCTGTCTCAATCTCTGGCGATAGACTGTCCACCAAATTCATTGCAAGCCTACTGACTCCCACAGCTACCTGGACTACAGCTCCTCACACCCACTTCCTGTAAGGACTCCATCCCATTCTCTCAGTTCCTTCACCTCCGTTGTATCTGTTCTGATTATGCCACTTCCAAAAGCAGTTCCTCTGACATGTCTTCCTTCTTCCTTAACTGAGGTTTTCCACCCACAGTGGTTGACAGGGCCCTCAACCGTGTCCGGCCCATCTCCCGTGCATCCGCCCTCCCAGAAACATGATAGGGTCCCCCTTGTCTTCACTTATCACCCCACTAGTCTCCGCATTCAAAGGATCATCCTCTGCCATTTCCGCCAACTCCAGCATGATGCCACCACCAAACACATCTTCCCTTCACTCCCCCCCACCTCCTCCCGGTGGCATTACGCAGGGATCGTTCCCTCCGGGACACCCTGGTCCACTCCTCCATCATCCCCTACACCTCAACCCCCTCCCACTGCACCTTCCCATGCAACCGCAGAAGGTGCAATATCTGCCCCTTTACTTCCCATCTCCTCACCGTCCAAGAGCCCAGACACTCCTTTCAAGTGAAGCAGCATTTCACTTGCACTTCCCTCAATTTAGTCTACTGCATTCTCTGTTCCCAATGCGGTTTCCTCTACATTGGAGAGACCAAACACAGACTGGGTGACCGCTTTGCAGAACACCTTCGGTCTCTCCACAAGTATGACCCAGACCTCCCTGTCACTTGCCATTTCAACACTCCACCCTGCTCTCTTGCCCACATGTTCGTCCTTGGCCTGCTGCAATGTTCCAGTGAAGTTCAACGCAAACTGGAGGAACAGCACCTCATCTTCCAACTAGGCACTTTACAGCCTTCCTGACTGAATATTGAGTTCAACAATTTTAGATCATGAACTCTCTCCTCCATCCCTACGCCCTTTCCGACCCCCCCCCCTTTTTTCCCCCCAATAATTTATATAGATTTTTCTTTTCCCACCTATTTCCATTATTTTTAAATGTACTTCCATCCATTGTTTTATCTCTACCTTTTAGCCTATTTTGATCCCTTTCCCCCACCCCACTCCCACTAAGGCTATCTGTACCTTGCTTGTCCTGCTTTCTATCCTTAATGTCATCATTAGCACATTTCTTAGCTAATATCACCACCGTCAACACCTCTTTGTCCTTTTGTCTATGACATCTTTTGGCAATCTTCACCTATCACTGACCCTCTATCCAAATCTACTTGTCCCACCACCCCCCACCACCCTTAAACTAGCTTATAGTTCACCTCTCTTCTATTTTTCCTTAGTTCTGTTGAAGAGTCATACAGACTCGAAACATTAACTGTATTCCTCTCCGCAGATGCTGTCAGACCTGCTGAGTTTTTCCAGGTATTTTTATTTTTGTTTTTGTTTTACCAGGACATTGCCTGGGCTAGAGGGCCTGAGCTATGAGGAAAGATTGGATAGCTGGGGTTGTTTTCCTGAGGACAGCGAAGGCTGAGAGGGGACCTGATAGAGGTATACAAAATTATGAAGGGATAGATAGGGTGGATAGGAAGAAACATTTTCCATTAGTAGAGGGGTCAATAACCAGGGGGCATAGATTTAAGGTAAGAGGTAGAAGGCTAAGAGGGGAGTTGAGGAGATGTTTTTTCACCCAGAGGGTGGTGGGATTCTGGAACTCACTGTCTGAAAGGGTGGTTGAGTCAGAAACCATCATAACATTTAAGAAGTATTTAGACATTCACTTGTGTTGCCATAGCCTCCAGGCAATGTCCTCATCAGGGGAAAAGTTCAGCTCTGTCATCTCCTCCTCAACCAGGTTCTCTCCCCATTGCAGAGCTAGGTTGTGAAGGGCGCAGCAGGCGATGATGATGTGTGACACCCTCTGTGGAGTGTATTGCAGGGCTCCACCAGACCAGGCCAGTCTCCAGAATGTCATTTTCAGCATCCTGATGGTTTTCCCCACCAAGGTGAGAATTGCAGCATCAGCCTTGCTGTACTTTTGCTCTGCTGAAGTCTGAGGCCACCACACAGGTCTCATCAGCCATGTCCTCTGTCCCCAAGGAACCAACACTGCAGCATCATTGGACACTAGAAGAAGTCAGAGATCTGAGACCAACTGAGAATGTAGGAGTCATGGACACGCACTGGGAACCATGCACAGACCTGAAGGATGCATTTGTTGTGGGCCCACACCAGCTGAATGTTCAGCAAGTGGAGTTGATGTAATTGAACACTTGTTGCCACAGAGATCTGAGCACCACATGAGTGCAGACGATGGCACCCTGCACCTGTGGGAAACCTGAGATCTGGGCAAATCCCAGCACTCTTGCATCACAGCTTTCCTGGTCCCGAGCGAAATGCACAAAGTTATGTGCCTTCACGAAAATGACATCCGCAACCTCATCTGTGGGTGGAAGCTTGCGATATAGCACAGAGGTCACCTGTGGAGCCCTGAAAGGAGCCATTGGTGTAAAAATTGAGCTTCCCGCTCACTTTCATGGCAACTGGCAGTGATGCCCTCCATATCCCCATGGTGCCAAATCCTGCAGCAGGTGGCAGATGTGACCGACCAGTTCCTTGGTTATGCGCAGTCTTAGGTGACACTGGTTCTCAGTCATCTGCAGGAATGAAAGGCGGTGTCTATAGACCCTGGGTCTGGCTAGGTGCCAACCAGCGATGGCTTGCTGTGGTTCTCAGCAGTGTGTGTGGGATCCCCAGCGATCTTTTCCTCCTGAAGGTGCTGCTCCTCCCTCTGTGCAGCCAAGTGCCTCCGTTGCTCTCTTCTCCTTCGTCTCTGCCCCCTATAAGCCACGTGGCATACAGCTAGGTCACCAGGCTCCATGCTCCTGATGTACACCTCCTGCAAGATGAAAGAAAGAGACGTGTGAGTTGGCTTAGGTGTTCTAAAAACATCACTTGGTTAAGTCTGAAACCTCCTTATCGCATCCTGGAGAGTGCTGGCCACCACCTGGATGGTCAGACTTTAGTGCGCTGCATGGCTGCCCAAGACCCCACCCACCTCTGCCCCACTCCACCTGACCGATTGGCTGCAGCTTTGCCCATTGGACTGCATGCTGTGCTCTCAGCTCAGGTGCACGTATTCTTCTAACCCACACTGCAAGACTGCACTGTTAGCTTGAACCATGGGAGAGAATGGCCCAAGCCAGGATGATGTTGCAATGGCCTGCACCAGTGACTTCTCCATGGCCAGCACTCACAAGGAGATTGTACAATGTGTGCAGACATCCAATTATTCTGCAGTCCACTAAAATGCTCATTAGTTTGTAGTCTATGTCCAAGGGGTGAAAAGCTCTGGGGCATTTGGTGGCACTTTCATGCCTCTAACTTGGTTGAGTGAGCAGTTAAGTTGAGGCCCCACTCCAACAATATTAATGTGGCTGCACCTGAACTGTCTCAGCTGCAGAGTTATGGTCACTTTATACGAGGTTTCCCTAATGTGTGGTCGCTTTCCTCCACCCACCCCACACGTGCTTGATCACTACCATCACAGGGCAACCCTTGCTACACCCACCGCCCCAACTCGCCTCAACTGCAGTGCAGCCCTTGCCCTGGTACCACACTGTCATCCAGCCATGAAAAAGCAATTTGCCTGTGCCCTCACCTGAATGAGCACGTCTCAACCTTGAGGCCCACCAGGCATGAGCGCTGCTCAGCATTACTATGCATTCGCCTCCAAGTTCCCCGCGAAGCACAGCTTGCCAGGTGTACGTCGTATAAATGCTGTTGTGAAAAACATCAGCTTGCAATCACACCAATGTGCTCAAATTATCCAACATGGGGGGATGATTCTGGCAAACTGGGCTTATAATGATATGCAGATGTATTACAATGAAATTCCTGACGTCCAATGGTGGGAAACGCAGCTCACCATTGACGTGCATAGCGGACAATTGCAAACTGGTTTCACAACGTTGTGAATCCAATTTTTGGCCTTCCCACTATACTGTCCACTCACGCCCACCAATGCCAATGGACACGGAAAATTCCACCTTCTGTTTTCACTCCCATCTTATATGGTTCCTTGACCAAGCCTTCAACTATTTCAAATTATAGATAATCTTGATCAAATGACAAAATTCATCCCAGTTTTGGAATTTAATGCAACAAATTCATAATCTACTGCCACAGCAGTACACTAGGAAGCGTGATCACTCCTAGGCGCAACTTGTGCTTTGTGAAATGTTTTCAGCTTTTTGTTGAGATTGAATGTGTTAAATAATAATTAAATTGACTATGGCGCAGTTTAGTCAACTGGCAATTTTGAACTGTAATTTATGGAAATTCTGATTCCAAACCAAGCCACATACTTGCTTAGGTGAGTTTAACTCTTACACAGGGTACAAACCAAATTCAAAATGCAAACAATAATATCCACAAAAATACAGAAACATAACACCACAAGATAAAGGAAACTTGTCATGAAAAATGCTGAGCAAACTATCCCCAGAAACCCAAAAAGGCAACTGGGAAGATTAGCCATAACAGGAAAGTTTGTAATCTAGATTTTAGCAACTGAAAAACAAAGTAACAAAAAATAAGACCACTGAACACAAATTTACACCCCACCTGTAGGTCAACAAATCAGGTTAGAGCTTTCGATAACACAGTTTGCAACGAAAAATAACAAAATCTCTCTGTACCCACTTGGCACATTGAGTTTTGTTGCAGTTTGGTGAGGTCAACACATTTTTCCTACACTGTTATGTGGTTTCTTTAAAGAAGAAATTTAAGTCAGTGAAATTTGAATTAAATAACTTTGTGGTTTGAGAAACCAAAGCATGGCAGAATTGCCAACCCTGCTTTAAGCTCATAAAATTAAAATAATCCAAACACAGAATAAAACTAACTTTGGAAAAGAAAAAAAAAACTTTTAAGTAAAAATTGGTAGATTATAACCAGCTGTTTAATGCTTAACTATCGTTCCAATGGGAATGTAAGTAGAATATTTGAGAAAGAAATAGAACACCAATAGGAAATATTTAAAAAGTGTTCTAGAGAAATATAGTGTTCTAGAGAAATATATTCTCTAAAAAAACAAGCTAAAACTAGTCAGTATTAAGACACCATAAAGAGATTAGGGCAAAACAAACTAAAGAAAGTTGTACAGTAAGTACAAGGTAACAAATGAAAGGATAACAAAAGGGTTAGGAAAGAGATTAGGAAATACATTTTTTTAAAATTAGGAAGGGAAAGAGGAAATACAAAATCAAATTATTAAATAATATGATAAAAAAAACTATTTCCTTGACACGAATAATAAAAAGAAAAATTAAGATGGGGTGGGAGCCATTAAGAAATGCATAAGATAAACTCACAGGCTATAACAGTAAAATGATGAAAATATTGAAGAGTAACTTTGCCTCAATTTTTATAAAAGGAAGCTGATAATGTGGGCATGACATTAGATGATATCAAAAGAATATCATGACGTTTAATATAAAAAGCAGGAAGATAATTGATAAATGAGACATTTTTAAGAGAGGATAAAACTCCAAAGCCTGAATTTCACACTTTGCGTGCGAAACCAATAAATCAATGGGTCCGGAAGCGGACAAAGAATCCACTCCCGGGTGAGATCGCATTCTCAATGCGATTTCACACTGGGTGGCCAATTAAGGCCTGCCCAGCATGAAATGTGCCTTGCATTTGGCCTGACAGTACGGACGGGGGTGGGAATGAGTCGGGCTCCTGCCCAATGGATCCCCCAGGACTTTGGTAGCTTCAGTTAAACTTCCAGTGGGAGAAAATGTAGGTCCCACAACATGGAAACAAATTTGGTGTTCATACTGTGGCTTTTCAGCTATGAATTGATCCTGACTAAAACCTTTAGGAACTCAATGTACTTGTATAGAGCGGCTCTGAAATATGCCTTGAACATCTACAGGTCATGCCCAGCATCTGCCACTGATCCAACTAAACTTTGCAGCAGCAGTGAGGAAACTGTGGGTGGTGGGAGGGGGGAAAGAGTTACAGAGAGGGTTCCCTTCATCTACTTGTGTCAGTGAAGAAATAAAAAATAATGAATAAGCATTTCCCCAGTACCTTTCATGACTTCAGGATGTCCCAGTGTGCCTCACCACTTTTGGAAATGTGGTCACTGCTATAATGTAAAGAATGGCCGGCCAGCCAATTTGTGCACAGCAATCTCAAATAGAAAGCAATGTTGGATCTCTTACATCCATCTGAGAGGATAGACATGGTCTCAGGTTAACATTTCACCTGAATACTAGCACCACAGACAATGCACTGCATTGGGACTGTAAACCCATGTGCTCCATTCTCTGGAATGGGACTTGAACCTATAACCTACTGAATTCCAGAGAGCAGAATGCTCCAATGTGGTAGACACTCATGCCATCAAGAGGACACCTGGTCTACCTGCTAATGCAGCAGTCCTAGACTGCTTGGCTGAACTGGTGCAGCCAAGGCTAGTGGGCTGTGGTGGAGTGGGGAGGGGGGGGTGAAGTGAGGGAGTGGGTGCTGGGGCTGCAAATGAAGTGTAGATGTTCCCTTTTGTAAGGATAACCTTTTTTAAAAAACTGTTTTTAACTATGCAGGCATCTGGTCATATTCCACATATACTGCTGGGTCAGTTGGGACACCTCTGATGACAAACCTTCAGTATCTGTACGCTGGGTCATAATGAAGGCCAGGGTTTCCGATGCTCAGAGATCCCCTACCACAGCTCAACACCCCCACATCCCCATGTAATTACAGTGGCAATATGCCAAATGGCCATGGATTTTCAAGGCCAATATCTTTTGTAAACGACAATGTGGCCCATGGTTTGTACGGTCTGATCTGTTTTGTTAGAACTTTACCACTGATTTATAGGTGAATCAGCTTAGAAAGCTAGAGCAATCAAGAAGAAATCTGGCAGAACTCAGAAATATGACTGCAGCAAAATCACAAAGAAAGCGAAAGTGCTTGTGTTCTGGGGGCCTCTTATCCCACCCTTGGATAAAAATGTGCTGCCCACCTGCCCATTATGGCCAGGTGACAAGCGCGAAAACGCATGGGCAACATAAAATCTTGGTCAATAGGCTTCTTAATGGCCTTAATTGGCCCTTTAATTGTCAGTAGGTGCAGCTCCGACACCCGCGTGCGCCCGCCGTCCTCAATATTGCATGTATGCAGGATGACATCAGGGCACACGCCCGACATCATTTCACGCAATTTCACACATGTTCAGGTCAGGCACACGACCAACCTCAGAACATAAAATTCAAGCCCAAGTCCAGATTGGCTCATCCTTGGATACTGACAAAAGCTAGGAAGAGAGAGCAGAGGTACTAATAAATACATATAAAATTCAATTAATGGGAAACAGTGCCGGGGGACTGGTGGACAGTTAATGTTAGCCCAATATTTTTTTTTAAAATGAGATTGACAAATACAGGAAACTGTAGACTAGTTAGCATAATGTTGATGGGGAGAAAGGTATTGACATCTTTACTCAAGGGTATAATAGAAAAATATCTCAGACAGAATTTAAAATGCAGGAGCAGGCGCAAGTCCCTCCTGATGTGCTGTAAAACCAGATGTCATGACATCAGGAAAGGTTCCTGACGTCATTCCGCCCAATTTAGAAAATACTGAAGATGGGTGGGCTCGAAAGCCGCAAGGTTGCCCACCTTCAGTTTAAAGCCAATTATGAACTAATTGAAGCAATTGAAGTACCGATTGAACTGAATTTAATGCAGCCCATGCGATTTAACAGTGGGTGCATGGGCTGCACGGCCGGGGAGGGTGGGGGGGTGGGGGAGGGGGGGCACCATGCCTGGGTGATGATGACTGTTCAAGGGCAGGCTAAAAGCCTCCAGCAGCAGATAGCAGTGAAGAGTCAGGAGGCTGCAGCTCTATCTGCTGGAGAGTTTAGTGAAAAAGTTTCTTGCTGAGCTTGTGCAACTCTTTGGTTCTGTGGCATTGAATTACTAATCTGGCAGAAACTCGGGGATTACAGAGGCTTCAATCAGAGGGGGCTCTTCTCATGGCAGGCTGCTGCAGATTAACCCTGAGTGCACCATGGGGATTGTGTAAGTGAAAGCTCACCCACTGAGGAGGAGGGAAGGAGAGTGGGAGGGAGAGGATGCCTGCTGGCCAGGCACAGCAGTAACCAGCCTGCCATCAGTGTGTGCAACAGGGAGATGCCAAAGGGGTTGAAGGCCAGAGAAAGGAGCATGGATGAGGACACCAATGAGACACCAGTGCCCTGTTGGAAGAGTCTACAGGCAGGGCTCTAACTTCCTGGATACAAGTGAGTACCAGTGTTAAAGAAGGCTATGCCTTTCAAGGGAGGCAGTGACTTCTATATACGACATGATGCTGGGAGATCACATCAAACTGCCTTGGAGTCTATCCAATGCTGGTACCGTTAAAAGTGACAGTCGCCATGAATTTCTATGCTTCAGGCTCGTTTCAAGGGTCAGTGGGATATCTTTGCAGCTTCCTCTGCCCACTACTGCATCAAAGTGGTTATGGATGCTTTGTTCAGAGGGATGAAGACATTCATCAACTTCAGCACTGATGAAGAGGGCCAGGCAGTGAGAGTGAGAGGCTTTGGGATAATCATGGAGTTTCCAAAAATACCAGAGGCCATTGGCTGCACCCAAGCCAACCAGCCGGGGGCTTTGTGAATCAAAAACATTTTCACTCTCTCAACGTGCAGATTGTGTGTGATCACTGCCAGCACATCCTGCAGGTATGTGTATGTTATCCTGGGAGTTGCCATGAAGCACATATCCTCAGGTATTCCTAGATGTTATGGCTCTTCACACCCCATGCTAAACTTAATGGGTGGTCGGTGAAACTCTAGGGCTATCCATTGAAGACGTGGCTTATGACAACGCTCAGGCATCCTTGTACTCCTGCAGAAGAGAGGTTCAATGCCAGCCATGCCTCCACAAGGGTAACCATAGAAAGGACCATAGGTCTCCCAAAAATGAGCTTTTGTTGCCTTGACTGACCTGCAGGCGCATTGCAATACTCTCCAGAGTCTCTTTGATTGTGGTGGTGCTACGCTTGAAATAATCTGGATCACTCGTGGCGAGAACACATCGAAGATGAGGACATGGAGAGGCACCAGGAATCATCAGATAAAGAGTTAAACAGTGACTCTGATGAGGACCGTGGGGAGCACCATGGCCATGTGGAGGAACACGATGGCCAGCAAATTCTGAGTGCATGGAAGATGAGGGAGGTCCTGATCTTGAGGCAATCCCAATAAGGAGTCACAGGCCTCTCCCAGACAGGGCATCTTTGTGCAGCCCTGCTTAAGTTCCATCTAACACAGTCTGAGAGCTTGTCTTCATACACATTTAATATAGTGGCCTCAGATTCTCTGCACTGAGATGTCATTGGTTTGCGGCCCATGCCTGAATGAGAGAATCTACATTCCGTGCCTAAGAATCAAACAAACATCTAGAGTAAATGAACAGTTTAATAAAGAGCAGTTGAGCAACAGTGCACTCATGTTACAAATCTATCTAATACCATTGACAGCTCTTGTGTGTGTGGTTTCTTTTTAATGTATTTCCCAGTTCTATGCCATGGTGCTCCATCTTCACTCCCAGCTGCGCTGGACACAGGCTGCTGACTCTGATGTCCGTTGGCCTGGATGACCTTGGCGATCGTCCTCCAGTTTCTTGAGGCCATGAGGGCCCTGGCAATGATGAGCCATTGCGGGTTGGCACCTAGCTAGATCCAGGGTCTATAGATGCCAGCTTTCATTCCTGCAGATGACCGAGAACCATTGTCACCTAAGACTGCACATGTCAAGGTAACTGGTCAGTCACATCTACCACCTGCTGCAGGATTTGGCACTACGGGGACATGGAGGGCATGCACTGCCAGTTGCCATGAAAGTGACTGGGGAGCTCAATTTTTATGCCAGTGGCTCCTTCCAGGTGTCCCCTGTGCTATATTACAAGCTTCCACTCGCAGATGCATCCAGGAGGTAACGGATGCCATATTCAGCAAGGCACACAACTTTGTGTATTTCGCCTGGGCTCAGGAAAGCCAGGAAGCAAGAGCGCAGGGATTTGCGCAGATCTCAGGTTTCCCACAGGTGCAGGGAGCCATCGACTGCACTCTTGTGGTGCTTAGATCTCCATGGCAACAAGGAGTCAACTACCTCAACCGCAAGGGCTTCCACTCACTGAATGTTCAGCTGGTGTGCAAACACCACAAACGCAGCCTGCACGTCTGCATATGGTTTCCAGGGAGTGTCCATGACTCCTACATTCTCAGTAGGTCTCAGATCCTGACGTCTTCCAGAGACCATAGAGGCTGTAGGGTTGGGTCCTCATGGACAAGGGCTATGTGCAGAGGACATGGCTGATGACATCCATGCAGCGGCCTCAGACTGCAGCAGAGAGAAGATACAACAAGGCTCATGCTGCAACTCATACTTTGGTGAAGCAAACCATTGGGATGTTGAAAATGACATTCTACTGTCTGGACTGGTCTGGTGGAGCCCTGCAATACAGTCCACAGAGGGTGTCAAGCTGTGCCCTTCACAACCTGATACTGCAAAGGGAGGGAGGAGCTGGCTGAGGAGGAGATGGAAGAGCTGCACGTCTCCTCCACTGACGAGCATGTCAATGGGGATGAGAGTGATGAGGTCCTCGAAGGCAAAGATGACGCTGATGAAGCCATCGCATTGTCCACCCAGAAGGAAAAACAGTTCAGACCAGTACTCTTATTTCCCAGTTTTACTGGTGTTCCATTTTAAGGTATACATGACCGGTTCAGACCAGTATTCTTATTTCCCAGTTTTTACTGTATTTTCATTCTGGGAGATGAGGCAGGCTACTCGAGAGGCCCTCATAGCTGCTAGATTCGTGGAGAATGATGACGATATGCAGTGAGGAATCTCCATTGATCCTCACATTGCATCTGTGAATGTTTGACTCCTGTCTGGCTGATGGCAGCGCACACACCCTCTGTGATAAGTTGCCTGTGATGGAGACGCAGCGGATACCCCATAGTCCCTACATTCCAGGAGGATGATGATGACATGCAGTGAGGACACTCCACAGATCCTCACACAGCTCATCTGAATGACTCCTGCCTGGCTGATGGCCGCTTGATTGTGCCCTGTGAACAGGGTCATTTCATGGAGATGCAGCGGAGAAACCTTAACTTCTCCTGATCCTATTGCATCCTTTGTGAGCTGAGCCCTTCAAGACCACACTGTCACTGGTCACCGATGCTGATGAGATTTGGGGGGGTGGGGGGGGGGGGGTGGGCAGCTGCACCTCAAAGGTGCTGGGAGCACACAGAGAGAGTGATGGACTCTGTGCCACCGGCCCAGGACATTCTGGCAGCAATGCTAAGCCCCACCGAGGTGCAGGCATGACTGATGTGCCCAGTGACTGTGAAGCTGCACCATCGGTGTGCTGGGAAGGTTGCTCAAAGCACAGGGAAAAGGCTCTGGATTGAGACACTTGCCTTTATCTTGTGCAGAAACCAACGTTTCACTTCTGAGTGACACGACTCACTGCTCATCATAGCAAGGAGCCATAGGCAAGAAGACTTTCTTGGGAGTATAGTTACAAAATGGAACAGGTTATTATGGATAGGTTATTACACCTGTGCACAGGCTGTGCAGCTATATCTTCTTAACATTCATAAACCTGCCACTATGTCTTGGTGCTCCCCCAATGTTCACAGTGGAGGTGGAGGCAGCCTGCTGACTGCTACGCCCTGTCTGTGATGCCCCTGACTGGAATCCTCTGGAGGGTCGTGACCTGGAGGGCTGCTTTCAGCGTGCTGCTGTGTGGCAGTGGCATCCTCCTCAGCCTGTGGAGATGAAGCTGCTGGGGTCACAGGAAGAGGGGATTTGGATGGGCCGGACACTCCCGGAGTAACCTGGATGGATGGGCCCTGGGGTGTGCACCTGCTGATCCTCCTCCCTATGGGTGCCTGAGGGCCCCGGCTAACTCCTTGAGGAGAAGGGGAAGCTGGAGTGAGATCGAGCTGCCCCACATCCTCTTGCATTGACACTGTTGAGGACCAGCTATGGCATAAGCGATGGAGTTCAGCCAAAGCAGCGTGCAGGGCCGATGTCCTGGACCAAGGTCTCCATGGCGGCCGCCATCCCACCAGTGTTGACCTCAGTGCATTGCAATGCTGGCGCCATCACTTCAGACTGAAGACAGATGGACTCCTCCATCGAGCCTTGCAATCTGAGGAGTGCAGCGGACATCCCTTCCTGATGTTCCCGAGCTTGTCTTTGCAGCTCCAGCAACTGAAGTATGACCGAGTCCAGAGGCTCCTCGTCTGTCTCCAATTCAGCAGATTTCTGGCCTCCAGCAGTGCTCCTAGTGCTGGAAACCTGGGAAGTCTCTGCTGCCCCCTGCTGTGGATCAGACAGTGCGATGTGCTCACCAGATTATGACCGAAGGCTAGTCTAGAGCTTGGTACCACCGAGGTGTGTGTCTCTGCACTGGTGGAGGAGGGTGTGAGTGAGCGCTGTGATGGGTCTTCAATTAGGGTGTCATCAGATTCTTCTTCCGAGATGTCTTTGGGCTCGAGTCGAGGACCTGGGTCATGGACCCCCATGGTTGCTTCCCAGATGTGCCTACAGAAGCAAGAAGAGATAATTAGTTCATGGCAAGTACTGCGGAACAGGGGAACTGACTCACAGCATGGTTGTCTGATGGATGTTGCACTGCTGGATCCTCAATTGGTTGAGCGCTGCTGACCTCACCATCAGCACAGGAACAGTGCAGATTGTCGCCAGCCAGCTGGGTGGCTCTATTTTCCAAGTCTGCACAGACCTCGATATCAGGCATTCCTCCACCAGTTTACAACCTCCCTCTTTTGTTATGTGCCAGCTTGTCCTGCATGAATACAAATGGAGAGAGTGTGCAAGCAGGACACTTGCCAGACCAGGCCAGATGATAAGGATGTCTGGCATGTGTGGGTGGTGAGTGGTGCTACATATGGGAAGAGGACATGATCTGCAGGGCAGATGCAAATGTGTGGGAGAGATTGAATGGCGATATCCTTTGAACTGGCAGTGAGTGAGATCCTTGTGGATGTGAGATGGGCTTGTGAGTGTGTGAGTTGAGAGTGATGAGAAGAGTGACTTACCCTGGCAGAACAGAGGAGACCATTCATCCTCTTTCAGCACAGGGCAGCTGTGCTCTTTTGCAGGGCATTGGCACTGACCACCACTGCCACCACCTCCCATGTTGGATTTGTCAGCTTGCTTGCTGGTCTTCACCCAAAGCAGGGGTAGAGAATTTCACAACGGGCTTCCACTGCATCCAGTAAGCCCTTGAGGGAGGTGTTGCTAAATCTGGGGGCAGCGTGCTTCCTCACTTTAACAGCCATCAGTTCCCAGCAGCTTTCTTGAAGAGTGCTAACTCTGTACATGGGCCACCCTTAAGAATGGTGCCCAGTTTACTGAAGGTTTGAGGTGACAGTGGGGTGAACGATTCAGAGGACGCGTCGCCAGTGACCCGGTGTGTTTCCTGGGAATGCATAATTAATGAGGCAGGACGCGCCGGGAATGGAATGATACGGTGTGAAAAGCCACCATTGCGGCCAGCGGCTAAATGTCCTTTTTCCTGCCTGTTACTTCACTTAGTGGAAATCTGGGACGATTCCACCTTGAGTGTTCAATTCTGCCCCTAGGAACCAAAAATATAATAAAGGATAATCAACGTGGATTTTACAAGTGAAGGTTATGCTAAGCCAATCTTATTAAATTATTTGAAGTAACAGAAAAGGTGGTTAAAGGTAATGCAGTGGATGTTACATACATAGATTTACAAAAGACCTTCAATAAGGTACGGCATATGTGATACTTCACGGTAGACTCACGACTTAGGGTCAGAGCATGTTGAGTCCAAGACAAGTAACAGAATGAATGGCAAACTACAAAACATAAAACAGAGAGTAGACCTGTAGGTAGTTAATTAGACTAGCGGAAGTTGGAAAATAGTGTTCCATAGGGATCAGTGCTGGAACCACTAATATTTGCTATTTCCATAACCCTGAATTTGGGAATTAGAGAAACAATATCAATATTTGCAGATGACACAAACATTGGTTGTGGGGCATATAGTTAATACTGAGAAAGACTGCAGTACACAAAGCAAAAAGACGTTAACAAAATTGCAGAATTGGCTTGTAAAAGGTAAATCAATTTCAATATAAGTGTGAGGTGATGTATTTTGATATGAGGATTTATTCCTTGGAAAATAACAATCTAAATCACAGATTAGCTAATCATAAAATGTAGAAGTACGAATTTACAAAGCCAAAAAAAGTGCAAGCAAGGTGCTGGGGTTCATCTTAAAAAAAAAACTCAAAGCAGACAAGTTATATCGAACTCTTAGGGTTCTGTGCAGAGTTTTGGTCTCCATATTACAAAAAAATACAAAAGTACTGAGAAGCCACAAAAAAGATTGACAGGGATGATACCAGAACTGAGAGTGTATGCAGGGAAGACTGAACAGACTGGGGTTCTTTTCTCTAGTAAAGGGAAGACTGAGAAGCAACCTGATAGGGGTTTTAAAATTATGAAAGGGTTTGATAGGATAGACGTAGAGAAGAAGTTTCCACCTGCATAGGAGCCAAAAGCTAAAGGTTATAAAGATAATCATTAATCAATCTAATAAGGAATTCAGGAGAAATAGCTTAACTCAGAAAGTGTCCTGCAAGATAAATAAGGATATGATTGGCAGTGGATAGAGTGCAGCAAGTCTGATGGGAGGTTGGAATGTGAAAGTGTTGTGACAGTTGCACAAAGTGATGTTTCTGTGGACAAGTTAGCAGCCCATTCTACATCTCCCCCAGTTTTTATTTCCATGAACTTAAAATTGGGGAATATATATAAGAGCTGGCAACTCACTACTGTCACCTGTTTTACTCTATCGTACAAAGTGAAGATCTAGCCCATTAGCACCAGGAACATCATTCTCTGGGAAAGTATCACCACAATTTGTTTGGAATGCAGCACTGGCTCATTTAATTATTATCACATTTTCAATTCCTTTCACCCACAACCAATTTTTACCCATCTATATTTTTTTCTGTTATTTCCATTTTACTATGTTCTGTGTACTTAATTTAACGTTCATAATTTTAAAACTGTACATTTTTTCCTTAGTTACTTTTGACCCTACTGCCCATTTTGGGTGCCTGAATAATTTTTTTTAACAAGTGTTGTGATTGTCTAAAAGACAAATGCAATAGCATTTTTTGAATTACAACAGTAATAATCACTATAATAGAATTATAGTTCTGTGATACATCGATGTCAATTACCTAACTTCTCTGTCAAACTAAGAGTTAAGTCCATTTATTCTGCAATTCATTTGTCTTCTGGTGCTCTATTACTTTTATTGGTCAATGGTGATCACCTTTGTCCCACAGGTTTTCTGGAGTGCTCCCATGCTGATCACTGTAATCCTGCGTTTTGTCGGTAACAATTATTTTGCCAATTAGACTTGGCTCACAATTTTTCAAAATGAGTCTCATGCTAATTGTTCTGGTTTGAAGGTTTCTCACTAATGGTACTTTGCTGGTTGTTCTTGTCTGTGGTGTCTCCTTGTCAGTGATTCACTGAGAGCTGTCTCACTGTAACCTGTGAGACAGGAAGAACCAGTGAATCATCGTTAAGCTAAAAAAAAAACATGAAACAAGAGCAATCACCATACCACTATTTGAGAAAAGGTGCCAAGTAACCTTAATCATCGCTACCAACCACAGCAGACTTAGATTAGTGGTTTTTTTTAAATCCAGTAAATCAGCATCTAAAGCCCACATATTATATCTCAACTGTTTCACCTTTAGGGCACTTTGCAGTATTACCACTTTTCAATTTTGTTTTAGCTGAATACTGTGCAACACTCTTGTGGTTATATGTTGTTAAAGAATGTACACAAAGAAATGATTTAGAAGAGCATAAAATTTATCAGAACAATATAAAACCATTGACAAGGATTCTACCAACCCCCAGGAAGTGGAATAGGAGTCAGGGGCCCCAGTAAAATTACAGGGAGCCAGGTCGAATTGGCTGTCGGACATGGTCCCACTGTTGGGGATTTTTAACTGATGGTCGGACCTGATGTGGAGAGGCTGCCGGCCCCAAGGAGGTGGACAACTGATTACATAATTAAAGGCCATTTTAGGGGCTATTTTACATTGCAACGGCTGGTAACACTAGCTAAATGGAAGTGGGGTCCAGCGGTAGTCCAGGATGGAAAGTTTCAGAGGCCAAATAAGGCAGTGAAGGCAGAACCTGTGGCCCTAATGACCTCCTTGGAGGGATTTGTCCCTCGACACGTGGAACAATCATTTTTTTGAATGTCTTTTACTTACCTGGCCCAGTTTTTGAGGTCTCCTGTACACCTCAGCAGCGACCACGTCTCCCACTGGTGCTACTGGTACTGCAGGGCTTCCGGCCCTCTGATTGGGCCAGCAGCAGCATCAGGAGCCCACTTGCCCTCCTTAATTGGACAGTGGGTCCACAGGCAGCCAATTAGGCGGTTGCCTGTGGTAAAATTGCTGAGCAGGTGCGACTGTCAGCAAGTGCGGGCTTGGGACCCACTTTCTACCCGACATCGTAGTCCCAACGCCCCTCGTAAAATTCAACCCATTAACTCCACCAAGCCACTCTTTCTGTGGACTATATACAATTATCCAGTAATGAACTCTATTCATGTTTCTTGCTCTTCTAATGCCGGTAAAATTTTCATTGAAATAGAGCGCTTAGATTTCTTACAGACCCCAAACATGGCATCCAAAAACATCAAGATAAGAAGTGAAGATTACAAAATACTTCAACTTTTTCAGCTGTGGCTCAGTTGATAGCACTGAGTCAGAATGTTCTGGGTTTAAATCCCTTCCCAGTGTTTGAGGACAAAAAACAAGGCTGATACTCCAGTGCAGCACAGAGGGAATGCTTCACTGTTCAAGATGCTGTCTTTTGATTGGGACATTAAACTGAAGCTCTATCTGCCCTATCAGGGGGATGTAAAAAATTTCATGACACTATTTCAAGGAAGATCAAAGGATTTCTCCCCAATATCCTGGCCAATATTTATCTCTCAAGCAACAAAGAAAAGAAGATTTTTATCACATTGCTATTCGTGGGAGCTTGCTGTGTACAAATTGGTTGCTGCATGTCCCTACATTAGAACAGTAACTACACTTTAAAAGTACTTCATTGACTGTAAAACATGTTGAGACATCCAGTAGTCATGAAACAAAATGTTAGTCTTTCCTTAGATGAAACCCTTGTCTTTTCCATTATCCTACAGCTGCACACTGCTGGATCATTTATTTTCATGCATATCTGAATATTATCATGCTCCTTTTCTTAGACAGTTTAATCAACATAGCTATATCTAGCTTGCTTTCTAAATATTGTCTGCTTCAAATAACCTGCATATAAACAATACTGTGGGCTCTGATTTGTTGCTTCCATAATAACCTAATGAATGATATGTATCCTTTAGTGCTCATGTTAAATTGGTGCATTGACCAAGGCTGTAATCAGATTGAAAGAATAGATTTAATATAGTCATATTATAGATTATACTCATTACATACTTTTTCCCCATTTGTAGCTCTGACCATTTCAAATGTTTTATAAGTTTTTGTAATTTCTGGGCTCATTATCAAATAATAAAGCATCTCATTTGTTGATAGATATCAGTACTTCAGAAAGTACTTGAAGTACAGATCAAATATGCTTTTAAAACATTAATTATTAAAAATAGAACCATTAAAATGAAACAGGTAGCCCATGATTGACAGCTGTTAATGATTAATAAATTACAGAAATGTACCTCAACTAGTTTAATGAACAAGTGGAAAGATAACAAAAATTCTACAGCTTTTCTGTTATCTAGATTGTAAGTCAAACATCAGTGCTTTCATTTTCACCTGTTTACTTCAATTCCATAAGAACTGGACAAGCATGTTACAATATCATGATGTACAATGAAACTGTTCAATCTACTACTGGTTAAGCAGATGTAATGTGTATGCTTCTATTTTCTCTCTGAAGCACTACTACCTACTACATACATGCAGGAACTGAGACAAAATACTTGACACACTGAAAAAACCATCATCTATATAAACCGTCTTTAAGCTTGGCTAGCATGAGAGAGTTAAAGCTAAAAAAGCTCTTGCTTAAAGTAAACATTTATTTATTGGTAAAAGCTTTACTGGCTAAAATGTTTTGAATTCATGCTGATTTATGCTGAGGTAGCCAATGTTGCAAGGGTGGCATTTGCGGTATCCATATTGGCTTTTCCCAACGGTTAGAAAAAGAAAAATTCAGTCTATATTCGTGCCCCTTTTCACTATCCATTGACCCTTCCTGGATGGTGCATGTGTGTGTATATCAGTTGAGAATGAAGTCAGGGGTTGCTGTGTAGTCCTTTACAACTGAATGGCCTACTCAAACTCAGGAGATTGGATTTTCAATAGTTGGTGGGGGGACGTGTAGAGGTGCGGGCGTGCATTGAAAAATGCATACCCATGATCATCACTGGATCCTGACACCTCCTGAATGTGATGCGATTTTCAACAGGAGGGTAGGAGCTGCACACCACCAATGAACAGCTGGTTGAGCTTATTGATGAGCCCATTAACAGTCCTCAGAGGAGCAGATTTAAATTTTCAACCAGTAGGCACAGGGAACATGCAGTGTCTACGACATGTCAGGGTGCAGCTATTGTGAACACAGCGGGGCTCATGGACACTCTAGATTACATACTTAAGAAATGGAGAATAATGTTCAGCTGCTCAACCAGTTGCTTTCGCTCATACTGAGAGGCTTGTATTTGTGAACAGTGAATGGTGGGACTCCTGAGAGGGGTGAAGGGCTGCTGGCATCACTTGGGCAGTAGAGTTTGCCAGAGGAGGCCCTGGTGAATGTACACCCAATAGCTGATCTGGGAGCAGGCTACTCTGACATTGGACAGAGTAACGAGGAGGTGCTTCAGCAGAGCCATCTCATGGTCAGGAGGAGGCTAGAGGAGCACAGTGATGGGATGCAAGGATAAGAAAGCACTATCCAAGATATTGGGTGTACTGCCCAAGAGTCAGCGACCTGCAAATGATAGAACGCCAGTGCCAAAGGAGACTGCGCCTATCCAGGCTGATGGTCTTGGACATTTGTTCTCTGATCACAGTACCCATGGCAGTCCCCTACCTGCAGTTGCCAAGGTCACCCTAGCACTGAAATGTAACTCTTCAGGGTCTTTCCAAGGACTTTGGTGGTATCTCGCAGTCAATAATACATCATGTCATCAGACAGGTCATGGGAGCCCTTTTCCAGTTGCAGGGAGCCTTATCCATTTTGAGACAGATGGGCCAGCACAGGCACAGAGGGCATTGAGGTTTGCCACCATTGATGCGTTCCTTCAGATTAAAGAGGTCATTGCCCAGGGAACCATCAAGGCACAAACAGACCAGTCAGCCAGATTCCTAAACAGAAAAAGCTTCCACTTTCTGAATGTCCAGCTTGTCTGTGACCACAGGAAGCACATCTTGCAGGTCTGTGCTCAGTTCCTGGGCCGCTGTCATAATTCTTTCATCCTTGGAGAGTCCCGGGTACCATACATCTTCAGGCCAACATCCAGATTTCAGGGTGGCTGCCAAGGGCCCTGAAGAGGGGATTCCTGACTCCCATCCAGTACCTGGACATGGATGCAGAGGAGTGCTACAATCGAAGCATCTCCTAACATTTCTAATCCGAGCCTGCATTGAACAGACCATTGGCACCTTAAAGATTTCATTGTGATTTCATTGCCTTGGTTGGTCAGATGGTGCCTTACAGTACAAGCCAGCTGGGGTGTCTCATATTGTGGTCGTCTGCTGCACACTGCACAACATAACCATACAAAGACGACTGGAGCTGGTTGAAGAGGCAGACCTGGAACGCAACTCTTCCTCAAAGGAGGATGGGGAGGAGGACGATGAAAGAAAGGGGTGCTGCCAAGGAGCCTGGTGTCCAGGCATGGGAGGAAGAGCACCAAAGCTGTTCCAGGCTTCATGGTGATGGGCAGGCTGACATGGCCAGAGTGCCATGCTGATTCAGCAAAGATCTCAGCCCCTATGACAGATGACTCCTTAAGGCAACTTCCACATTAGAAAGAAATTATCCAGCAAGCACACACATCTGAATAATCCGTCACCACCCAGGTAGACTGAGAATGAGGTCTCCACCACTACCAATTGTCCCATATCATAGAACAAGAAACCAGACCAAGCCAGGCCCAGCAACACCATCCACCCACCCTCATCTCACTTTTCACACCAAACATCATTAACACAATTGTCTAATTCATTTTATAATTGATTTTATAATCAATAAATATTATTACAGGAGAAACAAATGACCAAACAAATAGAGAAAACTTCACCCAGTTGACCCATTAACTGTAACCAATGGCGTGGTACCTTGCATTCATGCCCACTTCTATGAAGTGCTTCCCCTATGGCTGAGGATAAGGTGGAGGCAGCCTGCTCCATTGTACCTGCATCCGGCTGAGATGCCTATGACTTCTGATCTCGTCTTGGTGCCTGTGGGGCATCACTGTAGGTGCAGCCTCTGTCACAGGGTCTTGTGGCATGGATGGGTCCTGAGTCAGAGAAGCAGAAGACTTGAGGGATGATGCCAGGGTCCCCCAAGGGGTGGCCCCTCATCAGACTCTTTGAAATCTTTAGCCCTTCTAAAGTGCCCTTTCATGCTGGGCAAGGGCACCAGCTGGGCCACAGTTGGCATTTACTCCATTTATCTCTGCATCATCAGCAACACTAAGTGATCCATGCTACAGATAGTCTCACTCTTTCTGCATGTCTCAGCACACTGCTCCTGCACTCAAGGTGGTGCTGTACATGTCTCTCCATGGGGGGTGGCCACTCTTTCATTAGAAGAGCTCAAGGGTTCAAATCCCTGAATCATATTGGAGCATATGTACTGTATGGACTCCTCCATTGTCTGCCCATGGCTCCACAATGCCTCAGAGATCTTTGAAATTCGGGAACCCATCTGTCTCTGATGCTCCATAAAGACCCTCCTTGTTTGTGACACCTGAGGCCCAGCATCTTCACCCAGTAGATGGCTGTGTCTATCCTTTATCCTCCAAAGGGGGCTGTCCACCAGCTGACTCTGCCTCACTCTCCTCCTCCTGCTCGACCATGACATGCTGCTCACCCAGTGCTCCCTGTTCTAAGCTAGATTTAGGCCCATCCGAGGTCAGAGTGTTTGCGCTTGTGCAGAGGTCTGATGTGATGATGCTGGCTCTGTGGACTCTCCACCCACTGAGGAGGCCGGTGACGACTGTGGTAAGACACAGCGTGCAATGGGCAGAAATTTTCTCCATTCACTTTACCTGAGGACAGAGCTATCAAATGATCTTGCTCTTCACGGCCTCCCATCTCACCATTGTCAATGGCCTGATGCAATGGTACCCTCGCAAAGTCCAATTCCACCTCCTCCATCGGTGTCAGGCCATGAATGTTCACCACACCACCACCCATTCAAGATATCTTGTGCCTGTTGCGTGCTCTCTTTTTGTACAGGATGAGGAAAGAATGATGTACGAGTAGTCTGGCCTACCTCATCTATTCCAGCAGCACATGGGCATGATCTGATGTATTCCTCAGTGATGCCCCCTGTTCAGTCGTATCCTCATAGTTGAAAGTGGCTGGCTTCTTGGTGATTCAACTGGCCACTTGCTCTGGCAATGTAGAGGAGAACTATGGGCACTCAGATTGCTCAGTTCAGGTACAAGCTGCTGCCGACAGGGTTAGAGGCTTGTCACCCAAGTGTCACTTGCCACTCGCCTTCCCAGATCTTATCAGGTCATTGAATCTTTTATTGGATCCAGTCCTTCTTGTCACTCCTTTACTGCTAACCTCTGTATTCCCCTCCATTCAGGCCCTTTTTGTGTTTCTGCATGGATTCCTCCTACCTGATGACAAGAACAATATCCCTCACCTCTCTGTGACTGCCAACACTGGTCCTCTGTGAAACTTCCTGCTCCAGCTCCTCTGCAAACAGTAAGCCCTGTCATGGCTGCTGCTCGTCATTTCAAAGAGCTCTCAGTTTTCATGCCCCATCTCCAGGATGCTAATTGGCTGCTGGTTTCACCCCTGCCCCCATCACCCCACTTTCCCACTCTGGGCCAATTAGACACTTGCATTTAAAATTCGGGCAGAGTCAGGAACCGGGAATGTTCCAGGTGTCAGGTCCCAAACTTATCTTGAAAATCCAGATTAGGAGGTAATTTTTTGAGCTTGTGCCACAGGTGGGAAGTTGGTCCCATTGACTGCACATATAGGAAAATCACAAGCATGCTGCCCATACTTTTCATTCATTATGAACCTGCTGTCCAGGTGAGGCTCCAACCCTTCACTTTTTACGTTCACACTATTCACAGATAAAGAATAGTTACTTGGGAAAAGTGCAAGAGGTTTGCCAATGCCTGTGAAACCAGATCCCAAGAGTTAGGATGTGCAACTGAAGGAGGAGAAGAAATAGAGGAGGGTAATTAGAATAACATAATACATCTTAAAAATGTCTGGGAGTGGAAGTAAACCGAGTTGGAAAAATATGAAAATTATTAGCATTATGATTATGTCTGAGTGGAAGATACACAGGAGATGGACCTAAAGAGCTATTGAATGTTTTATAAAGATAGGCCTTGTTATCTTAGCATATGGTCACTCTGTTAAGGCAGTCAACTGGGTTACTCTGAACAGGAGGGTTTTAGTTTGCTGCGTTAAAAATAGATGACCAGCAAATTTATTTCCAACTCTATCATCATCCTGTCAAGTTTTACAGTCCTCGATCAATTAGCTGGAAAATAAACCTGCTGAGTCAATTTCAAACTGATCGGAAACAGCCTGAGAAGATTTGGAACTCAACTTCAGAATGGTTGATGGTATTGATCACTGTGCAGTAAACAAAGAACTTATACAGAAATGTCCCAAAGTGCTTCACTTGGTGTGCAGTCACTGCCTGTGAACAGAGCCACCAGTTAGCATGCTGAACGATCTAATAAACAGCAATGAAATATATATTTAAATAAGACCTTTTTGTAGCAGGAATGGTTGACGGGAGACTAAAAATAAAGTACTGCAGATGCTGGAAACCTGAAAGAAAAACAGAAAATGCTGGATAAGCTCATCAGGTCTGACAGCATCTGTGGAGAGAGAAATAGAGTTGACATTTCAAGTCTGTATGAAGAACGGTCATATAGATTTAAAATGTCAGCACTGTTTTTCTCTTCACAGATGCTATCAGACCTGCTAAGTTTTTCCAGCATTTTCTGTTTCTCCTTTGCTGAGGGGAGACTGTTGTCGATGAATCTAGCAGAACCCACTACTCTTTGAAAAGTGGCAAAGTATCTTTCATGTCCACCTGAGGTTTAACATTTCCTCTGAAGACAGCACCTAGGAATTTGTAACATTCCCTCACTATTGCATTAGACTGAGCCTCGATTATGTACTGAGGTGCAGTTTGAGCTCATAATTTTCTGAGTTTGACATGAGAACATTGACATAAAGCATTTGAACAAAAAGCCCCAAAATTCCTCAGGGGTTCCTCTGGACTCCTAGCTTTGATCTGGTGGGAGTTCAATGGAACACAGTGGACAGTGGGAGGGGACATAGCTGCACTGTTTCCTAAATCTCAGACAGCAATGTAAGGGGGGCAACATCTACCTTACAAGGCAAATAACATCAAGGAGTGACCCCACAGACATGGACATCCTATAGCATGATGCTGCTTCTACAGCTTGATCAATTCAACTCAATCCATGTGATATCATGAAACAGCAGCAGGCACTGGATACAGCAAAGACTAAAGGTCCTGACAACATCATATCAATAGTACAGAACTATACAATAGAACTAGCCATGATTCCAAGCTGTTCCAGTACAGCCTCAACACTGGCATCCACCTGACGATGTGGAAAATTGCCCAGGTATGTCCTGTACACAAAAAGCAGGACAAATCCAACCCGGCTAATTATTGTCCCATCAACCACCTCTCGTTCATCAGCAAAGTGATGGAAGAGCCCATTGACAGTGCTATTAAGTGGCACTTACTTAGCAATAACCTGTTTATTGGTGCTCAATTAAGGTTCCACCAAGACCACTTGGCTCCTAACCCCATTACAGCCTTAGTCCAAACATGACAAAATAGCTGAACTCCAGAGGGGGTAAAAGTGACTGCCCTTGATATCAAGGCAGCATTTGATGAATGTGGCATTGGGCAGCCCTGGCAAAATTTAAGTCAACTACCTAGCACAAAAGAAAATGTTGGCAGTCAATCGTCCCAGTCATAAGACATTGCTGCAGGAGTCCCTCAGGGTAGCATAGGGTAGGCCATTTTCAACGTCTTTATCAATAATTTCCCTCCATTATAAAGTCAGAAGTGGGATGTTCACTGACGATTGCACATTTTTTAGTACCATTCATGATTCCTCAGTCTGTGCCTCCATGCAGCAAGACCTAGACAACATGCAGGTTTGAGTTGATAAGTGTCAAGTAACACTAGCACCACACAAGTGTCAGGCAATGATAATTTCAACAAGGGGGAATCTAACTCTCTCTCCTTAACATTCAATGGCATTACCATCGCTGAATCCCCCACCATCAACATCCTGGGGGTTGCCAATGACCAGAAACTGAACTAGACCAGCCTTATGAATACTCTGGCTCAGGTAGTAACCCAGAGATTATTATCTTTTCGGTTCAGTTTTTAATTTAGATCCTAGTTGCTCAAATTCCCTCAGCAGAAACTCTTAGTCCTAACTGGTGCCCATGACAACTGGATCCTTCCCCTCCCACACCAAGTTCCTCTCCAGTCCTGAGGAGATGTCCTTAACTCTGACACCAGGCAGACAACACAGACCATTCACTCATGCTCTCAGCTGCAGAGAACTATGTCTATCCCCCTCACTATGCTCTCCCCTACAATAACTATATTTCTTTTTGCTCCCCTCACTTGAATAGCTCACTGAACCATGGTCAGTTTGCTTATCCTCCCTGCAGTTCCTGCTCTTGCCCACAGAAGCTACAAGAACCTCAAACCTGTTGGACAATTGCAAGGGCTGAGCATCTGCCATTGGTACTTGCTGGATCCCATACGTGCCTCACGTACAGTCACATCTTCTTGTCCCTGACCATAGACCAAATCTGAAGTATCTAGCCCAAGAGTTGTCAAGGTAACCTTCCCCAACTCTGTTGCATCACTGTGTCCGGAACTTAGATTCCAACTCATCAACTCAAAGCCAAAGTTCCTCGAGTTGCAGTCATATACTGCAGATGTAGTTGTTGTGGTTTGCACAGGTATCCACCAGGACCCACATGCTCCAGCTGCAACACATCACCTGCCCTGTCTTTTTTTTTTGTATTTAACTAATTAGGTTTCAAGTTTTGAATATCACTCAACAATTAGCCATAATTACATTATGGAGTTGAACTAGTTATGCTATGAATTTAATATAATACTTATATCCCCCAGTAGTGGTTTAAACTACTGCCCCAGTTTAGAGGGGATAAAAAACTTAAAACTCATCAATTACCAATTTGCACAGCTATTTAATGCATCTAGGCTCCTGCTCTCAGGTCTCACAGTCTCTGGCTCCCTCACTTGGACCACTCCTTTTTGTAAAAGCCAGAACAGCGCCTCTCCCCACCCCCCAGTCACTGCATCAAATTCCCTCACTTAACAAATTACCAGATTTAAGCACTCGGTCTTGCTGCACTCAGTCTCCAGCTGCACCTTTATTGTCTGACAGTTGTGGACACATTTATTTTTATAGAATTTTTTACTTCCTTAGAGGGTGCCTCCATCTTGAGACATCTTTGGTATATTGAAAATTGATTTGTGCATTTTTTCCACTTATGGCTACCATACACATGTACCAGCAGAGGGAGTCTAGATTGAGAATAAAGGAATCTGTGTTTAACAGCATGTGCAGCAGTTCTGCTTCTTACTTAAACTTGCTGAATCTTACTGTTTCTTCCCAGGAACTTCACAATGGTGATGAGGATGGGATGAAAATATGAAATGTTGCTTTCGGGTATGAAATGTTTGGAAGGTCTTTGTCTACTTGCTAGAAACAGCATTTTATGTTGGGGATTTAGGGAAGATATTGAGGCTATAGTCTGTTGGAGGGCACAAAAGAGGCACTGCAGCTTGGAATAAGAAAAGGAAAGCCTGGACAGTGTGCAAACACACACTGAACTTGCCAAAATAACCATCCAAAGTAATATAAATAAATCTCTGATCATTGCATGGGTTTTTCTTTGAAAGGAAAGTGATCCCACGACCTTGATCACACACTATTGCTGCACTGCAGCTCAAGGTGGCATTGTCTATGCTCAACCTACCACCTTTTGATGTGCATTCAGAGCCATCATCTTCATTTCTGGCAAATCTGGCAAAAGTGGCTGTGACATTTCAAATGCACCAAGGCAGGTTTTGCAATCACAGGTGACAAAATGCAAAAGGCCTTACTTCTCCACTGTTGAGGTGAAGAATTCAAATGTATATTTGAGACAATTATGCCTGTAGAAAAGGAAAATGACTACTACTCAGCAAAAAATGCTCTAACAACCTAATTTGCACCCAAGAAAAATGCAACATGTGAAAGAATTGTCTTCTGACATACTAAGCAAGAGGCAAAGGAAACAATTGACCAACAGGCACACGATTGAGGCAAACTAGTAACCAAATGTGACTTGTGTGATATTAAAAATGTTGATTGGGAAATCAAAAAACAAATAATCAAAGATTATCTCCCGAGTCAACTACGCCGAAAAGCACACGAGAAAGAAAACTGTCAGGACCGTTGGAGTTAGCAAGATCACTAACACTTTCAGAGCCCAGAGCTACTGAAGGTGAGGCTGTCAACACAACCAATCACACTCCAAGTTCAACGACTGTGAAACCTGTTCCTCATCTAGGAAACCACCAGCAAAGCAACAACAGCAGTCCCACAAACAGTGTTGTTACTTGTCCAAAGACTGTTTCCACTATGGTGGCGCTATTCTGCACTGGACAAAATGTCCTGTTGCTGGCAAACTACGTAAATTTTGTGGAAAACTTAACCACTTTGATTGTGTTTGTCACTCATCACAGAATTCAACAACTACTAAGATCAATACCACCAGAAGGGTGCCACACATGCATACCACACCAAAGAGGAAGAGAATATAGCCAATTTAGAGGAGGGTGACCCTGAATATGCATCTGTGCTCTCCTTCAGACACAGTAACAACAGTGACAACTGGCTGCACCTAGCAACAGATCTGTGCATGATTGCAGTTATATACGCAGTTCCTGTGTATACCAAAAGCATCCTTGAATTGTATGCTGACCACCTCATTGGTATTGGCAAACAGAAAGGTGTTACATACAAGCTGTACTTAGACCTAATGTGTCCCCATTAAATGTAAACAAATACCACCTCATGTCAGGAAGCAGACAGAGAAGGAACTTCAGCACTTACTTGAAAGTTGGGGTACCTTGGGTCTCACCTATACAAGTTGTCAAGAAACCCAAGAGCGAGAATCAGATTAGAATCTGCATTGATATTTGGTCACTAAGCCAAGCAATACAATGAGAAAGACACTCTACCCTGACTATTAATTATATCATAGAAAAAGTGAATGATGCTAAATATTTCTCTAAACTTGACCTCGAAGCAGGCTACCATCAAATCGAGCTTGCAGCAGAATCAAGGTATCTTACAGTATTCTCCACTCACATTGAACTTTCTTGATACAAGAGGTTCAACTTTGGAGTTAATTCAGCAGTTGAGGTATTTCAGCACATGATTAAGCTTGCACTTCAAGGACTTGAACGCACACTGAACCTCATCCACGGTCATGCTGAAGGTGAACCTGAGACACACCTACGTTCATGCCTACGTCTTAGAGAATATAATCTCATCTTGAACAAAGACAAGTGCTTGTTCAATGAAAGGAGAATTAAATTCTTTGGTCATGTGTTCAATGGTGAAGGAGTATTGCCTGATCCACAGAAAATTGAAACCATTGCAAACACTGCAGATCCCACAAACATACAGGGTGTCCCGAGTCTGCTAAGACCCATCAAGTCCTGTAGTTGCTTCATTCCTGATCTTGCTACATTATCTGCTCTCCATGCAAAAGAAGAAGTCACCAAGTGGGAGTGGACTACATCACACAAATTGGCTGTACACCATGTCAAATGGCAGTTGTCAGCAAGTTGCACAAATGTCTATTTCACCCCTGAGTAAACCACCCAGCTAGTGGTGGATGCAAGCCTGGGTGGCTTAGGTGCAGTTCTCGTGCAAAAGGACAAGGCAGGGAACCCATTACTTGTTGTAAAGCATGCAAATCACTAACACCCATACAACAACATCATTTGCAAACAGAAAGAGATGTGTTTTCAATCACATGGAGTATCTTACATTTTTATCTCTATTTGTACGGAATCGAGTTTGAAGTCATCTTCTTCTCTTGTTAGGTAGACCCTTGGGGTCGAGGATGACTTGATTCCACACTAAAAGTGAATTCTCAGGTGACTGAAGAGTCTAATGCACGGCCTACACAGTCTCTGTCACAAGTGGGGCTGACGGTGGTGGGGGAATGGATGGGTGGGGGGCCCAAGTTGCCACGTCCTCCTTTCACTGTCAACACTGTCAGCTAGCCCTTGATGATGAGACTCAAGGTGTTCAGCTCCTTCCCAGATGCTTTCCCTCCACTTCGGGCGGTCTTGGGCCAGGGATTCCCAGATGTCGTTAGGAGGCTTTGAGGGTGTCCTTAAAATGTTTCCTCTTCCCTCCTGGGGCTCGCTTGCCATTTTGAAGCTCTGAGTAGAGGTCGGGAGTCTCATGTCAGGCATGCAGATGATGTGGCTCACCCAGCGGAGTTGATTGAGCCTGGTCAATGCTTCAATGCTGGGCCTGTTGGCCTGATTGAGAAACTGGTGTTGGTGCACCTATCCTGCCAATAGATTTGCAGGGCCTTGCAGAGGCAGAGCTGCTGGTACTTCTCCAGAGTGTTGACGTGTCTGCTGTACATGGTCCACGTCTCTGAGCCATATAGGAGGGTGGGTATCACTACTTCTCAAATGTCTCAAAGACACCCTTTGCAGGATAAACAAGCACCTCATGACCCTTCAGCTCATGTCAGCCCAGAACCAATGTTTGAAGTCATAACCGAATATATCGCCCCCCCACCAGTAAACTTGTTCAACAATCCACCAAACAAACCACCTACTCAAATAAAGCATTAGATACTCAAACTACAAGAGTACAAGCTCCGTGCTCAGTGCCAGCCAGATAAGATCAACCCAGCAGATTATCTTTTGCCACATCCATTGCCGCCAGTCAGTCCTAGTTGTGAAGAAACGATTACCAAACTATATCCTAATTATGTAAGCCTAATTGTGGTGCCAAAGTCACTAAAATTAGCTCACATCAAAGTGGTAGCAAAGCAAGTTGAGATGTTACAACTATGTATGACAGCTATGGAATCACAAAAATGGAAACGTGACTGAGAGAGCATCTACAAACAAAATCGCTCACACAATACACGATCTTCACAATGTTCAAAATGAGGTCACTGTTGTAACCACATCTGACCTCATGTTACACAACAACAGCATTGCCATTCCACAGTCATTGCGGAAATGTGTTGTCGATGTAGCACAAGGTCGCCAGGGAATTGTCAAAGCCAAACAACTCATTTGGGAAAAGGTATGGTTCTTAGGAATTGACCGCATGGTGGAATACAAAATCAATCAGTGTTTGCCTTATGTCAAAGAACCACAATGGCAAATCTTCATGATCTTCTCAAAATGTCAGAACTACCTGCAGGGTTATGGATAGAAATTGGCTTTGATTTCGCAGACTTGGCCACTGGTGAGCATCTGCTCATTGGTACTGACAACCACAGCAAATTCCCAGTCATGGCAACTCATATACCACATTACTCATGGATTTGAATTCCTCTATTCCAGTCTATCCCACCACAAACCATCATCCAATTAAGATGCTGAGTCCTTAGAAGAGTGTTTGGTTGATTTAGAGCACACATATTGTGGGATACCCAATGACTTGTCTGACTTCCACATGTAGCACAAATGTCTGGTGGCATTGCAAGGCCTCATGGACAACCAGACATAGGGATCTGCAAGTCTGACAAAGGCACTGGAGTAGTTATCCTTAACAAGTGAGTATATTGACAAAATTCATGCCATTCTTAATGAAGGGTCCAAATTCTTATCTGTTGGACCTGCATGTGTGGTACAGCTCTGCACGAAAGCAAATTATGAAAATATTTGTTAGACTTGTGTAAGTGTAACGAGCTGCCTGGTGGTGTATATGATAGGATTTGTCCTCGTGGTTCACTGCATCCACCTATGTATGAACTGCCCAAGACACACAAAAGTGATGTCCCTTTGCACCCTATCTCATCTGTGACTGGTCCTGCACAACATGAATCGGCCAAATGGTTGAGTGAGTTGCTACAACCAGTGCTGAGCGAGTTTTCCACACATACGGTGAAGGATTCCTTCACAAAAGACTATACAAGACATATCGATAGCAATGCCATGTACATATGCTTGTTTGACATTGCAAACCTATTCACTAAGGTGCCGCCCAAAGAAGCCAAAGACATTTGCACAATGTCACTATATCGTGGTGATCTGAACACCCTGTTAGGTTGCCTTGCGATCCTGCATTAAGGTGGGCTGGTATGGGATCCAATCTGGTTGGAATCCCTCTGCTGGTCACTTGGGTAGTAGGCCCTGTGTCTTTGGAGTACTGTAGCCCTCTGGTGGATGGCCAGTTCTTGCTGAACCTCCTGCTAGCTTTTCAACTAAGTGAGATATCACCCTCACGCTTCCTGGGCCAATTTGGGAACTTTCCTGGTCCCCATTTAAATTCACCATAAAGCTATCAGCTAAACCAATCAATGGCTTCCAAGTTGGGGCATTTGGCTTTGGAGAGGGTGCTCTCCTAAATTGTTCCACTGGAACACCACTGCCCTCAAGTGGAGGTGCAGCTCCTATGTGGCTTTCAGCTGGGGGAGGCACCTTACTTCTGATCTCCTCATCAGTTTGGGAACTCCCCTTGTCCCTATTTAATCTCGGAAAGAAGGTCTCTGCCAGTCATAGATCTGGCAATTCCTTCACCTTTGTCTTTCCTGGTGTATTAGCTTGCTTTCCTTCAGGGTCTTTGACTACGTAGCGCATCTCCCTCACTATCTCTTTCCCTGCTCTAGGACTTCTCTGGTCCCTGTTTAATTCATGGATATTCTGTGAGTCTATTTGAAATTCTATTGATCCTTCCTGTACCTCTTTTAACTTAACTGGCCTGGCTTCAGCCTTGCTACATTCGAGCAACACTTGCTCACGGTTTATGGATGCTATTTCATCTTTTTGGGCCTCAGGACCTTCCCCAGCTTTCTGCTTTCCTCCAGATTTCTGCTGGTTGACTTTGGCCTCTTTTATTTCACTGACTAACAACATGCTGCCAGCCAAGTTGTTTCCAAGGAGGAAATCGATTCTTGCTCCTGATGGTTCAGGGATGATCCCTCCAATGACAGGGCCTGCAACAAGATCACACTCCAGAATCTCTCTGGAAGTTTGTCCAGCTCAGACACACAAAGTGCCATGCCCTCCAATGGGTAAGTTTCCATAGGGAGAGTCTCCACCTGATCTGCTGCACTACCTTCAGGGACTACTCATATCGAGCCCTAACAGACCTACAGGCTTCCCTTGCAACCTCCACACTAGAATGACCTATTTTATTGCAATAAGAGTGCACCGGTCTCAGGGGGTTCTACTTTTGGGATGTTCTCTTTTCTGGATTGGGGGGTCTCCCTTCTCTAGATTGCCCTGCCTAGGATGAGATCATAGCCTTCTGCTGTGACTGCTGCATCCCTAGCTGTGAGGATTCTCTGCTCCTCTAAGTATATCTGTAGGCTGGAGGGTAAGCAATTTTTGAATTCCTCCAACAATGCCAACTCGCGTAATCCCTCAAAGATATTTTGGGTTCTTAAGGATCTTACCCATCGGTCAAACATGGTTTGCTTCAGCCATTCGAACTCTTCTTATGAGTGTTCCAGAATTGTTGGCGATATGAGACTAACTCTTAGACACTTAGGATGGCAGCCTTGGTCTGCTCATAATTCATGCACACATCAGCAGTCAGCATGGAGTAGACACCTTGGGCTCTCCCTTTCAGCTGCCCTTGAATTAAAAATGTCCATATGTCCAATAGCCCTGTTAGCTGTCCTGCTATTTTTTTTTTTAAATGGCAAAAAATGACTCCACATCACTCTCTTCAAACTTGGAAATGAATGTAGCAGACTTAAGGGCCTCAGAGAGTGGTTCGGATTTAGAGATATAGGGGTGCTACCAGGTACGGAGAGATTTTCCCTTACAGCTGTCTGGTCTCTTTCCCTTTGAGCTGCTAGCTCCATTTCCAATTATTGGAACTGGAATGCTCTTTCCCTTTCTTGTTCTCTCTGCTCAGCCTCTCTTTGTCTCTCCTGAAATTCCAGCAATAATCTGAGCTTTTCCATCTTGAATTTGGCAGGGGGAGGGGATTCGGAGTTACAGTTGAGTTCCACATCTAACTGCTCTCATTGGTAACGTGAGATGTAAATGTTCTACCAACAGCAGGATCAGTTCACTTCTGTTCACTTTACTGGGCATTTTTAACTATACCTCCCTAGCTACAGCTTTCAGCTTTTCTGTGCTAAAGGCAACTAAGGTTTTGCCATTCAAATTCCCTTCTTTGACCCACAGTTGGACATCAAAAGTTTCCATTTTCTTAGTGTTAGGGAAAAGGAATTAGCAGCAGTACATTTCTTGTTTTAGATTTGTTCCAGCCACTGAGTTTTCCACTTAGCTTCTAATTGGCTCTTTAATATCAGATTTGGCTCATCTTAATTTGGACTCTGGTCAAATTCAAATAGGTTATCCGAGATTTGAGCTCTCAATTTCTGTTATGGGCAGAAGGGGTTTTAATTTATAAGCTATGGCATATTTCCCAACCCCTCAGTTTTAGTGTGATTCAATTTTTAGTAACAACATATGAACATACAAACATGTGAAACAGGAGCAGAAGTAGACCATTCGGCTCCTCAAGCCTGCTCGCTCTGCCATTCAATGAGATCATGGCTGATCTGCTTGTGCTTTGAAATCCACTTTCCCATTTATCTCCAATAACCTTAGATTCCCTTGCCTAACAAGAACCTATCTACCTCCGCCTTAAAAATATTCAATGATCCCACCTCCACCATCTTCTGAGGCAGATTTCCAAAGTCGTACAACCCTCTGAGAGAAAAATTTCTCCTCATCTCTGTCCTAAATGACCACCACTGATTTTAAAACAATGCCCCCTAGTTCTGAACTCACCCAGAAGAGGAAACATCCTTTCCACGTCCACTTTGTCAAGACCATTCAAGATCTTATATTCTTCAATCAAGTCACCCTTCACTCTTCTAATCTCCAGTGGAAATAAGCCCAGTATTTTCAATGTTACCTCATAAGACAACCTGCTCATTACATGTATCAATCTAGTAAACTTCCTCTGAAGCACCTCCAAGGCATTTACATCCTTCTTTAAATAAGGAGACCAAATGCCATATATAACTTGAAGCATAACATCATTCCTTTTATGTTCAATTCCTCTCGTAATAAAGGATAGCATTCCATTAGTCTTCTTAATTACTTGCTATATCTGCATACTAACTTTTTGTGACTCATGCACTGGAACACCTTGATCCCTCTGTATCTCTGAATCCTGCAGTCATTCTCCGTTTAAGTAATACTCTGCTTTTTTATTCTTCCTGCCAAAGTGAACAACTACACATTTTTCCACATTATACTCCATCTGCCAAATTTTTGCCCATTCACTAAACCTATCTATTTCCATCTGCAACCTTGTCATGTCCTCTTCATAATATACTTTATTACCCATCTTCATGTCATCTGCAAATTTAGCTACCATGTCTTCATCTCTTCATCTAAGTCATTGATATAAATTGTAAAATGCTGAGTCCCCAGCATAGACCCCTGTGGGGTCATACCCTGCCATACTCGTCATACCCTGCCAACCAGGAAAGGACCCATTCATGCATAGTCTCTGCATTCTGCCAGCCAGCCAATCTTCTATCCATGCTAATATTTTATTTTCTGCAATAACCTTTGATGTAGCACCTTATCAAATGCTTTCTGGAAATCCAATTCTGGAAATCCAACAACAGTGTATGTACAGGCGCCCCTTTATCCACTGCGCATGTTACTCCTTCAAAGAACTCCAATAAATTGGTTAAACATGATTTCTCTTTCATAAATCCATGTCAACTCTGCCAGATGGCCTTGAGTTTTTCCAAGTACCCAGCTATAACTTTTTAATAATCAATTCTAACACCTCCCCCACACCAGCCAACTGGCCTCTCGTTTACTGTTTACTGTTTCCCTCCCTTCTTGAATAGAAGGGTTATATTTGCTACTTTCCAGACTGATGGAACCTTTCCAGAATCTAGGGAGTTTTGGAAAAATAACACCAACACATCCATTACCTCATTCACCACCTCTTTTAAGACCATAGGATGAAGTCCATCAGGACCCGGAGACTTGTCAGCCCACAGCTCCATCAGTTTGCTCAGCATTGCTTCCCTAGTGATTACAATTTCACCAGGTCCCCCCTCCCTTCCACCTCCTGATTGACAACAATTACTGGGATGCTTCTTGTATCCTCTATAGTGAACACAGAAGCAAAACATTTGCTCATTTCATCTGCCATTTCCTTATTAATTACTATTAACTTCCCATTGTCACTCATTGGAGCACCAACACTCACTTTACTTACTATTTTCCTTTTTAAATACCTGTAGAAACTCTTGCTATCCATTTTTACATTTCTAGCTAGCTTCCTCTCTTTCTCTAATTTCTTTCTCCTGATTAACCTTTTAGTCATTCTCTGCCCTTTTTTATATTCTGACCAATCATCTGATCTGCCACTCATCTTTGTGCTTCTTAGAACATAAGAATGTAAGAACTAGGAGCAGGAGTAGGCAATTCTGCCCCTTGAGCCCACCCCGCCCTTCAATACGATCATGGCTGATGTCATTTTGGCCTCAACTCTAATTTTCCGCCCTCTCCCCATAACCTTTCAACCCGTTACTAAATAAAAGTCTGTCTATCTCCTCCTCAAATTTATTCCGCGTCCTGGTTTTTTCCTTAAGTTTAATGCTTTTTTTAACTTCTTCAGTTAAACATGGATGGCAGATCCTCCCCTTAGAATTTTTCTTTATAGTAGGAATATACTTATGCTGTACATTCTGATGTATCTCCTTAAAAGTCTGCCAGTGCTATCTATTGATCTATTCTCTAGCCTGGTATTCCAGTTCAATTCAGCTAGCTCAGCTTTCATGCCCACATAGTTTCCCTTATTATTCCCTAAAATACTAGTCTTAGACCCACTCTTCTACCTTTCGAACTGAATGGAAAATTCAATCAAAATGTGGTCGCTGCTACCAAGGGGTGCCTTTACTCTGAGATCATTAATTAATCCTGTCACATTACACAATCACAAGTCTAATATAAACTGCTGTTTGATTGGTTCCAGAATGTGCTGCTCTAAGAAACTATCTCAAAAGCATCCTATGAACTCTTCATTCAGGCTACTACTGACAATCTGATTTTTCCAGTTTATATGTAGATTTAAATCACCCATGGTGATCGCTGTCCCCTTATCACAAGCACTCAATATTTCCTCTAATCTACTTTGTCCTACATTCTGGTAACCATTAGGGGGCTTGTAGATTACTTCCAATTGTGACTTTTTTCCCCGACTTTTCCTCATCTCCACCAAAACCGATTGTATATATTGATCTCCTGACCAAAGTCATCTCTATTGCACCAATGCCATCCTTGATCAACAGTGCTACCCCTCCATCTTTACCTAGCTTCCTATTCTTCTGAATGACATATATGTCTCAATATTAAGGACACCATCCTTGCCATCATGCAGCCATGTCTCCATAATGGCTTTCAGACCATATTTATTTACTTCAATGTGTACTATCAATTCATTTATTTTGTTATGAATGCTACTGCAGTCAAATACAAAGCCTTTAGTTCTGCCTTTTTGTTATTTTTCTAACATCCAGTTTTGATTGTTGGTGTATTCTTAAGTTTTTTTCTCTCTGTCCCTTCTTGCCAATCTCCAACCCTCATTTCCCATATTACTATTTTGCTCTCCTGCCTTGATTCTACACAATGGTATTGTAACTGGACTGGTAATCCAGAGACCCAGGGTAATGCTCTAGGGACCCAGGTTCAAATCTCACCACAGCAGATAGTAAATCTGAATTAAATAAAAATATGGTATTAAAAATCTAATGATGACCATTAAACCATTGTCAATTATCAAAAAAACCCATGTGGTTCACTAATGTCCTTTAGGGAAGGAAATCTGCTGTCCTCACCTGGTCTGGCCTACATGTGACTCCAGATCTGCAATAATGTGGTTGACTCTTAAATACCCTCTGAAATGGCCTAGCAAGCACTCAGTTGTAGCAAACCACTAAAATGTCAATAAAAAGGAATGAAACTGGATGGACAACCTGGCACCGACCTAGGCACCAGGAATGACAACAGCAAACCAAGCCCTGTCGACCCTGTGAAGTCCTCCTTACTGGGGGCTGGTGCCAAAATTGGGAGAGCTGTCTCTCAGACTAGTCAAGCAACAGCTTCACATGGTCATACTCACAGAATCATACCTTACAGATAATGTCTCAGACACCATCATCACCATCTGTCCCACTGGCAGGGCAGACCCAGCAGAAGTGGCGGCACAGTGGTATACCGCCAGGAAAGAGTTGCCCTGGGAGTCCTCAACATTGACTCCGAGCCTCATAGTATCAG
This sequence comes from Carcharodon carcharias, assembly GCF_017639515.1. NCBI lineage: Eukaryota > Metazoa > Chordata > Chondrichthyes > Lamniformes > Lamnidae > Carcharodon > Carcharodon carcharias. The sequence continues at coordinate 33,413,108 of NC_054470.1, forward strand.
GTCAAACATGGGCAAGGAAATCTGCTGATTAACATGTATCTCCTCCCCACCCCACCCCTCTACTCAGCTAATGAATCAATATTCCTCCATTTGGAACACGATTTGGAGGAAGCACTGACTTTGACAATAGTGCAGTATGTACTCTGGGTTGGGGACTTCAATGTCCATCACCAAGGGCAGAACTCTGTGGTCAGTGAGCGGGGGCGGGGTCCACTTGCCGACATGTAAAATGATGCACAGTGACATTAGGTGGGCATCCCTAAACCACTGCGTGTCATTTGGATTTTCAGTTCGGTGGACGCCCAGCCAAGTCGGCCACACGCCGGCCGAACTGTCAAAGGCTTATTAAGGCCATTTAAATAGTAATGAATTCAATTAGCTGAGCTGCCCATCCAACCTTAAGGTTGGCGGGCAGGCGAAGAGCCCAGGCAGCCTTCGCATTTTTCATGAAACCTCACCCACGGTGGGATGAGGTTTCATGAAGTGTTTTAAAAATCAATAAAAATTTTAAAAATAATCCTTTTACATGTCCCAGCTCATGCGACAGTGTCAAATGAGGGGACAAGTTTTTTTTTTCCCTTTATTTAAATTTACACATATCAAACCCACCTCCCTGAGGCACCTCTGTGCTTCAGGGAGATCTCTGTGCTCTTTCGCGCACATATGCAAAAGAGTGCACAGAACTACTCATGGGATCCCCCCCTCCACCCCCACACAGGGAGCGCTCAGCGCTTCCAGGCAGCTCGTCCCCGACTGGGGGCACCAACAGGTTCGCACCTGCCCCCGTCCCCCACCCGACCCCGCACAATCCCCTCGACAGGGGTAAAGTTCAGCCTCAAGACTGGCTCAGTAGCATCACTACTGATTGAGCTGGCTGAGTCCTGAAGGACATAGCTGCTCGACTGAGTCTGCGGCAGGTGGTGAGGGGAAACATACTTGACCTCATTCTCACCAACCTGCCCGTTGCAGATGTATCTGCCCATGACAGTATCGATAGGAAGGACCAGCGCATAGTCCTTGTGGAGACAAAGTCTCATCTTCACATTGAGGATACTGTCCATTGTGTTGTGTGGCACTACCATCATGCTAAATGGGATAGATTTCTAACACATCTGGCAACTCAAGACTGGTCATCCATGAGGCACAGCAGAACTGTACTCAACCACAAACTGTAACTTCATGGCACATCCTCCACTCTACCTTTACCATCGAGCCAGGGGATTAACCATGATTCAATGAAGAGTGTAGGAGGGCATGCTAGGAGCAGCACCAGTCATACCTAAAAATGAGATGTCAACCTGGTGAAGCTATAACACAGCATTACTTGTGTACCAAACAGCATCAGAAGCAAGTGATAGACAGGGCCAAGTGATTCCATAACCAATGGATCAGATCTAAGCTCTGCAGTCCTGCCACATCCAGTCTTGAATGGTGGTGGACAATTAAACAACTCACTGGAGGAGGAGGCTCCACAACCATCCCCATCCTCAATGATGGAGGAGCCCAGCTCATCAATTACCGCCCTATCAGTCTACTCTCGTATGTCAGTAAAGTGAAGGAAGGGGTCATGATCAGTGCTATCAGGCAGCACTTGCTTAACAATAACCTGCTCACTGATGCTCAATTTGGGTTCTGCCAGGGTCACTCAGCTTCTGACCTCATTACAGACTTGGTTCGAACATGGACAAAAGAGCTGAGCTCCAGAGGTGAGAGTGACTGCTCTTGGCATCAAGGCAGCATTTGACTGACTGTGGCATCAAGGAGCCCTAGCAAAACTGGACTCAATGGGAATTAGGGGGAAAACTCTCTGCTGGTTGGAGTCATACCTAGCACAAAGGAAGATGGTTGTGGTTCTTGGAGGTCAATCATCTCAGTTCCAGGACATCACCGCAGGAGTTCCTCGGGGTAGTGTCCTAGGCCCAACCATCTTCAGCTGCTTCATCAATGACCTTACTTCCATCATTAGGTCAGAGGTGGGGATGTTCTCTGATGATTATACAATGTTCATCACCATTCACGACTCCATTGATACTGAAGCAAGACCTAGATAATATCCAGGCTTAGGCTGACAAGTGGCAACTACCATTTGCACCACACAAGTGCGAGGCAATGACCATCTCCAACAAGAGAGAATCTAACCATTATCCCTTGACATTCAATGGCATTACCATCACTGAATTCCCACTATCAACATCTTGGGGGTTACCATTGATCTGAAACTGAACTGGACCAGCCATGTAAATACTGTGGCTACAAGAGCAGGTCAGAGGCTAGGAATCCTGCTGGTATGCACCTGATACCAGGTACGATTATAGGTACCAGGTACGTACCTGGTTCCTCCTGACTCCCCAAAGCCTGTCCACCATCTACAAGGCAAAAGTCTGGGGTGTGATGGAATACTCTCCAATTGCCTGGATGAGTGCAGCTCCAACAACACTTAAGAAGCTCGACACCATCCAGGACAAAGCAGCCCTCTTGATTGGCACCCCTTCCGCAAACATTCACCATTGACGAACAGTGGCAGCAGTGTGTACCATCTACAAGATGCACTGCAGAAACTCATCAAAGCACCTGAGAAAGCACCTTCCAAACCCACAACCACTGCAATCTAGAAGGACAAGGACAGCAGTTACATGGGAACACCACCACCTGGAACTTCCCCTCCAAGCCACTCACCATCCTGACTTGGAAATATATCGCAGTTCCTTCACTGTCGCTGAGTCAAAATCCTGGAACTCCCTCCCAAACAGTACTGTGGGTGTACTTACCCCACAGGAACTACAACAGTTCAAGAAGGCAGCTCACCATCACCTTCTTGAGGGCAATAAGGGATGGGCAATAAATGCTGGCCTAGCCAGCGAAGCCCACATACTGTAAATTAATAATAAATAAAGTTGCAATGCTTACTCAAGCTTGATCCCTCACCTCACCTTGTTTACTTTAAATCACTCTCTACTTCCCTAATTATGCAGATCACTAGAACACTGGTCCCAGCACAGTTCAGGCGTAGACCGTCCCAATGGTACGGTCCCCACTTTCCCCAGTACTGATGCCAGTGCCCCATGAACCGGAACCTACTTCTCCCACACCAGTCTTTGAGCCACACATTCGTCTCTCTAATCTTATTTGCCCTATGCCAATGTGCATGTGGCTCAAGTAATAATTTAGAAGTTATCACCTTTGAGATTCTGCTTCTTGATTTGGTACCTGGGTCCTCATACTGACTATGCAGAACCCCTTTCCTTGTCCTGTCTATCAATATGGTACCTCCATTAACCACGACAACTGGATCCTCCCCCTCCCACTGAGAGTTCCTCTCCAGCCCTGAGCAGATGTCCCGAACCTAGCAACAGGCAGGCAACACAGTTGTCCAGACACTCACTTTTTGCTGCAGAGCACACTGTCAAACCCCCTCACTATCCTGTCCCCTACTGCCACTATATTCCTGTTTTCTAGCCCATCCCTTAAACGGCTTCCTTTACCATGGTGCCATGGCCAGCCTGCTCATCCACCTTGCAGACTTCGCTTTCGTCCACCCAGGTTGTGGGCACTTCAAACCTGTTTGACAATTGCAGAGTCTGAGGCTGCTTTACTACTGTCTGCTCAGCCCCTTTACCAGCCTCACTCACAGCCACATCCTCCCATCCCTCACCGCTGACCAAAACAGACAACCCTATTCTAAGAGCCTTTTTGATCCGGAGCAAAGTATCCAGGTATTTCTCCCCCTCTCTAATGTTGTGCAGTGTCTGCAGTGCAGCTTTCAGATCAATAATACTGATCCAGAATCCCTCTAACTGCTCACGCTTTCTTCAAATATGTTTGTCATGGATAGGCTTGGTGTCCAAGAGAACCCATATTCCACAGCTGCAACATAACACCTGACCTGCCATTGTTACTTATGTTATTTAGTTAGCTTAATTTCATTATCTTCTTAATTAACTTAGAATACTTCCTATGTATACTATGCCTCTTTCCCCCATGCATTGAATTCCTACCCGAAGGTATTTTGCTACTTACTTGGTCTCTGTCTCATTCAGGCACAGTCTCCTGTCTTCTTGCATGCCCTTCAAGCAAACCCCAAAGAAAACTTGAGATAGGATGAACTCAAAAGGGTCAGTTTATTTGCGCACACTCGAACGTGGAAGGTTGGTAGCAATTTTGCCTCCTTTGCACTCATACATTAAAAGAGGGATAGAGAAAAGAAAGATGTACAGGGCAAAGTCTACAGAGAAAAGAATTATTGTTTCATGTGAGTCCAGAGTCCAGAATCAAAGTCCAAGAGGTATCCCTTCACAGACATTTGTAGGTTGAAACCTGATGCTGTATAATTCACTTTTCCAGTTGCCTTCACATGGGGAGATAGGCATGCAGATATGAATCAGTCTTGTAGGTGATGGTACAGAAGTCCCAGCAGAAACAGTTTAGATGGGGCCAGTATTCAATCTGGGTAGGGTCCCATTTCAGTGCTGCTGCTTGTGGAAGTTAAAATGGCAGACTGAGGTTTTTTCAGTACAGCAAGGCAATATTACTGGATACACAAGCTGGAGAATTCCATTTCACATGAGCCCCACTCTTCGCAGTGTATTTGACAAAGTGTGTGTATCCCCCCATCTGAGTTCCCAAGATGGTTAAATGTTCCAATCCTTAAGACTTGAAAGAAAGGTTGCGGGGCCCTTTGTCCTAGCAGATGGACATGCTCCTGTTGGGCTGGCCAGGCTTATGGAATGCAAATGGCTTTTGTATAGTTCTCTTTGAATTTGGTCTCTGTAGCCCACAAGGGCTGTTAATGTCTATTCAGAGATAATGAGGCACAAGTTTCTGCGATACCCCCATGTTACCTCCTTTTGTTCAGGGTCACAGACAGACATAGCTTCAGCTGTTTTAACATCTTTTTCCAGTACTTAAAATTTTATAGATTAGCCATGAGGATATCTATATATATTTTATAAAAAATATATAGTATGAAGTCGTAGTCCCCTGATACAGTCAAGCTCATAATGTGGCTAGAGGCTACCTATATTCACACACAGGCCAATTCTGCATTCAGAAAGAATACATCCAGGCATTTTTTATTTTACATTTAAACAAAAGCATGGGACACAACTGTTCCCTGGTGCATTCCCCCGGCAATGTTTTGACCAATCAGCATTGACTTTTTTTTTGAATTTAGTCAAAGGTTTGGGGAAATAACTGTTCTCTTGTGCATTCTTCATGGAAATGCTTTGATCACAGTCCACTTGCCAACCAATCAGCAACCTTTTCTAATGCAGAATGAACTGCTGTTTCCTTTGAACTTAGGTATTCTTGCATCAGTCCTGATCAGTGCAAGATAAAAAGCTTTGAGAGCATTTCTCTTTTTTCAGCAATACAAAAATATAAAATTAAAAAGTTAAAATATGGTTGAATGGGGAAGGAGAAAACAGGGAAAGGGAAAACAGGGCAATTCATGAATTAGATTTAAAAATAAGTAATTCAAATTAGCTTTTGATGAATAAATTTAAGATTACAGAATTCTCAAGAACTGCCAACCCGAAGTAGAAAGGAAGGCTTGCATTCATATAATACCTATCATGACCTCAGATTGTCCCAAAGCACCTTACAGCCAATGAAGTGCTTTTAAAGTGCAATTAATGTTGCAATGAAGCAACTCATTTACAAACAGTAAGCCCCCACAATTAGCAATTTGAAAATGACCCCTTAATCTGTTGTAATGATATTGACTAAGTAATAAATACTGGGGAGGACACTGGGTTTTTAACTCCCCTGCTCTTCATTGAAGTTGTACTATGGGATCTTTTACATCCACCTCAGGTGACAGACAGGGACTTAATTTAACATCTCATCGAAAAACTGGCACCTCTGGCAGTGTAGCACCTTAGTGGTGTCAATAGACATTCTGGTATATTTACAGGATGTTGTTTTTGTTATAAGCTAAGCGAAAGACAAGAAAAGATGATTCAGCCAATTGAAACTCATTCATCTAACACTCGAACGTGTGTACATGATAAAGGAGTTCTCATTAGAAAAGATGCGCAAGCAAAAGAATCCTGTATGACTGTTGACTATTCCCAGAGTTTGAAATTGTTAGCAATTAGGTTAAGCATACAATGATGCATTAGAAATTTATTCACCTATAAATTGTATCAGGTTCACCTGGCCATATTTAAATAATTGAGGAAGCCATACTTGAAACCTTGAGGAAAAGAGTTCTTTTTGTGCTGGATGTCGCAGAATCATAAACCCATGACCAAAGCATATGCTTATGCTTTTGCTGTACCCAATAAAGAGAGGAAATCACCTCTATTGCATTCAATTTGGGCACCTTAGCTTCAAATGGACAGGAATGGACAAGGATGATTCCAGAATTTCAGGCTTCAAGTTATGAGGAGGGAAAAACAGAACTCGACATCTTTCCTTCAAAAAAAAGTAAAATTCTTGTTTTAAAAAAGTAAAATTCTTGTTTTAAAATGGTAGGATTAGCGAATAATATAGTTACAAATAACTTAGAATTTGAACCCCACATTTAAGGGTACGGGTGTGCCAAACTATGCTTGAAACTAGAAGAAACTTTTTAAACCAGGATTGTACATAAAATGAAAAGACCTAAAGCAGCCAATTAACACAGTCTTTCTTTAAAAATGCTATGCAAATATAGAATTATGAACAGGATTAAGGATTATGAAATAGATACCAAGGTCCATCTAAAGACAATGTGGAGCATGATTGTTCTGAAGATGCTGAGCACACGGAAATCTCAAACCATGAAAGGAAACTAGTCAAGAATGAAAGATGTAAAATCTAATGTTAGATTATTTCTGCATTTAGCACAAACAGAACAACAACAAACTTTCCAGAATCTTTCCTCACGCGATTCAATGGATTGGCATACATCCCATTGAAAGGAAAAGACTTGATGGCAAGATAGTCTTTTCTCATTGGAGTTTCTTGTGTTCTCATAAGTAAGTTTCAGTGTATTGGATTAACAATTCAGTGTGCTCTGTTTGCGGAGTTAAGCATAGAAATCTGGTACTTTAAAAAACAAATGCATGATAGGAATAAGGAGGCAGATTCCTAAAACACATTAAGCTCTTTCAGATTTGTTCAACAAAGATGAGAATGACCAATTGAGTGCACAGTGACCCACTTATTGGTGGCCTCATCAAAATTAGCAGCAATGAGCATTTACCAGTCTCCTTGGTAACAGCCTTTACAGCTTGTTGGTTGATTTTTCTTTATCCTTGTAGATAAAATATGTGTGCAAGGGTCTGGGAAATAACTATGAGAACAAGTAAACGTTACACTGAAAAGTTCTCATCTTATTTGCTAATGAAATGTGGTAGATTCTTTCTTTCTTTCTTTCTCTCTTATTTTCCCTGCCTTCCTATTTAAGCTATAAAACCAAGAACCAAAAAAAACCCTACAAAAAGTAATGAACAGATATCATCATGTATTGAGCAACAGAGGTCAAGCTACTTTTGAGAGGGGTTTGAATAAACAAAGCTGAACAGTCCCAGCTCTAGTATTTGTTTTGGAACCTGGCCACAGTACATCATTTAGAGTTTCATTAACTCACTAACCCATTTATGCCTGGAACATCTGAAGCCTACCTGTTTCAAAATGGTTCAAAAATGAAAAGTAGCTTATTAAGTTTGTTGACATATTTCCATAACAAAGAGATCAGAAATATTCTGACTACCAGGTAAACTAAATAGATTTCTTAATTGTTCAATTAATTCAGAAAGCATAACAACTTAGTAACTTATATAAAATAAACTGAAACGCTTGCAGCAAAATAGCAGAAACTAATGCGCTAAAGTTGTTGAATATTAGTGATGAATTATCAAATTATCCATTTTAGTCATTCAGGCTTTATGGTAATTGGGTCATTAGGTTATTTCTGTTGACCAGTATTCTGCCTGATTATAAACATATATAGATAGTGAAAAACAGTTAACCCTTTAATGTTCTTGGGCTTTGTTTCCGTTGTTTATGATTATGAGATCAGCAGAGCACAAAGACTTGAATACGCAGGCTGCTGGGTGTGGAGGCAGGCTGGGTGCAAGGCCTGCCTCTGTGCTCTGGCACTGTGTCTAAATAAATAAAACATAGTAATAAAACAAAACACATTCCTCCAGCCCTCACCCATCCCCCCGCATACGCTTCCTATGGCCCATCCATGCCAACCTATGCCAACTTGTGCCCCCATTGCCCAATATCTCTATGCCAACTTAGTACTAACTTATGACAACCCATATGCCCCACCCACCACCCTTTGTCCTTACCCCTTCCAAGCAAACTCACCTTGTATCCGTGGACAGTTCCTTGACAGTCTTGACACTTCCTGGACAGGTTTTACAGCTTTGACAGCTGGGCAGTTATTTTATAGGTCCTTGACAGCTGGCCAGTCCCTTGACATTTGACATCTTAACAATTCCGATGAGTTTGTGCGTAAAAAGTGCTTAATCGTGTTCATTTTTAACAACCCCAAAGGGTGCCTTACTCTTCCCAAAGGTGTCCTGGGACCCTATCCAAAGGGGTGCATTACCTTTCAAAAGGGTATCCTGGTATCCTAAGAATCCACCAAGTTCAGACCTCCTCTTACTTGTTCTAATCTTGACACTTGAGATTCCACACTCCTGATCTTCTAAAATCCTACTTCAGTGGGGGCAGTTGTGATATAAGTGGCCAGCTGCCTCTGCAAATCATGCATGCCTGAACCCTGGCCCAACTCCAGTCTGGCCCTATGAGATGGGAAATGCCCAGTTCAGGGCCAGGGCTTAGGATTTTTGGCTATTCCTGGGATTTCCACCATGCTGGGGAGCCTCTTCATTATGGCAAAAACCCGGACCTCTGTGTTTCTTGTATGAAGACTCCCAAATCTCTCTGAACATTAACATTTAAAAGATTCAGCTTTTCTTGATATATATTAATGACCTGGACTTGGGATACAGCGATCAATTTTAAAGTTTTCAAATGGCACAAAACTTGAAGTACTGTGAACTGTGAGGATTCTGATAGGCTATGGTGGCCTGAATCTTCCAATATGGGGAGCAGCGAATGACTCAACTTCATTAGCTGCTGCATCTCAGAATCCTGAAAAAGTTCTGACCGGTGCACATGCACGGTACTTATTTGGGAAGTTTAAACTTCCGACTGCCAGTTTTATCCTCCCCCTTTTGCTGCTTGATTCTGATTCCCATGACAGTGAGATCAGATGGCCATATTCACACAGACTAGGGCTGTTATCGCTAAATGTACCCTGGTTTTTATACAGATTAAGTGACAGCTTTTCCTCACAGGTGTAAAACCTGCTGAGGATCACAGCTCGAAGTAAATCAGCTGGAGTGTCAAAGCACCCCAGCACCACAGAAACCCAGATAGAGCTTTTCAACCTCCTCCCAACAATGCTCACTCCCCTTTCAACAATATTCATCTCCCCCACCCACGACAATGTTCAACCTTCGACTCACATTCTAGAATATCTGGCCAATTTCGGGAGAGTCAGCGTAGTTGGGGAGTGCATGGGGAGAGGAAGAAGCAGTGTTTGAGGTAGGTGGGGGGTGCAGGGGATGACCTGGGAGGGGGATGAACATTGTCAAGGCCTGAGGGGGTGACCTTTGATGGGGGTGAAGGAGGGGGTAAGCATTGTTGGGGATGGGGGCTGTGCAGTTTTTAAAGTGACAGCTCCTTTTAAAAACAGAATAAATCAATGAATTGAAGGCAGACTTTTAAGGAGCAAGGGGCATGGCTTCAAAAGAGGGGGCATGGCTTTGCTGGAATTCCATTCACAATTTCACTCCCAACATCCAAGACCGGGTATGCAAAGGCTTCGGCGTTCAATGGTGAATGGGCAGTCTAAATCATGGTCAACAGCTGGCACACCCATTCCACTGCTGATCAGAAGATCCAGGCCAAGAGGACATGGACAGTCGTGGTGGAATGGGTAGACACGTGGTAGATGAAATTTAATGCAGAGAAGTGTGAAGTGATACATTTTGATAGAAAGAATGAGGAAGCAGTATAAAATAAAGAACACAATTTTAAAGAGGTTGTGGGAAGAGAGGGAAAATATGCACTAATCATTGAAAGGGGCAGGACAGGTTGAGAAGGTGGTTAAAAAGGCATATGGGATCCTGGGCTTTATAAACAGGCACATTATCTGAATTTGAATGTATAGGGCTATGGAGAAAGGACAGGGGAGTGGGACGAGCTGAATTGTTCTTGCAGAGATCTGACAAAGAAACAGTGTGCCTCCTTCTGTGCTGTAACCATTCTATGATACTTAAAGTTTTTCACCATTTACAAACCATTCTGCTTTTATATTCTTTCCAGCAATGTGAATAACCTTAATTTCCCCAAATTTTACTCCATCTGCACCTTACTGCCCACTCACTTAACATGTCTGATCCCTTGGCAACCTTTTTTGGTCCCCTTCACAGCTTCCTGTTCCATCTAGCTTTATTTATCAGCAGAAAGCTTGGATATATTATTCTTGGCCCCTTCACCTGAGCCATTAATACAGATTGTAAATAGCTCAAGTCCCAACACTGGTCCTTGCGGTACCCCATGAGTTACAACCTGCCAACTTGAAAATACCCTGTTTATTCCTACCCTCTGCTTTCTGTCTGTTAACCATCCAACCCAATGAGTCCTTATCTAGTGCAATAACCTTTTGTGTGGCACCTTGTCGAATGCCTTTTGGAAATTCACAGAAACTACATCCATTGGTCTACCCTCTTGCTTACATACTCAACAAACTCAAATCAATTTGTCAGACATGGTTTCTCTTTCATAAATCATACTGGCCCTGTCTAATCATATTTTGATTCTCTACTATCTGGTTAACAATGGATTACAGCATTTTCCCAATAACTGATGTCAGGCTAACTAGCTGTTTTCTCGCTCCCTCATTCCTTGAATAGCCATATTCAATCGGCAGTTTAACCTGGTTAAGGTGCAGTTACTGTGGTTACTTAATCCCATCATTTTTTTATTTGTTCATGTGATGTGGATATCATGGGCAGGCCAGCATTTATTGTTGTTCATAATTGCCCTTGAGAAGGTGGTGGCGAACCACCTTCTTGAGCTACTGCAGTCCACGGCAGGTACATCGACAGTCCTGTTAGGAACAGATTCCCAGAATTTTGATCCAGTAACAGTGAAGTAACAGCAATATAGTTTCAAGTCAGGATGGTATGTGACTTGGAGGGGAACTTGCGGGTGGTGGTGTTCCCATGCATCTGCTACCCTCATTCTTCTGAATGATAGAGCTGGTTGGTTTGGAAGGTGCTGTCAAAGAAGTCTTGGTGAGTTGCAGCAGTGCACCTTGGAGTTGGTACATACTGCAGCTATGGGGCACCAGTGATCAAGAGAATGAGCTTTCAAAGGTGGTGGGTGAAGTGCCAATCAGGTGGGCTGCTGTGTCACGAGTGGTGCCAAGTTTCTTCAGCTGTATGCATCCAGGCAAGTGGATAGCATCCCATCATACTCCTGATGAACTGCCTGAGACAGACTGCATCAGTAAAAGGAAAGAATGAGCATCAAGATTAAAAATGACCTCCTAAAGAAGATGAATGAACTGCCAATGTTGAGCCAGCGAGGTTCATCTTAAAGAGCAGCATCCCCACAAAAAGCCAAATTGGAACACGCTAAGAAAGGTGAATGAAGTTTGGTGTCCATGTTTATAGGAGAAAGATAATGTAAGTGTAATAAACTTGGATTACCAGGCAGGTTTCTTGTAAGAAACAGTAAACTTTACTTAGAGCTCCCAGTGAAGCTACAGGCTTGTACCAAGACCAAGGCTAGAAAGCTCCACCCCTAAGATTACCCATGCTTAGGGTTGATTCGTCTGTTCAGAAACATGACAGTATGAAAGGTTTTAACTTACAATTACTACATTCTTCCCCCTTTAATTTTGTTTTATCATTCTTATTTACAAAAATATCTTAACCCATGTCATATAGAAATATATACAGTTCATGCAATTATAGATTTAGTCTTTGAAGTGGTTTTCTGACTCGAAGAGAGATGTAGCTCTACAACTTGAGATTCTTCCATGGGATCGACTTAACCGGGAACTGCAACATCAGGGACATCCTTAGACAATGGCAGTTCAGAATTATTTACTTCAACAGGGACATCAGGTATGCCTATTCTTTGTTGATCTGGCACCTCAGGGATCAAAGTTTCGACTTTGATTTCAGGTGGATTTACTGGTTGTTGGAGTGTGCCTCTGAAATGACTTCTGAAATGATCCACATGTTTCCTAACAATCCTGATTTCCACTTCCACTTGATGTGACAAGGGTCCTGTTTCAGAGACGATTGTACCAGGAATCCATCTTGGTGCAGTTGCAAAATTTCACACAAAAAACTGTCTCTCCCACAGTAAATGTTCGGTCTTTATTGTGAACATCATGTTCACCTTCTGACTACTCTGGTTTTTCTCCACCTTCCCCTCTAAGTTAGGGAATACTAGACCCAATCTTGTATGAAGGCAGTGCTTCATTAGCAATTTTGATGGTGTTGAGCCTGCAGTTGGAAGAGGAGTCATGTGATAGTTCAAGGCAGTTCAACACATGTACAACCTCTTAAGCTACTGGAGCACACATAATGCTATCTGGCAAAAGGAAGCCAACTGAGGGGGCCTGCATTTGCTATATGCACACCTGAACAGTGCATAAAAGTGGACTCATATGCCGACAAAATTAAAGGCCATCTTTGAATTCTAACAGAGGTTATTGGTGGGATTGCCTTATCTTCACTAAACAAACCCAACAGTGGCTTGTGATCTGACACTGTGGTAAAGTGTTGACCATGCAAATATTGGTGGAACTTCTTTACTCCAAATATAACAGATAAGCCTTGTTTTTCAATTTGTGAGTAACCTTTCTCGGCTGCAGAGTGGGTTCTGGATACATATCGTATTGGCCTTTCAGATCCACCCTCCATCTTGTGTGACATTACTGCTCCCACTCTGTAGGGAGATGCATCACAAGTTAGTATTAATTCATTAGACAGGTCATAGTGTACTAGCAAACATGACGAGTGTAAAAGCTTCTTGACTTTTATGAAGGCTTCATCTTGCTGTGCCTTCCCGGACCAGCTGTGGTTCTTCTTCAATAAGAAGTGTAAGAGGGCTAACACTGTAGATAGATTAGGCAAGAAACGACCATAATAATTTACCATGCCCAAAAATGACTTGAACTCTCTGATTTTGGTAGGAGAGGGCACTTCCTTGACTGCCCTGACTTTCCCCTCTAATGGATGCAACCCTTGGGCATCCACTCGATGACCCAAATACATGACTTCAGTTGCTTGGAAAGTGTACTTCTCTTTTTTTTAAACCTACACCAGCCTCCAAAAATCTCATCAGAACCTCTTTTAGGTTGGCCAAATGTTCTGCTTCTGTTGATCCTATGATCAGGACGTCTTCTAGGTATACTATAGCTTGGGGAAGTCCTTGGAGTAGGCTTTCCATGGTTCTTTGGAAAATTGCACAGGCAGATGACACACCAAAGGGTAGACATGTATTTGTACAAGCCCTTGTGTGTGTTTATGGTGACATACCTTCTTGATGTGTTGTCCAGCTCTAGCTGTTGGTATGCATGGCTCAGGTCCAGTTTAGTGTAGGATCTCCCTCCTGCAAGCTTAGAGTAGAGCTTCACTCCTTGGGATTGGGTATTTGTCTAATTTAGCAGCCTTGTTCACAGTTAACTTGTAATCTCCACAGATGCAAATCGTTTGACCTGTTTCATTACAGGGACTATGGGTGCTGCCCAGTCTGAAAATTGGACTAGCTGGATTATTCCTAACTTTTCCAAACGGCACAATTCTGCATCCATCTTCTTCTTTAGGGCTTAAGGCACAGGTCTTGTCTTTAAAAACCAGGGTGTTGCTACAGAATCCATGTATATTTTAGCTTGTAGACCTTTTATTTTTCCCCAACTCATCTCGGAGTACTGTCATACTTTTTAAACAACTCAGGAGTTACTTCTGTTTTGACTTGAAAAATTTCTGACCAGTTGAATTTAATTTCCTTCAACCAATCATGGCCTGGAAGGTTAGGTCCTTCACCTGATATAAGAATCACTGGCTTTGGGCTGTCTGTTGCCTGTAGGATACATAGGCAATGTCTTTCACTTGTATTGCCTCTCTAATATATGTTTTTACCTAAGCTGTGGTCTGCTCCAAACTCAATGGCTGGTACCTTCTCTGAGGTATTTAAAGATGTGTTCTCCCACACTGTGGTCGATGCTCCTGTGTCAACCTCCATGACTAGAGGCTTTCCATTTACTTGAAGGGTAATGGTGATTGGTTCAGTTTTCCTGGCCTTCAGAATGTACAGGGAATAGATATCAGTATCGTCAGCTTCTGGTTCATCTATATTGTACAATTCATTCAACTTTGTCTGCTGTCTGAATGGCTGTCTAGATCTCACCCTGTCCTGTTTTATAACATGCCCTTTTTTGTGACAGTACTGGCACACTGCCTCTTTAAACCTGCAGGTTTCAGGTACATGATTACCCCCACATGGGTAACACTTTAATTTCAGAATTACTGGTAAGCTGCTTCCAGTACTTCTTTTTGTTTTTCGAGCAGTAGGGACTGTGTCCTGCTTCACGATTGCCTCCCAGGTCTATGCGCCATACCTGGCAGCAGGTTCCTGCCCTAACTGCTGAACAATGCCCTGTTGCACACTCGGCAAAGCCTGCAAGTCCCTCTCAGCACTCTCCATTGCTAGCACGATCTCCATGGCTCTCTTCAGGTCTATATTAACTTAGGGGTGGGAGGAAGACCCGCACTGAAGTCAACATCAGCGTGAGGGAGCAGTCACAGAAAGCTCTCTGAAGGCAGGGAGCTGCCTCAGGAAGCTAAAGACTTCAAAAATTTCAAATAAAAATTTTTAAATCCGGAAAAAAATGTCCACGCAACACAAGCAATCACCTGAGCGTAGACGTTATAAAAATTCTGCGCATGGATTTTTTAAAAATTTAATAACGGAAACCTCATCGCGTCCTTGGATGAGGTTTCCTGAAAAATGTAAAGGTGGCCTGGTCGATTTGCCCGCACACCAACCATGACATCGGATGGGCAGTGAAAAGTCCCAGTTAATTGCGCCATTAATGGGCATAATAGCCCTCTTAATTGTCAGTGGGCTGTGTCCGAGTTTAGCGCGCACCTGCTGACTGAAATATCGCGCAAGTGCGCGAAGACATAAGGACGTTCGCCCAAAGTCAACACGCGCTATTTTACACTCATGCGGATCAGGCATGCACCCACCCGCTCAGCAAAAAATTCTGACCGGTGGCATTTGACAGACCTGGCTAATGTTGAGAAGCCTACTGGCTTTACTGCCCATCTCCTAACACGGGCAAACCAATACAAGCAGTTTGGACTTAATCTGTTTTTCTGTGATAGATTACAGAACATCAGAACGAGATATTAGTGCATGATTCAGAGATGCTGCATCAATCTCAGCTGCATCATAAAGATCATCCCCATAGAGTATGTTTAATCCCATAAGCAGGTCTTCTACACTTTCAAGTCACCACCATGTGTTTGTTACATCTCCCAGGGCAATAAGTAGCACAAGAGATTGGCTAATACAAGCTAAAAAGATATTGATGCCAACTAGAAGAGCCAATTAAAAAGATTAAATGCCTCTCTATTTCAAAGTAGATTATGTGTAATTTTGATGACTCAATGGGTAAATGCTCAAAGGCAGCTAAGCAACTGTTCTTCATTTGTGAACCGAGGGAGCAAGTGGAAGTTTATGAAAATCAGATGGCAGGAAATTATACAACATTTTGCAACGCAGCTCAACTGGAACTTTGTAATGCGTGATTAAAGAATATGATTTCACACCATGTCATGGTTCCCTCCCTAAAAAGGAAATATACAAAATTATTATGTAATGCACCAGCATCAGTTTTACAAAATGGTTTCACATAGTAAGTTTTAAAAAACACAGTTTTAATGTCTGGGGCCTGGTTATAGATGAAATTCCAAGCTAAGAAGAAGCACTAAATGAATCATAGATTGGTTACAGCACAGAAGGAGGCCATTTGGCCCATTGTGTCTGTGCCAGGTCTCTGAGTTGAGAACAACTCAACTAGTTCCATCCCCAGCTCTTTCATCATAGTCCTGCATTTTTTTTTCCTCTTCAGGTACCTATCCAGTTCCATCTTTGAAAGCCCCAATTGAACCTGCCTCAGCCACAATCTCAGGTAGTACATTTCAGATTCTAATCACTCACTGGGTGAAATGTTTTTACTCATGTCGCCATTAATTAATTTGCCTATTACATTAAATCAGTGTCTTCTGGCTCTTGCCCCTCTGCCCATTGGAACAGTTACTCCCTATCTACATTGTCTAGACCCCTCGTGAATTTGAATACTTCTATCAAATCTCCTCTCAACCCTCTCTTTGGAGAACAGTGGCAGTCCTCCAATCTATCCACGTAATGAAGCTCTTCATCTTTGGAACTATTCTCATAAATCTTTCCTGCATCTTCTCTAAAGCCTTTACAATCTTCCTTAAGTGCGGTGCTCATAATTTGACACAATACTCCAGTTGAGGCTGAACCAGAGTTTTATAAAAGTTCACCATAACTTCCATGCTTTTGTACGCTATGCCTCTATTTATAAAGCGCAGGATTCATATGCCTACCACTTTCTCAAACTTACCACTAATCTTTGCAGCATTGTATGTCTTTTGTTCAACTTGATATCACCCTTAGCTTACCTAGTTAGCCACGGAGGGTGCATCCTTCTTATGGAGCTTTTCTTTCTCAATAGAATTTATCTTTGTTGAGAGTTATGAAATATCTCATTAAATGTCTATCACTTGTTCTCTTCCATTTTACCTACCAACCTAGTTTCTCATTCCACTTTAGTCAACTCTGTGAGGAATCGTCCCAGATTTGCACTAAGTGCAGTAGCAGGCAGGATAAAGGACATTTTACCTGCTGGCCGCAATGGCGGATGTTCACGCCATATCGTCCCATTCCTGCCTCATTAATTATGCATTCCAAGGAAACATGCCGGGGTTGCTGGGGGCAGCCTCTGATTCTCTTGCCCCACCATCACCTCGGGCCATCAGTAAACCAAGCACCGTATTTAAAGGACGCCCCTGCACAGGGTTAGCACTCTTCAAGGTATAGGAAGCTGCTGGGACATGATGGCTACCAAAGAGAGGAAATGTGCTGCCCCCAGATGCAGCAAGGCCTCCCTCGAGTGCCTAATGGACACAGTAGAGCCCGCTGCAAAGTCCTCTACCCTGGATCTGGGCGAAGACCAGCAAGCAAGGTCACCAATCCTGCAGGAAAGGTGGTGACAGTGGTGGTCAGTGCCAATGCCCTATAAAAGAAGACAGCCATCCAGTGCCGAAAGAAGATGAATGATCTCTTCCATTCCGCCAGGGTAAGTCACTCTCCTCAACACTCTTAACTCACACTCACAAGCCCATCACACATCCACAGGGATCTCACTCATTGTCAGTTCAAGGAACATCACTATTCACTCTCTTACACACAACCTTAATTTGCTCTATAGATTGTGTCCTCAATCCATCCATGGCACTATTCACCACCCACATATGCCAGGCATCCTTATCATCTGGTCTGGCAGATGTCCTGCTTACACTCTCCATTTGTATTCATGCAGGACAAGCTGACACAACAAAAGGGAGAGGTCACAGACTGGTGGAGGAATGCCTGACATCAAGGTCCTCGCAGACTTTGCTGATGGTGGTGCTCAACCAAGTGAGGATTCAGCAGTGCAACATCCATCAGACAACCATGCTGTGAGTTACTTCCCCTGTTCTGCAGTCACCTGCCATGCAGTAATTATTTCTCCTTGCTTTCGCGGGCACATCTGGAAAACAGCCGAGGGATTCCACGAGCCAGGGCCTTGACTTAAGGCCCGAATAAACCTCAGAAGAAGAATCTGATGAAACCTTCATTGAAGTCCCGTCACAGCGCTCACCCACACCCTCCACCAGCGCAGGAACACACACCTCAGTGTGGCCTAGATTTACAGTAGCCTTGGGGTCACAATTTAGTGAGCACAACGCAACACACCGAGGTCAACACCGGTAGGATGGCGGCCACCAGGGAGACCTTGGACCAAGACATCGATCCTGCACATCTGCACGGGCTGAAATCTGTTGGTGATGCCATAGTTTGGCCTCCAACAATGTCAACATCAGAGGGGTGCGAGACAGCTCGATCTCACTGAGATTTCCCTTTCTCCTCAAGGAATCAGCCAGGGACCCTCAGGCACCCATAGGAAGGAGGATCAGTGGGTGCACACCCCAGGGCCATCCTTCCAGGTGACTCCGGGAATGTCCAGCCCATCTGACCCTCCTCTTCCTGTCACCCCAGCAGCTCCAGCTCCACAGCCAAGGAGGATACCACTGCTTCACTCCAGCACCTTGAAAGCAGGCTGGGGTCCTCCAGGTCTCGACCCTCCAGAGGACACCAGAATTTCCTGGGTCGGTGGCACAGAGTTCTGTCAATCGCTGTGTGCTCTCAGCACCTTTTGAGGTGTGGCTGGCCTCCATCTCATTAGCACCTGGTCCTGAAGGGTTCAGCTCATGAAGGTTGCCATAGGATCAGGAGAAGTTAAAGTTTCCCCACTGTGTATCCAAGATATGACACTGTTCACAGAGCACAAGCTATCTGCCATCAGCAAGGCAGGAGCCAGACATTCATATAAGCTATGCGAGGATCTATGGAGTGTCCCCACTGCATGTTGTCATCATCCTCCTGGAATGTAGGGACTATGGGCATCCACTGGTTTCCATAACAGGAGCCTTATCACAGAGAGATGTGTACTGCCATCAGCCAAACAGAAGCCAAATGTTCACAGATGCAATGTAAGGACCTATGGTGTCTACTTACTGCTTGTCGTAATTATCCTTCACAAATCTAGCAGCTATATGGGCTTCCCGAGTGTGCCTATCTCATCTGGCCAGTGCGATGGCCTCATCGCATCATCCTTGCCTTCAAGAGCCTCCTCACCCTCATCGACATCCTCCTCATTGGAGGAGACGTGCAGCTCCTCCATCTCCTCCTCAGTCAGCTCCTCTCCCCATTGCAGCGTCAAGTTGTGAAGGGCACAGCACGTGACAGCGATGCAGAATACCCTCTGTGGACTGTGTTGCAGGGCACTGCCAAACCACTCCAGGCACCAGAATCTCATTTTCGACATTCCAGTGGTTTGCTCCACCAGCGTGTGAGTTGCATGAGCCTCATTGTTCCTTCACTCGGCTGCACTCTGAGCCCACCACATGGACGTCATCAGCCACATCCTCTGCAGGTAGCACTTGCAACCGAGGAGCCAATCCTGCAGCATCTTTGGACACTGGAAGATGTCAGGGATACGAGATCTACTGAAAATGTAGGAGCTGTGGACACTCCCTGGAAACCGTATGCAAACCTGTAGAATGCGTTTGTGGTGGGCGCACACCAGCTGAACATTCAGCGAGTGGAAGCCCTTGCAGTTGACATAGGTCTCCATGGCAACAAGTGGACAATTGAGTGCCACGAGTGCAGTTGCTGGTTCTCTGCACCTGTGGGGAAATCCGAGATCTGGGCAAATCCCAGTGGTCTTGATTCCTTGCTTTTCTGATCCTGGGAAAAATGCACAAAGTTGTGTGCCTTTGTAAATATGGTATCCGTGACCTCCTGGACGCATTTGTGTGTGGAGACTTGTGATGTCCCACAGGGGTCACCTGTAGAGACCTGAAAGGAGCCACTGGCATAAAAATTGAGAGCCACGGTCACTTTCATGGTAGTGGATGCCCTCCATGTTCCCGAGGTGTGCTACACCTTGCAGCAGGTGGCAGATGTGACTGACCAGTTCCCTGGACATGCACAGTCTTCAGCAACACTGGTTCACGGTCATCTGTAAGAATGACAATCAAAGTCTATAGACCCTTGGTCTAACTAGGCATCAAACAACGATGTCTTGCTGTAGCTCTTCAGCGGCATGTGCAGGAGCCCCAACCTCTCCTTCTTGAGGGTGCTGCTCCTCCATCTGTCCAGCCAGGTGCCTCCATCACTCTCTTCTCCTTCATCTCCACTCCCTGTGTGCCACGAGG
This sequence comes from Carcharodon carcharias, assembly GCF_017639515.1. NCBI lineage: Eukaryota > Metazoa > Chordata > Chondrichthyes > Lamniformes > Lamnidae > Carcharodon > Carcharodon carcharias. The sequence continues at coordinate 33,433,213 of NC_054470.1, forward strand.
CATACAGCTAGGTCACCAGGCTCCATGCTCCTGATGTACTCCTCCTGCAGGATGAAAGAGAGAGATGCCTGGGTTAGCACTGGTGTACTAAGAACCTCTCTTGATTAAGTCTGGAGGCCCTTAACGCATCCCGGAATGTGCTGGCCAACACTTGGATGGCCAGATTTCAGTGCGCTGCACGGCTGCCTGAAACCCCACTCAATTCCGCCATACTCCCTCTGACCGATTGGCGGCAGTTTCACCCACAGGACTGCATGCTGTGCTCTCAGCTCAGGCATTCTCCTAACCTGCGCTGCAAGGCTGCACTGTTAGCTTGGGGGAGACTGATCCAAATCTGAAAGACGACATTGCAAGGGACTGTGAGCACCTCCAGCAGTGACTGCTCCATGGCCAGCTTTAACAAGGTGATTGTACAACATGCCCAGTTGTCCAACTGTTCTGCAGTCTACTAAAATGCTCATTAGCTTGCAGTCTGTGCCTGAGGGGTGAAAAGCACTGGAAGATTTAGTGGCACTTTCATGCCTCTGCATTGCTTGAGTGGGCAGATAAGCTAGAGGCCCGACTCCAAGCATGTCAATATTGCTGCACCTGAGCTGTCTCATATGTGGAGCAATGGTCACTTTATACGAGGTTTCCCTAATGTGTGGCCACTCCCCTCATCCTCACTACTACTCTCCACCCCAGCATGTGCTTGTGCACTACCATCAGACCAGGCTGCCTTTCCTCCCTGCAACTCACCTCAAACACAGTGCAGCCCTTGCCCCAGCACCGCACTGTCAGCCAGCTGTGAGAAAGCAACTTGCCTGCGCCCTCGCCTAAATGCACGGCGCTTCAACTTTGAAGTCCAATGGGTGACCCTCATGAGTCATGAGCGCTGCGCAATGTTAGTTCAGCTTGCCAGGTGCATGCCTTTTAAATGCCATTGTGAAACACGTCAGCATGCCATCACGCCAACATGTCCAGGTGATCCAGCATGGGGATGGTTCCGGCGAGCAGGTCTTATAATGATACGCAGATGTATTAAAACAATTTTCCCGACATCCGGTGGTGGAAAACGCAGCCTGCCATTGATGGGTGGAGTGATGTTTGCAAACTGGTTTCATGACGTCATGAAACTAATTTTTGGCTCTCCCGCTATATTGTCCGTTCACACCTGCCATGACACCAGAGGCCAACGGGGATGGAAAATTCTGGCCTCTGTCTTCATACCGTTACAATTGACTTTATTTAATTTTAAGACATTGGTTTCAGATTCAAGGTTCTCACCCTCAAATTGAATGTGAAATTCTGTCATATTATGATCACTCTTACCAAGGGGTCCTTTACTATGATGTCATTAATTACTCTTGTCTCAATACCCATTACCAGATCTGAAAGATACTGTTTCCTGGTTGGTTTCAGAATGTATTGCTCTAAGAAACCATCCTATATACACTCTATGAACTCATCCTCCAGGCTACCTTTTCCAATTTTATTTATCCAATCTATACAAATATTAGATCTCCCATGATTATTGCTGTACCTGTTTTACAAGCCCCATGATTTTTTGATTTATACTCTGTCATATAGGATAGTTACTGTAATGGGGCCTATAAATTGCTCCCACAGTGACTTCTTGCCCTTACTATTTCTTATCTCCACCCAAACTGATTCTACACACAATCCTCTGAACCAAGTTCATTTTCACTGCTGTACTGATCTCATCCTTTATTAGTGGAGCCATGTCACCTCCTTTCCCTTCATTCTTGTCTTTCCAGAATGTCAAATACCCTTGAATATTTAGGTCCCAGCCATGGTCATCACTTTGCAGCCATGTCTCTGTAATGACTATCATATCACACTCATTTGTTTCTATTTGTGCTTTCAATGCAACTATCTTGTTGCAAAGCATTCAGATAAAAAGTCTTTAATTCTGCTTTTTTACCATTTATCTCTACTCTGACATTTTTTTTAAAGAGTCATAGAGTAATAGAGTTATACAGCACAGAAATAGGCCCTTCAGCCCATCATGTCCATGTCAGCCATCAAGCACCTATCTATTCTAATCCCATTTTCCAGCACTTGGCCCATAGCCCTGTATGCTATGGCATTTCAAGTGCTCATCTAAATACTTCTTAAGTGTTGAGAGTGTTCCTGCCTCTACCACCCCCTCAGGCAGTGTGTTCCAGATTTCAACCACCCTCTGGGTGAAAAATGTTTTCCTCAAATCCCCTCTAAACCTCCTGCCCCTTACCTTAAATCTACTGGTTATTGTCGCCTCCACTAAGGGGAAAAGTTTCTTCCTATCTACGCTATCTGTGCCGTTCATAATTTTGTATACCTCTGTGAGGTCCCCCCTCAGCCTTCTCTGCTCCAAGGAAAACAACCCCTAGTCAATCCAGTCTCTCTTCATAGCTGAAATGCTACAGCCCAGGCAACATCCTGGTGAATCTCCTCTGCACCCTCTCCAGTGCAATCACATCCTTCCTATAGTGTGGCAACCAGAACTGCACACTGTACTCCAGCTGTGGCCTAACTAGCATTTTATATAGCTCCAACATAACCTCCCTGCTCTTATATCCTATGCCTCAGCTAATAAAGGCAAGTATCCCATAGGCTTTCTTAACTACCTTATCTACCCGTGCTGCTTACTTCAGGGATCTATGGACATGTACACCAAGTCTCTCTGATCCTCCATGCTTCCTAGGGTCCTACCAATCATTGTGTATTTCTTTGCTGTATTAGTCCTCCCAAAATGCATCACCTCACACTTCTCAGGATTAAATTCTATTTGCCACTTCTCTGCCCATTTTACCAGCTTATCTATATCATCCTGTAATCTAAGGCCTTCCTCCTCCTCACTATTCACAACACCACCAATTTTTGTGTCATCTGTGAACTTACTGATCATACCTCCTATATTCATGTTTAAATCATTAATGTACATTACAAACAGCAAGAGTCCCAGCACCGATCCCTGGGGCACATCACTCGTCACAGGCTTCCAATTGCAAAAACAACCTTCAACCATTACCCTCTGCCTCCTGCCACTAAGCCAATTTTAGGTCCAATTTGCCACATTGCCCTGGATCCCATGGGCTTTTACCTTCTTGACCATTCTCCCATGCGGGTCCTTGTCAAAAGCCTTACCGAGGTTCATGTAGACTACATCAACTGTACAACCCACATCTACACAACTAGTCACCTCCTCGCAAAATTCAATCAAATTTGTTGGACATGATCTCCCTCTGACCAAGCCATGCTGACTATTCCTGATCAATCTCTGCCTCTCCAAATGGAGATTAATCCTGTCCCTCAGAATTTTTTCCAATAGTTTCCCTACCACTGACGTTAGACTCACTGGTCTGTAATTATCTGGTTTATCTCTACTAACCTTGTTGAATATTGGTACCACATTCTCTGTCCTCCAGTCCTCTGGCACCTCTCCTGTGGTCAGAGAGGATTTGAAAATTAATGTCAAAGCCCCTGCAATCTCCTCCCTTGCCTCACATAGCAGCTTGGGATACATCTCATCAGGGCCTGGGGATTCATCCACTTTTAAACACGCTAAAACCATTAATACCTATTCCCTTTCATTGCTAATTTGTTCAAGTATATCGCAGTCCCCCTCTTTGATTTCTACACCAACATTGTCCTTCTCCATAGTGAACAGAGATGAAAAATAATCATTTAGAACCTCACCTACTTCCTCCGGCTCCATGCACAGATTGCCACTTTGGTCCTTAAAGGGCCCTACTCTTTCCCTGGTTCTCCTCTTGCCCTTAATATATTTATAAAACGCCCTGGGATATCCCTTTATCTTGCCCGCCAGCATTTTTTCATGCCCCCTCTTCCTTCTCCTAATTACTTTAAGTACCTACAATATCTTTACTCCTCTAGGGATTCCACTGTTTTCAGCCCTCTGTATCTGCCATAAGCCTCCATTTTTTTCTTATCCAATCCTCTATATCTCTTGGCATCCAGGGTTCCCTGGACTTGTTGGTCCTACCCTTCACCTTTACAGGAACATGTTGGCCCTGAACTCTCACAATTACTTTACTGAATGACTCCCACTATTATGATAAAGACTTTCTTACAGGCAACTGCTCCCAGTCCACTTTGGCCAGATCCTGTCTTATCACATTAAAAGCGGCCTTCCCTGATTCCTTTATTTCCAGTCGATCTTTGTCCTTTTCCATAACTACCTTAAATCTTAAGAGTTATGGTCACTATCCCCGAAATGCTCCTCCATTGACACTTCTACCACTTGCTGGGCTTCATTCCCTAAGATTAGGTCCAGTACCTCCCCTTCTCTTGTAGGACTTATATGTGCTTTAATGGTGCACTCATGTTTGTGCACTTTAGTGCCTACCTGTCACACTCTGGTTATTATTACCATACAGCTACCTTGCCTTGTCCTTCCTCATCAACTTTCCAAATTTCCATTCATTTGAACCCTCCCCCCACCCCCTGACTATTTAGCTTCAAATCCCCTCTATAGCCCAAGCTATTTGATTCACCAGTACAGCTCCCACTTTCCCCAGTGCTGGTGCCACTGCCCTCATTAATTGAAACATATTTTGCCTGCACCAATCTTTGAGCCATGCATTTAACTCCCTGATCTTATTTATCCTATGCCAATTTTACTCGTGGCTCAGGTATCAATCCAGAGATTGTTACTTTTGTGGCTCTGCTTTTTAATTTAGCCCCTAACTGCTCATACTCACTCAAGATAACATCCCTGTTGTTGGTACCCACATGAACCACTACATCTGAAACCTTCCCGTCCCACTCCAAGTTCGTCTCCAGACGTGAGGAGATGTCCTTAATGCTGGCACTGGGCAGGCAGCATATCTTTGGGGCTCACGCTCTCAGATGCAGAGAACGGTATTTATCCCCCTAACTATACTGTCCCTTACCACAACTCCTTTTTGCTCACCCCACTTGAATGGACCACAATCATCTTACTCATCCTCCCTGCAATCCCTACTCTTATCCACACAATCTGCAAGAACATCAAACCTGTTGGACAATTGCAAGGGCTGAGGCTCCTCCATTGCTGCCTTCTGGATCGGCATACCTGCAGTCACACCCTCTTGTCCTTGACCACAGACCAAATCTCAAGTACCTAGCCTAAAGGGTGTGACTGCCTCCTGGAACAGTGTCCAAGTAATATTTCCCCCCCCCGATGCATCGAAGTGTCCAAAGCTCAGGCTCCAGCTCCTCAACTCTGAATTCCCCGAGATACAAACATTTACTGCAGATGTGGTTCCCGTGGATGACAGAGGTGCCCACTAGACCCCACATGCACAGCTGCAACACACTGCCCAGTCAACTTTATTTTGTTTCATTTAACTAATTAGGTTTCAAATTTAGAAATATTAGTTAACAATTCCTCATAGTTATGTTATGAGTTTAACAAGTAATACAATCGATTTAATAAACTACTTATATCTCCCCAGTAACAATTTAAACTATTGTCCTAGTTCAGAAAAAGAAAAAAAAAAATAAAATCCACCAGTTACCTACCCGTTCACCTAAATAATGCCTCCAGGCTTCAGCTATGAGGTCTTGCTGTGTTTAACTCCCTTTCTTGGACTGCTCTTTTTTTGTAAAAGACCAGATAGCATTTACACACTCACTGCACCAAATTCCCTCACTTACCAAATTCCCAGAGTTAAGCACTCTGCTTTGGTCTGCAGTTGCACCTTTGTACTACTTAATTCATATAATTTCTAGATCTCCTGCATTTATACTAGCTGAAATCCCAATGACTTTTGTCAGTTACAGTGAGCTCGGGAAGCAGTTCTAACTAGCTACTTAATTAACTAAATCTGCCTCTCAGCAGGGGATCTTGATTTTCAGTGACTAAGACCAAAGGAAACTACAAGTTTAGTTTAGTTAAACACTAAATGCAAACTTGACTAGAATTTAGAAAGAGACCAACCCTTAAAATTCCCTCATTTACCCAATTCCCAGAGTCAAGCGCTCTGCCTTGCAACACTCATCTCCAGCTGCACCTTCATGTGAATGTGATCAGATCTGAAATGTTAGTAATTTGTAAAAGTGGGACTACATTTAGATTACTGCTGGTGAACAACACCTACTTTTGTGAAAATAGTTTTTCATGCAATCCTGAATATAACTGGTTATTTAATGCTGGTGTTGCTGTGCTTTAAATCATTCTCACTTTCCTTCAATGTTAAATTGCAACTTATCATCTTGTTAAGGTAAGGATTGCTTTCTGCAGAAAAATTACTGGTAGTAATTATCTCTCTTTTTGTTACTACTACCTAATATTGTTAGCTTCTGGTCTATGAAGTTGATTTACTTGTCAAGAGGTGGGACCATGATGTCGGTAGAAGGCCCAGCTCACGATTCTTACCTCGAGGATGAAAATCAGCACCCTCCTGTCTGGTGAAAACCAGTATGGATAGGACATTTAAGATGAAATGGGCGACTTGCCTACTCCTTTCCTGCATCGACCTGGAGGTTTGTGATTTTAAATTGCAGGTGGGAAGGACACTCACCCCAAGTTGGCAAAGTGACCTTAAAAGATGCAGATCAGGCTCCATGACCTGCATTTATAATCTGAGACCTGTCAGCTTCTGCAATTGGATAAACCTGTTGGAAACAGGTACCAGAGGCAGAATATGCCCAGCAAGATAATTTTTTTCCAAAAACTTTGGTTCCTTGTGGGCAAGGAGCAAGAATGCTCCTTCAAGCCCCACCTGGAAACTTATCTCACCCCACCTCTTCTAGATTGGGATTCCCTTCCCGGAGCATTTACCTTGAGACAGGGATCATTCCTCTGGGTGTTCAGCAATGACTTCTTGCCATCCAATTTTAACGGCCTCTTTGCCATGATCCACAGGAGTGAAAATTGAGCCCTATGTTTCAATAATTCCATTTCCCAGTTTAAACTTCAACTCAATGACCTTACAATTGAGGGAGATGATGGCCTTGATTTTCTAATTTCATTTACCAATAAACTTGGAAATGAAAAATGCACAGGAGTTCTGTACCATTCAGGGTTTCCTGCAGCTGTGGCCCAACTCCTGCTGCTATCCCTGCAAACAGCAATCAAATTCTATTTTTCTACACTTTCTATGACTGTGTGTGACCACATTCTGGATAGTATCTGGAAACCCCTCATTCTCACTCATGCTGTGAAGTAGAGCCAATTGTTTCCTGAGCACAGAAATCTTCTGCTCCAGAGACTCAAATTCAGGACCTTAATGAAAATATGTTGACTATAAATACACTGAGGTTCCCCGATGGCCAATATATCAAACTTCACACAAACACAGGGTTTCCCGTACTTTGTGTCTAACTAACTAAACAGTGGGGATAATGCTAGCCTGAACTATCATTCACACCAAATTCTCACAAACTCTACTTAATTCACACAACCAGTAATAGTGTAAAAATAAAAATCTCACATTTACCATTCCTGGCCGGTATAGATTCAGACTAAATGTTCCACAATGCTGATTTACTAATGGCAAAACCTCCCTTAAATTCACACCACTGTCCTTCACCAAAAATAAAAACAGATAGTTGTTTTATTGTTGGGTGGGAGAAGAAAACTCCAGTAATGAGTATCTGGGATTTTATTGAAGAAAACAACAGGTCACATTTCTCCTCAATTCCTCGGAATTGCTCCTTATGCAAATTATTTAAATGAGCTGTTGCATGTTGGGGAAAACATCACTGCATTTGTCCACCAATGACCCCTCTTAAACCCCTCTGCTGCCATAGGAAACAACGTTAATGCCAGCCAATCAGTTTGTCATAAATGTATCAGTCCAGTGACAGATGCATTGCTGGCTGGAGCAAGCATTTCATCTTCTCCCATAGTGACACCACCATAAAAATTCTATAGAGTGACAGGTTTTCTGAAGGTCCAAGGGACCACAGATTGCATCCTTGCTCAATGCCACCTGAAACACTTGTCAATTACCAGTAGGACCACACTATGCAACTGAATACTTGCATCCCACAGAGTTGTTACAATACCTTTATTTTAAACAGTCAGATGTATTGTTGAAAAAAGAGACATGTCCAAGCTTTTCATTCTGCACACATCAGTATACACGCAAGAAAACCAATATAAGAGAGAAAACAACAATGTGTACTGTACGTGAAGCCATTACTGATTGGTTGGCAAGGGGCATTGCCATGGAGAATGCACAACTGATGATGTTTGACAGTTAATTGCCAAACATTATTGAAATTTAAAGCAGGCAGCTGGACCCTGATTGGTCAAGGCATTGCCCTGAAGAACGAGTCAGTGAATGGCTGTCACTTATTTTGTTTAGCTAAAACAGGTACAATGTATGTATAAAAACAAAAAACTGCGGATGCTGGAAATCCAAAACAAAAACAGAATTACCTGGAAAAACTCGGCAGGTCTGGCAGCATCGGCGGAGTGGAAAAGAGTTGATGTTTTGAGTCCTCATGACCCTTCAACAGAACTGGGTGAATCCAAGGAGAGGGGTGAAATATAAGCTGGTTTAAGGTGGTGGTGGTGGGGGGGTGGGTTGGGTGGGGGGAAAGAAGTGGAGGGGGGTAGTGTGCTTGTAAGGACAAGCAAGCAGTGATAGGAGCAGATAATCAAAAGATGTCACAGACAAAAGAACAAAAGAACAAAGAGGTGTTGAAGGTGGTGATATTATCTAAATGCATGTGCTAATTAAGAATGGATGGTAGGGCACTCAAGGTACAGCTCTAGTGGGGGTGGGGAGGCATAAAAGATTTAAAAATAATGGAAATGGGTGGGAAAAGAAAAATCTATATAAATTATTGGAACAAACAAAAGGAAGGGGGAAGAAACAGAAAGGGGGTGGGGAAGGAGGAGGGAGTTCAAGATCTAAAGTTGTTGAATTCAATATTCAGTCCGGAAGGCTGTAAAGTGCCTAGTCAGAAGATGAGCTGCTGTTCCTCCAGTTTGTGTTGGGCTTCACTGGAACAATGCAGCAAGTCAAGGACAGACATGTGGGCAAGAGAGCAGGGTGGAGTGTTAAAATGGAAAGCATCAGGGAGGTTTGGGTCATTCTTGCGGACAGACCGCAGGTGTTCTGCAAAGCGGTCGCCCAGTTTACGTTTGGTCTCTCCAATGTAGAGGAGACCGCATTGGGAGCAACGAATGCAGTAGACTAAGTTGGGGGAAATGCAAGTGAAATGCTGCTTCACTTGAAAGGAGTGTTTGGGCCCTTGGACGGTGAAGAGAGAGGAAGTGAAGGGGCAGGTGTTGCGTCTTTTGCGTGGGCATGGGTAGGTGACATAGGTGGGGGTTGAGGAGTAGGGGGTGATGGAGGAGTGGACCAGGGTGTCCCAGAGGGAACGATCCCTACGGAATGCCGATGGGGGGGGAGGGGTGAAGGGAAAATGTGTTTGGTGGTGGCATTATGCTGGAGTTGGCGGAAAAGGTGGAGGATGATCCTTTGAATGTGGAGGCTGGTGGGGTGATAAGTGAGGACAAGGGGGACCCTATCATGTTTCTGGGAGGGAGGAGAAGTCGTGAGGGCGGATGCGCGGGAGATGGGCCGGACACGGTTGAGGGGCCTGTCAACGACCGTGGGTGGAAAACCTCGGTTAAGGAAGAAGGAGGACATGTCAGAGGAACTGTTTTTGAAGGTAGCATCATCAGAACAGATGCAACGGAGGCGAAGGAACTGAGAGAATGGGATGGAGTCCTTATAGGAAGCGGGGTGTGAGGAGCTGTAGTCGAGGTAGCTGTGAGAGTTGGTAGGCTTATAATGGATATTGGTGGACAGTCTATCACCAGAGATTGAGACAGAGAGGTCAAGGAAGGGAAGGGAAGTGTCAGAGATGGACCACGTAAAAATGATGGAGAGGTGGAGATTGGAAGCAAAATTAATAAAATTTTTCCAAGTCCCAATGAGAGCATGAAGCAGCACCGAAATAATCATCAATGTATCAGAGAAAGAGTTGTGGAAGGGGGCCGGAGTAGGACTGGAACAAGGAATGTTTTCCACATACACCATAAAGAGATAGGCATAGCTGGGGCCCATGCGGGTACCCATAGCCACACCTTTTATTTGGAGGAAGTGAGAGGATTTGAAGGAGAAATTGTTCAGTGTGAGAACAAGTTCAGCTAGACGGAGGAGAGTAGTGGTGGATGGGGATTGTTCGGGCCTCTTGTTCGAGGAAGAAGCTAAGGGCCCTCAGACCATCCTGGTGGGGGATGGAGGGATTGGACGTCCATGGTGAAGAGGAAACGGTTGGGGCCAGGGAACTGGAAATTGTTGATGTGACGTAAGGTGTCAGAGGAATCACGGATGTAGGTAGGAAGGGACTGGACAAGGGGAGAGAGAAGGGAGTCAAGATAATGAGAAATGAGTTCCGTGGGGCAGGAGCAAGCTGACACGATCGGTCTACTGGGACAGTTCTGTTTATGGATTTTGGGTAGGAGGTAGAAGCGGGCTGTCCGAGGTTGGGCGACTATCAGGTTGGAAGCTGTAGGAGGAAGATCTCCAGAGGAGATGAGGTCAGTGACAGTCCTGGAAACAATGGCTTGATGTTCAGAGGAGGGGTCATAGTCCAGGGAGAGGTAGGAGGAAGTGTCTGCGAGTTGATGCCCAGCCTCTGTGAGGTTGAGGTCAGTGCACCAGACAACAACAGCACCACCCTTGTCAGCGGGTTTGATGACAATGTTGGGGTTGGACCTGAGAGAACAGAGTGCAATAAGTTCAAAGAGAGACAGATTAAAAGGGGTGAGAGGAGCAAAGAAATTGAGACCACCAATGTCGCGCCGACAGTTCTCAATGAAAAGATCAAGAGAAGGTAAGAATCCAAAGGGACAGGTCCCCGTGGAGGGAGAATATTGGAGGTGGATAAAAGGATCCATTGAACAGGGAGAGGACTCCTGCCCAAAGAAGTGAGCCCAGAGACAAAGACGGCGGAAGAAGAGATCAGCATCGTGCTGAGCCCGAAATTCATTGAGATGTGGGTGTAAGGGTATGAAACTAAGTCCTTTGCTGAGCACTGAACTTTCAGCGTCAGAGAGGGGAACGTCGGGGGTATAGTGAATACACGACTGGGGCTGGGATTGGAAGATGGGGTGGGGATGGAGGGACAGGCAGGGGTGGAGGGTCCTAGATGGGTGTTGGTGTCAATGAGTTGTTGGAGCTAACCTGATTAGATCACTTCGCGCTGTATATCATGTAAACTCACAAACGGCCAAAGGCCCTGAAAAGTGCCCAGTCTACCTCAGATTACCCTGGAAGGGCAAGGTATCCCAAAAAGTTTGAGCAACAGGTGAAGCTAGCTGTTTCAAGCCTCTACTATGCAGTAGTAACACAAGTGATATTCGCCACTATCTGGATGCTGCCATCAAACCAAAAAGATGTTCTGCCTATTATGCAAGTGAGTAATGTGGTATATGAATTTCAATGCTGGTGTGATGCTAGATATGTAGGCCGTGCATCCCAAAGACTGGTGGATCATATCAAATAACATGTCGCGGTTGCTGTTCGCAACAGGCATGGTACAGACTGTACCCAACCAGTCCGTGCTTGCAAAACTCAAAACACAGTGTCCAACATTAGATGTGATTCCACAATTGGACGCATTTGCTAAACAATCCTCAGTGTGCTAAAAATTACGCTGACAACCAATTTAAGGTTGTCAGTTGGGCTAGCAGTGTGGTGCATTTGCGTGTACTGAAAGCTACATATATTAATACACAAGACCCTGTTCTTTGCAGACAGAAAAAACATGTACATACATTTTGCCTGTTTCAGCTAAACAAAATAAATGACAGCCATTCGCTGGCTCATTCTTCAGGGCAATGCCTTGACCAATCAGGGTCAAGCTGCCTGGTTTAAATTTCAATAATTCTTGGCAGTTAACTATCAGTCACCATCAGTAGTGAATTCTCCATGGTAACACCACTTGCCAACCAATCGGCACTCTCTTCACATATAGTATAAATTGTTGTTTTCCCCCTTATATTGGTAATCCTGCTTGTGTCCTGATGAATGCTTAGACATGTCTCTTTTTCAGCCATACTCAAGTTCTATACTACCAAATGATAATTTACAGTCAAATGTATTAGCACTCCTTCACTCTCAAAGGAAAATCTCAGGGTGGCCCAGAGAAGATTAAGATTACCTAATTTAGCCATGGTGCCACTCTTAGCTCAGAGATAGCACTCCAGCCATGGACTTACAGGACCCAATTTTAACTGCCACTGCCTGACAGATACTGTGTTGTGTGGCGGAGTAAGAGGTGGGAGTTAAAATAACAGGATCCAGATCCCCCACCCTGCCTACCATGTCCCCGTATTAACCTTTTATTTTTGAAGGTGGAAATGTGGTTTTCCATTTGAAGTACTGAGGTCCTTGACAGCATGTATGGGTTTATAAACGGGAAGGAAATGTGTCCTACCTTAAATATACAGATCGGGCCTGATCTCCAATATCAAGCAGAAGCCTGAGTGGGGTGGTGGGGGGATGGAGGGGTGGGGGGGGTGGGGGTAGGAGGAGTGGTGAGGGGCTCGGGGGGGGGGTGGAGTGGAGGGGGTAGGGGGAAGGGGGAGGCGGGGCGGGAGGTATGGGGGGGGTGCGGTGGTGCGGTGGTGCGGTGGTGGTGCAGGGTTATAGATCACAGACAGAGCCCCTCTCCTGATCATGGTGAGACACTCATCCCAATCACCACAAAAAAGCCCCTACCTCCAATTACAACCTTTCACTCATTTCATTCTCTTTATGATATCTGAGCAATGCATTAAGGGCCCAGCAAGAATATTCCTTCTTTCCTCCACAAAAACACTGTAACCTAGAGACACTTTCTGTGTGCAACAACTTCTAAAGCATCCATGCATTTCATATAAAGAAGAAATCTCTACCCTTTTTCCAAAACACTGTCTGCAAGCACAACAGCTGCAGTGTAACCGTAATTTTAACTGAAACCCATTGTGTGCCGTTATACTGAGTATTTCTATCACATTGCATCCCCTTGCCACCAGGGTAGATGTTCGCAATCTTTGGGTAGAAAATGGTTAGCCTTCTTTTAGGCTCAGGAGTTTTTATTCATGATCTGCCCAAGCCTGTTCAGATCGAGATGGGCATCATAAAAAATTTGTGTACCCACTTCATCTGGATTTTTGTGGCACTAGCTTGTACAAGTCCAGCACTGCCTTTTGCTTCTGAAAGCTGCTGCTGATCACTGTACACAGCAGGAGGCCCCAGCAGCGTTGTTTGCGGACCACTTGGTACAGTCATCCTGTTCTTCTTAAACACAAGCTCTAAGTTAAAGGGGAGCTGCACAAGATTTCTGCAATGAAAATTCTTGAAAACTGAACACCAGGGCAAGAAGAGGGTTCCATAGCGGTTGGGGGCATTAGTATGCAGGTGGCAGGAGAAGTGATGGCATGGTCCTTTGGGTCCAGGAAGTCCTCAAGGACTACCCTCAGAAGGAAGTGGGAGCTTTCAGCCAGCCAAGAACTGCTGGCTGAGCCAGCCACAGGGACCCCAGGAGAAGGAAAGAGGGTAACAGCACATCACTGTTGAAAAGGTCCCACCAATTGATCTGACACTTGCAGTCACATGGACTGCAGCAGTTTAAGAAGGTAGTTCACCACCATCTTCTCAAAGGCAATGAGGGATGGGCAATAAATGCTGGCCGTGTATTTAAGACCGAGATAGATAGGTTCTTGATTGGTAAGGGGATCAAAGGTTACAGGGAGAAGGCAGAAGAATGGGGTTGAGAAACTTATCAGCCATGATTGAATGGCGGAGCAGACTCGAATGGCCTAATTTTTGCTCCTTTGTGTTATGGTCTTACGGTCTTAGCCAGCAACGCCCACGTTCCAGGAATGAATAAAATAAAAGCCAAAAGCTCAGATATTGGCACTGCACATGCCTTGGAAATTAGTACAGTGTTGGAATTAGCATGTGATAAGTTGCCAGGTATAAGTGTGCCACAGCCATGCCAGGGGTAAAGCTTCGTTAATGATAGAAAGGACTCAGATGAAGACCTTGATGGCATACAGGAGGCAGCTGAATGGGCATGATACCTCAAAGCTGGTGCAATGGCTGACCTGCCAGGCTGTCTCCTGTCACTGCCAAGGAACATTGAGGAGCCCAGCTCCAACTTAACAGAGGGAATGGCAAGGAGCTTACCTTCTCCACAGCCTCTGATCAATCTCCCTGTCTTACTGTGGACCCAGTACAGCTGTCTCCATACCTGTTGCAACCCTCATGTGCACAGGTCACCAACTCCTCTGCCATCCCTGTGAAGATGAAGCAACAATATTTGACAAAAGCAAATGCAGGAACTCATTAAAACACCTCCACAAACACTCCAGAGTATTTTCAAATGCTTGGATAATGTTCCAAAAAATCTTTCCCTGCAATCAGCACGTTTGACCCTTTAAATTGTTAAAACAGGGTCAGCTTGCAGTTTCATGCTTCTAATTTCACAAGTAAACAATGTAGACACTGCCTGCCCAAATTTAGAATCCTGATATTGCAGCCAGTTGAGCTGTTTGACATCAGGGTTGTGCCAAATCAATGTCTTCCGGCGCATGCTTGCACCCATATCCGTCAGCAACACAGTACATGGGGCAGAAAGCAATTGGCAGCACACCCTGCCCCAGGAAATGGAATCAGGCATCCATAGTAGTGCCTGGCAACTGAATTCAGAGCCCTTGAACCCAATCTTATGCTCCTCTTACTTGAATGATTAGGGTATATGGAATTCTTGGGATTGAGATGGCATCTATGTCCTAAAATGAACCTGGTGCAATCTTAGTGCTGTTGCATTCTGGCCTGTGTCTTTTCTGCCATACATGTGCAAATATCAGAGGAAGTTGCCAAAGGGTATGCAGGTATTGCTATTATTATGGAATTGATTTTCTAGACAGATACATTATAAAAAAAACTGTGAACTTTATTTACAGGGCTTCAGCAACAGTTACATGTTTTCATCAAGAACCTCAATGGACTAAAACTCCCCCCTTAAGGTTCCCCATGCTTCGGGCTGATTCTATCACACTGTCATGTGATACTACACAGTACAACAAGTCTTAAAGCTACAGTCATCACATTCCTTAAAGCTACAGTTGTTAAATTCCTATCCCTTTGATTCTTTTTTTTACAATTTGTATTTACAAGAACAACTACATTCATGAAATTACAAATATATACACAGATTATGAAATTATAAATTCAATCTCTCAGGTGGTTTCCTGATCTGAGTAGAATGTTGTAGCTGCACAACTTTAGAATCTCTTACAAAATCTTCATTTTCTGGAACCACAGCAACATCCGGTACCTCCATAGGCACAGGCAGTTCAGTGTTATCCACTCCAACAGAGACATCTGGTATGTCTATTCTTGGTTGATCAATCACAACAGGGCCCACAGGTTCTATAATGGTTACAGGTGGGACATCAATTTTTTGGGGTATCTCCCTTCTTCTCCCTTCTTGTTTTTGGATGATCCAGCCCTCCACTTCTATATGGTACAACAATGATCTGGTCACAGAAACTATTACTCCAGGTAACCAACTCACTCCACCACTGAAGTTTCATACAAATGCTGTTTCACCGACAGTAAATTCTCTCTCTCAGCTATGCAAATCATGAGTCATTTTTTGATTCCCTTGAGTGTTCTCTACCTTCACCTCCAAATTGGGAAGTACCAGGTTTAATCTTGTACGAAGCTGGCACTTCATAAATAATTCTGAAGATGATGAGCCTGTAGTAGTGTGGGGGGTTCATTCTATAGTGAAACAGGAAACATGGAAGTTTAGTCTCCAATGATCCTCCTGATAATTTTTTCATCCCAACTTTAAAAGCTTATGGTGCTCTCTCGACCAAACCGTTACACGACAGATGAAATGGTGCTGCCTTTATGTGTTTGATACAATTTAGGCTCACGAATCTTTGAAATTCAACACTAGTAAATGCAGTACCATTATCTGATACAATGATGTCTGACAATCCATGTATAGAGAAACTTTGGCGTAACCTTTCTCTCGTTGCACCTGATGTTGGCAATCTAACTTCATAAGTGTCTAACCATTTGGAATGTGCATCAATTATTAGTAGAAATGGACCTACATAATTCATAATCTCATCCAGGGTTGACCAGGCCATTCCCAGGGGTGCAGTGGGACTGCAACATGCAACTTCTGCTGTTGCTGACACTAGGGACAAGTGTTTAACCATTTTTGCTATATCACTGTTTATACGTGGTCACCAGATATAGCCCCTTGCCAGCATTTTCATTTTGGAAATTCCAGGGTGCACATTATGCAACTCAAGTAACAGCGGTTCCCTTCCTTGTGAAGGAACAACAACTCATGCACCCCATAATAGGATACCATCTTGACTACTCAATTCATTCCTTCAAGTGAAGAATGACTTCAATTCTTTGGTGGCTGGTTCGGCACCATCCTTTCAATACTTTGTCTCGCCCTCTAGACAAGACTGGATCACAGTTCATCCAGTTTCTTTTTTGTCTTGCGCAAATTGGTGAAGAATCCAGGAATTTCATCGCAAATACAATCTCTTTGGGAGTTGAAGCTTGTTCAATGCTCTCCTGCAAAGGAAGATGACTTAGGGCATCTGTATTGGCTATATGCATCCCTAGTCTGTGTATAAAGTATATTCATATGCTGAGAAAATCAGAGCCAATCTTTGAATTCTTGCGGAAGCTATGGGAGGCATAGATTTTTCTTCGCTGAACAGACCCAAGAGCGGTTTGTGATTAAATACTATAGAAAAGTGGCAGCCATGTACAAGCTGATGGAATTTTTTAACTCCAAAAATAATCGATAATCCTTCTTTCTCGATTTGTGAATAACCCTTCTCGGCTAAAGAGAGGGCGCTGGATACATAACCTGTTGGCCTTTCTGAACCGTCGTCCATCTTGTGAGATAGTAACACTCCCACGCCATAGAGGGAGATGTCTCAAGTTAGCACCAATTATTTTGTCGGGTTGTAGTGCACTAACAAGTTTGAAGAGAGCAAGAACTGTTTAACTTTCGTGAAGGCTTCTTCTTGAGGTGACTTCCAAGATCAACGTTGGTTTTTCTTTAATAATGCATGTAGAGGGGCTAGAACCATCAACAAGTTGGGCAGGAATTGACCATAATAATTTACCATACTCAAGAATGACTTGAATTCTGAGATATTTGTAGGCGAGGGTGCCTTAATAGCTTTAACTTTTTCTCCTACCGGATGTAACCCTTGAGCATCCACCCGAAGGCCCAAGTAAATGACTTCACTTCCCTGAAAGGTACACTTTTCCTTTTTCAAGTGCACCCCTGCTTCCAAGAATCATTTTAAGACTTCTTCCAGGCTAGCCAAGTGTTCAGCTTCTGTTACCACAGTTATTAGGGCGTCGTCCAGGTAGACCACGACTTGAGGTAGTCCTTGCAGTAAGCTCTCCATCATCCTCTTGAAAATCGTGCAGGCCAAAGAAACACCGAAAGGCAGGTGTGTGTATTGATGCAACCCTTTGTGCGTGTTTATGGTTACAAATCCTCTGGATGTATCATCCAGTTCCAGCCGCTGATCAGCATGGCTGATATCTAATTTAGTGTAAGTTCTCCCTCCTGCTAATTTGGCATACAGTTCCTTGATCCTGGGGTTAAGGTACTTGTCCAACTTGGCAGCCTTGTTTTACTATTAATTTGTAATCCCCACAGATACAGGTGGCCTGATCCAGTTTCAAGACAGGGGCTATGGGTGCTGCCCATTCCGAAAATTGAACTGACTAAATGATACCCAACTTCTCTAAACAGTTCAATTCTGTGTCAACCTTCTCTCTCAGGGCATAAGGCACAGGCCTGGGCTTTAAAAAAAATGAAGAGTTGCTTCAGAGTCAACATAGATCTTAGCCTGTAGGCCCTTGACTTTCCCCAGTTCCTCTCAAAAGATCTTGTCATATTTCTTCAGCAGCTCTGGCAGTCCTCCAGCTCTCAGCTAGAAAATTTCAGACCAACTTAGTTTAATTTCTTTCAACTAATCACGACCTAAAAGGCTTGGGTCCTTCACCTTCCACCACAATGCAGGGAGCTGTGCTGTCTGTTGCTTATAATAAACAGGTACAGTGGTAATACCTTTCACTCATATGGCTTCACCAGTATACATTTTCAATTTGGCTGAAGTCTGCTCCATATTCAATTGTTGAGTACCCTTGTTTAAATATTTGAGTGTGTGCTCCCCCAAAACAGTGGTTGATGCACCAGCATCCACTTCCATAATCAAAGGTTTTCCATTGACCTGCAGAGTTTGATTGGCTCTGTTTTCCCTACGTTCACATTAAATAGAGAATAAACATCAGAATTAGTGGTTTCTGGTTCTTCCACAATATGTACTTCAATCAGTTCAATTTGTTACCTGGAAGTCTGGCTCAATCTTACTTTATATTACTTCAGTATGTGCCCACCTTTATGACAATAATGGCACTCCACCTGTTCAAAACAGCAAGTTTCAGGGATATTGTTACTTCCACATCAGTAACAGTTCATTTTGAGATTTGCTGCTGAACTGTGTCCTGTATGTTTTTTAAATTTTCAGGTAGCAGGGACTGTCTCCCGCATCGCTGCTGACTCCCTGGTTTTTGCGCCATGCCCAGGAGTCTGTTCGTGCCCTAACTGGAAAACAACACCATTTTGTACACCCTGTAATGCCTGCAAATCCCGCTCGGTATTATCCATCGCAAGTGCTATTTCCAATGCTCTTTTAAAATTGTTATTTACTTCAGCTAATAATTGTTGTTGAATAGCATCATTGTGCACACCACAGGCCAAACAATCCCTTAACATATCGTTTAGGGTCTCCCTGAAGTCTCAATGTTTAGCTAGCTGATTCAACTTCATTACATATATTACTATGGTCTCCCCCGGGGCTCTTATTTTCAAATTAAATTTGAACCTCTGCATGGTTAGGGAGGGTTTGGGTTGAAAATAACCATTTACAAGGCCTACCAATTTGCTGAAGGTCTTCAAATTGGGAGCATTCGGAGCGATGAAGCTACGGATTAAATTAAAAATTTTACTCCTACAGATGCTTGGGAGAACTGCTTTCCTTTTTTTCCTCCATCATTATTTTGTTAGCTTGGACAAAGAAACCGAGGCGTTCTATGTTTTGGCTCCAGTCCACTGTGGATGAGTCGAAGAGGTCAATCCTGCCAAAAAGTGGTATACCTGGTGAGTATATTTTCCCTTTCTTCTATTTAAAACAAGATACTTATGTTCACTGGGTGAGGGACAGCACCGGAACCAATCCATCCTTGTCACTAGTTGTTATGGACTTGATTTTTCAGACAGATTTCTCATAAGAAACAGTGAACTTTATTTACAGGGCTTCAGCAGCAATTACATGCTTCCATCAAGAACCACAACTAGATACAAACTCCCCCCTGAAGGTTCCCCACACTTAGGGCTGATTCGTTCACAATGTCATGTGATACTACACAATAAAATAAGTCTTAAAGCTACAGTTACTACATTCCTTAGAGCTACAGTTACTATAGCTGTCCTGAGGGATGGCATAATGAAGGTACACATTCCTACCATACCACTTGTCTTGCAATTTAACTCAGCCCTGACCAATGATCTACAGGAAAACAGATCCAACTGAGGCTAGTAAAAATGGTGAAAAATCTCACACTCAGTGTTTTCCCATTGCTGACAGTTCTACTATAAATAGGTAGAATGGGAGTGTGGAAAAGTCTGAAAAAGTGGCAGTTATTCTTCTATATTACCTATTTGTATCGTCTTGGATAAATGAGTTCGTTGGCCAACCAAACTCCAACTGCACGCCTTCCTATGTTCTCCTCAATTGCTGTCTGCAATCAATAACGGGGAAAGACTGATGTAAGAATAAACAGTGATGGTTAATTGAGACATAGGGCAGAGCACCAGGTCATAGATGCTCACTCAGAAGCCTCCAGAACTAGGCTTACAGTTCCCAGTTGCCCGCGCTGTACATTGATTCGTCAGTGTTGTCACATGATCAGTATACTTGTATTCTCTTAAAGGGACAGGGTATCTCACTTTACCACATCTACAGAATGGAATGGAAATTGCAGTGCTATGTCTCCTGCTCCCATATTGTATAAGATTCTGTCATGCTTTTCGTGGTTGCTTTTGTCTGTGTAATTAATGTAAATTTACTGTATTGTGATGGTGAGACAATTGACTCCTTAAGATACATCAATCGCCTAATAGTTTTGTATTGGATTGCTCCTGCTAGGCTTTGTAAATTATGGTAATTGTGCCATGGACTATTTAAGAGCACAGTATAAAGAAGTGAAAGACAACTGCTCCCCAGCCAGCTGTGATCGGCAAAAGGTAAAGTTTATTTTATTTATTTAATTTCAAATAAATATTTATGTGTCAGGTATTTAACCTTGGCTTGATGGTAAGAAAAATCTTTGGTTAAAAACTGCAATTTGATGCATGAAAATCTAGATTTCAGCTTTAATTATTTTCAGAGGTGCTTTTCTCTTATGTTCTGGGAACTGTGATGTAACTGCTGTGTAGAGTGAATCATTATAGTATTTAGCTATGACATATTCTTGGAATAAATACAATGCATTAGCAAGAAATCTGCAGAGCAGTATAATATGTTTGTCCAGGACTACCCTGGGGGGTGCAATAAAGCATTTGTTTCTGTGGGTTCATCAGTGTTTCAGCCTGTCTATCTTCACACCCCTCAATCTATCTTTCTTTTGTTACAGTTTGCCTGTTGCCTAACACTTTTATGGTAGACTTTAAAATTAGTTTTTTTCAGGTTTTTTTGCGCCAGAATCCATTAGCTTCAATCAATAATGCACAAAAATTTAAACTAGTTGCTGAGAGCATTTGCAGATGGGAACAGGCAGACCTTGATCTACTTGGAACTGCTCTTAAGAGCAACCCAAGACTTTTACTGAAGTATTGATCCATTTAGGGGAGTTTTTAGACATTTCAAAGAAAAGCATCAAGACACACCATCTGAATAACTGCAACCTACTGGAGAAATCTCAGGCAGGAGTTGGATGCAGGGTATGTATATTAAGCCAGGATCTATGTACTGGCTTTATCCAACAGTTGCCACAGGGTCTTGTTTGGGTCGGAGCCTCTGCACACACCAAACAAAAACAGCAGCATGGAGGGTGTGTGTCGGGGGAAAGGCACTCCTAATCTGGTTACTGCAGTACACCAAGAAAAACAGCTCTATAGACCTGTCAGTTGACAGAATAGCTTGGGAGTCCAGGCCTGTGATGTGCCTCTGTTTTGAAAGGTTTTGTAACTTAAAATGTTTCTGGTCTCCCTTATATAGGGGGCTGATGCCACTGTTTTGAAAGGTTTCCGATGGTTGGTGATCCCCTCTCCCTGGAAAGGGCACTGAAAAGTTTTCTTGCGATCTTTTCACCATGGAGCGCCTGAGCTTCAAGTGTTCTCAGAAGGTCAAATGGGCCTCAGACATTTTAAAAAATTACAGTGAAATATGTTCAAATATGGCAGGTGTGAATCCAAGCTGTGTAGGACTTCCTTTTGGAGGCAATTTCACACTTCTTCATGTAGCTTTGGAACAAAATTTCACAACACATATTAGTCCCAATTTCTGAAGGCTCCACCTTGAAGAATGAGGGCCAGTTGGTGGTAGTGGGATGATGCAGATTGAGAAGTCCAACCCCCAACAATGTGCACCTGATACAAAACTCATTGCATTGTGTGATGTCTGGTTTCAGGTGACATCAACATTGATTACTTGCTTAAATTTGGTCCCACACCAAATTTCATATTTTTCGTAAATGGTCTCTGTTTGCAACAACACCCGAATTGAATAGTACAAAGCAGACTAGATATGACCTTAAATTTCCATGGGGTCTGCCAATCTTCTGTGTCTTTAGTAGGCAATCAGCAAAACCTCCAAAAAAACCAACTAAACAGACATTGTTTGCCATTTAGGCAGTTTCTTCCAAGTTCCACCTTTCTTTAACTAAAGATCCATATGGAAATCCCAGGTATATTTTTGCAAAACAAATTATTTTCCCTATGGAAAGCAGGTATCAGCTTGACACAGATCTTTCACTGGGTGACAGGGTCCCTTTGAGGGAAAAGTGGGCATCTGGGCTTTCCACAGCAACTCCATGGCCTACATGAACTGAAAGTGTTTACACTTCAATGGCATTTAAGTATTACCTCACAATAGAAATAACAGTATGCAGGTCAATGGCTGTTATCCAGGAAACAGCCATAGTGTCTTAAATACTTTGCAATCCAACTTCTGTGCCTATGGCTGCTCACCCTACTGAAACATCCCCCATTGACAAAGTTGGGCATGGGGAGAGGAACTTAAGCATCTGTTTGCTGTGTTTTGGCTGCCACCTCCAGCTGGAAGAAAATGCATCATCTTTCAACACAATGAGAGAATGTGTACAATAAAGGTCATGTACAATGCTTAAAGTGATATTCTCCTCCACATCCCCCAACACCAATAGGATGTTGACAACCAAGGTTTCTGCTTTGCTTCATAACATACTTGCAAAAGTGAGCAGCATACTTAGCTTCACCTTCCTCCGATACCAACTAACATTTCTTTGGCATAAGCATTTTCTATTCATCAAGGCCATAAAACATCCTTTATTGTTATGTAAAGTATAAGATGAGTAATCAATTTGCTTTAGAATAATGAAAGACACAATGTTGGACAGGATTGGCATCTGGCTTGAAATGAGCGAAGTGCAAAATTTGTTATTAATCTTTCTCTATTCAGGAAGTTTCACCTTTTTCTAATTCATTTCCTTTCACACTCCACATTATTAGAGATCTGTGTTTTGTTTTATTTTTGTAAATTAATGTAACTTAATCAGTATGTAGGCACATATAATTCTATAGTAACATTTTGTTAGATATTGCCTAAGGCATGAGTTAGAGTTTTATCCCAACTGAAAATAGTATATTTAGTTTGTAGGAAAAGTTTGAGGAAGGCCATTTGCAGTTAACATTTTCAAAGATTGGGTTAGTGATTTTTTTGTAGGTAGAAGCATTAGGTGAAATTTAATGCCTTCCCCCATGTCAAATTTTTGGTGGGAGGCATTTAATTAGGTGGGAGCATGGCGGGTTGGGACCCCACCACCTTCCTGCCTCCACCCTGATTAAGTCCATGGTGGGAAGGCCCCTGGGCAGCCTTCCAGCCTTGCCACCAATTAATGCCCACTTAAGGGCCTCATTCCGCTGCCACTATTGCTGTATTAAACCACCAGCGGTTAGGGATCTCATCATGTGGGGAGCATAATAAACAAACCCATGTAGGGTTGCTTGTGGGCTCCCAAAAGGGGACCCTTGTTCAAAGATGCAGTGCCTAATTGAGGAACCCAGTATTGGGAAGCGATAGTATAAAGGGGCCTTATGTCACTGTTTTAGAAGGTTTCCAGGTGGTTGGTGATCCCCTTTCCTCAGAATGGGCACCTAAAACCACTCATTACAATTTCTTCGCTGATATTGAGATGTGGGCAGCACTGGCTAGACCAGCATTTATTGCCCAGCCCTAATTGCCCTTGAGAAAGTGGTGGTGAGCTGCCTTCTTGAACCGCTGCAGTCCATGTGGTGTATGTACACCCACAGTGCTGTTAGGAAGAGAGTTCCAGGATTTTGACCCAATGGCGGTGAAGAAATTGCCATATATTTCCAAGTCAGGATGTGAATGGCTTGGAGGGGAACTTGCAGGTGATGGTGTTCCCATGTGCCTCCTGCCTGCGTCCTTCTAGGATGTGGGGCCATATTGTCATGAGGATGTGCTTTTTGAAGATATGACTCCTGATTTTTTCACTGCTCATTTTAAACTGGAACTCTAAACAGCCAATTGTGTTTTATTTTTTAAAAAGCCCAGACAGACTGACCTGCTACAAAACATGATTACGTATACCACAAAGTTGGAATGAAGAAAATCAATCCTCCCACAGAACATGATAAACCGACCTCCTAACTATTCACACCACACTGAGACTTTGTAAATATTTGTGAGATGAGACAGTTTTTCCAGGTATTTTTTTATTTTTTGTCATAAAATTCATTACCTGTTCTGAAACAATAACTGCAGCAGACATGAATGAAACAAGCCAACCTGTAATATACAACCATCAAGGTATTTCAAGAGAACCCCTGTCCAACAGGAGAGAGGAAGAAGCGGAAAGGACAATATTATACTGAAACAGGCTATTGGAGCCTAGTGCCTTCTCTTTCTCTCTCTCTCTCTGGGAATACTGCATCCAGTTTGTAAAGTGACCACCCTAAGAAGAAAATGACTGCAAATTGAGTATGGAAATCTGCCCCTATGACTGCATCCAGGAGAACACTAAGCCAAATGGCCACAACAATATATCACCGTATCGAGACTAATCAAAGAACAACCAACCCTATAGTCCATTTTTTTCTTTCATGAACTGTAAAATCCTTACCTGCATATCCTCCTGTCCTGCCCTTTGTGCTTGTGTGTGCATGGGCCCAGGCAAATGTATGTGACTGTATGAATGATCTTGCACTTTTCTTCAATAAACTTACCGCGTTCTTTGTGTAACCTAAGAAAACCTGGTTGAGTAATTCTCTACAACCTCGATGTGTAAATAGTGGGACACTTACACAATTGGCAAAGCACATCCTTCCTAAATTCTTTTAAAAAAGAGAAAAACAAACCCTGTTACAGTCAAATGAGGAGTGGGAGAATAGGGGATGAATTTCACTCCTCCCCTCCTGGTCATAACAATATGAAAGATGCAATATGAACGCAACTCTTTCTTTTTTTGATAACATGATGATAGCAGAACAGTTCTATCTTAAAGGAGGGGAGGTTTTTAGCTGCCAATGGGAATTGACAGGAAACCATTGATTTTTAATGAGTTTCCCATTCAA
The DNA here is from genome assembly GCF_017639515.1 of Carcharodon carcharias. Lineage (NCBI taxonomy): Eukaryota > Metazoa > Chordata > Chondrichthyes > Lamniformes > Lamnidae > Carcharodon > Carcharodon carcharias. The sequence goes on from NC_054470.1 coordinate 33,458,077, forward strand.
CCTTGACAGGATGAGGAAAGGATGATTTTAATCACCAAGGCCTAAGCTTCTTGGTCAATTCCTGCTTACCTGAAGGGCCTTTTCATCTCCCAATCCTTTTCATGCTGCCTTTCACCTGGAGGAATAGCCACAGCAGCTTCCTGCTCAGATCAATATTACAATGGCTGGCAGCCCTTGATGACAGACAATGAATTAGGACCATACCAGCTTTGGGCTCAGGTCCCTGTCCACAGGCATTCATTAAAATAGGAAAGAGTAGGACCTGGGGTGGCTTTCCTTGGGCAAGTAACCCAGGACTGTCAATCCAGAACTACCTGGTACTGAGAGTAAAAATTCAGCCCAGACAGAGAAATTAGTCTTTGTCACACCCGATTTCTGAGTTGATGGGACCAATTTCTAGGCATAAGCTGCCATGCCCGATCCCTCTGGAAGTTGCCCGCCTTCCAAATTTGTAACCAGCAACTTCCGTGTGACCTGAGTGCTTGCCTACAACTGCCTAGGTCTCTTGACTATGTTGATCAAGGGCCTATGCATGTTTTAGCATCCTGATGCCAAACTTGCTGCTCTGTTAATCCATCTTTAGACAGGTCTAACCAAGAGTACTTTAAGACACCACTGGAGGCTGCTGAAGAACAGTAAGTTTAATTTACTTACCTTTACGTGAAGTAGGAAATGTAGAACTGCTCCTCCTGTTCCTGCAGTAATACTGTGGGCCATTGCTGGTCTCTGAATGGCCCCCTGGGAAGACAGTTATCTTCACCCCCTCTTAGGACTTATCTGCAGCCCTATTCGTAGCTGAAACTGGCCAATTGGGAAGGCCCCAACCAGCAATCTAGATTTGAGTGACTGTGGTCCAAGGCCCAACTTTTAGTGAGCCTTGGATCTTATTTGCCTTCAAGTGTTACAGGTGTGCTGTCCACTTCGTAACAGTTTCTGCCACAAGACCAGGCCAATTTCCCAGCTATTACTATTGGCACAGTAAATTTTTAGACTTAATTTTTTTTCTTGTGCGTAACACTAAGAAAAACGGGGAAATTTTTATTCTTTTCATTTTTTTTCCTGTGTGCATTGGTACTTTTATCGACAGCAACAACAAAATCAAAACAAAACTGTGCAGTCTTGACAAATATTGATTATGATCCTGGAAAGTTTGAAATCTCAGTTGCTCAAAACATTTCCCTACCTGTTTGCTCACTCAGTCTCCTCCCCATCCTCAGTGTTTCGTTAGTTGTTAGTGTGATGTCCCTACAATAGTTTTAATGACATTAAAAATGAAAAGGATGCACCGAGCAGCTGCAGTATCAACAATGGCAGCGGCAACACAAGATAACATGCACTGTTTGGCTTCTTCTCTGGATGAAGCTAAGAATTTATTGTGAGACCCAGGTTGAATTTTTATTGTTGCTATAAGTGTTGGCTGAAAGACATGAATCATCTCATTCATTCACTAGGATACCTCATCATGCCTTCTAATGTAAACCATGTGCACTTTGTTATTCTTAAACATATTAGTTAGAAAGGTCAGTTTTCAAACTGTTGCTGTCAACGAACTGGGTTAGAACATCCAAAACAAAGCCAGCTATTTTATGACCTAACCAGTGCGATCCATATTTTTTAAACAGGCTTCCATTACACTGCACTGCAATTAAGCAGAATACATATATGTCCATTCGCTGCTATAGTACAGCTAATAGGATGATCAGCATGTACATGGTTAGAACCAGATGTTAATACTATTTTAGTATGTATAACAGTCCTCAGCACTTATAGCAGGGGCCTTAGTGCTAATATGATTCTCCCACTCTACAATTTGGATGGGTTATGTGGATCTAAATTGTTTGTTCATAACTCTGACTGGAACATTTTCCCCTTAATGACTATTTCAAAGAGTTTCATTTGAAGCCTGTTAAACTTTTCTGTTGTTGACACCAGCTGGACTTTTCTGCCCTAAGGTAGCTTGGCAGGTGGTGAAAAAGGCCCTCCCTGTCAGATCCTTCCTACACGCCCAGAATTGCATCCCCTCTGCATGTTGCCCTTGAAGTGGCTGTGGTGGGGAAGAGACCATTGTCCATCTCCTTCTGAAAGGTGTCTTTGCAAAGAAGGTCTGGAGAGAGATGCCGTGATTTTTGCCAAGGTTCATCCTGAGCAGCTCTATGGGCTGTTCCCAGGGACACACACCAAGATAAACATCAGCTGCAGCTGGAGGACCATCAACTCAATGAAAAACGCTCTTTGGTCTGCCCAAAACTCAGTGGTCTTCCAGTGCAAAAGGTTGTCCTCGACTGAGTGTTGCAGACTGGCTTATTCCAAGGTTCAGGGCTATGTCCTGAGGCACTAAAGCCTGGGGCAGCCACCACAGAGGTGAAATGGGGAAAGGCCATTGTCTAAGGCCTTCCAGCCATTGTACACTTAGGGGCTGGAAACTGTGTAGAGCTCCTCTGGCTGTATGCCTGACATGGGATGTAGATTGTGAACATCAAGAGTATTGAAATTGTATTGAGGCACCCCGGAATGGAACATGCTGTACGGAGAAAAGTTGAATCCTATTGCACTTTCTGTAATATCCAATTTGAAATGTTTTTGTAGTAATTGGATTAGTTGTCCCTCCCTCCTGTCAATCAACCAGAGGTCAAAGGCCATGGGAGGGGCTTCTGGTGGAAAATGGTGACGAGCGTGTAAACTTAACATGTGTCCTCAATAAAAGTTAAGTTTATCTGCACTAAACCCGCTCCCCCTTCAAGTTATTAAATTTGGTGATGAGGATAAAACTGACTTATGTTGCATACTTTGCCCTGGTTGCTGTGAGTAATGCAAAGTTGAGAAATACTTACCAATCATGTTGTTGTTCGGGAGGATTGATCCGTATGATGCAGATGCAAAGGATTGGAGTCAGTATGTCAGAAAGACTTGGTTTCTATTTCATTGCGAATGAAATTCCTGATGAAGATAAATGTAGAGAGCAATCCTGCTGAGTGTGTGTGGAAGCAAAACATATAATCTTATCAGAAGCCTGGCTGCCCCGAATGCACCCAGTACTAAGTCATACAACGAGATGGTGGAGCATGTGAAGATGCATTTTCAGCCAAAGCCGTCTGTAATTATGCAGCGCTTCAAGTTCACCACAAGGGCCAGAGTTTTCTGATCATCGGCGGGGTCGAGAAGGAGCGGCCGCGAAATGGACTGCTGCCCACGATCAGTGCTGCTGGGGGGAGGTGGGGAGGAGGGCGAACACGCAAGTTTGCGCGTGCACACAGAGCTGCCTCAGGGAGCTGAAGATTTTTAAAATAAAAAATCAAGAATTTAAAAGGGTTATAAACGTGTCCTCTCATGAGCAGGAGTTTGTTAGAAATTATTTTGAAAAATGTTTATTATTTTTTAAATCACTGATCAAAACCTCATCCCGGCCATGGATGAGGTTTCGCAAAAAATCCAAAGGGCACCTGGCCGATTTGCCTGCCTGCCAACCATAAGGTTGACCGGGCAGCAAAAAATTTCTTTTAATTATGACTTTAATGGCCTTAATAGGCCGAATAATTGTCAACGGGTGCGCTGCAAACTCCCGCGTTTGCCCACCGACCGGAATATCACCCGAGTGCACAATGATGCCAGGAAGCTTGCCCGACATCATCGCAGCTCATTTTATGCTCGTTTGGGTCGGGCGCGTGCCCGCCCAATGAGCAAAATATTCTGCCCAAAAATTTATGCTCCATGGGCAAAATTTTTCCGTTGGCGTGCGGGGGTGGGACCCGCAGGTCGACGTGTAAAATTACACGCAGGGACGTTGGGCGAGCGTCCCGATGTCACCGTGCGCCATCACAATATTTTGTTGGGCGGGCACGCATTGATATCCGATGCACGCCCAAAATTAATTAACGGGCCACTTAGGGCCCTTGAGGTGCCAATTGACAGCGATTTTTCAGTGCCCGTGTGATCTTCTGGTCGTCGCATGGGCGCAATGGGCAAGCGTTTAAGACACATTTGTATAAACCTCACCCACGGGCAGGATAAGAAGGCTCAGTGGGGTCACGAGTGTTCTCTGTCAAATATTGATTTTTCAAAGTTACTGCAACTTACCTGTGTGATCTGCAATATTTCAAAACTCATACCAGCTGCTTGGACTGGACTCACAACCTTCAGGTCAACACTCTGCAGTGAGGAATCTTTTTTGGGCCTGCAGGCTTTGGGAAGCCTTTCCTTAGCCTGGATATTAGAGCTGAACTCTCCACTGGAGGCATTTCCTCTGAGGGGGAAGGAGGCTAGGAGTGCACATTCAGCCTCCAGGGAAGCCACCTTTGGGAGTACAGGCGCAGGCCCAAGGGGCACAGGGTCAAGAGGTAGTCCAAGATGGAGGGGGACACAGAAGACACCACTATCCTGCTGCCAGGGTATACAGGCGGCGAAGCAGTTACCTCAATATGTCTGAGGTGCAGTGCCGAAGGAGGCTCCATCACTCAAGGGTGACAGTCAACTATATCTGTCAGATGATAGACCCTGAGATCTCCGCAAACTGTGTGGGTGGACACCCCATGCCAGTGGCTCTAAAGGTCACAGCTGCCCTCAACTTCTATGCCTCTGGCTCCTTCCAGGGCTCAGTGGGTGATCTTTGTGGTGTCTCCAAATCAGCTGTCCACACTTGTGTCAATCAGGTTATAGACGCTCTGTTCAGACGGCATTGACCTTCATCCACTACCATTGGAACTAGGCAAGCCAGGCACAGCGAGCCAGAGGCTTCGCAGCCATTGTTGGCTTCCCCCATGTCCTGGGTGCAATAGACTGGACACATGTGGCCATCAAGATGCCAGTGGGTGAGCCCGGTACCTTCGTCAACAGGAAGGGCTTCCACTCCATGAACGTGCAGATAGTGTGTGACCACAGGATGCTGATTCTACAAGTCTGTGCAAGGTACCCAGGCAGCTCCCACGATGCCTACATCCTCAGACACTCCCAGGTGCCGGGGATATTTAGTGTTCCAGTTCGGCTGGATGGATGGCTGCTGGGTGACAAGGGCTATCCCTTCAGAAGGTGGCTCATGACACCTCTCTGCCATCCAAGAACAGAAGCTGAGCAGCGGTATAATAGGAGCCACGCCTCCACAAGGGCTGTGGTGGAGAGAGCTATCGGTCTTCTCAAGATGCACTTCCAATGCCTGGACCGCTCAGGGGGCGCACTCCAGTAACCCCCAGATCGCGTGATAGTGGTAGCATGCTGCGCTCTCCACAATTTTGCACTGGAAACGGGGTATGCTGCAGACGATGAAGACATAGAAGCAGTGCATGCGGCTGCACACGATGAGTCCAGCAGTGAGTTCGAGGATGAGCACGCACAAGGAAATGCTGACAGGGTAGACGCTAACCTGGGTATACTCCAGGGAGGCAGCGACACCCGAGAGGCTTTAATCCAATGAGCCTTCAGCTGGCACACGAGATATGGACCTCCAAGACAAGCCTGGGCTGCAGGCTCTATACTCGATACCTGAGTGCAAAATGTGCCTGGTTAGGAACATTCACTAAGGTCCTTGTTAATAAAGCTGTATGTCCCACAAATCACTCATTATGTTATTGGAAACCATCCACCTGCAGAAGAAAAGAGGCACCCTCAGCCATGGTGACATGTCTGAATTTAATATTATAACAAAAGGAACTTAAGAAAACAAAATGACAAAGGTGTTCAACATCACACCAATTCATAAAGACATCATTGCGGGCCGACACAAAAGCACCAGTGATAAACCCATGGTGTACCTAAGGTGCCTTATGTTTACATTTACGGGTGCTACGTCTTGGTGCTGCCCTCTTGCTGGGACTGGCACCTGAGACAGCCTGCTGACTCTGCTGTCCTGTTGGCCTCGATGACCTTGGCGGCGGTCCTCTTGCCATGGAGCCTGGGCTGGCCCTGCCTGGGAGGGAGCTGCCAGTTCCACAGCTGGCATCTCCCCAGTCATCACAGCCTCACCAGATACAATGATCGCTGGCAGAGGGGCAGAGGAGCTGCCACCTTCATCCGGAGCGCCCTGAGAGGAGCCTGCAGAGATGACAGGCAGCTCCTGCACAGACGTGAGGTTGATTCGGGCCTCCCTGCTCACTGTGGATGGATGGGCACCAAGTTGGGAAGCTGGCAATGACCAGCTGAAATCAATGCCGATGTGAGGGCTCGCTGGTCAGAGCACATCGCCAGCAAGCCCTGATTGGCCTCCTGGAGGAGCCTCTCCACAAGAGTCGCCACTCTCTCCATGGAGGATGCATGGCGCTCGGCCATGAGGCTCATTGCATCGACGATGGTCTGCGTAGATACCTCCACCACGGACACCAAGCCAAGCATAGTCTCATGTATCTCCACCCGATGCTCCCGCACACCCTGCCCGCATTTCCTGCGTTTGCTGCGTTGCGGACAATTCCAAAGGTACATCATCAGGCACCGACTGAGCATATACCTGGTCACCTGCATGCCTCTGACTGCTGGTGCCATGGGCACACCCTGTGTCTGCCAGCTCCTCCAGCGACTGTGAAGTGCCCTCACCGCTGTGCCCCGGGACACTGGCCGATGTTCTAATTCCCACCGTGGTGCTAGTATCTGCGCTGGTGCCTGCATGGCAGAGATGGTGTGACACTGGTGAGTCCGAGACTTCAGGGCCCTAAGGTGTGAGGGGGAGCCTCTGCTGCTCCACCTCCTGGCCCTGCTCCGCTGATGCTGAAAGGAAGAACAAGGACATTTGATCAGTTAACGTGGAGACAGTGCCAATGTGCATTCCTGACCCCCGGATCATTATGCGCTCAACCTTCCATAAGCAATGGTCAAGCCATGTTGCAAATTTCAATCACTGAACATTCAGCACTGCCATGGCTGTTGGGAGAACAATGGTGACCTCACTGCTGGGCAAACATAGCTGCCTGTGGCACCCCATCCTCACCGACATTGGTGGACCTGGGTACATGGCCCCTTTCCAGATCTAGGACCTCCTGCTCCAACTGGCTAAGCATCACCACCTGGGCCAGCCCTCTGCCAGTCCTCACCCACTCGGCGGCATTATGTGCATTCTTGTCCTGAAAAGGAGAGAAGAGCATTGATTAGTGCTACTTGTACCTGGATTCTCTTCATGGACGGCCCATACCAACCAGAGTGGGACACAGCAGGGCTCCAGTGTCTCCTCACCCTGCTGCTGCCGAACACTCACAGAAAGATGCTAGGTCTGTTTCCCCCCCACCCCTCACACCCCCCCCCACTCCCCCACACCTTGGCCAAATGCTGCCTACATCACATTCGGCACCACATGGTCTAACCTTCCATAGCCAGGAGGTGCAAGCAGAGCGCAGAGGGCAGTAGATTGATCGGTGCCACGCCACCTGGAAGCTCCCCTCCCGACATGTCATCACCCTGACTTTGACACGTCCTGGAGTTCTAGCACTGCGCCTAGGTGCAGCTCCTCCAGGTTGCTCCCAAATTAATAATGTGGGTCTCAGTGTATCACATGTAGCGGGGGCAGAACCCATCTCTTCACCACCCTCTCAGGGTGACCTCGGCATGAGCAATATCTGGTGGCCCACCCAGGGTGGCACCAGGGGGAGAAAGCTTACTTGCTGGGTTAAGTGACCAAAGCCAGCATGGTACTCACCCTTCCCGAGAGCAAGAGGTCATCGTAGCATTTGCAGCACTGGATCCACGTGTGTCACACCACATCGCGGGAGCTCACTATCTCCGCCACCTCCTCCAAGGCATGTTTGTCATGTGGGGAGACCTCCTCTTCCCGTCTTGGGGTACAAGGACCTGCCACCATGCTGCCACCTCTTCGAGGAGGGCAGCAAGGCAATCGTCAGAAAAACAAGGGGCACAGTGCCCCCTGCCCTACCCTCCTGCCTGGGCTGCTCACCAGCAGCGCTCTGGGGAGCCCTTCCACTGGCCATGATTCATAGCCTTTGAAAGGCTGTAGCAGGTTTTTTAAACAGTCCGCCAGGACTCCATTGGCCCCGGCGGCCATTGCAGTCCCACCGTCGCCCGTCCACTCCCGCAGTCCTCAGGAGCCACAATTCACTCTGGGTGGGCCTTAATTGGCCCGCCCGCATAAAATGGCAGCGCAGATCTGATTGCAGGTGGTGATTGGGTCTGTGCCCGCCTGCGCCTGCTCCGCCCGCCCACCAGCCAGAAAATTCTCCCCCAGGGAAATCTATTGCTACCATTGTGGTGAAGCTGATATAGCTGACAGAGTACTGAGAGTTTGGGGATGCCTTGAATGATATGCTGCTGGACAGACTTGTATGGAGGGTGAATGACAATGCCATGCAGCGCTTTTTGCTTGCCGATTCAGATTTTTATTTCAAACGGGCTCTGGGACTTTCTTTCACTATGGAGAGTGCGGCAAAAGACTCTCAGGATTTACAGCACATGACCAATGGAGCAGTGCACCATGTTAGGCAGAAGCCTGCCGCTGACCATGGAGCTAAAGGTCGCACAGCAGATTTTCTGTGTGATTCTCTGTCTACTGAACAATGAATCAGGAAGTCTAAATGCAATGCGACAAGGTACGCATTTGCTGTAGATGTGGCGGGGATCATGGAGCAGACGTATGCAGATTTAAAGATGCAGCGTGCAACTATTGCCACAAGAAAAGATACCTGGTTAGGCAGTGCAGAACTAAAAAATAAACAAATGGCAAAGTAGAAAATTAATCTGATTGAGTCAACTGACACTGCAGCAACTGATATTGTTGTTGCATACTCTCTGTATCGTGTGACTGCTGTTAAACCTGAGCCCATTGCAGTGACAGTACCGCTGAATGGCAAGCAACTACAGATGGAGGTGAACACCGGAGCTTCAGCGACTGTTGTTGTTGGGGAGCACACGTTCAAATACCTCAGTGAAGGGAGTCAGCCATTAACATAGGAAAGCATGTCCACCAAACTGAGAACCTACATTGGAGAACCCATCATGTCAAAGGCATTGCTGTGTTCCGGTCTGCTACAAACAGCAGACAGCCCAGCTTCTAGTGATGGTCATAGAGGGGGAAGGGCCCAGACTTTTGGGTTGAGGTTGGTGGCAAAAAATAAAACTAGACAGATCAGAAATATTCCATTTGAAGTCCGATGGAATCCCAGAGCTCTTAAAGAAATAAGACACTGTTTTTCAAGATGAACTGGGAAAACTGAAGGACATGCAAGCTAAAATACACATCGATCCCCAGGCAACACCATGTTTCTTCAAGGCCAGACAAGTGCCTTAGTGACTGAAAGAAAAAATGGAAACAGTTGTGTAGGTTGGAAAACTTGGGAATAATTCAGCATATCCAGTTTTCCAAGTGGGCCGCACCCATCGTCCCAGTTGTAAGCCAAACCAGACCATATGTCTATATGTGGTGACTACAAACAGACAGTCAACAGAGCAGTAAAGTTAGACAAATACCCCATTCACAAAATAGATGATTTCTACACCAAGTTAGCAGGAGGCAGGTCATACACAAAGCTAGGCATGAGTCATGCCTATCAGCAACTGGGATTGGAAAGCACATCAATAGAGTATGTGACAATCAATACTCACAAGGGCCTCTACCAGTACACCTGATTACCTTTTGGAGTTTCATCAGCATGTGCTATTTTTCAGTGAACCATGGAGAGTCTCCTACAGGGATTTCCACGTGTGGTTCTGTGCTTAGATGACGTCCTCATCAATGAACTGACCAAAGCGGAATATTTAGCCAACCTTGAGGAAGTGCTGAGAAGATTTATGGAAGCAAGTGTGCATTTGAAATGAGAAAAATGCACATTTCAAGCATCGGAGGTAACCTGCCTGGACCACAGAGTGGATGCTATAGGGTTGCATCCTGTTGAAGACAAGCTCCAAGCAATTAAAGATGTACCATCACCCTGTAATGTGACAGAGCTTAAATCATTCCTAGGGATGATAAATTATTACAGCTGTTTCTTACCTAATCTATCTACTGTACTAGCACCGCTGCACCTATTGCTAAGGAAGAACCACTGCTGGCCATGGGGTTCACAGTAAGGAGAAGACTTTGCAGCAGCGAAGAAACTGCTTCATTCATTTCATTCATCCTGCTTGTTGGTACATTACCAGCCAGCTAAAGAGCAAGTGCTGATGTGTGATGCTTCTCCCTATGGCAGAGGAACCATACTGTCACATCAAATGGAGGATGGGTCAGAAAACCCATCGGCTACATTTCAAGAACACTTTCTCAGGCTGAAAAGGGATATTCCCAACTGGAGAAAGAAGGGGTGTCAGTTGTGTTTGGTGTCAAGAACTTTCACCAATACCTGCACAGGCGACATTTTGCAATTATATCTGACCATAAGCCGCTAACAACCTTGTTCAGCGAAGACAAAGCTATTCCACCTATAGCTTCAGCAAGAATCCAGCGTTGGGCCCTGACACTATCAGCTTATGAGTACACATTCATGTACCACCCTAGCTCGCATATAGCCAATGCAGAAGCACTTAGTCATTTTCTGCTACCAGCAGCCCTGCCAACTGACCCATTCCACAAGTTAGTGTTGTTGTTAAATTTCTTGGATTCATCACCTGTACGCGCCAAACAGATCAAGAATTGGACGAGCCGAGACCCAGTACTTTCAAAAGTTAAAGACTTAATTTTACAAGGCTGGCGAAGTATTCTTGTGCCTGTTGACCTGTGCCCCTTTTATTCCACAAGCACCGAACTGAGTTACCAGGACGGAATCTTGCTGTGGGGTTCCAGAGTCGTGGCCCCTCCCCAGGGCAGTGAGTCACTCTTGGCAGAACTCCATTGCGCACACCCAGGCACACCAAGGATGAAGTTGTTGGCACATAGCTACTTCTGGTGGCCAGGAATAGATAGTGACATCGAGCACATGGTTAAACACTGTTCCCTTTGTCAGCAACACCAGAAGCTACCTGTTTCAGCTTCTTTTCACCCATGGGAATGGCCTGGCCGTCCTTGGGTCAGACTGCATCTTGACTATGTGGGACGGTTTGTAGGCACCAAGATCCTCATAGTCATCGATGCACTTTCAAATTGGTTTGATGTCTATGAGGTAAAAATACCAATTTCATTTGCAACTATTGAGAAGCTGCGTCATTCCTTTAGTATACATGGTTTGCTTGAGATTATTGTCTCTGACAATGGAACAGCTTTCACCAGCGGTTCACAGATCTAAACAGCATCTGGCACATAAAGACTGCTCCCTGGCATCCTTCGTCAAATGATCACACCAAAAGAGCTGTCCAGGCCTTTAAAGCTGATATGAAGAAGTTGTCTGGAGGTACTTGGGGTCTTGTCTTTCCAGATTCCTTCTGAGTTACTGCACAACACCACTGACGCCTACTGGCTCCAGGCTGACATAGCTGCTGATGAAGCGCCGTTTGCGCATGTGTCTGGATTTGGTGTTTCCCAATTTGCAGGGGTAGGTGAGACAGAAACAAACCACTCAGAAACTGAACCATGACCTACACAGTGGTGCTCTTACATTCAAAGCAGGCGACCTGTGTATGTGCATAACTTTGGAAGTGAACCATGCTGGACTCCAGGAGCCATCATTCCAGAAACTGGTCCATTGTCATTTTGAGTTCAAGTTGAGAACAAAGTAATGCGCAAACACATTCGAGTAAGAGAAACATCTCAATGAATGCAAGATCAACCTGTAATTGATATTTCACTGCCGACCTCTGAAGTACGTGGTCGCCATGCAACTGCTATTCCTGACATATCCAATGAGCTGTTGAATACAGAACCACCCAGTTCCAGTGACGCGCCTTTTTGTGAAGCTCAAGACACTATTCCATAAGCTCCCTCAGAGGAGCTGCGTCGCTCTGACCGTTCCCACAGAGCACCTCAGAGGCTTAATTTGTAGTCATGGCCTAGAAGTGATTGCCAAGGACATTAAGTGGCAGAATAATCCCCTGACAATCACTTGGGGTTTGGGCAGTCTACTGTTCTTTGTTTACAAGGGAAGTTAAAGACAAGAGACATTAAAAATGTTTTGTTAGTTTTCAAACATGTTGTTGTAGTAAACATATAAGGAACTGAAAAGGGGAGGAAATGTAATAATCAGATTAGTTGTCCCTCCCTCCTGTCAATCAACCAGAGGTCAAAGGCTATGGGAGAAGCTTCCAGTAGAAAGATGGCGACGAGTGTGTAAGAATCGTAACATGAGTTCTGAATAAAAATTAAGTTTATCTGCACTGAACGCGCTCCTTCTTCAAGTTATTGGAGTTTTGTCCTTGGGCTGTATGCTTGACATGGAATGTATCTTGTAAATATCAAGAGTATTGCAATTGTATCGAGGCAGCTCAGAGTGAAACATGCTGAATTTTATTGTACTTTTTGTAATATTTAGTTTGGAATGTTTTGGAATGTACTTCTGCAAATTTTATGAATAAAGTATATTTTTGGGGAAAAATCATGGGAGAAACTGCTGGAACTTTGTGCTCTATAACTCTGATCTGTTCATACATTTCCTGACATTCTGCATGATTCTCATACTAACAGTACATGGTTAAGATCAACAATCTCCTGACTTGCACCTCCACATGACACTTTCCACTTCTCTTCAGCTGGAATCTCTGTCTCCATGCACAAATCAGCTGGCATGCTACATCATAACAATTGATTGCACGTTAATGAAGTGCAACTAGTTTCAACTGTAATAGCCGGTGAGCTTAAGTGGCAACATTGTAATGATAACGGTGAATGATTTGCACTTATCATCCAATTTCAACAAATGCCCGATTTAAACATGGGCAGTTTAAGTGCTGGGGACTATTTCAAGACAAATTGCCGGTTCTATTCTTGACAAAAGAAGGAAACTGAAAAACAGCATAGCAATGTTTCCAATGGCAACAACGAGACATATCTGTACAATCTGTCTTGGCAGAATAACAGCTCCATCAATCTGTTGGCTGCAATGTTCTCTGGTTCTCAGGCACAGTGTGTAATTCACAAAGAAGCAATGTTCTCGGACATGAGGACCTAGGAGTCTTTATAATGGTGGCTTTTGTCACTGCAGATTCATTAGGTGATCAGTGTCCCTGGAAGAAACGAATGGTGTTGCCCATTATATAAAGTACGTGCAATTAATGTGGGTAACACTAAGGAACATCAAGGCACCAGCGCGGCAGTCACAGGGACATTCATAGCTTTTCCTGGCTCATATTCCCCTTTCAGGAAATATGGAAAGCAAATTATTGGGGGTGGGGTGGGGGGGGGGAAACTAATATGTCACATTGATCACTTGGGCATGATTCTTAGCTCACCTTGGGCAACAGCATGAAAAGGGCAATAACACATTAACCACCAGTATAATACTCCACCCAATTTTCAATCTGAACTTCACCCCCACATAACTCTGATATATCAGCCACAGTATTTCTGCATACACACACTGCCCATCACTTTTCAGTCACCAAGCTGCACACACTTTCCTGTCACATCTAATCGTAAGTGAGCATAAGCAAAACTGCACACCGTTTCTGTGTCAAACTTCAAGCTGATTATCTGAAATTATGCATTCATAAAAATGCAACACATCTGATGTGCCATTATGCAAATATCCTGATTACAATTTAAATTTATTAATGGTGATGCAAATTTATTAAAAAGGAAAATCAAGCAATCCAAGTAAATTATTCAAAATATGCTTTTCATAAGAGCTATCTTTCTTTCCTGCCGTTACTAAAATTTTAAATGTTCTGGACTGAGGTCACTGGCAAGGACAGTCCTGCAAGGGGACATGCTAGGGTTCTGTTCTTAACCCAAACTATATCTCCTCACATTCTTTATGTTTTCAAATTATTTCATAGCAAGCTCCGGAATTATATTTTTTTGGCCAGGGTAAGTTTTGGAAGTTGTCAAATGTTAATTTTTTAGCTTAGAGAACTAGCCAGAGAGTGAGAAAGAAGGAGAATGTGTGTGAGAGAAAGAAAGAAACACAGAGAAAAATTATGCTGGATTTTTGTCGGATTGACAGGTTAGTGGCAGTGAGGGGTTCTCTCCTGTCCCTGTGACTCCACTGCTAACCCACAGTTTCTTCCTGGGACAGCTCTAATTATGAATGTGGAGTAGATTTAAAATGGCATAACTGCTGGTCATAAGCTTACCACCACTGAGAAAAATGGAAACGGTTGATCCCATTGCATTTAAAGCTGACTAAAGAGATATGCTTATGCACTCATCCACTCACAAAGAAGATGGAAGGCTGTGTCTGTAAGTGCTTTACAAGGATGTGAATGTGACAATGTAGCTGCTCAGTCAATATTCTTGCACAGGCAAGGTACCATCTCCCATAATAACAGCTAGGGTTTGCCAATTCCGATTGGACAGATTTTGGGAGATGTCGGCTTAAATGATGTCATGGAAAGCTGATGACGTGGCATGAGTGGGTTCTAGTTTTATGAGTTAACTATGTATAAATAGAGATACATAAATACAAATCCTGCCCCACCAGCACTTTCTGCTATCGATACACAATAGTTGTGGGGTGGGGGCAAGGGCGGAGAGATACTAGAAACAGCAGCAGCAAGGAAATCTCAATCTCAACTGATCTGCTACTTACCTTTGTCACAGCAGTAACCAGCCGCTACTCTCACCCTTTACCTCAACTTCTGGTGTTTTACTTAACAAGCCACATCACCACTACCTCCCTAACCACCCCTTTGTCTTTAAGGCAGAAGTGCATTTAAAGGTAGGGGTGCCCACCTGGTGCCCTTCCTGTGGCAGGCGTTGTCTGCTAATTTATCATCCAAGTAAATAGACTAAATGAGGGTAAGGCTAACATGTGAGGAGTGTATGACAAGTGGTATGGGAGAGATGAAATAAGAGATGTGAGGGTACAAAGTTATTTATGGGCAACATTTTCCCCCCATCAGTGGGGGGGGGGCTGTGCGGGAGTGGGCGGGTTCCCACTTGGCGCCCCCGGTCTGGGGTGCGCTGCCATTTTATTTGGGTGGGCCAATTAAGGCCCACCCGACGTGACATCCACCTGGAAGTGCTTTGCGCTCCCTGTGCAGGCGGTTGGGGGGGGATTCCCTGAGCAAGTCTGTGTGCTTTCTGGCACATGTGCATGAAAGAGCCCACAAATCTCCCTGAGGCAGTAAAAAATTATTGACATGTCCCCTCATGTAACACTATCACATGAGCTGGGACATGTCAATTACTTGAATGTTAAAACTTATTAAACATTTTTAAAAACCTCATGAAACCTCATCCTGCCCATGGATGAGGTTTCATGTTTTGTCGGAAGCCTGTCTAGGCTCCCGGCCTGCCTGCCAACTGTAAGATTGGACAGGCAGCCCTAACAACGACCTCAATTAGGTAATTAACAGGCCTTAATAGGCCTTTGACAGTTTGGCGGGCGCGCAACCGACTCAGCTGCGTGCCCGCTGAACTGAAACTCTAAATGATGCGGGGTGATGTTGGGACGCGCACCTGACCTCACCGCACGTCGTTTTACGCATCGGTGAGCAGGTCTCGCCCCCACACGCCGACTGGAGAATTCTGCCGTAAGTTTTTTAACAAGAACAACAACTTGTATTTAAATAGCAACTTTAATCAAGGCACTTCGCATGAATATGAGCAGACAAAATTTGACACTGAGCTACATAGGGAAATACAGATGCTTGGTCAAAGACATAGGTTTTATCAAATGTGTTAAATGACAAAAGAGGGAAAAAAAGGTGGCGAGGCTTCAGGCTATTCCAGAATTTAGGGTGTAGGCAGTTGAAGGCATAGCCACCAATGTGAAGGATTAAAATTAAAATTGAGGATGTTTAATAGGCCAGACTGGGAGAGTGTAGATATCTCAAAGGATTGTGAGGCTGGAGGAAATAGAGAGAGATGAGGCCAAGGAGGGTTGGAATCAAGGTTAAGAATTTTAAAATCAAGGATCAAAGAGTTTTTAGGATTATATGTGTAAGTACATACTGGGAAAGAAGCTGGACAACCATAATGCAAGCTGCTAAATTGGAGCCCCTTTTAACCAGAGAAGACTGTGTGGGATTAACTGAGCAAATGTTAGTTTAAGAGAAGGAAGAGTGTGCTGGTGTCCAGGGTGGACAAGGAAGGAAAAGGAAATGTTTACCACGTATTATCTTGCTAAGTGAATTTTCTGTAACACTGTTCAGCAGTGCTGGGGGTCGGAGAATGGAAAGATTAATCAGGAACTTACCTGTTCAATGTTTGATCTTCATTTTACAAGTTGGGTGGAGTGAGAGATGTGAGAGATCGCATTCGCACATGCACAGCCAGTCTTAAAAGTGAGGGCAGAGTTTATGAACTCTATCAACAACTATTGAAATTGCCTTTTATACTTGGCAGGGAGGAGTGGCACATATATTCAGTATGGAAACATATGTGAAGGAATATAGACCTGTTATGTAGTTCAATACAATTCCATGTCAACTTAAAATTGTATGAAAAGTTGTGGGAGGGGATGAAGGGCATATTATCTCTCATTCCACCGACCTCATAATATGAAGTTCAAACATTGAACAGGTAAGTTCTCATTTAATCTTTCCATTTTATTTTTTAAAGGTCGTTGTTCAAAATAACGTGAGATTTTCAAAGCAAAACTCTGGTCTCACAATGCCAACTAATTGAATAACAAACCTAGTGAAATTTGTGGTTGGTTGAAAAAGTGTAACACTTCTAATGCAAACCATAGACTGTTGCACATGTAAGAAAACAGAGACAATAATGCCCAACGCTGTGCTTTACCTGTTTATGTGCTGTACATCCAAGTGCATTTTGAAAAGAAAAACATATGCTCTCGGGCATTTTCCCTCTCCTGCGGGTCAAGTTATTTCCAATTCAAAAACCAAAGAGCTGTTCAATAACATGATTTTTACATGCATGTCCCTTAATTAAAGTGGGCACTAGAGTACTTTTTAGTCCTCCAAAAATTCACATGTATTTGCATTGTCTTTTATGGGCTGATTGTAAAATGTTTGGAAAGTTTTATTCACTGTTCCATCCCACGTGTTGCATAATGCTCACAACTGGGATCATGGCTAAATTAGCTTTAGATGCGGCTGCAGCTTTTGTAGAATAGGGTTTGAACACGTTGATGTTGATTCCAGCTTTGTCATGATGAGATGTATCCATTTGGCTATAGTGTCTGTGGTCACCCTTTTGTGTGGTCTTCTAAAACTCACAAAAAGATATTTCTCACTATTTTGAAAGTGTTTGGTACAAAGCAGATATTCTCGCAAATGTAGACACAATAACATGCATCTGATGGGTATGCTCTCAGCACAAGTTTGCAACAAGTTTTCCCTTGTTTGCTTTGCTTCAAAAGAGAATTAATTTGACAAATAAAAGGATGTAGGAGGTTTTTGGATATTGCTTATGTCTAGTACATGTTCGGTCTGTTGACATTGTGCAGATGTCACAAAGCAATTAACATACATGTTTTCATTGACAACTTTTGAAGAATAAGTGACAAAACTGGTGAAAGCTCTCAGAGGTAGTCTAGCACTGGCTTCACATCCAATATGGCATTATATCTTGGCACTGGTAGTTTGAGATTTTTCATACCTCTCTTAAAACAAGTGACCAATGGATGTGAGCCCAAAATGTGACTCTCTGGCAATACAACAAAGGAAGACAAAGCTGACTTTGCCGTGTTCATGACGCTGTAGCACAGTATGTGAAATAATTAAGTTAGAAGTTCCGAAACAGCTTGCAATATTTGTTGGCAGTTAATCAATCTGTTTTCTATTACAAAAACTATGGTTTTATGTAAATCAGGCTTGTCCAACCTTCTTGCGTGGGGGTCACATTTTAATCTTTTTCTCACTCAAAGGGCCAATGAGCAAATTTCAGAAAGACAAAGTTTGGCACAACATTAAACGTGAATTTCGAAAAAAAAATCTGATGTATGAAAAGAAACAACTTGCTGAGCAAAAAATGTCAAAACAATAAATTGATTTTTTTTAAAAATGAGTAATAAATAAAGATGACCATTAGCGTCTGAAAGGGTGAGACCCCGAGACTGGGAGTGAGCCAGACACACACTCTCCCCTCCCTCTCACTACACGCATGCACGCACACGCGCACACACACACACACACACACACACGCACATGCAGACGCACACCCCTCTCCCACACACACTTATAAATAACATTATAAGAATGGTTAGTGCTATTTGGGTAATAACAGTAAACATTAGGTCTGTCAGGTATTTGGATTGGATGTTTACAGTAAAAGTGATGTCAGTAATCCATATGGTTGGGTGTTTGATGCTCCAGTTTTGCTAAGACATGGATCATGATGTAACAGAATCTTAGTTGAAAATTCACCTATTGTATGGTTCAGGGGCATTGTCTGTGTGTAAACTACCCACCCATACCCTCACCCACATCCTCACTCACTCCGACTCATCATCATTCACCCTCACTTAACCACTTATCCACACTCACTCACCCACCCTCACTCACTAAATCGGCAGGAAATGGGGTGCAGTGAGAGGGGAAGAGAGGCCTGGAGTGAGGCCTGAGGATTAGTGGCGCCCGAGGGCTGTGGGAAAGCTGTGGGAGCCAGGGGAATGTGGCACAGCTGGGCGAAGCGGGAAGAGAACAAAGGAAAAATGCTAAGAGCCTGGGGGAAGTGGGGAGAGAGTGGGAGGAATGTGGTGGGACCCGGGGGAAGTGTGGAGAGAGCCGGGGGTGGGGGAAGTGGGGACGGAATGGGGAAAGCAAGGATACAGCAGAGGTATAGCAGTGAGAGAGTGGGGGAGATCAAGGAGAGCGAGGGAAAAACATAGTCCTGTGCGCCCCACAGTCTCTATCACTCTATATCCACATATTCGTAGCAGCTGTTTTTCGATGCTCCTCCAGTCATAGCCTAATTCTCTCCCATGTTTGCTACTGATAGGCTCACCAGTTAGACAAGGAACTTTCTGCCTAATATTTTCTAAGTAATTATTCAGGCAAATAAGTTGGAACTTTCCAAAGTCTCCGACGCCTACTCAGAGTTGGAGACTCTCTGGAGGGTCCCAGGGAGCAGGGGATTGCCCATCAGAAGTGCAAACTTCCCAAGCAATTTACATGTAGTCCTTTCGCTGGGACTTCTGCGGGGTCCTGTAGAACATCTTCCGGGATACGTCTGGTCTCCGACCATCCACAGATCAGGAGATCTGGGCCATATTTCCTACCTGTGCATTTAAACGTGATGCAAAAAGATCAAAATCTGGTTTACCATATGACTTACACAGCTGGAGGAAAACAATCTCATCCAGCTTCCTTGATTTATCATCAGCTCTTTGATTTAAAACAACAGGCATATGTTCAGCAATGACCCAAATGTCTCTAGGTATGCACCATTTCCAGAAAACCTTGGCAAATTAATTACATACTTATGATTTTGTCCCTCCCGCGTTGTCTTATATGCCACTGTGGTTGTGTTGTCTAGTTGCATAGTAATATGTACATGACTGTTGTGTACAGAAAGCTTGTAAGGCAAAGAAAGCAGCCTTCAATTCTAAGTAATTCATTTCATTTCTTTCTGCTTGTGCTGTCTCTTCAGCATTCCATCTTCCCCCAATGTGTGTAATACCATTGGATATGCCCCATCCTAATCCTGAGGCATCGCATGTAATGTGTAATGTTGGTGTCCCCTTGTCAATGTTATTAACTATGGTTGAAATATTGTCAACCCCACCAAGTGAGCTCATCGCATGCTGCAGAAGGATCAGTTTTCTTTCAAAATGCCTTTTGTTTTATTTCAAAGCCCATGTTTTTTCCCTTTCGAGCTCTCTGTAATGTAATGGCCCATATTGCATACCGGGAAAGCAGCGACTAATTTGCCAATCACAGAAGAAACAAATCATATTGAAGGTGAAAGAGTAGCCAACAAACGTTTGCAGAAACAACATGTTTCCTCTGATTTTGCTTCAGTGAGACAGGCTCGCATTGTGGAGGAATTTAGTATAAATCCTAGAAAGGTGCGTTAGTGTACTGAGTCAAGGATGGATTTGTGTTGGCGGACGATGAAACCAAGGTCAGATAAAGTTCAGGCCATTTCCCTGACTGCATCCATTGCTCCTTGCTTCATTTCAGCAACAGGTAAGGTATCATCTATATTTGCCACTACAGTATGACTTGTGCTCCTTACTGTTGCAACTTTGTGAACACATGAGGTCCTGAGTGCAGCCCATTCGGTAATGCTGTAAACTGACATAATGTCCCTTTCCCTATGAATTTCTTTCACAGCCTAATGGAGATTGTCTCTAAATAGACACTGTGTTGCCTTTACATTCAGTTTACACAGATGTGAGAGTCTTGAGTTGAGTACGGGCTTTAGTAGGTCTTTCCTGAGCTGATTCAGCTCAAAGCTGGCATTGGGTAGCAGAGGAATAACATCCTGTTGTGTTTCACTCAGGGTACCATCATTTGTAGGTTTCAAGAGCACTGTAATCCCGTTCACAAAGGGGCTTTGGCACCTTTGTACCACCTCTGAGGTTTCATGTCCAAACTGCAGATTGAGTGATTCAAGTTTTCCTAAATCAAAGGATTCACCTTTGGGACTATCAAGTTGTAGTTACCTGGCTTGAGGTACTTCTGGCATAATTCCAAAGTGTACTTCTCCTCAAGGGGACTTGTTAGAAGAAAATTCACACTTCCGGGCATTTTATCATTCAAGGGATCTCTTTCCTCAGAGGGGAATGCAAATCTGGGTGCAAAAACAATCGATTGTTTTTCATGCTATTTTGTAGTTTTGTCACCACCAGCCAATTGGTTTCCCATAGATGATCCAGATTTGACCAGAGGAGCATTAGATCAAGGCCTATCAGTATGAGGTAGCTCATCAGATATGGAATTATTGCTCCGGTAACTATTCTACTTGAGAGTATGATGTAATCATACACATCATAATCATAATCAGGGCTCCCATGCTCCTGTTTGGCATATACATCATAGGAGATTGAGTCAAAGTATTGCTCATAATCAGCCAAGTCTTCATGCAGGCCTGCTGAGTGTGATGAATTCTTGTCTGATTTGACCGATTAGCACCACTTACACACCCACTGGTACTACCACAGCTGCCACTTCTGGCACTGCTATTGGCACACAGAGCTTCAACCATAGTTTTCAGCTGCTTGTTTTCCTCTCTTGGCTCCAGGAACACCGCTTCCAAATATTCCATGTGAGGGTCAATGGTCCCTCTCGCAGACTTCTTGATCTCGGCAGCTTTTCCCTCCCGACTCCGTGCTGCCGGCTGCTACGATTTTTTCCATCAGGGCCCTGTACTTCGTGCTGCCTGCTGAGTTATCACCTGGCCCTGCGGGATCGGCCTTCCCCTGACTCTGAGTCATAAAATCATTGCTGGAATACTCGAGCTCTGCTTTTTGTGTTGCTTTCATTATCCTTGCTCAAAAAGCAATATCTCAAAAACTTGCCCTTGGTGGGGGGGTGGGGTGGGGGTGGGGGTGGGTGGTGTTCGGCAGGGGTGGTCGGGAAGCTGCCGGTTGCCCGTGATCGGCACCGCACCGCGGTTTCAGGCTGGTGGGCCACTTAAGGCCTGCCTGGCATGAAACGCGAGCGGCTGTGCTGAGCGCTGCCTATGCAGGGGTGGGGGCAGGGGGGGAGGGGGTGGGTGGGAGGTGGAGGGTGAGCGGACCGAGCCAAACTTCACACATGCGCACGAGTGCGCGCCTCATAATCTCCCCGAGGCACAGAGCTGCTCAGGGAGATGAAGCATTGTTAAAGAAAGAAAATAAGGAAAATAAAAATGTAATAAAACCTGTCCCCTCATGTGACTCTGCAGGGACATGTTACTAATTCAATTGTAAAACTTTTATTTTATTTTTATTTGCTTTTGGAAACCTCATCCCACCCATGGATGAGGTTTCCAAAAAAATGCAAAGGCCGTTTGGCTTTTTTGCCTGCCCACCAACAATTAGGTTGGATGGGCAGTGAAGAATTTAGGTTTACTGATTATTTAATGGCCTTACAGGCTTTTTAATTGTCGGCGGGCGCGCTGCCAACTCCAGCGTGAGCCCGCCGACCGAACTATCACCCAACTGCACGATGACGTCAGCATACTCGGCCGACGTCAATGCGCGTCATTTCATGCTCAAGCAGGTCGAGCGTGCACCCGCCCACCGAGTAAAAATTTTTGCCCAATGTTTTCGTCAAGTACTTGGGCAAGGATCCCTCATGTCCTCGTGTTTAGCATCATAAGGTTTCGCAACGTGGCTGACAAACTGGTTGCACGTGCACAAACAAGATGTCTCACATTATTTCAAACAAACACCATTACAAAATAAAACTGCCATTCAGTGCCAACACGCTCCAGGTGGCACCAACACCCAGAAATCTGTTAGACCTATCTTCTTGTTACAGAAATGGAAGTAGGTGATCTTTGTGTTGGAGAGAATGTGGGATCAGATGCCCAGCTCCAGGTCAAACAGAATGGGGAGGTTGTGAATTGACTGCATCCTGAGTGGGTTGGAATAAGTGGTGAGGACACCAAATTTGTAATGAAAGCTGAAAACAAAGCCAGATTTCACTTTAAAAACATTTCAACATTAATGGAATAAATCACAGCAATGTTTTGTACTTCTAAAAATATTTTGGCATTTATGTAAACAATTATTTTACATTAAAACACAATCCTCCCCACATTGGCTTTATTAAAAACATCATACTCTCCAGTGAAATATTTACAAGACTATAAAAATAACAGCAGGTTGTAAGAACTTAAAAACATTAGAATTAGGAGCAAAAATAGACCAAATGGCCCCTCAATCCTACTCTGCCATTCAAGAAGATCATGGATAAACTTCTACCTTAACTCAATTTCCTGCCCTATCCCCACCTCCCTCGATTCCCTCAATGACCAAGAATCTTTCCATCTCAGTTCTGAATATATTCAACAACAGCTCCCTGGTGTAGAGAATTCCTAAAAGACACAATGTTCTGAGTGAAGAAATTTCTCCTCATTGTTTTTGCCAGTACCATTTCAATTTTGTTGATTGAATTTAATTCTAGACATGAGTATGTGGCCAAAAGGCAATAAATCGCCAATTTCTTCCCTTTCCTAGGGTAGCTCACTAAAATTAATTGTGCAGCACTTACCACCCCACTCTCAATAACGTCTGGGTTGCTGCCATTTTGCTAGGGTCCTCCACATTGGCAGACCAGGTGCCCACTGAAAACAGCAAGTGCCTAATGTGCATGTGGGACCCTCATTCAATGTTGTTCTTCCATTGACAACTGCAATCGCACAAGCGTTGTTCACCATTACTGTACATAGAGGTCACTCTCATCATGGGATCCGGGCCAGAGCTGCCGCATTCCCGGACCTGGAGGACAGATGGGACCACAGCTGGAGGCTGTGGCGGTGGGGCCTGAGCGACCCCTGGGCCCACAATGAGGCCTGGCGGTTCAGCAGAGGCTTTGCTAAACTCATTGCCTTCAGCGATATCTTCTTTCGAGGCTTCAAGTGGGGATTTGCAGCATTTGTTGTGGTTTTGGGCGTTGAATATGCACTATTTCCTCTCAAGAAGAATGGAGGACATCACTAGAGAATGAAAACTGAGAGCATTGAAATTCTGTGGAACTTTCAGCATCTCCCTACTTTTCCACTTTTAGGTGGGCTGTAACTAGATGAGAAGCAAACATTTGTATAGAATAAAATAATCTATTGAATCAAAAAAAAATTACTGTACATAGAATAGCCTAACCACCAGTGTCTAACAAAGACTGTAAAAGTAAGTTTTTTGAATGATCCTGTCCAAGTAGGAACATGTAGGCAGCTTGCCAATGGTGCATAAAAATTGGTCAGATCTGCTGGTCAGTGATGTCAGGTAAGTAGCTCTACTCAATATCCACTTGATGGCTGTCCAAACTGAAAATCAGACCCAGGATGTTTTAGACAGAGAGAGGAAGAAAGTTGGTATGATTTGTGCATTTTATTTTCTGTGATCCATTCTATATTTCTATAATCCACTATTAGAACGTGCAGCTCAAATGGGAGATAGCAGCAATCTTGTTAACGGGATTGACTAAGGTGTAATGGTGGATGTGTGTGAAATGTCGCTGGTATGTCCACTTGAGCTGTGAAAGACGTTCATCAATATAGTTAGAGCATTGTCTTTTCAAACCTGGGCTGTAACTGGAACAGCATTTTACAACCATATAACACCAGAGCACCAGAGGTGAAATATTACGTCTGTTATGGTGGGACAAACAAAATGTGTCAGCATAAGTTAAAGCACATTGGGTCAAGTACCATTTTCCCATTGTGTAGTGGTACAAAGATACTAAATAAGTTTAGTGACAATACTGGGTAAGAGAAAGAAATAATTTCCATTTATATTATGACCACTGCCAATTAGTGTAATGATGTGTAAGAGGCCTGAGGCTATTGCTTTAAGCTAGACAATGAATTGTCAGTGCAGTAGAACTTAATCATCATCCTGTTTAATAATATGAATTAATCAAGGTACTAAATGTTGCATATCCATCCTTTTCTTTCTAAATTTGATTTTCTGAGTATTTGATAAATCACAGCTGTTGATAGTGCTTTTAACTAATTAGCAACAAAGGATCTCGGAAGCCTGTGATACTATGGAGCCATAAATATGTTCTATTATTTCACACCCAGGTGCACTGTTGAATTATTCAATTTAATAAAGTGTTAACTACCCAAAAATACATGAATAATATATCAAAATAATCCATGTGGTATGATAAATGGGCAGAGATGTCTCTGGGCAAACAGAATATGCACTATGATTTCAGATTTACAGCATCTGCAGTATTTTGCTTGTATACAGGTGTTGTGGAGTTGTCAGTGTCAGTATTTGGACCCATTCCAGCTGAAAATGCTCAACCCACATTCTGAGGAAACATTTGAAATAAGACGTCAAAACAAAGGGACTGGTCCTTTCTCTGTGCTTCACACTAGAGGTGAGCTTTTCCACAAGTAAAAAATAGAGTTCCTTTAAAACTGGTTTCTAAAAAAAAAATACATAATTGTGGAACAGGTTAATTGTGCAAAGGCATTCATCAACTGATAATTGGGAATGAAAGAACTCGAATTGTCAAACAAGGAGAGGACTAACAGTGAAATCACCTGTTTGGAAAGCTGGATCCACTGGGCCTCACATTTACCCATCTTATTATTTTAGTTCTGGTAATAAAGTAAGAAATCTCCATAATATGAATCATGTTTGTAATTTACTGAATGGGCTGAGAGTTGAAAGGTCAGCTCCCTATTGACTTAGGAAAGCACAAATTACACAGATGTTTAATAGGAGGTGATGGTATCTAAATGAGGCCAATATACCAGTTTAGGATGAAACATGATTACATTAGTACCTTCCACAATTTTAAATACAGAGTGGTGATAGAATGACATACACAATGCAACTGCTAGTTCCATTATTTGTATCTGGCAATAATTAATTTCATAAGGTCAAGATTTTCTAAGTGCTCCTGTTGGAATAGCTATTGCCCCTTTAAAAGTGGCATCTCTTTAAAATCTATTAAGCTGTAGGACCTTGTTTAAAACTAAATTAATAAAACCTCAGGGTCATTTCATATCATACTTATAGTCTGCAGAATCCATGATGAGGCTTGCCACTATGTCAAGGAGACCAAATGAACAGTCTGGAGATGAGGTGGTTATTTTATTGACAGGTTGGGTTCCTTAGAGATGCCACAAAATATGTCTCTGTCTGAGGATTCATCAGGCCTTGTGATTTGTTTGCAATTAAATTTAGTGAGAGTGAAAAAAAATCAATAACAGAGAAAGGAATCACTAAGAAGAACTAATCATAGGCCACTCTGGGTAAATGGACCTAGTAGTGTGCCCTCAGATATTTTAGCCATTCCAGAAACACACTTTATTTTGGTACCTGTATCAATGTCACTGGCCTCTGTGCTGCAATAATTATGACAAAGGTGAGCAGTTAAGGCCTGACGAACAATCCTTAAAATTTATTTCTGTATCATTCATGTTGATTGGCAACTAGTTTGCACGTTATGTAGCACACATTACATGAAGGTGTTTTTCCTCCTATTATTAAAATAAAGGAACAAAAGCTAGGAACATGGGGCGGGACCTTTTCCTGGTCCCATCAAATTTTCCTGTGACAATTCCCAAGGCAGATAGGACTGGAAAATCCTGCCCATAGGAATGGGATTAGGCTATTCAGCCCTTTGAGCCTATGTTTTGACATTCAGTTAAATAACGGCTGATCTGTACCTCAACTCTAATTGCCCACTTAGTTCCATATCCCTTGATACCCTCACTTTAAAAAAAATTGAAAGCTGACACAGCATCCACAGCCTTTTGCAGAAGGGGTTTCCAGATTTCTGCTACATTTTGTGTTAAAAAGTGATTCCTGATTTCACTTTTGAATTGTCCAGCTTTAAGTTTAAAAGTTTTACGCCTTGTTCTTGATTCCCCTACCCGAGAAAATGGTTTCTCTACATCTAACCTATTGAATCCTTAGTAGATCACCTTTTAACCTTCAACATTCTAATCTTATAAATGCCAAGTTTATGCAACTTGTCCTCATAATTGAAGCTTCTAAGCCCTGATATCAATCTGGTGAATTTCTCTTTATTCTTCCAAAGCTTTCCCGACAGTACTTTGGATGGTGCCTAATCAAGGCTTTATCCAACTGAGTCTTTAGGAGATGCTGCTGAAGAGGTTAAGAAAATTAACGTCTATTTTCCTACTTTTACAAATAAAGGGCTATTGTCTGCTGCTGTAGAAATTTATGGCCAGGAAATTCTTTGGAGCTGCTCCTGTGGCGTAGATAAAAAGCAAAGTAACTCCTGTGGTGTGGAAGTAGCTGTGAAAATTTTCCCAGCCAATGTTCCACAATCAAGATGATGACTGCCAGTGGATTTTCTGACAAAGTTTCAGTGCAATCCTAAATCTGTTGGGGAAATTTTAATTTCTCACCACCATCCTGACAAGAACAGAGGTTGCAAAGATCAAGACGGCATGGCCAGGTTGGGGGAGGTTGGGGAGAAATTGTGCCATGTTCCTAGACCTCATCATCTCAACTAGCCTGAAAGCAAGCATAGGGAAACACCCATTCCAGAGAAGCAAAGGCCTAATTTAAATATGTCAGTTTCATCCTGATGGCATTGTCCCAGATGTGCTCACCATTTTAACTAAGGGCCACATAGTCCTTCATTCTCAGACCTGCCAGTGAAGGTTTACAGCAGGTAGGGTACAGCAGGAGTAGCTATTTTTATTCCTTAAATGTTCCTTGTAGATCAGGAGCTGCAAAAATGCTCTTCCTAATTGTACAAAGATATTCCAGGTCTCCCCTTCCCTCGGGTTCCTGCCCTTCCCTCAATGGTGGACTTTCTGATCACCCTTCCCATTCCTTGCTTGCTTTGCCAGGGAATGTCTCTGTAGGCCCACTGCAGCTACCTGATTCCCTCCCCCAATTTCCAACTTCCACCCGCCATAGATGACCAGGAGTGGCAACACAGCAGCATGCAGTTAGAAGAGAATTGCCCTGGGAATCCTCAACATTGACTCCAGAACCCATGAATCTCATGGCAGTGGGTCAAACATGGACAAGGAAACTACCAGCTCATTTTCACCTACCGCCATCCCTCGCACCACCGCCCCCCCACCCCACCAACCCCAGCTGATGAATCAGCACTTGGATGAACATACGGATATATGAGCACATGAAATAAGAGCAGAAGCAGGCCATTCAGCCCCTCAAGCCTGCTCCACCGTTCAATAAGATCATGGCTGATCAGTTTGTGTTTCTACTTCCATATTCCCATCTACCCCCAATAACCTTTGATTCCCTAGCCCAACACGAATCTATCTATCTCTACCTTAAAAATATTCAATGACCGCCTTCTGAGGCAGAAAGTTCAGAAGTAACACAACGCTCTGAGAGAAAATATTTCTCCTCATCTTAAGGGCAACCCCTAATTTTAAAACAGTGCCCCCCAGTTCTGGACTCACCCACAAGAGGAAACGTCCTTTCCACGTCCACCTTGTCAAGGCTGTTTAGGATCTTATATACTTCAATGAAGTCACCCCTCACTCTTCTAAACTCCAGAGGAAACAAGCTCAGTCTGTCTAACCTTTCCTCATAACACAACCCACTCATTCCAGGTATCACTCAGGGTAGCAAGGGCACAGAATGTACTGTGGCTGGGGGTCTTCAATGCCCATCACCAAGAGTGGCTTGGTATTGCCACTATCAACCAAACTGGCTGTGTCCTGAAAGACATATCTACCAGATTGGGCCTGCAGCAGGTGATGACAGGACCAGCAAGAGGGAAAAATCCACTTGACCTCATCCTCACTAAACTATCTGTTGCAGAGGCATCCACCATGACAGTATAGGTAGCAGTGACCACACAGTCCTTGTGGAGACAAAGCCCCACCTTCACATTGAGGATATCCTCCATCGTGTTGTGTGGCACTACCACCATGCTAAATGGGATAGATTCAAAATGGAGCTGACAAAACAAAATTGGCATCTATGAGGTGCTGTGGGCCATCGGCAGCAGCAGAATTTTATTCAATCACAATCTGTAACCTCATGGCCTGGCATATACCCCACTCTCCCATTACCATCAAGCCTGGAGATTAACTTTGGTTCAATGAGAAGTGCAGGACAGCATGTCAGAAGCAGCATCAGGCATACCTGAAATTGAGATGGCAACCTGGTAAAGACACATCACAGGACTACATGCATGCTAAACTGTGGAGGATGCAGGAAATAGACAGAGCTAAGTGATCCCACACCGATGGATTAGATCCATGCTGTGCAGTCTTAACAAATCCAGTAGTGAATGGTGGTGGACAATTAAACAACTAATCAGAGGAGGAGGCTCCCAAAATATCCTCAACCTCAATGATGGGACAGCCCAGTGCAAAAGGCAAGGCTGAAGCATTTGCAAACGTCTTCAGCCAGAGGTGCTGAGTAGTTGATCCATCTTGGCCTCCTCCTGAGGTTCCCAGCATTATAGATGCCAGTATTCGCTCCAAATGATATCAAGAAATGGCTGAAGGTACTGAATACATCAAAGGCTATGAGCTTGGACAACATCCCATCAATACTATTGCAGACTTATGCTCAGAACTAGCCATACCCCAGTCAAGCTGTTCCATATACCTTAGGAGCAGGAGTAGGCATTCAGCCCTTCTAGCCTGCTCCGCCATTCAACAAGGTCATGGCTGGTATGGTTGTGGCCTCAACTCCACTTTGCCATCTACCTCCAATAGAATTTTCAATGTAAGATATTTTTATTGAAAATTTTGAATTGTTTCTTTAAATGTTTCTCACTGTTCTTCTATTACCATAGATTTTAGCCTATTTACCCAATTAATCTTAGCTAGCTCTCCCCTTAAACCTATGTAATTGGCTTTGTTTAAGTTTAAGATTCTTGTTTGTAATTGGAGTGTGTCACTTTCAAACTTAACATGGAATTCAACGGTATTATGATCACTATTTCTCAGGGGATCTTTTACTATGACATTAATTAACCCTGCTTCATTACACAATACTAGATCTAAGATAGCTTTATTCTTAGTCAGTTCCACAATGTATTGCACCAAGAAACTATCATGAGAACATTCTACAAACTCATTTTCAAGACTACTCTTGACAATTTGATTGTCCCAGTCAATATGAAGATTAAAGTCCACCATAATTATTACATTTCCTTTGCTACAAGCTCCAATAATTTCTTGTTCAATGCTCTGCCCAATAGTACAACTACTGTTAGGGCAGAGTTACTACACCCACCAGTTTTCTGACTTTTGCTTTTCCTCATTTCATCCATATTAATTCTAGTTCATAACGTTCTGAGGCCAGATCCTTTCTCAACAATGTCCAATACTACTATAACACTAGCATCTACCCAACAATATGGAAATTGCTCAGGTATGTCCTGTCCACAAAAAAGCAGGACAAATCCAATTTAACCAATTACTGCCCCACTAGCCTTCTTTCGATCATCAGCAATGTGATGGAAGGGGTTGTGGACAATACTACCAAGCAGCACTTACTCAGCAATAACCTGCTTACTGATGCTTTGTTAGGGTTCTGCCAGAGCCGCTCAGCTCCTGACCTCATTACAGCCTTGGTTAAACATGGACAAAAGAGCTGAACTCCAGAAATGAAGTGAGGGTGACTGCCCTTCATATTTGACCAAATGTGACATCAATGAGCCCAAGCAAAATTGAAGTCAATTCATTAAGATCAGCTGCAGTGCCAGATTGTTTCATAGTTTGCCATTGTGAGATTTGAACTCTTGATCTTGAGGTTACAAACTCAGTACCATAACCACTTGGCTAGTTAGGCCAAGCCCCAAATTGAAGTCAATGTGAATCAGAGAGAAAACTCTCCATTGGTTGGAGTCATACTTAGAGTGAAGGAAGCTAGTTATGGTTGTTGAAGGCCAATCATCTCAACCCCAGGACATCATTAAAGGAGTCCCTCAGTACACAGGGCAGTATATTAGGCCCAACTATCTTAAGCAACCTCGTCAATGACTTTCCTTCCATCATAAGATAAGAAAGGGTGCTGTTTGCTGATGACTGCACAATGTTTAGTACCATTCATGACACCTCAGATACTGAAGCAGCCTGTGTCCATATGCAGCAAGACTTGGACAACCTTCAGGCTTGTGCTGATAAATGACAAGTAACATTCATGCCACACAAGTACCAGGCAATGACTATCTTCAACACGAGAGAAACTAACGATCTCCCTTTAACATTCAACAGCATTACCATCACAGAAAATCTCACCATCAATATCCTAGGGGTTACCATTGACCAAACCCATAACTGGACCAGCCATATAAATACTGTGGCTACAAAATAGATCAGAAGCTGGGAATCTTGACTCCCCAGAGCTTGTCCACCATCTATAAAACACAAGTCAAAAGTGTGATGGAACATTCTCCACTTGCCTGGATGAGTGCAGAGCCAGCAAACATTTAAGTTCAACACCATCCAGGGCAAAGCAACCCGCTTGACTGGCACCCTGTCCACTACCTTAAAACTTCACTCTTTCCGCCACCGATGCACAGTAACAGCAGTGTGCACCATATATAAGATGCACTGCAGAAACTCACCAAGTCTCCTTCAACAGCACCTACCAGACCTGCAACTTCTACCAACTAGATTAAGGACATGAGCAGCAAACGCATGGGAACACAACCACCTGCAAATTCCACTTCAAACCACATAGCACCCTAAACTGGGACTATATCGCTGTTCCCTCACTGTCGTTGGGTCAAAAATCTGGAACTCCCTTCCTAATGGTACTGTACGTGTACCTAGATCACATGAACTTCAGTGGTTCAAGAGGGTGGCTTCTCAAGGGCAATTAGGAATAGGCTAGAAAAAAGACACCAGGGAGGACTCCTTTGCTGCTCTTCAAATATTTCCTTTGGTTCTTTTATATTCACCTGAGAAAGAACCTTGTTTAACAACTCAGATAGGAAACAGCTCTTCTGCCAAATGCAGCACTCCCTCAGGATGGCATTGGAATGTCAGCCTAGATTTTGTGCTCAAGTCTTGTAAGTGGGACTTGAATCTGGAACCTCTGGCTTAAAGACAAGAGTGCTGCCATCGAATCATGGTTATGATGGATAGCAAGACAAAGAGTGGAACAGGCAGTGATGTGTCCAGGGGATAAAATAAGCCCCATATAAGGCAATTGATGGGGACAGAAGTTCAGGAGCACTGTGCACTAGTGCTTCATACTAAGTATAACCTAGAAGGACAAGGGCAGCAGATACATGGGAACACCATCACCTGGAAGTTCCCCTCCAAATCACTCAGCATCCTGACTTGGAAATATATCACCAATCCTTTACTTTCACTGGATAAAAATCCTGGAACTCCCTTCCTGACAGCACTGTGAGTGTACCTACACCACATGGACTGCAGTGTTTCATGAAGGCAGCTCACTGCCATTTTCTCAAGGGCAGCTAGGGATGAGCAATAAATGCTGGCCCAACCACTGTTGTTCACATCCCGTGAATGAACTTTAAAAAATAGATATGTATGCTAAGGGACTAATAATGTGCTACCTGCCCTCTTGAAGCAATCTGATACAGGAACTTCATGTATATGATTGGCTGAAATGGAGCGCATAGCACAGGTGGCAAAAAGTTAGCAAATGATGCCGCTGCTAACAGCTGAGGGATAAAGACTGACCTCAGATGGCCTGCGTTCCAGCAGAGGGTGTAGGAACACTTGGAGTGTGTAGAAACGCTACTGGACTAGTTGGCTGCACTGCAGTCTGCCATTTACTGGGAAGCAATATCACTGGAAGCTGCAGTGTGATAGTGGCTTTGCAAGATAGAGATTTGGCAATAAGAGCACCATTCATAAATGCTCCCAGTGATGTTTTGAGGCCCTAAATCCAAGAAGCTTTTGAGGGCTAATTGAAAAACTCACTAAAAGCTTTGGTCATTGAGAACTTTATGCATCCGCTTGTTGCTGCTTGTCGGCTGTGGCCAGTACTTTCCTGCTATTTTATACTTTGATGGTGTTTCATATCCAAATCAATGCTGAGGTCTCTGTCTATTAATAGCTTATATAGCACGAAGCAATGGACTGATTTAAATATCTAAGTTGTAGTTTTAGCCCACAAATAATTACTCAGTGAAGTTCTCAGTTTACAACGTGCTTTATTGTATTTTAACTCTCCCTTTGTTCCAGGGTTGCAGTGAAATGCCATCAGCTGTGAATATTCCACATAGTGGCTGACCCAGCCTTCCATTTCATCACACTCCCGAGAAAGTGCCGGTTGACATGCATTCATTTTGGATGGTGGTCAAATGTCATTTCCATGTTGGTTATTAATAACCTTCCCTACTTAGATATGTCACATCAATGTTTGTAGTGTCTGAATGGCTACACATATTGCAGTCAATGATATCCATTTCTGATAATGTGCAAATATTTGACTGTCTCTGTAAATCACAGTAGACAAGATGGTATGCATGCTTTTGTGCCTGGGCTTATTTAGCTATTGGTCCTCTGTGAGACCCATATCTGTTGTGGCTTCTCATTGTGTAGTATTGTTTGTCTGAGTGTGTAATTTCAATACTCTCTGCATTTCTATTTCACCCACTCTTCACGATCCGCATAATAACCAGCAATGGTTACTGGATCCAAGCTGTGGGCATGAAAACTCCACCATACAATTCAATTTTGTAAGTGTGTGGTCCAAGATTTCAAAACTTGCCCTTCCCATTTACAATGAAACTCACAGTTATGCTTGTGATTTGTGCATTTAATTTTCATATTTATACTTCTGCATCCAACACTGCTTAAGGTTATCATGTTAGTTTTTACATTTTTTGATGGCCTACCCTTTGGAAATACATGAGAGCAAGACTGAAGTGTGGTAAAAATGGAAGATACACTTCACACTTAGTTAAAAAGGAGAAAGAAAGAATTTGCATTTATGAAACTGGCTTCTTGTTGCATGTCCTGTATTTTGATTTGTCATGAATGGAAAAAGGATGTCCACCCCTCTTTGAAAATAATTTATCAGCTCTATCAAGGAAGCGGCCAATAAGAAAAATGTATGAACACAACTCTGAAAAACCGTCTTTTCTCCCACTCTATCGATAACTCTAATCCTTCTCTTCCTCCTGCTCTTCTCAAAGCATTTTACAGGGTAGTGCATATTTAAACATCGAGCGGGACAGAAAAAATGAAAAGTAATGTTAAGAGAGGGTAAAAGCAGAGTAGAGGAGAAGGGGTATTAGGAAGGTAAGAAAGCAAAAGTGCTGGGAGGTTTCAGCAAACATGAGTATAGATACTAAAGGAAAGCCAACAGGTAGAACCAACACCAAGAAGGAGGTCATTATATCAAAGAAACAGAGAATGCATGAA
This sequence comes from Carcharodon carcharias, assembly GCF_017639515.1. Classification (NCBI taxonomy): domain Eukaryota; kingdom Metazoa; phylum Chordata; class Chondrichthyes; order Lamniformes; family Lamnidae; genus Carcharodon; species Carcharodon carcharias. Next base: position 33,491,924 of record NC_054470.1, read on the forward strand.
GGGATGTACATTGGAGGAGGTTATTGACATAAGGAGGAGCAAGCCAATGGAGGGATTTGGAGGGAAGAATAAGAACTTAACATTCAATTCTCTAGGATATCAGAAATCAATGGATTGGTTAAGGATGGGACCGATGAGGATATAAGTCCATGTCTGAGCAAAGTCTTTCGCACTAAGTCCTTGGATGAAATCTGATTTATAAATATTGGAAGTAGAAAATCTGGCAATGAAATGCTTGGAAGTGTACAGCTTTGTGGTAATAAATGGTGCTTTAGAGTTTTGGCAGCAGAGGGGCAGACACAGCCAATCTTTCATCGGTGAATGAAAGTAATCTTGGTGATAGATGATATCTGGGAAGGAGGAGTTCAGGCCTTAGTTTGATGTAGCAGCCATGGAGGTTGGTGCAATATAGGTTAGAGACATGTAAGTGTTTGTATGGACAGTTGGATGGTTAAAGTTTTTCAACAGCTGAAGGTACTGTTGTCTTATTGAAAGAATATAGAACAAAGGAGTAAAATAGAAATCCCTTGCATGGTAGTGTTGACCATCCTATATTATGAATCATTCAAAGTCTTTAAACTTAAAAGATACTGATGTAAGTCAGAAGACAATCACATCATGTGGTCCTGAGCACAGAATGATATGCTGATATTGGAGATTGATCAGTATAGTGAAAAGCAGAACAATGAAATAAGTTGATGCCATTCCACAACAAGAACAGAATTACCTGGCAAAACTCAGCAGGTCTGGCAGCATCGGCGGAGAAGAGCAAAGTTGACGTTTTTTGTTTTTATCTCTGATGCCATTCCACATTGTGTGCAGAACACCTCCCGTGTTCTCCTGTGAGGTGTTCATATCAGACATAGGCCAGAACAATGGAGGGGCAGGCCTGGTAGATAGACCTACAGGGAGATCACATGAGCTGCCTCATATGGGTTTAAGTTTCATTCCTTTGAAATACCAGGCAGGGAACAAAAGGTTAAATTGATTAGTAATTAGACAAACAGGGTGCCCATTATCTGTTGCATGGACATGAAACTCAGAAAGTGCTGAACAGTTTGGATTGTTCAGAGGTCAGGATAGGCATGTTGCTATAGTGATTGATTCTCCTGGACAGAAACCTGATTAATGTAGTAGTTTCTTTGTTCTGTGGGTTTAAAAGCAGAGCCACATTTGCAGGAAAAGTTGTAAAGTCAAACAAGTAGCGACATCGATTGGGAAAGTGAAGAGTCAAAGTATGGTAGAAACTGAAACCTGGCAGGGCAATTGCCAAACGAGACACAGGACTCTACCCAGAGTGAAACAGATATCCATTCTTGTTCTGTTCTGTTAATTATAGTTAAAATATTTACACGTTTTACTCTTTGATTTGTTGACAATGGAAAATCACTATAAACGTATTGATGTCAGTCTCAAACCGTTCAACCTTTCTTCCAAAAAATTCATTAACTGGGTGTTATCATTGGCTAAGCAGCAGGACAGAATGTCAATAATTCAAATACCAAGTGGTGAGAGTTAAAGGGATTCCATTTTTATTATGCGTGACATGTGTTAATACTTAATTTTTTTGTTATTTTGAGAGAGTTTTAGAAAGTAACAGCCACACTGAGAGGAATTTAAACCTAGGGGAGTGCATGGACTTGGTACAGTTGGGAGATTAAACCATCAAAAGGTTGAGAAGCCAGCTCCAACCCACCAATTGCAGGTTTAACTTGAACCCATTAAACAAATTGCTTGCAACCCTCTTGTGGGAGGCCTGTTGGCTATTAACATATGATAATCGTTCAGTTGGAGGAATATTTAAACTGACCTTTAAATCAACAGTGGGTTTCCTAGCTTTCTGAAACTCACCAGGTAAGAGTGCAATGGTATTTAATGGGGCTGATTAAAACTCATGGAAATGCTGCAATAAATTCTCAGTTCTCACACCTGCTTTCTTACCTGCTCATGGGAAAGGGTTTGGTTACACTATTTTGCAGCTTGGCCTAAATAGCCAAGTGGTTATGGTACTGGGCTTGTAACCCTAAGATCAAGAGTTCAAATCTCACAATGGCAAACTATGAAACAATGTAATTTCATCTGAACAGATGGAAATGTGTTTGTACTCAAAAGAGTTACACTACTTTGCTCAGAGTTTACTTTCCACACTCTGGAGGTTTTCACAATCACATCAGGATAGGTGATGTTAATCTGTCTTACATTCGACCACAGATGAGGAGCAACATGACCAGTAGCACCAGAACCAGCAGCCTGCTGTTCAAAGACCTGTAGCTAGAAAACAGAGAAGGCACCAGCAGAGAGGAGAGCAGCAAAGAGGAAAGCAGTTCACAGAAAGCACTACCTGTGACATAGTGTGCTGAGGCAGAGACCGAGGGTGGAATTTTTTGTGCCCGCCGGCATGTTTGGCAGTGTGAGCGGACAATATGGTGAGAAGGCCAGAAATTGGTTTCACGACATTGTGAAACCAGTTTGCGATCGTCCACTCAGCCCATTGATGGCGGGCCACATTACCGCTGTCGGGCATCAGGAACCTCATTGTAATATATCCCCATATCATTATAAGGCCAGCCCATCAGAATCAATCCCCTGCCCGCTGGATTGTCCAACATCACGCCGATGTATTTCACAACATCATATCTAAGGTGTGCATTTAGCAGGCTGCACTTTGAGGGGAACTCGGAGGTGAGTGCATAGTAACGTTGAGCAGCGCTTGCCCGGGTAACCTGTAGAACTTCAAGGTTGAGGTTGTTGGAGGTGTGGGAGCAAGGGCCGCTCTGCATTTGAGGCATGATGGGGGGAAAAGGCTGCCCTGCAGTTGAAGGTAGTGAACAAGCACATGCGGAATGAGGGGGTGGGAGCAGCCACGCATTAGGGAAACCTTGTATCACGTGGCCATCCCTCTGCAGCTGGGCCAGTTCAGACGGAGCCACATTAACATGCTTGGAGTCAGGCCTCTAGCTTATCTCCCCACACAAGCAACGCAGAGGCATGAGAGTGCCACCAAGTGCTCCAGAGCTTTTCACCCCTTGGGCACAGACTGCAAACTAATGAGCGTTTTAGTGGACTACAGAACAGTTGGACAACTGGACACATTGTACAATCTCCTTGCTAAAGCTGGCCATGGAGTAGTCACTGGTTGAGGTGCTCACAGCCCCTTGCAATGTCATCATCCCAGTTTGGACCATGCTAACAGTGCAGCCTTGCAATGAGGGTTAGCAGAATGCCTGAGCTGAGAGCACAGCATGTAGTCCAATGGGCAAGGCAACCGCCATTTGGTCAGGTGGAGTGGGGCAGAGATGGTTGGGGTTTCGGGCAGCCATGCAGCGCAATAAACTCTTACAACCCAAGTGGTGGCCCACTCTCTTGGGTGCACTAGGGGGTCTTCAGGCTTAACCAAGAGAGGTTCTTAGTGCCCCAAGCTAACCCACGCGTCTCTCTCTTTCATCCTCCTTCAGAAGGAGGGAGCCTGTTGAATTGGCTGTACAGAGTACAGAGAATGGAGACGATGGAGAAGAGAGCGAGTGAGATGCCTGACTGCGCAGACTTCCTCAAGAGGAAGGGGCGGCAGGGGTTCCCACTCATGCCACAGAAGAGGCACAACAAGCCATCATTGGGTTGGCACCTAGCTAGATCTGGGGTCTATAGATGCCAACTTTCATTCCTGCAGATCACCAACAACTGGTGTTGCCGAAGACTGCGCATGTCTAGGGAACTGGTTGTCACATCTGCCACCTGCTGCAGGATTTGGTGCCACAGGGACATGGAGGGCATCCACTGCCAATGGCTGTGAAAGTGACCGCAGTGCTCAATTTCTATGCCAGTGGCTCCTTTCAGGGCTTCAGAGGTGACCTCTGTGGAATATCACAAGCCTCCACACACAAATGCATCCAGGAGGTCAAGGGTGCCATCTTTGCAAGGGTACAGAACTTTCTGCATTTTGCCAGGGACCAGGAGAGCCTGGATGCAAGAGTGATTGGATTCACCCAGATTGCGGATTTTCAACAGGTGCAGGGTCCAATTGACTGCACTCACATGGCACTCAGATTTGCATCACAACATGGGGTCAACTATGTCAACCGCAAGTACTTCCATTCGCTGAATTTGCAGCTGATGTGCGCCCACCACAAATGCAGCCTGCGGGTGTGTGCACAGTTTCCAGAGAGTGTCCATGACACCTACATTTTCAGTTGGTCACAGATCCCTGACACCTTCCAGGGTCCACAGAGGCTGCAGGGATGGCTTCTCAGGGACAAGGGCTATCTGCAAAAGACGTGGCTGATGACATCCATGTGGCAGCCTCAGGCTATAGCAGAGCGACACTATAACGTGTCTCATGCTGCAACTTGCACCTTGGTGGAGCAAACGATTAGGATGCTGAAAATGAGGTTCCGGTGCCTGGATCAGTCTGGTAGAGCCCTGTAATATAGTCCATCTAGGCTGTCAGCACCGTCATCGCCTGCTGCGCCCTTTACAGCCTAGAGCTGCAACAGGGAAAGGAGCTGGCTGAGGAGGAGATGCAGAAGCTGGAGGACTCCCCTGATGAGGAGGACATTGCCGGTGAGGAGGTCCTTGAAGGCGACAATGATGGCGATGAGGCAGGTATGCTGGGGAGACCACCATAGCTGCTAGATTTGTAGAGGATAATGATGACATGCAGTGAGGAGACACCATAGATCCTCACATTGCATCTATGAATGTTTGACTTCAGTCTGGTTTATGGCAGCACACATACCCTCTGAGAATACTCCTGTATGGAGATGCAGTAGAAGCCCTAATAGTCACTTGATTGCAGGACAGTGATGACAATATGCAGTGAGGACACTCCATATACCTTCACTTGGCATCTATGAATGTCTGAGTCCTGTCTGACTGAGAGCAACTCGCTTGCGCTCTGTGATTGGGGTTGTATCATAGAGAGACAGTCATGAAACTTTAAAGGCATCTGATTCTTTGTCAGCCTTCAGCACCTGACCCCTTCAGGAGCACAGTGTCACTGATCATAGGTGCTGAAGAGATAGGGGCCAGCCCCACCTCAAAGGTGCTGAAAGCACACAGAGAGAATGACGGAATTCTGTGACGCCTGCCCATGACATTCTGGCAGTGATGACATCAAGGTGCTGGCATCAGTAATGTGTCTGGGGAGTGTGAGGCCGGACCATCACTTTGGTCTGAAGGCTGCACAAAGCACAGGGAAGAGACCCTGGACTGAGACACCTCTTGTGCAGAAAGGTTTCACACCAGAGTGACACAAACACTGCCCATCAGAACAGGAGCCATAGGCAGTAAGACATTCTTTTGAGTTTATTGACAATAGTGAACCTTATGTACAAGTGATAAACACCCATACCCAAGCTGTGCAATTCCATCTTGTTAACTTTCCTAACCCTGCCACCATGTCTTAGTGCACCCCAGACATCCACAGCGGAGGTGGATGCAGCCTGCTGACTGCTACGACCTGTGATGACCTTGGCAGGCGTCCTCTGGAGGGCCGAGACCTGGAGGCCCCGGCCTGCTTTGGCTGTCCTGCTGTGTGCCAGTGGCACCCTCCTTGGCCTGTGAAGCTTAAGCTGCTAGGGTTGCAGGAAGAGGGGATGCAGATGGGCCAGACACTCCAGGAGTCACCTGGATGGATGACCCTGGGCTGTGCACTTGCTGATCCTCCTCCCTATGGGTGCCTGAGGGCCCCAGGCTGATTCCTTGAGAAGAAGGGGAAGCTGCAGTGAGATCGTGCTGCTCTGCACCACTCTCAAGTACAGATTGTTGGAGGCCAACTATGGCATCAACAATGAAGTGGAGTCCAAGCAGCAGCGTAGGAGCGTCACCCTGGACCAAGGTCGCCATGGCAGCCACCAACCTACCAGTGTTAACCTCAGTGTGTTGGCATGCCGGTGCTATCACCTCAGCCTAAAGATGAACAGACTCCTCCATCATGCCTTGAAATCTAAGGAGTGCAGCAGACACCTCTTTCTAATGCTCTCGAGTTTGCCTTTGCAGCTCCAGCAATTGTGACATGATCCAGTCCAAAGGCTCGTCATCTGACTCAGACTGAACAAATTTCTGGCCTCCAATAGTCCCCCATGTGCCAGGAACCTGGGAAGTCCCTGCCGCCCCCTGCCATGGATCAGAGAGTGCGATGTGCTCACCGGATTGTGATCCCAAGGCCATTCTGAAGCTAGACCCCACTGAGGTGTGTGTCTCTGTGCTTCTGCAGGGTGTGGGTGAGGCTGTGATGGGACTTCAGGGAGGGTTTCAGCGGATTCTTCTTCTGATCCTCCCTCAGGGGTTGATCGGAGGCCTTGGGTCTTAGACTCTGTTGGCTGTTTCCCAGATGTGCCTGTGAAAGCAAGGGGAGATAATTAGTGAATGGCAGTGGCCTGTGAAAGAGGACACATCACTCACAGCATGGTTGTCTGATGGATGTTGCACTGCTGGATCCTCATTTGGTTGAGCACCGCTGACCTCACCGTCAGCACAGGAACCAGCCAGATCCTCACCCACCAGCTGGATGGCTCTGTTTTCAAAGTCCATGAGGACCTTGATGTCAGGAATTTCTCCACCAGTCTGCGACCTCTCCCTGTTGTCATGCGCCAGCTTGCCCTGCATGAATAGAGATGGAGAGAGTATAAGCAGATGCCTGTCTGGCCAGATGATAAGTATGCCTGGCTGTGTTGGTGGCGAATGGTCCCATGGATGGGATGAGGATAATGAATGTGTGTGTGAGAGAGTGAATGGTGATGTCCCTTGTACTAGCAGTGAGTGGAGGGCCCTGTGGATGTGTGATAGGTTTGTGACTGTGTGAGTTGAGAGTGATGAGAAGAGTGATTTACCCTGGCGGAATGGAGGAGATCATTCATCCTCTTTTGGCACTGGGTGGCTGTCCTCTTTTGCATGGCATTGGCATTGACATTGACCACCGCTGCCACCACCTCCCAAGCTGGATTGATGATGCTGCTGCCCCTCCTGTGGCCACAGCGGGTATAGAGAACATCATGGCATCCACAGCGTACAAAATATGCTCAAGGGACACTAAACTGGGGGCTGCAGTCTTTTTGCCTTTCAGGGCCACCCTGTCTTCCGTGCAGCAGCCCTGGGCTGGAAGCACTGAGGTGTGTTTCATTTTTATTCATTTACGGGATGTGGGCGACAATGGCTAAGCCAGCCTTCATTGCCCATCCCTAATTGCTCTTGAGAAGGTGGTGGTGAGTTGCCTTTTTGAGCCGCTGTAGTCCATGTGGTATGGGTACACCCACAGTACTGTTAGGAAGGGAATTCCAGGATTTTGACCCAGCAACAGTGAATGAGCAGCGATATATTTCCAAGTCAGGATGGTGAGTGGCTTGGAGGGGGACTTGCAGGTGGTAGTGTTCCCATCTACTTGCTGCCCTTGTCCATCTAGATGGTAATAGAAACATAGAAACTAGGAGCAGGAATAGTCCATTTGGCCCTTCGAGCCTGCTCTGCCATGCTGGACATTGTGCAATCATCAGTGAACACCCCCACTTCTGACCTTATGTTGAAAGGAAGGTCATTGATGAAGCAGCTGAAGATGGTTGGGCTAAGGACACTACCCTGAGGAACTCCTGCAGTGATGTCCTGGAGCTGAGATGATTCCAGGATTGATTCCAAGATGACTGACCTCTAACAACCACAACGTCTTCCTTTGTGTTAGGTATGACTCCAACCAGCACAGCTGCACTTTAAATGTGGCACTTAGCGTGATGAAATGGCAAAGTGATGGCATGACGGGCAAATGGGAGCCCGTCCCCCATGGAATCTGTGGGTTTTCCTGGAATGCATAATTAATGCGGTGGGTTTAGGATGATACCGCGTGAGAAGATGCCATTGTGACCAACGGGTAAAACGTCTTTTCCCCTGTCCGCTACCGCGTTTATCACAAATCTGGGACGATTCCGCCCTGAAGGCAGGATTTTACCACTGGCTTCAGGATCATATTGTAGGGATGAAATGGGTGCCTTTAGGTCACACAGTCATCCCAGATGTAGCCTATTAAGGATAGTGGGCGTGCTCTTGATACTAATGGCCAATCACTGGGCTGGCAGCTCAAGAGGCATGACAGTCCAACCAGGAGAGTTGAGTGCTGCTGAGGTTGGGAACCATGAGGAACGCCTCAACTTGGCAGACCGTTGGGGGTATTAAAGTATAATCATTTCAGAAGGAAAAAAATGGTAAGTCTCTCTGAATGGAGGGAGAACTCCCTTGCTTGGATCATTGGGGCCATAGGAGGAGCTTTGATTCCTGTAGCTCCTCTTTGGGAATGGAGCCTTTGGCTGTAATGGTTCCCCAGATTGCCACAAGGAAGCCGCCTCCATGGTGGATTTTGCACAGAGCTGAGGTCCACTCTGTTGCCTATAAAATGCCAGAGAGATAGGAACATCATCCTTAACTGGGGCCTTAATTATTTAAAATGGCCACCCACCTCCATGGTGTGGGCAGCCTGTCCATATTCCTGCCTGACCCTGGGGAACTTCCCCGGCAATGGAAATGCATTGGGGAGCCATTCTGACTTGGCTCTATTTTCCGAGGCACTCGCCTCCAATCCCATCATCTTGGTTTTCAAGCACACTCAAGGGGCGGCTACCAGGAGGATACCCCACATCAAACCTGACTCATGACACCCATTAGAAATCAACGAAGACCAATCAAACTACTGCGAATGTGATAATACCACCAAATGTGTCGTTGAACAAACAATCAGCATGCTGAAGATGTGCTCAGATACCTAGGTAGATCTGCAGACCCCTTTATTATGCACAGGCTACGGTATCCAGAATAGTTGTATTGTGCTGATTTGCACAAAATTGTATGGCTGCAAGGTCTTGGCCTGCATCAGGAATAGGCACAGAGCTCAGATCTACACTGGAAAACTCTGAGGAGAAGGAGCAAGGAGAGGAGGAAGGTCTTTGCACCATTAGTTCTTCTAATTGCTTCCCAGGATGCCAGCAATGCCCTTCTTAATCCGAGATTCATTTATTGCACCAGTGGACCCAAGCCCATTCATACCATCCATTCTTAATTAGCACACTCGTTTAGATAATATCACCAACTTTAACACCTATGTGTTCTTTTGTCCTGTTGTTTGTGACATCTTTTGATGATCTGCTTCTATCACTGCTTTTGCCTACAACCACACCACCCCCCTCCACTTCTCTCTCTCTCTCTCTCTCTCGGTCCTCCCCCCACCCCCCACGTTAAACCAGCTTATATTTCAACTCTTTCTTGGACTCGAACTCAAGTTCTGTCGAAGGGTCATGAGGACTCGAAACGTCAACTCTTTTCTTCTCCGCTGATGCTGCCAGACCTGCTGAGTTTTTCCAGGTAATTCTGTTTTTGCAATGGTCACTCTTCCCATCTCCCCATCCTTTCCCCACTTCACTATCACTTGACAAGAAATGGTCCTACATGCAACCAATGACCCCTTGCACATTCCCTCATTGACCCCCATCAATTCATGACTTCCCAGTCAGCATCAAACAACTGAAATGGATTTGTCACCCAGCAACGAAGAATCAAAAAGGCTATTGAAATGCTGGCATTTATATCCAGAATAGAATACAAGGGGGTAGAAGTAATGTTTCAGCTGTACAAAGCCCTGGTCAGACCACACCTGGAGTATTGTGAGTAGTTCTGGGCACCGAGCTTAGGAAAGATATTTTGGTCTTGGGGGAAGTGCATTGTCAATTTACCAGAATAAAAATTGAACTCCAAGGGTTAAATAGCCAGGGGAGATTACATAAACTAGGTTCGCATTTCCTGGAATTTAAAAGATTAAAGGATGATTTAATTGAATTTTTCAAGATATTAAAGGGAACAGGTAAGGTATATAAAGAGAAACTAATTCCGCTTGACTTGAAACTCTAGAACTAGGGGCCAGAATCAAAAAATTAGAGCCAAACCTTTCAGGGTGAAATTAGGAAACATTTATTCACACAATGTGCAGTACAAATTTGCAACTCTCCTCCACAAATGGCAATTAATGCTAAATCAATTCTTAATTTTAAAATTGAGATTGATAGATTTTTTTACCAAAGATTTTAATGGATATGCGACAAAAGCTGGTTTATGGAGTTAAGTCACAGATCAGTCATAATCTCATTGAACAGCAGAACAGGCTCAAGTGGCTATTTGGCCTATTCACCTTCCTATGTTCCAATATTCCTATTGCGAAAGAGTGGGGAGTGATGCAAAAGTTTAACATTTACGTGCTTTAACTAAACCACAGAAACATAACAACGCAACGTTTCTTCATAAACCCACGTGCATAACCTTGTGCAACTGCAAAACGTCACTCTTCCTTTTCCTACATCTCCCAATTGGTGCAACCCCTGTTGCTTCATATGTAGAGGCAGGCGACTCAAATCCCTAATCTAACTGTTGGGTTGATCTTGGCAGATGCCCTCTAGGCTTTGGAGCATTTGAGGTCCCTACCAAATACTGCTCTGCCTGCACCTGTGCAGAGGCAGACTCAGCCATCAGGAAAGAAGGCATGCCAGCTATTAACAGAGGGTGGGGAGCCATTGCTGAGAAATGGAAGTACTCTGAGTGTAGTACCAAATTCCATGTTCCCTTCCACTATCATTATTCTCATGGGACAGTCACATTTCACTTCTACCATTCTGCTGGAGAACACTTTAGTGCTGATCAGCGCAGCAATGCAAGGCCAAGGCTAAGGTATCTGTCAATCTATTTATATTCGTAGACATGTTGGCATCTAGAGTGTACATGGCTATGGTCAAAGCACACAAAGCCTCAATTGGTTGAAGTATTTTAAGTTCCAAGGCCACTCTATCCATGGAAGATGACATCATCACAATACCCTGAGATATCAATCCACTCACGATGAGGCAGACTCCACTTTTCTCTCTGGAATCATGCTCAGTGAGCTTGGAAGGCATCACCCATTCTCTGCTACTGCTCAATCATTCTCCCTCCCAGCCCCCTGGCTATGGCATCAGTGTTCAGCTGAGCGGAGCTTGGAGAGGACTGCACTCTCCACCTTGGCCCTTGCCACCAGCATCTGCTCTTACCCACTTGCTCACCAAGTCACTAGGTAAGACCCCAACTATCTATTGAAGTCATCCTATTGAAGTGTGAGTATTTGAGCTGGTGCATGGTAAGCATGGGCTGGATTTTATGGGTAGCCTTGGTTCACCCAGCCCCTGCTGAAATGTCGGTGGGGAAGAACAGCGGCCCTACTAGCTTTACCCACTCAGTGACATGAAGTCCCGCCTCCACAAGCTGCCAGCCAATTGGATGGCCAGCAGCTCTGTAGTCCCAGCAGTGCCAGACAGGAGTGGTGGCCACTGCTGGTACCGCAGACAGTTCCCAATGGAGATCGTCACTGGAGCCGGACACCAAATCAGGCTGACAGGCCCTGGAGAGGGGGATGAGGGGTGGGGGCGGGTTTGAGAGGCTGGTGGGGGGAGGGTAAAGAGGAAAGTGTGATCTGACCTGGACACAGGGGACCCACAAAGGGAGGTCCCCTCCACCTGTGCCCAACATCAGCCCATGCAGTTAAAGCTGCTGGGCTACCTGCTTGGCGTGGACCTCCCCCTGCCGTGGGTAAGATAGTGGCAGGGCCACAATGAGGCCCTTAAGAGGCCATTAATTGGCCACTTAAGGCTTAAATAAACCCAAGGGCAGGTGGGCCACCTGCCACTTCCACCAACTCCTATATAATTTCATGCAGGTCGCAGGTGGGTGGGCAGGCAGCAGAATGGCTGCACGTTGAATTTTACTGTGAGGTTAAAGGCCACTTTCTTTTCTGTGGCATTCTTGTCGATGCACAGTCCACAGCTCCTGGCCTGCACTCTATGTGCCCTTTTGATATAGTGCCCTGACCATAGAAGAGGTGTGTGTGGGGGGTGCAACTTAAGGCCTTCCTGACCCATGAAAAGGCTACACAAAAATAGTGTGGTGTTGGTAAGGCACTGCAAATTTGAAATTATTGCAAAAAATTCTAAGTTTTTGTCATTTCTGACCCTGTTTCTGTCTCCACCACCAGATGAAAATCCAGCCCCATATATTGCATTTATCCATTGTCATCTTCCATATATCATTTTCTGTTCCATATATGTTTCTCCTAATTCCTTTACAATGATATATAGTTTGGGCACTGACATAAAAGTGTTGTATTCATGGTGATTTATCTTCACATTTCTTTCCATCCATTTGAGCTAACATTTCTATTGCCAGGCAGGAGTCCTGCTGCCACGTCTCAGCCTGTTCCCTGTGACATGTCAGGTGCCTCTCAAACTCACAGCTAACACCCAGTGGATCTCTCTAAATGTTGCTCAGATTGGAAAATCAGTAGAGTACGGATAAACTGTGCGCTCACTACATGCAAAGAATATTAGTGTCAAACTTTGTCATTGTGACCACATTTTTGTTCTGTTTGAACCATTACAGCAGTGCATCTCCACTGTACACTGTTAAGAATTCATAATAATAATAATACTGCAGCTTCACGGCAACCTCAGGAAAAAAAGTGAAGTAATACTTGGAAAATGGGCAAACAGACATGGAGCAGAAAAACAGTTGCCTGGCAGAGAATGTGTGCGGGTTCACAAAGATACAAAGTAATTAAAAACATATTAGAATACAAAAGATTAAATGGATTAGAAGAATGCTTCCAGTTGTTATGGGACCAAAGTTTTTCTTTGTCTCAATATTTTCACATTGCATTAGTGTTGTGCAATCAAACTTGATCACAAACATATTCTGTGCTGTTTCACATTTAATAGATCAACAAATGGTAGTAAGGCAACTGTAAATGACACTAATTGACCTTTTTTGGCTTTCTAAGGAGAAGTCAACGATTTCTAAAATTAACATTTTTCTCTCTCATTTCTTGCCAATAAGTATTGCAGTTTATGATCATGTTAATTGAACAACTGTTTTAAAGTTATTTCTCCAGCTTATTTCTAATCCTGCCACATTATCCAGCCTGAGGGATTCTTCATAAGAAATTTTGCAAGGTTACTTTTTGATTAAATTCAACTGAATTCAGGTCCCCAGTGTTAAACTAAAAGGCTGAACCTGGCAAGCACTTTTCATGCAGGGTCAAATCACAGTTCTTTTTAAATAATAATAAGCTGCCAATATTTAAACCAGTCTTCATTGAAATATGAAAGTATGGAAAAAATACAATCCCCTATTAGACTACATGTATGCTGACATTCACATGGATATGCCAGTTCTAATTAGTACATAATACGCTCCCAAACAGCATTGGAATGCTAACATTTTAATCTGACTATTTCTCAAATTTATTAATCGTTACGTATTCAGGAAAGCCAAACATTATTTATTTTAGTTTTGGAGAATTAATAACAATCCATTGGCTTCTTGCCATCCCGTCAATGCGTACAAGTTGTCTTTTCTGATAAATCACTGATGCATTCAAACAACATGGAATTTATCTGGTTTCATGTTGCCGATCAAATGTCAGATTGTTAACCATATCCAAAAGCAAAAGAGGCCAGTTATTAGCTCTCCAAAGTGCATGACGTTGAATCATTGCCCAATCTGGAAAAATTGCAACAACTGCAACCTTTTGATTCCTGGTCATAAAAAGGCACTTAACAATTCACAAGGGTTTGATGGATACCATAAAACTTTTGAGCTTATCTCCAGGACATGGCAATCAATTCCACAGAGATCATACGTAGAAAGACCAACAAACTCCCACTTGAACTGAAGTTGCAAAGTAGCCATCTTAGTATTGGGGGAGTTTGCCAGAAGTACCATTAGCAGCAATATCACAGAGCTTCAGAATTATAAATTGTGACATTTAATTAAGGCTAAACAAGTAACTGAGTACAGTGTTAAATTGATTCAGATGGGCCACAAAGTGCTCCATTTAAAATAAGGAATCAAAACAATCTAATTATTTATTAATTTATAATTACCAATAGTAACAACTTCTAAGAATGAAAGAAACTTCTCAAGATGCTTTGTTCTAAACCTAGATTTGCTGCAGATGTCCTGAGGCTCAGTGGTATCAGTTATTTCTATTAAGCAGTCTGAACATTTTACAGGACTTGACACTTGCTGTCCTCTGTCAACTTCTACAATGAAAAAATGGAAACCTTTTGTGACCCTATTGGAAATCCATGAGTTATGCATAATTATTTCATCAATTTCTCCAAAGAGAAGTTAAAGGTAGATGAGGCAAAGCTTAGCTGGAAGTGGTAAGCTCTTTGTTTTACAGTTAGGTGAATTGACAGAGCAGGGGTTGTGATCACATTTACTTATTGGCCAGAGTTTAATGTCCCACGGGCAGGCGCGCATTCAACCCGAACGGACGTAAAATAGTCCGATATGACATCGGGCGAGCGTCCCAACGTCATCGCGCATTTGCATAATATTTCGCTCAGCTGGCGTGAACTGCAGTCAGAAGCGTGCCCGCTGACAATTAAGTGGGCAATTAAGCTCATTAACGATGCAATTAACAGTGATTTTACATGGCCCATTCACATTTATGGTTGGCGGACGGGCCATACTCCCAGGCGGCATTCACGCTTTTGTTCAAACCTCGATCCAGGACATGATGAAATCTCCATGGGGAAACAAAGTAACAGCTATCTGGGGACTGTTTTTTTATGAGATATGCTTTCAGGTGCTTGCTTGTGCTGCATGGACATATTTTGCAGCATTTTTGGTGTTTCCCTTATTCTGTGGAGGTCTGCAGCTCAATGGGGCAGCTGTCCTCCTTCAGGGAGCTCACTAGAAGCGCTCACCTGCACCCTCAGTTAGGTTGGCACCTGCCCTCTTGCTGCCCCCATGCCAGCAGCAGTTGGCACTGGATCCTGCCACTCCCAGAACAGCTTGCAATTTTCAAAGGACTGGCAGGGGTGGTGGAGGGGTGGGGGTTGGGGGGAGGCTACAGGGGGTGGGAGGGAATGGAAAACACAATCACCAGCAACTAATGGTCCCTTAAGATCATTAAGGAGCTTGTTAAAGTTCTGTCTGGAATAGAACAGAATTTTCAAATGCTTTATCTTGTGACCACGAGCAGCTTTGTGCACATTTGGGTACAGCTCACAGATCCTCTGTGGGGCCCTGGTAAATTGCTTTGCAGCAATGGTTAAATTTAGTCTGTGGGCCCAGCTAGCGCCTGTACAAATCCTGCGCCTAACTTTGTCAGCATGGCCACTTTCGACCATCTAGCCTTCCAATAAACTGGCTGCTCTCCTTGGCAAAGCAGCAGCAGTCCCCGACATGGCTGCCACCTGCCTTTGCCACTGGTGCCAGACAGGCAGCTGCTATCTCCTGGAGGTACTCAGCACCTCAAATTGGACACCGAGTTCACCTCCAAGCCAACTAGTCCATTTAAATTTAAGAATAACATCACGAGATGCTTGGGCACCAAAATTCTGATTTGAACATATGGACCCAAGTCAAGTAAAAAGAAATTAAGAAAGGTGAGCGAAGGTTTTGTCTATAATCTTTTTAAAGGAGATGAAAGAGGTGAAGAGATGATGGCTTGGAGCAGACAGTGGGCAACTGAAGGTAGTGAAAATAATGATAGGCAAAAGGAGGGGATGTACAAGAGATCAAAGCCAAAGGTATGGAGTATTTGGGTAAGAGGGTGATAATAAGGATGTTAAATTTAAGTCAATATAAGGTAATGGGAACCAGTGTAGATCAGTAAGGACAAAAATGGGCAATGGTGATTTGCACTTAGTGCAGGACATCACATGTCCACATGTTGGATAGAATTTATGAAGGATGAATGATGGGAAGTTAGCAAGGATAGCTTTTGAATAGCGAATTCTGCAGATGATAAAGGAATCTATGAAGGTTTTGCCAGAAGAGGCGCTGAGGTAAGGAAGGAGGTGGATAATATTACAAAGAAGGAATACAAGAATGCAAGAAATAGGAGAAGGAGTAGACCACGTGGCCCATTGAGCCTGCTCCACCTTTCAATACTATCTTGTCTAATCTTGGACTTCAACTCACTTCCCTGCCCACTCCCCATATCTCTTGATTCCCTGGGAGGTCAAAAATCTGCCTATCCCAGCCTTAAATGCATTCAACAATGGAGCATCCACAACCCTCTGAGGTAGAGAATTCCAAAGATTCACAATCCTTTGAGTGAAGTAATTTCTCCATATCTCAGTCTAAATGATTGGCCCCTTATCCTGAGGCTGTGCCTCCGTGTTTTAAATTCCCTGGCCAGTGGAAACAATCTCTCTGCGTCCACCCAAAAGCCCCTTCAGAATCTTACATATTTCAACTAGATCACCTCTCGTTCTTCTAAACTCCAGAGAGTATAGGCCCAATTTAGTCAGCCTCTCATCACAGGACAGCCCCCTTATCCCAAGGATCAATTTATGCACTGCATCCAATGCAAGTATATCCTTTCTTTAAATGTGGAGATCAAAACTGCACACTGTACACCAGATGCACTCTCATCAAAACCCTGTACAACTGTAGCAGGACTTCTTTATTCCTGTACTGCAATCCCCAGCCTTGCAATAAAGTAAATACTGGTTTCCCTTTATCTATCCTACTGGTTGCATCCTCAAAAAACTCTAATAAATTTGTCAAACAGGATTTCCCATTAGTAAAACCATGTTGACTTGTTCTAATCATACTGTGCTTTTCTAAGTGCATTGTTAAGACTTACTTATTAATACATTCCAGCATTTTCCCAACAACTGATGTGGGGCTCACTGGCCTGTAGTTCACTGTTTTCTCTCTCCCTCCTTTCTTGAAAAGCAATGTAACATTACGCAATTTCCAATCTAATGGGACCATTCCCGAATCGAAGGAATTTTAGAAAATCATAGCGAGCACATCCACCATCCCTGCAGCAATCTCTTTTAGCACCTTAGGGAGTCAGCCATCAGGCCCCAGGGATTTGTCGGATTTTAGTGCCTTAAGCTTCTCCAAGACTTTTTCTCTGCTGAGACTAATTTTTTTAATTTCCTCACTCTTTTTAGCCCTTAAGTTACTATCAAATTCTGTATGAAACTTGTGACATCTACTGTGAAGTTAGATACTAAATATCTGTTCAAAGCCACCTCATTTCCTCATTCCCCATTATAATTTCTCTGCCCCTGCTTCTAAGGGACCAATGTTTATTTTAGCTAATCTTTCCCTTTTTATATGCTTATAAAAGCTCTTGCAATCTGTTTTTCTATTTCTAACTAGTTTACTGCCATATTCTATTTTTTCCCTTGTCATCAACTTTTATATGGCCCTCTGCTGATTTCTAAAACACTCCCACTCCTCAGACTTGCTACTATTTTTTGCAAGATTGTGAGCCTCTTTTTTCAGTCTAATACTATTCTTAACTTCCTAAGTGAGCCACTGATGCATCTTTCTTGCTGAGCTTTTGTTTTTCGATGGAATGTATTTTTGTTGAACATTTTGATTTGTTTCTTTAAATGTTTCCCAATGTCTATTTATCACCATACATTTTAGTCTATTTGTTCAATGAAACTTAGCCAGTTCTCTCTCAGGAAATAGGCAGGCTTAATGATAATGATAAGAGAACTTAGGCCAGAATTTTATAGTCAGTGTGCGGGCTCGGGAGTGGGCAGGGGGAAACACCGCCCGCGATCGGCTCCACACCGTGATTTGACGCAGGTGGGCCAATTATGGCCTGCCCAGTGTAAGACGTGACAGCGGCAACAGTGAGGAGAGGCAGGCAGGGGCCGGAGCTCAATGCCCGCCGGGTCCAATGGCGACCAATTCAGAAGCAGCCACAGGAGCCATGAAAAGGCTGCCAGTGAAGCAGACACACCTCGTGATGGACCTCGTTCCTGGTGAACATGGCAGGCGGGAGGGCAGGTGGGTGGGGCAGTCAGTCCCGTGTTTTTCTGACGAATGTCTTGCTGCCCTCCTGGAGGAGGTGGCAGCACACAGAGATATACTTGTCCCCAAAGACAGGAGGAGGAGGAGGAAGCCCCCCTCCCACCTCACCAAAACTGCCTCGGAGGAGGTGGCACCCAGGATCAGCTCCCATGATGCAGTGAGGCGCACATGGCTGTAGTGCCGGAAGCGGTTCAATGACCTCCTACGATGGGGAAAGGTGAGTACCGCATTGGCATGGGTCACATTGCACAGGAGTTAGGTGCTGTCCCCCATCTCAGCCCCCCATTCCCTCCCCACCCACCTAACCCCCAGACCTCAGAGTTCTTAGACTGTGAGTGGCAAATGTCAATGAGGCAGCTTCTGGGCAAGGGGGTGAGCTTGGGCTTCTTGGAATGAGTGTTTTGCGGCTCCAGAGTCACGAATCGGCTGAGCCCTGTGAGATTTTCCTCAGGTGGAGTTGGCCGGGCTGCAATGGCAATGCAGGTACAGGGTGGACTAATCAATGCTCCTCTCTCTTTTCAGGTGAAGACAGCCCATAATAATGCTGAGAGGTCGTGTATTGGCGGAGGACTGCCCCACCAACTAATCTTGAGTAGATACGAGCAGGAGGCCCTGGAGCTGGAGAGGCGCCATGCACCGAGGTCAACCGGCCACGGTGAGGTTGGGGTGTCACAGGGAGGTAAGAGTGCAGTGCACTGAGGTCAGAATGTCTGACATAGCAACCATTCCACTGTTGTCTCTATATTGATGTGACCCTCTAACATGGAATCCCCATTGATAATGGAAAGATGAGGGCACCCTGATCCAGGTGCCAGGCAGGCACAGTAACAGTGTAATGATTTCAATTGATGACATGTCCTTGTTCTTCCTTTCAGGCTCACCAGCAGCCCATCAGGGTGAGGAGCCTGAAGACCCACCACAGACCCCAGAGGACAACACCCTTCACAACACACCGGTGTCACACCCTCTCAGCCAAGCAGGCACCAGCGCAGATATCAGCACTTCTGTGGGCATTACATTGACGGCTAGTATCTTGGTGCATATTGCTTGAGGTGCAGGTGGAAGCAGAGAGGGCCCAGGGTGCTGGCAGTCGGAGGACTGCTGGGGACCAGGAACATGTTCAGTCGGTGGCTGGCTTGGCCTAAATAGCCAAGTGGTTATGGTACTGGGTTTGTAACCCCAAGATCAAGAGTTCAAATCTCACAATGGCAAACTATGAAACAATGTAACTTCATCTGAATAGGAACAGATGGAAACATGTTTGTACTCGAAAGAGTTACATGGGTGAGAGAGAGCGACAACCACTGAAATCAACAAATGCTTCAGTCGGTGGCTGATGATGGGCCTCTGGAGTCGTCCCTGAGGCAGCAGCTGCTGGATGTCCAGCAGGGTCTGGCAGAGATACATGAGGAAATACATGCCATGGTGTTCATTGCGGAGCAGTCCATGCAGAGCATGAGCAATGAAATGACCCTCATGGCTGAGCGCACTGCCTCCTCCATGGAGAGAGTGGTGACTTTCATGAAGAGGCTCCTCCAAGAGCTGAATCAGGGGTTCCTGGGGTTGCACTTGGGCCTGTAATCCCTCACACCGGCAATGACCTCAGGTGGTCACTGTCAGTGTGGGAGATGGATTGGGCATCCAATATCCCAACTAGGTGCCCATCCATCAGTGGTGAGCAGGGAGATCCAAAGCGACCTGATGTTGGTGCATGAGCTGCTTGTTGCTTCTGTGGGCTCCTCTCAGGGTGCTCCGGATGATGACAGCAGCTCCTCTGCTCCTCTTGCAGTGACCATGGCATCCAATGAGGCTGCGGTGAATGGGGAGGTGCCAGCTGTGGCACCAGCCGCTCCCTCCCAGGCGGGGCCAGAACAGGTTCCACGGGCCAGAGAACAAGTGCTAAGAACATCAAGGCCAACAGGACAGCAGAGTGAGCAAGCTTTCTCCAATGCCGGTGCCAGTAATGGGGGAGCAACTAGACATAGTACCCTCAAACACAAATGTAAATCACCTTTGGCACAACACGGGCTTGTGGCTACTGTTACTTTTTGCTCCATTTTTAAGTTCTTTACAAATTGGTGCGATGTTGAACACCTTTACATTTAATTTGATTTATGTATTCCAGGCTCCACACCAGTAAATGTGTTTGTGTTCAACAAGCCTCTGGGTGCTTCATTAGTTCTGCAAGTGAAGGGTAACCCATGATGTTAGGAGTGACTTGTTTGTCATTGAGCTTTATTGAAATGACACATAGTGCATGTTGTTCACCAAACAAATGTTTCTGTCAGGTATCGAGTATGGAACCTGCAGTCCTGGCATGTGGTGGTTGTACATCCTTGGTAGTCCAGCTGAAGGACTGCTGGATCAGAGCCTCCCGGGTGACCCTGCCTCCCTGGAGGTTGCCCAGGTCAGTATCTATCCCCTCAGTGTTCTCCTGAGCATGCTCATCCTTGGAATCACTTCTGGACTCATCTGTTGCCAGAGCAGCTGCGTCACCATCTTTTTCCTCCATTGCGTCCCCCCCTTTCCAGCAGCAGATTGTGGAGAGCACAGCATGCAACCACTATCAGTGACACATGATCTGGGGGGGTATTGCAGTGTGCCCCCTGAATAGTCCAGGCACCGGAAGTGCATCTTGAGAAGACCTATGGCTCTCTATCCAATCACCCTTGTGGAGGCATGGCTCCAATTGCACCGCTGCTCGGCCTCTGTTCTTGGATGTCGGAGAGGTGTCATGAGCCACCTTCTTAGGGGATAGCCCTTGTCACCCAGCAGCCATCCATCCAGCTGGGCTGGAGCACTGAAGAGCTGCAGCGCTTGGTAGTGTCTCAGGATGTAAGCATCATGGGAGCTGCCTGAGTACCTTGCACAAACTTACAGAACCTGCATTCAATGGTCACACACTATCTGCATGTTCATGGAGTGGAAGCCCTTCTTGTTGACGAAGGCACCGGGCTCACCCGCTGGCACCTTAATGGCCACATGTGTGCAGTCTATAGCACCCTGGACATGGGGGAAACCAGCAATCGCGGCAAAGCCTCTGGCTCGCTCAGCCTGGCTGGCCTCATAGCGAATGAAAGTCGATGCACGCCTGAATAGAGCATCGGTCACCAGCTTGACACAACTGTGGACAGCTGATTGGGAGACTCCACTAAGATCACCCCCACCGATCCCTGGAATGATCTGGAGGTATAGAAGTTGAGGCCTACTGTAATCTTCAGCGCCATTGACATGGGGTTTTCACCCACACAGTCGGACCTGAGATCAGTTCCGATCATCTGACAGATGGTGGTCACTGTCTCCCTTGAGAGCATCCTTTGGCACTGCACCTCAGACATATTAAGGTAGCTGAATCGCTGCCTGTAAACCCTGGCAGCAGGATAGTGGCATCTTCTGTGGCCCCTTCCACCTTGGACTTCCTGTTGGCCCTGCGCCCCTTGTGCCTGCACCTATCCTGCCACAGATCACTCCCCTGGAAGCTGAAGTGGGAAACCTGGCCTCCTCCCCCTTTTGACCCTCTCTTCCTCCTCAGAGGAGGTGCCTCCAGCAGAGACCACAATCCCTATTCCTAGGGTAAGGGAAGGCTGTCTGATACCAGGGAGGACCCATGTGGCATGACTCCTCCGGAGTCCTGAACTGAAGTCTCTTACTTCTGTCAAAGCAGCTCTGAAGTGAAATGAAATTGTCCTGTTCAGACAAGCAAGCAGCAACAAGTTATAGGCTAAAGTACAAACAACTCACATTAGCGAGCCCCCTCGCCCCTCTTATCCCGCCAATGGATAAGGTTTTTGAAAATGTGGCCTACCCTCCTGCCCGTTGTGCCTGTGCGACACCGTGAAGATCACATGGGCTGTGTAAACTCCCAGACAGTTTGTATCTCAAGGGCCTTAACTGACCCGTTAATTAATGGCGGATGCGCTTCTGTATTCATCGTGCGCCCACCTAGCGAAATATCGCGAGGGTGCGCGGTAACGTTGAGACGCACGCCCGACATTATCGCACATCATATTACGCTCAGGTGTGTTGGGCATGCACCTGCACGCCCAACATAAAATCTTGGCCATAGGGTCTGAAGATCAGTTCAGAGTCAAACAGGAAACCAGCACTGTGGTGAGGTTCGGCTTGAGATTGTGACTGAGAAGGGAGCTGGTATTGTTAGAAAGGGCATGAAGTAAATGAAAATAAAATTGGGAGAGATGCTATCTTTTTTTCACACTATCCCACAGTCAAAATCCACTCCCACGTGTTTTTCAAGAGGCAAAGGGAACTAAATGGAGTAGAAAGGTCATTTTTCGTGGATCCAATCTTCTGTTGAATGTCCATTGCTTGGAATTACCAACAGATGTTGCCTGGCATCCCAAATAATAAGGAAAAGGGTGGATTGGATTCAGGAGATTTAAAATGAGTGACGTATACTAATTCTAAATTCTATGATCCTGTCATGCAGAAAACTTTCCAGTAGTCATTCAACACTTCTCAGAAATATAGAAAACATGATTGCAGGTGAGAGCACTCTACTTTTTATATAAAAGCTAAATATTGACTATAAAATATCTCAACAATTAAATTATGGCTTATGCATTAACTGCAACTGATAATAAATGATAACAAACATCAATGGGATATGGAGCACATTGGATACCAGTTCTATAGTCCAGGACAAGGCCACAACCTGAGTAAAGCTACACCTCTGCCTGTAAACCCTGGCAGCAGGATAGTGGCGTCTTCTGTGGCCCCTTCCACCTTGGACTTCCTGTTGGCCCTGCGCCCCTTGTGCCTGCACCTATCCTGCCACAGATCACTGGGTGGAATCTCATGGAGGTGACTGGGGTCTCAGCTACCAGCTAGAGAACTGCAAAACACCCCACCCTGTTGCCTCTTTTCAGGAAGGCCCACTGAATCTTGTGCCACTCAGGCACTGACAGGCCAGTGGCGATCCTTCCTCTTCAAGCAAGGACCCAGGGAGGCAGAAGTCCCACCTGCTGAGAGCTGCCCCATTCAGAGGCTGCCAGGTAGGCCGTGGCTGCTGCCAGTACTGCATTGACCTGAAGCCTTGGATCGAAGAAGAACTCAGGCACAGGTGAGTGATGGCAGGAAGGGGGTCACTGGGTGGAGGGGCTCAACAGCAAAGGCAAGGTGTGACTCCCAGCAGGGCCCCCACACCCTTCCTGATGCCAGGTCCTTCAATCAGGCATGGAGTGGTTTTGAAAAAGGGCCCCTCCTGGGAGTCTGCAAGCAAACACACCAGTGTTTGCTTGTCATGCTCCCCGAATGATGAGCCTCCCACCCGCCGCTCAGTTAGTACCTGCGGCGATGGGATGGGGCCCATAAGTGGGCATTAATTGCCTGCTTAAGTCTTCAGTTGGCGGTGAGACAGGAAGGTAGCCCATGAGCCTTCCCGCCACTGACTTAACCATGGTAGATGTGGAAAGATGGCAGCGTCCCCACCTGCCACCCAACCACTTGTTTAAATGTCCCACCTCCACCAAACTCGCCACAGGGTAGGGCACAAGATTCCACCCTACATTACAAAAACTAATAGATGTTCCAAGTGATTCTAAAGATTTGCCAAAACTCACAGTTCACGTGATTGTCAAAAACAAATTGAGCTTCACTGTCACAATATGTGAAGTTATTTGTATTAATTACTGCTTTGTATTAATTCTCAGATATCCACGATCCTCTATTTCAAGGGATACTCCAGCCAGCCGTTCATTATACTTGCACTTGCTGTCAGACTTACTGTGAGATTATGCACTGAAATTTGCTGCAAATTAGAGCGGCATTTGGCACAGCACCCTCTACAGGGGAATTGTAACTTGTGTGAACAAAGCAAGTAAATATGTATCTCCTTATTCAATCTGATTGAAGATTGTTAATGAGCAGTCCAAAGTTTGAACTAGAAAGTGTCAGTTAGAATATTTAATTCAATGTGAAATCAGGTACAGGAATTTAAATAAAGAGAGGGAAAAGAAAGATGGGATTGAGAGAGAAAGAGAGATAAAAGATAAAGAACAAAAATGTTTTTAAAAATGTTGGTTTGTTTTTTTTTAAATTTCCAACAATAACACAAATCTGAAATAATGAGACGCGATGTTTGGAAAACTCATTTTCTGTGTCAGAGAAGTTGTTTGGCGGAACACTAGAATGGACAAGCCTTAAGCTTTTTGGTGAGTTCGGTGTGTGCTTATTGCCTAAGTTCACCAGCTTCATGCTGCTCCATGTGTTTCAATGCCGACTATCTCATTGCGACGCTGTTATAGCAGTTTCTGAATGAACTGAACAACCTGGACAGCAACTTCCTGATTTCCTGTTTAACTGTGCATATGTGATTGCCAGAGGTTCCTGTCTGATTTGAAATTTAAAAATTTCCTCACTATTCCAACTACAACAAAACTAGACCAATTTGTTTTCCATATGGAACTGGTGAATATTCAAGAAAGATTTAGGCATCTGATTTTTATTTCCATTGTGCATCTAGGGAAAATAGGACACTTAGATAATTTTCTGCCAGAAATATTCGCCAGGATCTTAAGGTTAAATACTACTCTTTATGATAAGTGTCATGGGACATTACCATCCATTTGAACTGGAAGAAGCAATCTATGATTAAAGTCTCATCTAAAAGTCACTTTTTCCAACAGTGCAGTTCCCTCTGTTCATGCTATTGGGGTAGTCATTATTCGCCACATTCGCAACATTCCTAATTGAAGCTTGAACTCCTAACCCTCTGGTGCAGAGCTGAAAACAGATGTTTTCAACAGGCCTTTACCAATGGACTGGGTGTAACCTTAAATACCATTCTACCTGTGATTTCTCGAGTCTTACAGATACTGTATGGTTAGAAAAATATTCACATTATTTTCGTATCTAGATCCTTGTCAAGTGACACAACAGCATTTTTATAAAGCTTTAGTATTTTCGTATATAGTCAATTATTTCTAAACTATAATAATAAAAGGAAATATATATCCTTTTTAGATATATTCTTCCAGTTTACACAAAGAGTACAATAGGTAATTCATAATCCATATTTATGACCTGTTAAGAGAATTTCTTCGCTAAAAAATTAAATTCAACCCAAACAACACAGGGTTCCCAATTATTTACTTTATTATTCATATTAAACTATTTGTTACCAAGACACACAAGGGAAATATCAAAGCTTGAAAGTGATATAAAAATGGGCTACAAGGTTTATTCCTTACAGAAAATTTTAAGCCTCTTTGGAACATAATGGATGTCTGTCTGAAAGTCTCTGCGAAAGGCCCAGCTGATAGTAATGGCTGTCGCCAGCTGCCTGATCATAACAGGCATAAAGAAGCAAGTGGCTTCAGGCTGCAGGTCAAGCCTCCCAGGGCTGCCTGTTGATACACAGGTAAGTCATGGCTAGATGGAAGGGAACTGGGAACCTGAGGTAGCAGAAGCTCAGGCTTTCATTATGGGGCCTGAAGGAGCACACTAAGCCCAAAGATAAGTTTAAAATTTAACTTTTAGAGCCAATACTTATTTCCCAACTGGTTTTACTGACTGAGGTTCAACATAATGTTAAAACGCTATCAGGGTCCCATGTACATTGTACGACCTGGATTAGTATGTACTAAAGAGGCCCCCACCTTAGACAAGACTGTATTTCAGCCATGGACAAAAACAGCAGAGTTAAACCAATTGTGGAGTGCAGTGGAGTGGCAAATAAAGCATTAATGTGTCACTTCAATTCTGCCCAATTCAGTCAGGAAGAAGGAGTTAAAATTCACCCTTTAGTACCAGAGACTGAGTTATGATGACAGGTTAAAAATATTTGCAACCTTCAGCCTTGAAAGGAGATGAATGAGAGGAGATCTTATAGAGCTACATAAATGCTAAAAGAATAGAAAAAGTCGTGTATGTGTTTATAAGTTAAGCCATTAATGTAGGATAGCATTTCTTCCACATTGATTAACACCTGGAATCGCCTTCTGGTTAGAATGATAAAGGCAAAATTATCATTCATTAAATACCAACAACTCAACAACTTGCCTTTATATAGTGTATGTTGTAAGGATGGCTGAGTTGTACCGTTAGTAGTAGAATTGAACTGCAGTTGCTTCTTAGGTGGAAACATTAAGTTTATTTACAACATACTCGGCAGAAACTGCACATGTATTTTCAACTCCAACTCCATCTCTACATTGTCTGCTAAGATAGCCCATGCGACTCTCCTATATATATAAAAACAAAAAAACTGTGGATGCTGGAAATCCAAAACAGAAACAGAATTAGCTGGAAAAACTCAGCAGGTCTGGCAGCATCGACAGAGAAGAAAAGAGTTGACGTTTCGAGTCCTCATGACCCTTCAACAGAACTAGGTGAATCCAAGGAAGGGGTGAAATATAAGTTGGTTTAAGGTGTGTGTGTGTGGTGGGGGGTGGGGTTTGGGTGGGGGGAGAGAAGTGGAGGGGGGTGGTGTGGTTGTAGGGACAAGCAAGCAGTGATAGAAGCAGATCATCAAAAGATGTCACAGACAACAGAACAAAAGAACGCATAGGTGTTAAAGTTGGTGATATTATCTAAACGAATGTGCTAATTAAGAATGGATGGTAGGACACTCAAGGTATAGCTCTAGTGGGGGTGGGGGGAGCATAAAAGATTTAAAAATATTTAAAAATAATGGAAATAGGTGGGAAAAGAAAAATCTATATAATTTATTGGAAAAAACAAAAGGAAGGGGGAAGAAACAGAAAGGGGGTGGGGATGGAGGAGGGAGCTCAAGACCTAAAGTTGTTGAATTCAATATTCAGTCCGGAAGGCTGTAAAGTGCCTAGTCGGAAGATGAGGTGTTGTTCCTCCAGTTTGCGTTGGGCTTCACGACTGTTCTGTTGTCTGTGACATCTTTTGATGATCTGCTTCTATCACTGCTTGTTTGTCCCTACAACCACACCACCCCCCCTCCACTTCTCTCCCCCCACTCAAACCCCCCCCCACCCCCCACACACACACCTTAAACCAGCTTATATTTCACCCCTTCCTTGGATTCATTTAGTTCTGTTGAAGCGTCATGAGGACTTGAAATATCAACTCTTTTCTTCTCCACCGATGCTGCCAGACCTGCTGAGTTTTTCCAGGTAATTCTGTTTTCGTGCGACTCTCCTGTTGGTTACTACAGATCATGTGATCTTTCCTAACAAGCATTATTCTTAAAGGTACATTACATACTAAATAAAACCATAATTACTACAGTTCTCCCCATTTAACTCGGCCTTACATATTATATTTACAAGTACATATTTTTCAAGACAACAAAATATTTACCCTGGGTAAGGAATTTACAAGTTCAGTCTTTCCGGTGGTTTCCTTTTACGTGTGGAACATCTCAGCTCCAAAACTTCAGATTCTTTGTCAGGAGCTTCCTTTTCCAGAACATCAGGTGCTTCGGTGGACACTTGCAGTTCTGTATCCTCAACTCTTACAGGAACATCAGACATGTCTGTCCTGGGTTGAGTATCCTCAATAGGAAACACAGACCCAGTCATGGTAGCTGGTGTAACCAAATCTTGGTGATTTGTCTCTCTCCCCCTTAAATGATCCACATATTTACAGATGATCCATCTTCCACCTCCACATGGTAAGATAGAGATCCAGTCACTGCACGTATTTCACCCAGTAACCACTTTGGTCCTTCCCCTAAGTTTTTCCCCTAAGCTCTCCCACAGTAAATTTCCTTTCATGACTATGCCAGTCGTGTCTAGATTTCTGGCTTCCCTGACTCCTTTCCACCTTCCCCTCTAAATTCAGCATTATTAAGCTCAATCTCATCCTGAGATGGCATTTCAACAATAACTCCACAGGTGTGACACCTGTTATTGTATGAGGGGTAGTCCTGTAATGAAAAAGAAATCGTGCTAGCTTGGCTGCCAAGGAATCACCAGTTAGCTTTTTCATGCCTGTCTTGAACCGTTTGAACCACCCTTTCAGCCAGTCTGTTTGAGGAAATGTGGTAGACTGCAGTTTTCACATGCATGATACTGTTAAGGCTGATAAACTGTTGAAACACAGCACTCGTAAATGCCATATCGTTACTAGAAATGATTACTTCTGATAGCCTGTGAATGGCAAAACTCTGACATAGTTTCTCAACTGTAGCACCCGATGTTGGTGACTTCACCTCATAAACATCCAACCATGCTGAACTGGCGTCAACAATGAACAGAAACATTGTTCCCAGGAAAGGTAGGCAACGTGTAATTGCACCCAGGGTCTACCTGGCCACTCACATGGGTGTAACAGAACTGTCACTGGCAACTTTTGTAGTTGCTGACATTGTACACAATTCTTTACCAGATTCTCTATTTCACCATCCATTCCTGGCCACCACAAACAGCTGCATGCTACGATCTTCATTCAGGAAATTCCTGGATGGGAACTGCGTGGATCAATTAAAAGTGGCTCCCTTCCCTTTGGAGGAACAATCACTCACGCTCTCCACAATAAGATGCCATTCTGGCTGGTTATTTCATGTCTTCTGTTGATGTACGGTTTTATTTAATCAAATACGGGCTCCTGTGACCAACCATGTTGCACTTGTTCTTGTATTTGAGATATGACTGGGTCCCAACTAGTCCGGTCTCTGATCTGTCGAGCACATACCAGTGAGGAGTCTAAAAGATTTAACAGTAAATCACGTTCCTGTGGAACTGGGACGTGCTCATCGTTTTCTTGTAGGGGCAAATGTCTAAGGGCATAGGTGTTTGCGATTTGACTGCAAGGCCTATGTACAAAAGCGTATGCGTATGCTGCCAGGATTAAGGCCCTATTAGTATTTCTGCATCTTCTTTCTACGGCCTTCTTCTTTCTAGCACAGACTTTAATTTTGGCTCTCTTTTTGACTTCACTATTGGCCAGGCTTCTCTCAGATGCCAGCTGAACTTGTCTGAGCTTAGTGGCTGAGTCCCCAAAAAATTCATTATCTGTCTGCTTCTTGGAAAATTCTGTGACTTTTGCTTCCAAAGCCCCTTTGACTTCATTTAACTGATTCTTCAGCTCTTCCATCTCTTTTTTGTATTTGTTTGCTGCCTCCTGGAAAATTAAACATTGTTATCCCTTCTCTGCCAACTGATTCTTCAGTTTGTTCAGAGTGGTGCAGAATTCTTTCTGTTTCCCTTCATACTTTTCCAGAGATACAGATTTTGACCTGAGAGAATCTTGTAGTGTGTGTAGGTCTTTCAACAGGTCTTCCTTTTCCCTGCGAATGTTCCTCACCTCATCTCAAACTCTGAAAAAAGCAGGGTCTCTTCGAGTTTCTTCTGCTGTTCTTCCAGGTTTTGGCTTAAGACAGTCTGTATTTCTTCATGTTGTTGAATCCTTTTACACTCCTTTTTCAAAACAGGAACACTTCCAGCTTCCTTTTGGGATCTCAGTGGCCAATCAAGGCTGATTTCCCTTAACCAATTTTGTCCTAGAAAGCTTCATCCACTGCCTCTCAATACCAACACTGGTAGCTTTGTCGATTGACTTCCATAATGGACAGTTCCTCTGCTTTTGCCTTTCACTAGAACGTCTTCACCATACATGTTTTTAGCTTGGCAGCTGTTTGTTTTAAATTTAATTGATGTTCACCATTATTCAAATATCTGAAGGTATGTTCCCCAATTACTGTAGCGGAAGTTCCCATGTCCACTTCCATTCTCACAGGTTTGCCATTTACTACCACTGTGACAAATACTAATCCTGTTTTTCTCAATTTTCAGATTAAACAATGAGTAAATTTCAGAATTTGCTTTTCCAGGCCCTTCTACATTGCAGATTTCATTGGGCCTTTTCTTTTGTTTACAAGCCTGCTTGAATCTTTCCTTGCACTGCCTCATCATATGTCTTTTTATGTGACAATAGTAGCATTTGATTTTTTTAAACTGCCAATCACTTAAAGACTGTTGTGTCAACCTCTATTAAAATTAATCTTCACTCTCACTGCTAAGTTATTTTTCTCTATTCTTTGGCTGTTTCCTGCTTCTCAGCAGAGTCTCATTTTCTCGTGCCACCTAAACTTGAGGATTCCCGCCCAATGTGGAGGACAGCGCCATGTTGCGCACCCTGTATTGCTTTTGAATCTTTTACTGCCCTTTCTAGTCCAGCGCTATCTCTAGCACCTTTGTGAAATCCAGATTCACTTTGGACAATAATCTTTTCTGAATATAGTCTCCTTTCACACCACACACTAAACAATCTCTGAGAATGTTGTTCTGAGTCACACCAAACTCATAATGTTCCATTAGTTGCTTCAAATTGCCATAAAGTGTGTAATTGTCTCACCTGGGGCTCTATTTCATGAATTAAACCTGAACTCCTGCATTGTGACTCTGGGCTTAGGTTGAAAGTGACACTTGACGAGGTCCACCTGTTCATCAAGATTATTCATATGTGGGGCACTGGGTGCCGTCAAACTTTGAATCAAGCCTTAGGTTTTGCTCCCACAACTACTCAAGAGGATCGCTCACCTCTTCTCTCTCTCCATCACCCTCCCCCCCCCAGCCCTCTCCCCCCCTGTAATTTCAGTCGCTTGGAAAAAGAACGTTAGACATTCTATGTATTGACTGTGACTTGTTCAAAAGAATCAATTTTCCCAAAATGAGGCATTTTGAGAAAGGATAACTTCTTCAATTCAAGGGGCTTGCTAATTACAATCACTAGGCGAGGTACAGTGCCAATTTCTTTCCAACTTGATTTGTCCTGTTCAATCCTGTTTTATCCTCATCGCCAGTTTGTTGTAGGGTGGCTGAGTTGTACTATTAGTATAGTGTTGAACTGCAGACACTTCTTGGGTAGAAATGTTGAGTTTATTTACAACATACTCAGCAGCAACTACATATGTACTTTCAACTCTGACTCCATCTTTACACTGTCTGCTGAGGTAGCTCATGCTACTCTCCTATTGGTTACTACAGATCATGTGACCTTTCCTAACAAGTATTACTCTTAAAGGTACATTACACACTAAATAAAACCATAATTACTACAATGTATTTAACATGATGAGGCATCTCACGAAGGAGCATTATCAAACTAAATTTTAAACACCAAGCCACATACAATAACCGTTTATATTTATTTAGTGCATTTAACGTAATTAAATGACCCAAGGTGCTTCACAGAAGCAGTATAAAACAAAGTATGACAACCAGCCATAAAAGGAGATATTAGGTAAGATGATCAAAAGCTTCGTCAAAGAGGTAGGTTTTAAGGAGTGTCTTAAAGCAGGAAAATGACGTAGTAAGATATAGGGGGGGAATTCCCAAGCTTGGAGCCAAGGCAGCAGAAGACAAGGTCACCACTGGTGGAGAAATTATTATTGGGAATGCATGAGAGGCCAGAATTAAAGGAGCATAGACATCTTGGAGAGTTGTAGGACTGGAGGAGATTACAGAGTGAGGATGTAAATTTTAAAGTCAAGACATTGACTGGGAGCTAGCGTAGGTCAGAAAACAAGGGAAGATCGGGGAATGGGACTTGTTGCGAGTTAAGATGTGGGCAGCTGAGTTTTGCATGACCTCAAGTTTGTTGAGGAGAAATATAGGAGACAAGCAAGGCATGAGTTGGAATAGTTGCATCTAGAAGTAACAAAAGCATGAATGAGGGTTTCAACAGCAGGTGAGCTGAGGCAGGGGCGAAGTCGGGCAATGTTACCGAGGTGGGAATATGCGGTCTCAGTAATGGCATCAATTTGAGATCTAAAGGTCATCTCAGGATCAAATGTGACACCAATGTTGCAAAAAGACTAGCTTAATCTCAAGACAGTTGCTAGGGAGAGGGATGGAGTTAGTAGCTGAGGAATGGAGTTTGGAGTGTGGGCTGAAAACAATGACTTTAATCGTCCCTATATTTAATTGGACAAGGAGATATGAGGGTAGGTGGCCAAAAACATGGTGAAGGAAGTAGGTGCCTTGAAGAAGGAAGGAAAGATACAGAAGCATAGCGGTGTAGGAAGAGAATTCCAGAGCTTAGGAGCTAGGTAGCTGAAGGCACCAATAGTAGAGCAATTAAAACTGGGGATGCACAGAGGACTGAATTGGAATTTGCAGATATCTCGGAGGATTGTAGGATTGGACAAGATTGCAATGTTCAGCAGTGAGGCTGTGGAGGGATTCATAAACAAAGATGAGAATTTCACCCACACCCTTCCCCTGATGCCAGATCCCCCTTTCAGCACCAAGTGCCTTTGAACAAGGGACCCCTCACCACCCCCCACTCTGCGCAGACCATAAGCAACCTGCACAGGATTGCATATCATGCTCCCTGTGTGGCAAAAAGCCTGTTCACCGCTGGGTTAATACCTGTGGTGGTAGGAAGAGGCCTTTATTTTGGCATCAATGGCTCATTTAAGGGCCTCAGTTGGCGGTGGGGTGGGAAGGCCATCCATGAGCCTTAATCATGGTGGTGGTGGGAAGTGGCAGTGTCCCCACACACTACCATTCCGTCTGATTAAATGCCCTCCCCACCTCCAAACTCCCCAAGGTGGGGTGCATAAAATACTACCCTATGTTTGAGATTTGTGATTTTTTTTCCCAGTTTCTCACTCTATGAAACATTGAGCCATATTTTGCGAGGAAAATAATGGTGCAGCTATTGGTGCTAATTGTCACCAATGTACAAATTGGATCTCAACTCTGGTGAACACACATGCACAGTTAAACACAGAAACCCAGAGGTTGCAGTGTGAGTTGCCCTGTTCCTTCAAAAGCTTCCCAAAACAGCATTTCATCATTTGACTCACCATTCTAATGTTTTGAATGTCGTGAAGTTGCTGTATGCCCCTCACAGAAATTATATAAGCTTGCCAAAAAAAGGCTAGGGCTTGACCATTCTAGTCTAAGTACCTTTTTAGCAGTGTAATAAGATTTTCCTACTGCCAAACAACATCGGCTCTCCAACACTGACAATTAATTTTTCAAGTACGGAATCTTATTCCTTCAGCTTTTAAGTATTTAGATATTTTAATAAAAGTTTTTCATTAACGGTTCTCCAAACTGATTGGCTAAGGAGTCACACAGTTGTTTACCTTGCTCACACAAGACTCAGATGGCTCGTAAAGGGTGCATGAGCTTTTGGGATGGTTGGCTAACAGCAACTTGCTTTGCAAAAGCCATTGAAAGTCTGTGGGCAAATGTAAGCCCAAACTTAACCATCATGGAAGTCAGTCTTCAGCCAATTTGATTTATTCCATGCCAAGGTAATTGAATACAGCAAAGGTATGGGCCCCAGCAACATCTCGGCTGCAGTGCTGAAAAATTATACTCCAGAACTAGCCACCTTCCTAGCTTAACTGTTCCAGCACAGCTGCAACACTGGCACCTACCCAGCTGTGTGGAAAATTTCCCAGGAATGCCTGTCCACAAAAAGCAGGTGAAATCTAATCCAGCCAATTATTGCCCCCATCATTCTACTTTCAATCATTAGCAAAGTGATGGAAGATATTGTTTACAGTGCAATCAAGTAGCTCTTACATCCACAGTAGTAAACTGCTCACCAAAGCTCAGTTTGGCTCCAGACCTCATCACCACCTTAATCCAAACAAGGACCAAAGAGTGGAATTCCAGAGGTGAGATGAGAGTAATTGTATATGACAGCAAGGTAAAATTTCACCGAGCGTGGCATCAAGGAATCCAGAAAAACTGGAGTCAGTGGGAATTGGGGGAAAATTCTCCACTGGTTAGAGACATACTGAGCACAAAGGAAATTGGTTGCAGTTGTTGAAGGCAAATCATCTCTGCCCCTGGAAATCACTGATAGAGTTCTTCAGGTTAGGGTCCCAGGTCCAATCATTTTAAGCTGCTTCATCAATGGCCTTTCCTCCATCAAATGATCAGAAATGGGGATGTTTGCTGATGATTGTACAATGTTCAGTTCTATTCACAACTCTTCAGACACTGAAGCAGTCCATGTCCATATGCAGCAAGACCTGGACAACATTCAAGCTTGGGCTGATAAGTGGCAAGTAACATTCGTGCCACTCAATTGACAGCCAATGACTCCAACAAGAAAAAATCTAACTATGTCCTCTTGACATTCAATGTCATTAGCATTGCTGAACCCCCCACCATCAACAACATGCCAGGAGTCACCATTGATCAGAAACTTAACTGGATCTGCCATATAAGTACTGTGGCAAGGAGTGGATCAGAGGCCGGGAATTCTGTGATGAGTAACTCACCTCCTGACTCCCCAAAGCTTGTGGCAACAGTCAGGAATGTGATGGAACACTCTCCACCTGCCTGGATGAGTGTAACTCCAACAACACTCAAGAAGCTCGACACCATCCAGGAAAAATCAGCCCACTTGATTGGCTCTTTTTCCACCACCTCAAACATTCACTCCTTCCACCACTGGTGCACAGTGGCAGCAGTGTGTACCATCTACAAGATGCACTGTGGCAACTCACCAAGGCTCCGTTGACGGCATCTTCTAAACCCACAACATTTAGTACCTTGAAGAATAAGGTCATTGGAACATCACCATCTACAAGTTCTCCTCTAAACCACACACCATTCTGCCGTGGAAATATATTTCTCTGGCTTCATTGTCACTTGGTCAAAATCCTGGAACTCATGCCTTAGCAGCACTGTCAGCGTATTAATTCCATAAAGGCTGCAGCCGTTAAAGAATGCTGTTCACCACCATCTTCTCAAGGGCAATTAGTGAAGGGCAAAACATTTTAGCCTTGCCAGCAATGCCCACATCCTATAAATGAATAAAAAAAGTTTCCCTGCTCAGAACAAAATTAGGCCCAAACAGTATTGACTTTTTATCATTATCAAATAATATTTATCACTATAGATTTGAATTTTCTAATATCTGAATAATTTCCCAGAGTTAATTTAAAATGTAGAGAATATAATCAGTGTTGAAATGCATTTGCTAAATTACTAGACACAGCAGAATATTTTTCTAAGGGAAAAATAATCAATAAATTCTATGAGTGATTTACTAAAACCATGGATTATGTATGGAAAAAATATTGAAAAGTATTTAAAGAAAAAGCATCTCTTTTCAAGGATTACGGGAAGAGCACATAATGGAAAAGAGGCTGCAATTTGAGACTTGCTATTACAACCAGGAGGAGCCGGTTTATGACAGAATCAATCAAAATGTTTCAGCTCCAGATACTGTATAGCTATAAACAGAGGATTTAGGATTTATTTGATTGTGGCTGTGAATGAAACTTAATTCTTCAACCAATAATCAGTTAATTCTAGCAGCTGCTTAAACCAACATAATTCTGGCTGAAATAATATCAGAGAGGCCAAAATTCTTGCATACATGCCAGGGCACACCTGCTGACCACCCCTGAGTTTGTGGAGTCAAGAGGAAGAGATTCCATTTGCACAACCCAAGCAGATGACCAGACCACTACTGGTGCATCTCAAATATCCGCCCACAGAATGCAGAGAAGTGTGCCAGCCCAAGAGATGGGTGAGTGTCAGAGCTCCCTAGAGAAGAAACAAGTCTTTCCCTCCCAGTTGTCTTTATTAGATAGAGAAAATATGATCCAAATTCTTGTTCAATCTTGACTTTGTCATGCATCCTTTAGCAAACTGGTAAGCCTGGTCTCACCAAGACACCTCTGAAGATAAAGTACACAGGAACTGGTGTTCAGAGAACCCGCTCACCTGTTCATCCTCTCAATCATCTATGGCCTTATAAGTGGCAGTTGGAGAATCTGTCCCTTAAAAGGTCCCACGGAAACTCCAATATTAAGCACAAACCCGCTGTGTCCCAGCCTTTCCGGGGCACTCCAGTTGAAGTTGCTGGAAGGACCAAGGATTTCCGGCCACAGAAGGACTAGAAATATGCAGCAGGCCCATCAGCATCAAAGCAAAAGAGAAGAGACACAAAGGTTTTGGCTGACGTTCTGCTCATGGCTTTGAAGGAGGGTATACAACTAAAATGATAACCAATGTTTTCACTTTTCATATTCTAGTATTTACTATTTTACTTCAGAGCTCAGCATTTTTATTTTATGTTTCATCTTCGTAATAATATCTGTGCTTGGGCATGTCAACAGTGCCTATTGGTTTAACAATATGCAGTGGGGTTCCATTTTAGCATTTGACAGGAAAATTCCAGGCTGCCAAATGGTTTTTGTTGAATACATAGAAGTTTCAACATCTCATTCCCAGCGAGATGTCGTGTATTTGGTAATGCAAACTTTAAAATTAATGATTTGGACTTACTAGCCATTTAATGATTTGGACAGGTCATTCTGACACTAGATGATGAGGACAATATCATATACTCATTGGATCTCTACAAAAGCATCTCAGCTAGTCCCAGTCCCCAACCCTTCCCCTACTTAAGGGCACCTCCCTGCCTGGCCTTAATTTTGAGGTGGGCAGGAGGAGTTCAGGGGCAGGGCGAAACCTGGCAGATCAGCTTGCTCGAGCCTTTGGAGGATGGAGGCACCATGGAGACCCTTTCCAACAGAATGCCCAGTTCCTGATGTAGATGTGTGGAGGCTTGCACTCCATTGCAGTTTCCATGGACAAGATTTCGCAATGACTACATGGGAGGGGGATAGAGCGCCTCGATTTATATCCAGGTGCTCGCTCTCCTCAAGGAGTCAGGGAGGGCTTGTTGGGCACCCAAAGGGAAGAGGAGCAGCAGGCGGACACCCCTGGGACCTCCACTCAGCACTCTCAGAGGGTTCGTGGGCTTTCAGATTCCCCTTTGCCTGTGACTCCACCCACTTCAGCCTCTGTGACTGCAGAGGGTGAAGCGCACCAGAGCAGGAGACTCAAAGCAAGCCATGTCCCTTCCAGGCCTCGAGGACACAGAGAACACCCACCAAAGTCAACAAGAACAACAGGGCATAATGGTCAGCAGGCTGCCTCAACCCCTGCTGCGGATGACAGCATGGCACCTACAGCAGTGGTAGGCAAAGAGAAATGAAGACATTCTGTTGTCACATGTGGTTACACAGGCTCACTGTCATTATTCAATGTTGATACACACTTGTAAATATATGGCCACTTGCACTTTTAGAAGGTCTAATGTGTTTTCATTGCATTTCCTAGTCATTTCCTATGCATACCCTTTATATTCAGGAGGACAACCCAGGCTGGGTCTATGTGCCCTGGAAACATGTGTGAACAAGGAGGATTTGATCTTTGCCAGGGCCCTTGCCAGCCACATGTGTGAGAAGTCTCTCAGGCAAGCTGCTCCTTTGCCATTGACACCCTTCTCGATTCCCAAGCCTTTGCTTCAGCAAAACTATATGCTGGGGTTTCCCTTCAGTTGTCCAGTTGAGCTAACCTGTGGCTCTGCCCACTCGATGACCCAACTCCCATGCAGCATCTCAACATCTCCACCATGAGGCACTGGATACTTGTGAGTGGCCATGGTGCGAATCACTTTTGGGACACAGCCCAATATCTTTCACCCTCCCCCCGTTACCCACACTCACCCCCCGTAACCACTGACCCTCCTTGTGTAACCTTGTGTAACTTTTGACCTTCCCACAGTCACCTTTGAAGTGCCGCCCCTCCCCATCACCCTTTGTCCAGTGCAGGTTAACATTAACCTCCCCTTCCTTCCCAAGAAACCCACACTAGTAACTGTAGAGATATCACCCCCTTGACCTGCCAACCCCCAGTATCCACTTTTATTTCCATCTGCCCTCCAACAACCATCAGCCCCCTTCACACACCATCGCAGGACCCCCACCCTCCCACACTACAGGAGCCCACTGACCCCTTTAGCCTTCACCATCTCTTCATATCACCAATTCCCTTAGTTTGCCTCCCAGGACTCAGCAGTAGACACCATAAGCCCCTCCCTCTGAACCCTTTCCTCATGCCACTGCCCATTCACACCTGTGCATACACACACACGCCCCCATTGCCCATTCACACCTGCACACAAGCCCCCCCCCACAACTGCTCATTCACATCTGTACACACATTGCCAGTACTGCTGGAGAGTCCACCCGAGCGATGGCCTACCTAACGGAAAGACCATGTGATGCTCAGGGAACCACCAGCTTCAGATTCCTCCATCTTTTCCAACATCCAAGAGCTGTTCCAAGCCTCCATCCAGGTAAGTCCTGACAAGTGCAGGCCACGTTGGTCTGGCCATGTTCCAGACCACCATGGGGGAAGGGGTAAAATTCCAGTTAGGGGTTAATTTGAATCCTGTCAATGAGATGCAAAAGGCCTTCCTGATGGTCTGTAGCAGGATTGGTGACACGCCATTATCTGGCCACAACAGTTGGGACTGCAAGCCCCCGTTGTCAAGTACTACTGTCGGGATGCTGTGATCTGTGGGAATGCATTCCCCATAACTCTTCAGGTGGTGGGGGCAGGAAACCCTGCTATCTGAAAATGTCTACTTTATGCCTCTGCTTTTAAAGCCCAGCTCCTTATTAACCACTTTGTCCTGCCATCTTCAACAGCTTGAGCACATATATCCTGAGGTCCTGCTGCTCCTCGCCCCTTTAGGATTGTATCCTTTTATACTGCCTCCTTTCTCTTCCTACTAAAATGTATCACTTCACATTTCCCTGCATTAAATTTCATCTGCTACTTGTCTGCCATACCAGCAGCTTGTCCTCTTGAAGTCTCTAACTACTCTCCTCATAGTTCAAAATATGCCCAAGTTTTTGTGTCATCAATAAATTTTGAAATTGTTTCCTGCACACCGTGATTTAGGTTATTAATATTGATCAAGAAATGCAATGGTTCTAGAAGTAATTCCTGGAGAATGCCACTCTACATCTTGCTTCAGTCCACTATTCTGTTTCCTATCACTCTGGCACGTATCCATGCTGCCATTGTCCCTTAAATTTCATAGCCTCTAATTTTGCTAACAAGCCTGTTAGGTGGCATTTTATTGAACGCCTTTTGGAAGTCTGTGTACACCACATCAACCGCTTTACCCTCATCAACCCTCTCTGTCACCTCATCAAAAGCTCAAGCAAGTTAGTTAAACAGGGTTTCATTTGTTCATTAAAGGGTGAGGGCATTTCATAAATCAGCTTCTGACAAATAAGTGGAGAAATAAAAATAAGTATTGATAGTCTTTCTGTATTCACATCAAAGAAATGAATGAACATTTTTGTTAATGACAAGTCCATTAATGGCATAGGCTGTAGTCTACTAAAGTCATGTATTTTTACACTTTGTAACACGATAGTTATTTAATCAATGGAAATCAAATATAACAGCTGCAGTTGAGGGTCAGTCAAATACTAACAAATGGCCAGGTGTGCACTAATGGTGACTTACATACACTAGTAAATCTGAAACAGGAAGCTTGCTGACTACGGAATGAGTTAATAAAGTGCATTCATCACTAATTAATGTAGACTTTTGAACGATCCACTGCCTGGACAAAGACAGGGCAATGGAATATAAATTTTAGTAGTCATTTGTATCCAGTGCTGTACTGAGATTCTATCTTTTGGCATGCCTTGAAGGATGCAGAGAAATTCAACCTTGCACTTGGAATAAATTCACAGTTCTAATGAATACAGTTGTGTTTCAAAGATTTAATCTAAAAGTCCAATTTGATCCAGGTCTAAGGCTTTTCAGATATTTCCTTGTAAGTGCCTAGGTCAATTAATTTCTCAT
This sequence comes from Carcharodon carcharias, assembly GCF_017639515.1. Taxonomy (NCBI): domain Eukaryota; kingdom Metazoa; phylum Chordata; class Chondrichthyes; order Lamniformes; family Lamnidae; genus Carcharodon; species Carcharodon carcharias. The sequence continues at coordinate 33,531,364 of NC_054470.1, forward strand.
TTAATTCAGATTTGTTCTGGAAGGTGCAATTTTGTGGGAGAATTTTCTGCCCGTCAGGCAGGCTGCCCGGGAGTGGGAGCGGGTGCGGAACCAATCGCTGCCCACGATCGGCTGGCCTTAATTGGTCCACCCAGTGTGATGTGTGCCCGGTAGCGCTCAGAGCTGCCTGTGTGGGTGGGGTGAGGAGGGAGAGCCGGAGCCTGCGCTGTGCACGAAAGAGCACGAACATTTCCCTGAGGCACGGATTAAGTTCAGTGTTAAAGATGGAAAAATAAAATTATTCCGATATGTCCCCTCATGTCACATGAGTTGGGAATTGTTTATGAATTTTCATAAAAAATTTTTACTTAACTAATAAACCCTTCATGAAGCCTCATTGCGCCAGTGGATGAGGTTTCATGAAAAATGTGAAGACTGCCTGGGCTCTTCACCTGCCACCAATCCTAAGGTTGGACGGGCAACCCTGTCTATTTCTTTAATCGGTTTATTAATGGCCTTGACAGGCCTTTGATAGTTCGGCGGGTGTGCAGCTGACTCCGGTGCGCGCCCACTGAACAGAAGATCAGAATGACGCAAGGTGACATCAGGACACACGCCCAATGTCACCGTGCGTCATTTTACACATCGGCGTGCGGGGCCCACCCCCACACCAAACAGAAGATTCTGCCCTATGTTTTTGAACACCTCGGACTGTATTACAATAATCAGAACATGAAGGAATCTGAATTGGGTTTCAAATCAGACCCACGAAAATGGAGGTCTGAATCAGGAATCAACCAGATTCATCTAAAATTTTTCAATAGTCTTTTTTATGGACTTGATTTCCCAGACAGATTTTTCATAAGAAACATCAAACTTTATTTACACGCTGCAGCAGCAGTTACATCAAGTTCCACAACTAAAAGAAGAACTCCCACTCTAAGATTCCCCACGCTTAGAGCTGATTCGTTCACACTGTCACGTGATACTATACAATGCAATACGTCTTAAAGCTACAATTGCTACATTCCTTAAAGCTATAATTCAAACAAAAACTTATCAGTATCATGGAATATTTCATTGTTGTACCCAGATTAAAATTAGACCTTGATCTTTGAGGAGGGAAATCAGGAAGCACTTTTTCACATAAATGGTTATGGAAATCTGGAAATTTCGAACCTTAAGATGTTGTGGATATTCAGCCATTTGGAATTTCCCAGGCTGAAATCATCAATTTTTTTGTTAGGTAAAGGTATCAAGGGACATAGGGCAAAGATGGATAAATGGAGTTGGCATATAGGTCAACAATGATCTAATAGAATGGCAAAACAGGATTGATAGGTTGAATGTTGTTTCTGTCTTCATATGTTCCTGCTACTGGCCTGAAATTCCTCAGGGCCAGCATGATCCTGGGGCAGAAGTTTGGCAGAGCATGATGGGCAGGGCTGGGAAATTTGATGGGACTCAGTAATGATGGACAGTTCAGCATAAGCCTCCTGCAGGGACAGGGAAGAGTGGAAGTTCCATCCTCCCTTTGAACATCTGATGTTAAAGTAAAAGAAGGAAAGAATCAGCAAGATGGTGTCACTCACAGGATTTCTTGCTGGTTTTGCCTTTCCTAACCTGATAATTCTGGATGTTTTCAAGATATCGACATTCAGTATAGTATAACAGTGGAATTGTGACCAGGCCAATACCCAGAAAAATACCTTGAAAAATTTCAAACCATATTGAGCTTACTGGACCACAGAAAGACTGACAAACCGTTTCAGCCTGAAATGTACTTTTCCACGGGCTTCGGCTCCATTAGTGCTCCCCGGTGGCTGTAACGTGGCAGAATGGAGGCTCCTGTGGCCTTCAACAGGACATGGTCAGCCGTGACAGTCTGGCCCAACTTGCTTTCTGGTATCAGGGTGGATGTTAGTTCAAGGCCTCACTATGATATAGAATTGTAGTCATCATGAGTAAGGGCATCATGTTCCAATCCATATCCATACACTGTCTCAGCCTGTCCAAGGTGGGGTCAAAGTGGTTGAGCTCAGATCCTGCATGACCCCAGTATGTGCATCGCTGAGACACGGTGTTACAAAATCCTGCACCGAGAGATTCAGCCATTGAGATAACCATTCACTCCATGGGCCAGCATTTTACGTTCCACGGGTGTATGCACATCTGACCTAACCAGCCGTATGAGATGACGTGGGTGAGTGTCCTGATGTCATTGTGCACTCAAGCGATATCTCGCTTGGCGAGTGTGCTTGGCAGTCAGAAGCACGCCGGCCGACAATTAAGCAAGCAAATAAGTCCATTAAGGAGGCAATTGAAAGTGATTTTTTATGATCCATCCACTTTTATGGTTGGCGGACAAGCCAATCGGCCAGGCGGCCTTTACATTTTTGCTCAAACCTCGATCCAGGGCCGGATGAAATCCCTGTGGGGAAATAAAATAGAAAGAGATATCAGGGGATTGTTTTTTTATGAGGTATGCATTCAGGTGCTTGATTGTGCTGCTTATTTTGCAGCGTTTTTTTTGTGGTTCAGTTAATTCTGTGGAGATCTGCAGCTCCCTGAGGCAGCTGTCTGCCTTCAGGGAGCTCAGTGGAAGCGCTTACCAGCACCCGCAGTGATGCCAGCGACTGTCCTCTTCTCGCCCTCACCTGCAGTGCTGAGCTTTTCTCTGGGTGTGTTTTATGCTGACTGGCTGATAATTGGCCAGCTAGTGTGAAATCACAGTCAGGGGCATGCTGTTCTGTCCACTCCCGCACCCGACGAGTGAAAAATTAAGGCCCATGGTTGACATGCACAAGAACCACATACAAGTTGGCAATTGAACTCCATCATATTACTGCACAGCTTTTGGAAGTTTACAAGCAAGCAATTCAATAGATTTAGCAATTGCTGATGCATAGAAATATTTTTTATTTTAAACACAGAACCCCAGCGTGAACTAGACTTTCATTTTGTCACCAATTAAATCAATGAAATTAAACTCAGGTAATTACTGTAAAAGGAAAATTATCTGCAATGTCATTTTTAAAGGGGTTAAAATTCTATGCTTCCAACTCTGTCTTCCAGCAGAGCTAGGACATGAGCTGGCTCTTCAGCTAGCTCTTCCCTTGCTCTTTCTTGCTACTTCCACCTAGCCTTGCCCACATGCTTGGTGAATCTCCCAGAGCATGTAAGTCATTTTTTTAAATTCATTCATGGGATGTTGGCTTCGCTGACTGGGCCAGCATTTATTGCCCATCCCTAATTGCCCTTGAGGAGGTGCTGGTGAGCTTCGTTCTTGAACTAATGAAATCCACGTGATGTGCATACACCCACAGTGCTGTTAGGAAAGGAGTTCCAGGACTTTGACCCAGCCACAGTGAAGGAACGGTGATAAATTTCCAAGTCAGGATGGTGAGTGACTTGGAGGGGAACTTCCATGTGAGATACTGATTTCTTGTGCTGATGTTTTGCATAGTAAGAGCAAGTGACGGTGTGTTGCCATTTGGCTTTTCCTCCCAGTCTGTATGGCCCAACTGACCAAGTCATCTAACTGAAGAGGCATAATTGTTAGGGATATAGCTTTGTAGGCAAGCACCAAAGATTAGTGGCAATGCGATCCCACAGAAACAAGACAGGGTGGTACTGAATTCTTCTTCCTCAAGTTGTAGATCGGCAGGGGTCATGCTCAGGGTGTCATTGCATAAGTGTGTGACTCAAAGAGTGAACTAGAGGAACAGGAGATGCTAACACACACTGCTGTGCTAGGCTTCCAACCTCATCACCTCTGACCCTGACTGCTGTGTGTCTTTCTATGATGTCTCTTCCATTAGCAAGTGTGCTTGCAGTTTTGTGGGACCTCCTCCTGTTCTAGTGTCTCCCTCCTACTGTATGCTAGCTTTTTCTGCATGGGTAGGAGCAAGTTAATACGTCCTGTGCATAATAGTTTTAAATCCAACCATTCATGAACCAACTTACTATAATGCATATTATGATAGGACAATGGAGCCTATATGTCCAGGGGAGGAGAAGTACCTGTAGGGCAGCTTTTGAGTGTGTGAGTGAAATCAGAAATAAATTACCGTGATATATTCCCTACTGATTTATGGAGAGCCATGGAATACTGGAAAGAGGAATATTGGTCATGCTGAGGTTTGGGTTGATCCTGCAGGGTGTACAGAAAGTATGAGAGATGGGAAGGATGGGAGTTACCTTATAACTCCGTGTGAAATTCAGCTTCTATTGGTACTGCTGCCACATATTGAAGAAAACTGAATTCACATGTTGTCTTCTGTTATAGGGTTGGCTGAGTTGTACTGCAGACACTTCTTGGGTGGAAACATTAAGAGCGCGATTTTCCGCAACTGCCTGCTGCTGGGATCTTGCGGTCCCACCGCAAGTCAATGGACTTCTGACTAGGGCGCCGCCTCACCCATGGCTGGTCCTGCCAGCAACAGGGCCAGAAAATCCCGGCCTAAGTTTATTTACAATATACTGAGCAGCAACAACATGTGTGCTTTCAACTCTAACTCTATCTCTCCGCTGACTGCTGAGGAAGAAGCAGCAAGTGGCCAAGGGACATAACGAGTTGTGAGAGCAGTGGCAGCTTTTGAGGATGTGAGTGCAAGTGGAAAGAAAGTGCATGGATGTCTGCACTACTGGTCACCCATGCACACCGGGAAGAAAAGGATTGACAATACTGAGGCAAAGGAAGAGTCCTCCAAACCTCTGCAGAAAGTCTCAGAGATGAAAAGATAGTCTAATCTTGTCATTTCTGGTATGATCATTAAGTTTCTTTCTGCACTTCACAGCTCCAAGAAATAATTCTAATCACATTTCTAGATTCTGTGTCCTCTAGTCATGCCCATTCACTAATTTGCCATGGGGTGCTCTTATCCATTAGGAAGAGGATATCTCTTCTATTGTACTTGATACATCAGCATCTCCATCAAAAGCTTAGGGCCCTGCTGAAATTTTTTGTTACAAAAACGTACAGCATTAAATCTGGAGAAACCCACAGGATATTCCCAGCACAGGTCAATGCTGGGAATTATAAATTTGGCAGCTTGGAATTATAATGATACTCAAGTGAAAACCAGTGTCCACAACGCACTCAAAAAATGAATTGACAATGATCATAGATTAAACAATTTAAAAAACCTTTGTTAAATTATGTGACTAAAATTAGATTAGTGCTTTTTGGACATTTAAATTGGAAATATTTTCTAATTATTAACACGGTGACAAATAAATTGAACAATACTCGATTGATTGTGGATTGAGAACCAATATTGTAATTGATCAATCTAAAAAATGCATAATCTTTTCCTCTAATGTGTTTGCACATTCTCTACAAATCCCTAATGTAAGTCAAATGTCAGCTGTGACTCAGTTGGCAGCACTCTCACCCCTGAGTCACAAGGTTCTGAGTTCAAGTTGCACTCCAGGACTTCAAAATTAAGGCTGACAGTCCAGTGCAGGATGGAGTGCTGCACTGTTGGAAATACCATCTTCTGGATGAGACATTAAACCAAGGTCCCACTTGGCTGCTGCATTTCTTCCATTCCAACAATGTCTTCACTTCAAAAGTACTTAATTGGCTGTAAAGCACTTTGAGACATCTTAGGTGGCCATGCAAAGTGCTATATAAATGCACATCTTTCTTTATAACTGGTTCCTTCCCCAGGATGGCACACTAGAGAAAATAGCAGCAACACCAGTGAGGATCAGGCATCACAAGCACATTATGTTGAACCCGCAGCAAATTAACATTTAAAAATGCTCTTAACCCATGAGCATGCATCTTTTTTAGTGCACACAAGTAACATTAAGCTCTGTGTTTCCTGCAAGATGTTAAAATTGAAGTTATTCTGAATGTACCAGCAGTAATGTTGCGGCACCACTTGTTAAGGTGTTAATCATGCATTTAATGAGGGGAAATGTGTAATACTTTGCAAATACTGACCAACTCTCAAGCTTCTAATGCTTTTCACTATAATTTTCTTAGCTTGAAGTCTGTGAAACCCACTGAGGTAACTTTGACTTTGTGCCTAAGTGTTAAACAGGTGGTAATAAATTGAAAACTGCTTTTTCATCTCCTGATTTTTATTTTCAATGTCTCAAATGAGCTGTCACTTTCTTTATAGGACCGCAATGCAAATAAAAATGTAAGAAATAGAAGCAGGAGTGGGTCATTCGGCCCCTCAAGCTTGCTCCGCCATTCCATAAGATTTTCAAGCTCAATTCGACTTTCCTGCTCTATCCCCATATCCCTTGATTCCCTTAGAGTCCAAAAATACCAGGGTCTTAGCCTTCGGGGCGAGGAAACAGGAGAAGCACTAAGGCCTGTGATTTCTCTCTCAGGCCCTGGTGTTTCTCCTGACCTGGGCTCCGAAGGCCCTCTTCTTAAATAAAAAAGACCTTCTCCTGGGCTGTCACCGGGAGGTCACCTGTATTCAACTGGCAGCCTCCTCACATGGCGGGGGTTGATCCACCATCAGCAAAATGCTGTCAGCCTGGTAAAGTGGCCCTTAATAGGTTATTTGAATATTTAAATTTGCTTCCTGCTTCTTTGAAGCCTATCTGAGGCCGGTCCTGCCATAAATAAGACTCTCCTATGGTGAGACGTGGGACCACATTTTCACTACCAAAGCAGGTAGCTTGAGACAGGAAATTTCCCATCTCGACAGACCCGCCTCAGTAGAAAGTGCTTCATCAATTTCCTCTCTGGAAGGAAGGGTGCAGGAGTGGGATAGAGCCAGGCCCACCAGGCCTGGAAGCAGATCAGAAGTGGCTGCAGAGAATGCCAAATGCTGAGATGGGCTGGTGAAAGGGTTTGCCTCAGTTCTCTGGGACTTTGTTTTATTAAATTTTACACCCTCTAGCCCTCACCCCTCACAACCCATCACACCTCTTCCACTCAATCCCCATACTACCTCCATGCCCCTCATACCCTCCATGACAACTTATTCCCCCACTTGCCCCAATGGCTTCTTATAGCCCCCATGTCAAAATAATGCCAACCCACTCAACACCCATGGACCTTACACCCTCCATACCAACTAACCCAGCATCCACCATGGGCAGGCCTCAGGAACCAGGTAGAGAAGAAATAAAATAACTTTCTAAAATTGTAATACAGCCTTCACTATATTAAAAAAAAATCCCATAATGAGAGCCCATTAAAACCTTAAATCTACTTAAGTGATTAATGTGTTACAAGAACAAACTTCTATTCATAACCCCACATCAAAGAGAACTAATCCTTTAATAACCTCTTTAAACTGTCAATTAAATTGTGAACTAAGAGCCTCCTGCTGAGATAATTAAAGCTTGTGGAAATCAGCCAAGCATTCATAAAGAGCCATTAGGGAAAGGTCAACAAACAGCTATTGTAAATGCTAGAGAAAAGGTTTTCTAACAGTCACTAACAGTGGCAGCCAGTTCTTTTTTTTAAGAGCTGGGTATTTAAATAACTTCACATATACAAACCTTCTTCATCTTTCAAGAGCCTTTACACAAATTTGTAACTCCATAAATTTATAACTCACAATCTGTGGGTTAAGAATTTTGCTATAGCCAAAATGGGGTCTGTTTGTACTCAGCACTTAGTTTAAAAGTCCCTGCTGAGTTTGGGTTTCCCTCATGTGTGAAGCACACCCTGTCTCCTTTCTTCTACCAGCACAAACGGAAAATGTCAGAAATGTGGGTTGGGATTTCTGCGTCCAGCTCCTACCTGCCATTTTGGAAGCTCTGTGGAGCCTCCATGACTCTGAAGATCCAGGCAATGATCAGGGAGTAGATCTACTTTGGTTCCACTTGATTTTACCATACAAACATACCGTGATCCCGCCTCAGGTGACAAAATCCTTCCTATTACTTCCTCTGGTGAGGGGGCAAAGAACAACAGGCCACAACCATGGAATTGGAGCTAGGCCATTAAGGGTGATGTCAAGAAGCACTTCTTCAGATAAAGAGTCGGGGAAAATCTGGAACCCAGTCCCACAAAAAAGCTTTTGAGGCTAGGTTAATTGAAAGTATTAATACTGAGATTAATCAATATTTGTTAAGCAAGGGTGTTAAGGATTAGCCAAGGCCGCTAAATGGAACTAAAATACAAATCAGCTAGGATCTAATTGAATGGCACAACAGGTTCAATCTGCTGAATCCTGTCCTATGTTTTTATGTTTGTTCCTATTTTCCTAGATACACTCATCCTATTGGGAAAATGCCATTAAAATAAAGGGCTAATGTTGCAGAAAAACACTTCATTCAAAATTTGACAACTTTCTCTCTTTGGACCAACTGATCTCTAGCTTCTCATTGACTAGTGGGATGTCACTCTGAGGCTATACTGGCAGGGTGCATGCCCTAGTCATGCTGATACAGCCATGGATGCCTGTGACCTTTACATAAATGATGCCACCTCCACCAGCCCCCGTAAAATGTGAGACAAGGCGGAGGTGGGTGGGAAGGCAGCAGGAAGGCTACATGTTTCATTTTACCAGCCCCTCTGCCTTCAAACATGGTGGTGGAGGAGCGTAAAATTCAGCCCAATGGGATTGGCTGGCCAACAATTAGCACAAGGACAGCCACTTATTGATCCAATCTTGGGATAACCTATCATATTGCAAAATAGAACCAACTGTTATGTTATTAATTGCTTAAAGTCAGCTCTACTCAGAAAGATCTACAGGAAATAACAGTACATTAAGAATGATTAATTACAGCTATAAATAGCTCCATAATAAAATTAAAAGTTGCTTATTGTATTCCTCATCATACTGAACAGGAACAAGTATTTCTTATCTGTGTTCTTTTATCTGCTGATCTCTAGTGGGTAAACTTTTTCCATTTATGCAATGTGTTTTTGATACTTTCTCTGCCCAATATATTCATGACTGTAGTGAAGTTTTTTTTTTAAAAAAGCATATATACCTAGCTATAACAGTTATCATGTAATAGCCATCAGTTTTTGATCAGTGCTGTAGAGACCAGGTCATCAACTCAGCTGTCCAGTCAGCTGCCAGAGTGCAGCTAAGTGAAATGCAAGGTCATGGGGGAAAATGGAAGGATTTGATACTCCATTAAAAGCTACAAAATAAAATTCTTCAACTTTCTATCTCTCATTAATATAGCTAACAAACTAAACTCTCTATTAATTCATACGAGTATGCAAAAAAGGAACAGAGGTAGGCCATTCAGCCCTCAAGCCTGCCCTGCCATTCAATAAGATCATGGATGATCTGTTTGTGTTTTGAATTCCACATTCCCATCTATCCCCATAACCTCTGATTCCCTTGCCTAACAAGAATCTATCTACTTCTGCCTTAAAAATATTCACTGACCCCACCTCCACCACCTTCTGAGGCACAGTGTTCTAAAGTCACACATCCCTCAGGGAGAAAAAAAATTCTCCTCATCTCTGTCCTAAAAGGGTGACCCCTAATTTTAAAACAGTAACTCTTTGTTCTGGACTCACCCACAAGAGGAAACATATTTTCCACATCCACCTTGTCAAAACCATTCAGGATCTTGTATATTTCAATCAAGTCACCCCTCACTCTTCTAAACTCCAGCAGAAACAAGTCCAGTCTGTCCAATCTTTCCTCAACCCACTCATTCCAGGTATCAAGCTAGTAAAGCTCCTCTGAACTGCCTCCAACACATTTACATCCTTCCTTAAATAAGGAGACCAAAATTGCACACAGTATCTGAGATGTGGTCTCACCAATGCCCGGGATAACTGAAGCATAACATCCTTACTTTTATAAAAATAAAATACTGCGGATGCTGGAAATCTGAAACAAAAATGAAACATGCTGGAAAAGCTCAGCAGGTCCAACAGCATCTGTGGAGAGAAAAACAAAGCCAACGTTTTGAGTCCAGATGACTCTTCTTCAGAGCCTTCTCTTCTTATTTTTATGTTCAGTTCCCCTTGTAATAAATGATAGCACTCCATTAGCCTTCTTAATTACTTGCTGTGTCTGGATACTAACTTTTTGTGACTCATGCACTAGAACAACTTGATCCCTCTGCACCTCAGAATTCTGCAGTCGTCCTTCATTTAAGTGATACTCTGCTTTTACATTCTTCCTTGTTTACTCTTCCTGCCAAAGTGAACAAATTCACATTTTTCCACATTATACTCCATCTGCCAGATTTATGCCCACCCACTGGGCAGAAATTTCCATAAATGAGACTAAGAGCGGCAGTGGGAGGTTTCAGCAGCGCCGACCCTGTTGTCCATAATGGCGGCAACTTGCGCCCAATTCAGCCCTTGGAGTCTCATTAATTATGCAAAGGCACGCATTGATCTGAATCACCTGGCAGGTCGGGAGTTGATTCGTGCGGCTGCCATCAGCTGGTGGGTTCAAAGGTCCGGGCGCCATTCTTAAGAGCCAGTGCAACACAATCTCACCCTCTCCAGCCCACCAGCGATGTCTGGCAGCGAGAAGAGGAAGGTCAAGAACCTGAACAGCAAGGCAGCACCCCGCTTCACCCACCAGGCCTCGATCAGAGGGGTGCAGGCATACAGGCAAGTGCTCTCTCCCAGGATGGCTGCAGGAAGCACAGCAGCCCCACCTCTCCGCCTGGGAGGCCATCGCGGAGCAGGCTGGCACCCGGGCCTGAAATGCCACCCAGTGCAGGAAGAGGATGAATGATCTCATCCGCTCTGCCAGAGTAATTCATCTTTCAACTCCTTCCAATATCAAACTCTCATCACGGCATCATGCACTCAAAGGGCTACTCTCTTCAGGGATCTCACACAACCATTAGCGGGGGATACATATCAACACTCATTCTCTCACCGAGACTTTCACATCAACACCTTCCCATCCGTCATGTTGCTCACATTCCATCCTCTGGCCCTTCTGGGGAGGGTTCACCACACAAAGGGAACCTGCATCTCACCCAACCTCTGCTCCATCCCTTCTCATCACCTGCCTTTCTTTCTTCTTCATACTGGCCAAGCCGGCGCACAACAAGAACGAGAGAGCACAGACCGGGGGCAGGGACAGCCAATATCATCACCCTCACTGAGTTTGAGGAGGCTGCAGCTGAACTGGCTGAGGAGGACAGGATCATTCCTGTGGGGAAGGGGAAATCAGCCTCTCCCAGCAACCTAGTACGATCACAGCTCCATCATTTCATCAAATCCTGACAATCACAATGAGTCACATGTAGTCTTATCTAGCTCATGCTCATTAACTGAAATTTTATTGTCTATTTTTTAGGCATCAGCAGATCGAGGCCCCCAAGCCAGTCCAGCACCAGCATGAGCCCCTAGACTTCATCCAAGGAGAAAGCTCCGGAAGAGCCATCACAGCACTCACACACACCCTCCACCAGCTCAGAGACACACAGGTCAGTGGGGCACTTATGTAGATTAGGCTTGGCCTCACTTTCTGGGGAACATCTCACTGACATGTCCCTGTGGCTGTCAGGGACAGGGACAGCCCAGGTCTCTGGCACTCAGAAGCTGCTTGAGATCAGCCACCCACTCGGTCCAAGTCAGATGATGAGCCTCTGGAAGCGGCCGCCAAATCTATGCTGGAGATGCAATGACAGGCGGCGGAACATCAGGCAGAGATTCGACAGTCACTCAACAGACTAGAGCGAATGATGGAGGAGTCTGTCCGTGTTCTGTCTGATATTGTGGCTCCAACATACGAGCACCTCAAGGTCACCATGGGAAGGCTGGCGACCACCATGGAGACCTTGCTCCAGCAGCTCTTGCCGGATTTGCGTTCGGCCCTGCACTCCATGGCCACACAGTCTGGTGGGCACCATCAAGATGCAGGCGACATGGGGACAAGGCCCCTTGACTTCCCTCCAGGTGCACCATCTCCTGCAGGAGTCAGGGCGGGACCCTCGATCACCCACAGCGAGGATGAGCATCAGTCAGAAATCCCGGGGGCCTCCTCTTAGGACACTCCAAGGGTGTGCAGCCGCTCACAGCCCCCTCTGCCCATGACCCCATCCACTCCAGCTTCTTAGGCCACCGAGGACACTTCTGCCCCTGAACAGCCTACCCTTATCAGGCCAGGGCCCTCCAGGCCTCGGGCCACCAGAGAACGTCCACCAAGGTCATCACAGACATCAGGATGTAGCAATCAGCAGTCCGTCTGCACCTCAGCTGCAGGTATCAGGGCTGCACACAGGCATAGCACTGAAGTTAGGTAAGTTAAGAAAAACTGATATCGCTTTTGGGTCACAGGTGTGCTAGACATGTTAATAAATTGCACTTTTGTGAATACATTTGATGTTTATGTGAATGTTCCTGTCAACTGAAGGTGTTGTGATTTTGTACTTTGGAATCCTCTTATGTCGAGGTTTAGCCTTCCTCCCACTCAGTGATAGTGTCCCACTGGGAGATTCACATTCCTGTGATGTCAACCTCAGTTGAACTAATATCCGCATCCCTTGTGAGATGTCAGGGAGATGTGTTTAAATCTTTATTTGAAGTGTGTGATGTAAGCATTTCTAACCCTTCTTCCTCAAAGAACACAACTGAGTGAGGGCAACTCATCAGCATTGATATTCTAGTGGCACTTGTGTCTCCTCAGTGATAGTGACAGAAGAAAAGACATGCACGGGAGGAGGAGATCCCCAGGCACGTCCACATCTCAGCTGCAGCAGTGTTTGCATCATTATATGACGGCGAAGGCTTCAAGTCTTCTCCTGCATCGCTCCTGTTCTTATGTGGGCTTTCAGTTCCCAGGGTGAGCTCACTCACGGGGCCCCATGGACCAAAGCAAAGGTCGTGGCTCGGCAATTCATAAGGCAAGTGTGAACACAGGACTTGTTCTCACTACAAGTCGGTGGACATCACCTGAGATGAAAGAAAATGGCATTGAGGGCTAGGAGAGATGTGGCCATACTCCCTCACTTGACTTTACTCTTCCTGGAACCTGTCAGTGATAACATATCATGGGCACACATCCCACATCTTCTGTCCTCCATTGCATGATCACACTCATACTGACCCACAACAGCCTCCTGAGGTTCCTGGGCCTCTGAATCTTTATCATCCAATGGGCTCACGTCCTCCTCCAGTTCAGTCTCTGGCAGGGAGTCACATCTTTGCATTACCAGATTGTGAAGGGCACAACACACTGCGATGATGCGGGAAACCCTGTCAGAAGTGTATTGGAGTGAGCCACATGAGAGTTCCAAGCATCTGAAACACATCTTCAGAAGCCCTATGGTCTGCTCTATGAAGGAGACTGTGGAGCTCTGAGCAGTGTTGTTCCTCTGCTTTGAAAGACTCTGAGGGTGACACACCAGTGTCATCAGCCAGCATTTCTGTGGGCACCCCTTATCCCCAAGCAGCCATCCCTGAAGATGTATGGCCCCTCGATAAACCTCAGGCACCTGGGAGTGACTCAGATGTAGGAGTCATGGCAACTCCCAGGGTATTGTGCACAAAAGTGCAGTATGTGCTTGTGGTGATCACACACCAGTTGTATATTGATGGAATGATAGCCTTTGTGGTTTATAAACATTCAGGCCTGCTGCCATGGAGCCTGTATAGCCACATGGGTGCAGTCTATTGCACCCTGTACTCCTGGGAAGCCTGAGATGGTGGCGAAGCCAGGAAATCTCACAGCCTGGCTATCTTCGTCCAGAGCAAACCTGACATAACGATGGGCCTTACTGTAAGGGACATCTGTGACCTCCTTCATGCATCGATGTGTTGCGGACTGAGAGATGCCACACAGGTTGCCTGTTGATCCTTGGAAAGAACCAGAGGCCAAGAAATTGAGTGCAGCTGTCACCTTCAAAGACACCGACAGGGGATACCCTCCAACTCCACATGGTGTCAGGTCTTCAGGATGAATTTGGCATGTGTGATGCACCAGAGATCGGGACAAGCACAGATGTGCACGGCATTGCCTCACACCCATTTGTAAATAGGAGATTCTTCTATGATAAACTTTAGGTCTGGCGAGTTGCCCCCATTGTCTGGGTCTCTCCTGACCCTCCTGTTCATGCTCTGGCTCCGCTCTACCATGTCCCTCCTGCTAGAGCTGCGTGCGGAGTCGCATCTCCCTCCTTTGCCTCCTCCATTGCATTAGGACCCTAACAAAGGCAGCATTGAGCCCTGGATCCATATCTGCTTTTGCCTTCTCTCTGAAAGGAAACATTGAAGACATTAATGATTCAAGGGGCAAGAAAGTGAAGCTCAGAAGATGACATGTTTGGAGACTGTAATGGCCCATAGATTTTCCTGCCCTACTTGCATGATAGCTGATGCTGCCTTGTCCCTGAGACATTAACACACACATCGAGGTGACCAAGATGGCATCACAGATGTAACATCTGGAGCCCTGCATGGGAGGCTAAAGTTTAAGTGAGATGAGTTCAGAGAATCACAGAATCACACAGTGCAAGAGAGACCCTTCGGCCCATCGGTTCTGCACTGACACATGAGAAACATCTGACCTATCTACCTAATCCCATTTACCAGCATTTGGCCCATAGCCTTGAATGTTATGATGTGCCAAGTACTCATCTAGGTACTTTTTAAAGGATGTGAGGCAACCCACCTCCACCACCCTCCCAGGCAGTGATTCCAGACCAGCTACCCAACTTAGCTCTGTGCTGCAATCTCTGATGTGGCATATTAGTGACCAATCAGTTGCTCATGGTCAATGAGTTGATGCCCTTTGGCCCATTAGGAGTGTCACATCTGGTGAACACATGACAGGCCTTCATTGATGGAATGCCATACAAGATACAGCTGTGCCTCCTTCATTGTTGCCTGGCATTCCCAAATTCTACATTCCTATGTGTTACTCTTGAGATGTAGTGACTGTGATGTGTAGCCACTGAGTTCTGAGTATCCCTTTAACAGTGTTAATGAAGCCATTGGCTTTAAGTGGCTTTCATCGCAAGGAGGTCTTCCTCCTTTCTTTCTAAGCAGACTCCTGCCCACTCCTGCAGCAATAAGAGGTTAGAGGGTGACCCCAGAAGCCCCCATAAAATATTTGCCCTTCCTTCTCACTGCCATTCCACTGCCTTCCCTCCCCGTTGCCCCCATCGTGTTCATCTACCCGACCCCTCGCCTAACAGGCCACCCCCAGTTGAAGTGCCAGTCTCTGAAAGTGGAGGCCTGCTTGAGTACCACAGCACAGTGGTGTCCCTCAGGACAGTGAAAGCAAAGAGCGGGAGCAGTGCAACTCTACAACCCCAGCAGAGTGGCGCTCATCGCAACAAGACCAGCGCAGCACTATGGCAGGTATGTCCCGCTCACCTCGAAGTTACCAGCAAGCTGAGGTCCGACTTGTGCACGCCACCCTTTTCAAACGGGTTTGAAGCCGATGTAATTTCCAGCTGGGGTGACAGAAGACTGAAAGGCCTGGCAAGATTCCAGCGAGCAGCTGTTTTAATGAGCATTCTTGACATGCTAATGAATGCAAATGGAATTCACGCTACTAGTCAGCGGAATAACCAACCCGCCATGAACATACCGTCGGGAGAATTGCGACTTGTTTTCACGATGGCAGATTTGCGACCCTTTGCCTGCCGCTGGATTCTCCGCTCCTGCCTTCCACAATGCCTGTCGCAGGCATGATGGGAAAATTCTGGCCACTCTTTTTATCTATTTCTGTTTGAAACCTCCTTATGTTCTCTTCACAACATGATTTTCTATCTACCTTTGGGCATAGTCATCCCAGATTTGCACAAAGTGCAGTAGTGGGCAGGGAAAAGGACTTTTTGTCCGCGGGCTGCAATGGCAGCTTTTCACACCATATCCTTCTATTCCCGGCATGCCCCACCTCATTAATAATGCATTCGCGGGCAACACGCCGGGTTCCTGCTGGGACGACCTCTGATTTGCCCGCCCTGCTACCACCTCAGGTCTTCAGGAATCCAGGCGCCATATTTAAAGTGCGCCCCTGCACAGAGCTAGCTCTCTCTAAGGCACCAAAACCTCCTGGAAAGTCAAGGCTGCCAAAGGAGGAAACATGCTGCCCACAAATTTAGCGACACCTCCCTCAAGCGCCTACTGGATGCGGTGGAAGCCCGATGTGAAGTCCTCTACCCGCAAAGAACAGCAAGAAAGGTGACAAATCCAGCATGGGAGGCGGTGGCAGCGATGGTCAGTACCAATGCCCTTAAAAAGAGGACAGCCACCCAGTGCCAAAAGAGGGTGAATGAACTCCTCCGTTCCCAGGGTAAATGACTCTGCTTATCACTCCCAATCACACACTCACAAACCCATCACACATCCACAGGGATCTCACTCACTGCAGGTACAAGGGACATCACCATTCATTCTCTCACACACCTTCATCTGCTCTGCGGATCATAACCTCATCCCATCTGTGGCATCACTCACTATACACATGCCAGGCATCCTTCTCATCTGTGCTGGCAGGTGTCCTGCTTACATTCTCTCCATCTGTATTCATGTAGGACAAGCTGGCACACAACAAAAGGGAGAGGCCAGAGACTGGTGGAGGAATACCTGACATCAAGGTCCCAACAGGCTTTGAAAATAGAACCATCCAGCTGGCTGGTAAGGATCTGGACTGGTCCTGTGCTAACAGTGAGGTCAGTGGTGCTCAACCAAGTGAGGATCCAGCAGTGCAGCATCCATCAGACAACCATGCTGTGAGTCAGTTCCCCTATTGTGCAATCCCCTGCCATGAACTAATTATCTCTCTTTGCTTCCGTAGGCACATCTGGGAAGCAGCCAAGGGGGTCCACGACCCAGGGCCTTGACTAAATCGCCGAAGACATCTCGGAAGAGGAATTTGATGACACCCTCATTGTCGACCCATCACAGCGCTCACCCACACCCTTCACCAGTGCAGACACATACCCCGTTGGGACCTAGCTCTAGAGTAGCCTCGGCGTCACATTCTGGTGAGCACCTGGTACTGTCTGATGCACAGCAGGAGGCAGCAAGGACTTCCCTAGTTTCTGGCACTTGGAGCACAGCTGAAGGCCATAAATCTGTCGAAACCAAGTCAGATGAGGAGCCTCTGGATTGATCATACCTCAGTTGCTAGATCTGCAAAAGCAAGCTCGGGAACATCAGGAAGGATGTCCGCTGCATTCCTCAGATTGCAAAGCATGATGAAGGAGTCCATCCACCTTCAGTCTGAGGTGATCGGATTGGCATGCCAATGCACCATGGTCAACACTGGTAGGACGGCAGACGCTATAGAGACCTTGGTCCAGGACATCAGTCCTGCACTGCTGTGCAGGCTGAACTCCATCGCTGATGCCATAGTTGGCCTCCAACATTGTCAGTGCAAAAGGGGTGCCCAGCAGCTCCAAGTCACTCCAGTTTCCCCTTCTCCTCCAGGAGTCAACCAGGGCCCCTTGGGAACCCATAAGGAGGAGTTCAGCAGGTACACACCCCAGGGCCATTCTTCCAGGTGATTCCTGGAGTGTCCAGCCCATCCAAATCCCCTCTTCCAGAGCCCAGCAGCTCCAGCTCCACAGGCTGAGGAGGGTGCCACTGCCACACAGCAGGACCGGAAAGCAGGCCGGGATCCTCCAGGTCTCAGCCCTCCAGAGGAAGCCTGTCAAGATCATCACAAAACAGGGCCCTAGCAGTCAGCAGGCTGCCTCCAGCTCCTCTATGGGTGTCGGTGGAGACCAAGATGCAGCAGATTTAGGAAGGTTAAGAAAATGTAGTTTCACCGCGTGGGCACAGGCATTAATCACCTCAGGGAAGCATGCTTGCACCGCTGCTGTACAACATCTACATGAATGACCAACCTATAGAGAGTGTCACATGCCATTTTATATATGCTGATGACTTAGATGTCACTGCCCAAAGCACTGATTTTAACACGGTGGAGAAAACGCTTTCTGAAGCCTTGGAGGGACCAACATCCTACTATGAAGAAAACCACCTTCGCACAAACCCTTCAAAGACGCAAGTTTGTGCATTCCACCTCAGAAACCGTGAAGCCAAACACCAGCTTAAAGTAACCTGGTGTGGAGCAACACTGATGCATTGCAAGCACCCTATCTACTTAGGAGTCACCCTTGACCGATGCCTCACCTTCAAGAACCACATTGAAAAGACAAAGGCAAAAGTGAGCACACGAAACAACATTCTGAATAATTTCACTAACACAAAATGGGGAGCAAGCTCGAAAACATTGCGAACCAGTGCACTTGCTTTTTGCTATTCCACTGCCGAATACGCCTGCCCTGCATGGGAAAGATCTATTCAAGCTAAGAAGATGGATGCCATTCTGAATGCAAGCTGCCGACTTATCACAGGTTGTTTAAAACCAACAAACACCAACAGCCTATATCTCCTGGCAGGAATCGCTCCCCCTGATATAAGAACTGTAGCCAGCAAGAAAGAGCAACTCTGTCAAACATCAGATGAGAGGCACCCTCTACATGGCCATACACCTACACCCAGCCGCCTAAAGTCAAGGAAGAGCTTCATGAACAGTGATGTTCCATTACAATCAACCCCATCTGAAGCCCGCATCACCTTGTGGAAAGACCGGCTCGCCAGTCTCGAACAACCTCCAGCGATGGAAATTCTACCAGATGAAAGCCTTCCCCCAGGAGCTAATTGCAACTGGGCAACCTGGAAGTGCCTTAACAGACTTAGGACTGGTGTAGGTCGTTCAAAGATGTCACTAAGCAAATGGGAATATAAACCAACCCGACAACTTGTGAATGTGGAACTGAGCCACAGACTATGCAACATCTCCTGCAATACCTATCGCTAGAGGAACCCTGCACTGTTGCAGATCTTGCCGAATTCAACAACAAGGTGCAAAAATGTGTCCAGTTCTGGCTGGGCCATGTATAGACTGTCCGTGGACATAATAAGAAAGAAGAGCTTGTACATAATGCTGACTAGTATAAATAAACTCCCAACAATGCCACCCAGGCTATGGCTCCTTGTTATGATGCCCAGTGCTCGTGTCAGTCTAAAATGAAAACCTGGTCCTTGCACAAGATAAAGGCAGGTGTCTTAGTCCAGATCCTCCTCCCTGTGTATTGTGCTACCTTCCCAGCACACCGATGGTGCAGCTTCATAGTCACTGGGCACATCAGTCATGCCTGCACCTCGGTGGGGCTTATCATTGCTGCCAGAATGTCCTGGGTCGGTGGCACAGAGGTCATCACTCTCTCTGTGTGCTCCCAGCACCTTTGAGGTGCAGCTGCGCGCCCCCCATCTCATCAGCATCGGTGACCAGTGACAGTGTGATCCTGAAGGGCTCAGCTCACAAAGGATCAGGGAAATTTAAAGCTTCGTTACTACATCTCTATGGCATGATACTGTTCACAGAGCACAAGCAAGCTGCCATCAACCAGACGAGAGTCAGGCATTCACATAAACTATGTGAGGATCTATGGAGTGTCCTCACTACTGTCATTACTATCTTCCTGGAATGTCGGGACTAATGGACCTCCGCAGTGTCTCCATGACAGGAGCCTTATCACAGAGGGTATGTGTGCTGCCATCAGCCAAGCAATAGTCAAACATTCATAGATGCAATGTGAGGATCTATGGAGTCTCCTCATTGCATGTCGTCATCATCTTCCACAAACATAGCAGCTATGGGGGCCTCCCGATTGTACCTGCCTCGTCTATACAACGCAATGGCCTCAACGTCGTCATCCTCGCCTTCGTAGATCGCTTCACCCTCATCCCCTTTGACGTCTTCCCCAGTGGAGGAGACCTGCAGCTCTTCCATCCCCTCCTCAGCCAGCTCCTCTCCCCGTTGCAGCGCCAAGTTGTGAAGGGTGCAACAGGTGATGATGATGCGTGACACCCTCTGTGGACTGTATTGCAGGGCAACACCAGAATGGTCCAGGCACTGGAACCTCATTTTCAACATTCTGATGGTTTGCTCTACCAAAGTGCAAGTTGCAGCATGAGCCTCATTGTATCTTCTCCCAGCTGCACTTTGAGCCCATCACATGGGCATCATCAGCCACATCCTCTGCAGGAAGCCCTTGCTCCCTTTGTGGATTCTGGAAAACATCAGAGATCTTGAGACCTACTGAGAATGTAGGAGTCATGGACACTCCCTGGGAATCATGTGCAGACCTGAAGTATGCATTTGCTATGGTCACAGACCAGCTGAACATTCAGCAAGTGGAAATCCTTGCACTTCACATACTGCACTGCCTGTTGCCACAGAGATCTAAGCACTGCATGAGTGCAGTCGATAGCACTCTGCACCTGTGGGAAATCTGAGGTCAGCGCAGATCCCAGTACTCTTGCTTCCTGACTTGCCTGATCCTGGTGAAATGCACAAAGTTGTGTGATTTCACGAATATCTTGTCAATGACCTCCTGGATGCACTTGTGAGTGGAGGCTTGCAAGATTCCACAGAGGTCACATGTGGAGCCCTGGAAGGAGCCACTGGCATAAAAATTGAGCACCATGGTCACTTTCATGGCCTCTGGCAGTGGATTCCCTCCAAATCCCTGTGGCGCCAAATGCTGCAGCAGGTGGTAGATGTAACTGATCAGTTCCCTAGGCATGCACAGCCTTTGGCCACGCTGGTTCTCGGTCATCTGCAGGAAAGAGAAACATTGGCTGTAGACCTTGGGTCTAGCTAGGCGCCATCTCATGTTGTGGTTCTTCAGCGGCATGCGCAAGAGCCCCAGTCGCCAAGTCTTCTTGAGGGTGTGCTCCTCCCTCTGCCCAGCCAGGCACATCCGTTGTTCTTTTCTCCTTCGTATCTGCTTCCTGTAAGCCATGAGGCAGACAGCTAGGTGACCAGGCTCCATGCTGCTGATGTACTCCTCCTGCAAGATGAAAGAGAGAAACAGGTGGTTTAGCATTGGTCTCCTAGCGGTCTCTCATGGTTACATGTGCGGCTCCATCTCCACCTCAAGGCCACTTATTGCATGCCAGAGTATGCTGCCAACACTTGGATGGCCAGTGTATTGTGTGCTTCATATCCAAAACCCCACCCATCTCCGTTCCACTCCACTTGACCCGATTAGCAGCAGCTTCGGCCATTGGACCGCGTGCTGTATTCTCAGCTCAGGCGCATGCATTCTCCTAACCAATACTGCAAGGCTGCACTGTTAGCTTGAACCATGGGGGAGACTGGTTCACACCTGAATTATGACATTGCAAGCGGTTGTGAGTGCCTCCACCAATGACTGTTCCATGGAGATTGTACAATTTTCCTAGTGGTCCAGTTGTTCTGCAGCCCTCTAAAACATTCACTAATTTGCAGTCAGCGCCTGAGAGGCAAAACATTCACGAGCATTTGGTGGCACTTCCATTGCTTGAGTGGACAGATAAGCTAGAGACCCGACTCTACACATGTCAATGTAGCTGTGCCTGAACTGTCTCAGCTCACTTTATGCAAGATTTCTCTAGAGTGGCTACTTCCCTCCAACCCCCAGAACCTGTGCTTGTGCACTGCCATCAGACTGTTCTACCTTGACCCCCACGCCTCACCCCAACTGCAGTACAGCCCTCATCCCAGCACCGCACTGTCAGTCAGCCAGTCAGGAAAAAGTGACTTGCCTGTGCCCTCACCTGAATGTGCGTCACCTTTTCCTTGAAGTTGAATGGGTGACCCTCGCGAGGACTGCGTAACATTAATGCGCACTCATCTCAGATTTCCCCTTGAAGTTCAGCTCGCCAGGTGTACGCCTTTTAAATGTTGTTGTGAATCATGTTGTTCTGAAGTCACGCCAACGTGGGTGGTAAATTTGACATGGGAGGATGATTCTAGTGAGCAGGGCTTATAATTAGATGCAAACGTGTTAAAATGACGTTCCTAACATCCAGCGGCGGGAAAAGCGGCCTGACATTGACGGATGGAGCGGACGATTGCAAACTAGTTTCACAACAGGATGAAACCAAATTTTGGCCTTCTGGACATATTGTCCCCTCCCCACCCACCATGACAACCGCCACCAACTAGGGTGGAAAGTTCCGGCCTGTGTGCCCTCTACAAATTTAGCTACCATGTTTTCACTTCCCTCAGCTAAGTCATTGATATAAATTGTAAAAAATTGAGGCCCCAGCACAGACCCCTGCAGGACTCCACTTATCACATCCTGCTAATCAGAAAAAGACCCATTTCTGCATACTCCCTGTTTTCTGCCAGCCAGCCAATCTTCTAACCGTGCTAATACCTTACCCCCTACACCAAGAGCTTTTATTTTTCACAAAAGCTTTTGATATAACACATTATAAAATGCCTCCTGGAAATCTGAGTACAGTGCATTTTGCTAAAAAATAGGAAATATTTTTTTGTTGAAGCTTTTTGTCTTGCACTCATCAGGACAACTCTCAAGAAAATACCAATGTCAGGGGAAACAATGTATTTAAATTGTATGAGAAGAAAGTGCTGATTGGTTGGTGAGTGGACTCTAATTAGTAGAGGCATTGCCATGGAGAATGCACCAGTTGATGGTGACTGACATTTAACTGTCAAGTATTGTTTGAAATTTAAACCAGGCAGTTTGACACTGATTGGTCAAGGCATTGCCCTGGGGAATGAACCAACGAATGGATGTCACTTATTTTGTTTATCTTAAACTGATGCAATGTGTGTACATGTTCTTTCTGTCTGCAAAGAACAGGATCCTGTGTATTAATATATGTAGTACATGTAAGTGTGCCAAACTGCAAGTCTGACTGATAAACTTATATTGGTGGTCAGCGTAATTTTTAGCACACTGAGGATTATTTAGCAAATGTTGTCCAATCATGGAATTCCATCTAATGTTGGACACTGTGTTTTGAGTTCTGCAAGCACAGGTTAGTTGAGTACGATCTGTAACTTGCCCATTGCGAACAGTGGCTGGAACATGCTGTTTGATATGATCTACCAGTCCTTGGGACATACGGCCTACATACCTAGCATCATACTGGCTCTGAAATTCATATACCACATTACTAACTCGTGTGATTGGTAGAAAGTCTTTTTGGCTTGATGGCAGCATCCTGTTAGTGGCGAATACCACTTGTGTTGCCACTGCATAGTAGCAATGTGAAACAGCTAGTTTTACCTGTTGTTCAAATGTTTGAGATACCTTGCCCTTCCAGGGTAATCTGAGGTAGCCTGAGCACCTTTCATGGCTGAAATTGATAGCCTTGGGCCTGTTCATGAGTCTATGTTAAAAACAGCATGAAATGATCTGACCAGGGTAGCCATTAATCTACAGAATGTGATTGATGCGCCCTATTTCAGCATCAAGCTTTCATGGTGAGAAAATGGCTTGGGGCCTATTTACGAGGTTGCCGATAAGGCCAATCTTATGCCACGTGAAACTGTAAGAGTCCTGATATGTATATTGACCAATGAAGGTGGGCCATGGTAGAAAACCCCTTGGTAGTTTTCTGAACTAGTACATCAAGGAAAGGGAGTTCCTTTGACTGCTCCATTTCAAAGGTGAATTTGAGTGCAGGATGGAGCCCATTAACACATGCAAGGAAATTATTACATGCAGCTGCAATTTAAATATAGCGAGTGTATCATCCACATATCAAAAATATGCAAGGGGTAAGAGGTTGAAGGCTCATTCGCTGGTTCATTCCCCATGGCAATGACTTAACCAATCAGAGTCAAGTTGCCTGTTTTAAATTTCAAATAATGCTTGGCAAATAACGGTCAGTCACCATCAACTAGTTCATTCTCCATACCACTACCCCTACCAATCAGAGTCCACTTGCCAACCAATCAGCACTCTCTTCTCATACAGTATAAATAAGCTGTTTCTCCTGACATTGGCATTTTCTTACAAATTGTCCTGATGAGTACAAGGAGAAAAGCTTTGACAAAAAAATGCCCTTTTTTTCAGCAATACTCAAGTTCTGTACTACCAAACAACTACAGTGTGTCTACAGGCTCCCCTTTATCCACAAAAAACTCCAATAAATTAGTTAAACATGATTTCCCTTTCACAAAACCAGGCTGACTCTTGCCAATTACCTTGTGTTTTTCTAAGTGCCCAGCTATAACTTATAAGCTCCTTTATAAATGATTCTACCACCTTCCCCATGACAGATTTCAAGCTAACTGGCCTATAGTTTCCTGTTTTCTGTCTCCCTCCCTTCTTGAATAGAAGAGTTATGTTTGCTACTTTGCAGTCTGATGGAACCTTTCTAGAATCTAGCGAATTTTGGAAAATTAACACCAACAAATCCATTATCTCATTCGCCACCTTTTTAAGACCCTA
Source organism: Carcharodon carcharias (assembly GCF_017639515.1). Classification (NCBI taxonomy): domain Eukaryota; kingdom Metazoa; phylum Chordata; class Chondrichthyes; order Lamniformes; family Lamnidae; genus Carcharodon; species Carcharodon carcharias. The sequence goes on from NC_054470.1 coordinate 33,555,493, forward strand.
GGATGAAGCCCATCAGTACCCGGAGACTTGTAGCCCACAGCTCCATCAGTGTGCTCAGTTCCGCTTCCCTAGTGATTGTAATTTCACCAAGTTCCTCTCTCCCTTCCACCTCCTGATTTACAGCTACTACTGCAATGTTTTTGTATCCTATATAGTGAAGACAGAAACAAAATATTTGTTCATTTCATCTGCCATTTCCTTATTATCTACTATTAATTCTCCATTCTCACTCTCCAGAGGATCGACACTCACTTTACTCAATCTCTTCCTTTTTAAATACCTGTAGAAACTCTTGCTATCCATTTTTACATTTCTAGCTAGCTTCCTCTCATACTCTAATTTCTTTCTTCTGATTAACCTTTTAGACATTCTCTGCTGTTCTTTACATTCTGACCAATCATCTGATCTGCCGCTCATCTTTGCATAGTCCTTAAGACTGATGCTTCATTTAACTTCTTCAGTTAACCGTGAATGGTGGCTCCTCCCCTTAGAATTTTTCTTTATAGTAGGAATATACTTATTTGGAGTATTTTGAAACAGTACCTTAAATGTTGCCACAGCTTCTCTATTAATCTATCCCATAGCCTAGTATCACACTTCACTTCAACTAACTCAGCTTCCATGTCCACATAGTTGCCCTTATTTAAGTTTATAATACTAGTCCTAGACCCACTCTTCTCCCTTTCATACTGGGTGTAAAATTCAATCATATTATGGTCACTGATACCTAGCGGTGCCTTTACTCTGAGGTCATTAATTAATCCTGCCACATTATGCAATACCAAGTCTAATATAACCTACTCTCAGGTTGGTGCCACAAGGTGTTGCTCTAAAAAGCTATCTTGAAAGCATTCTACGAGCTCCTCATCAAAGCTACCACTACCAATCTGATTTTTCCAGTTTATATATAGATTTAAATCACCCATGCTCATCGCTGTCCCTTTATCACAAGCACTCAATATTTCTTCTTGTATATTTTATCCTACTTTGTGGTTACTGTTAAGGGGCCTGTAGATCACTCCCACTAGCGATTTCTTTCCCCTACTATTCCTCATTTCCATATCTGAACAAATAAAGGTATTCAAAAATAACCTGCACTGGAAACAAAAAAGGTTCCAAACATGGCAGCTTTCCTTTCAGTGTAGACAGTAAGAGAAATTAAATAAAAATTGATTTTATTTTTGTTTTTGGCCAATAATAAGATGCATAAAGTCTGAGGAAGTTAACAGGCCATTGTCTTCAGGAAAGATTACGTGATTTTGTTTGGGGAGGGAAGCAAATCTGCCATTATTTTTGTCACCGTGATGTCTTTCCTCTGCAAATGATATGTTTACATGATGCAACGTACAACATCCCTCACAAAGGAGTCAAAGGTTATTGGAATATGCGGAATGTGGAGTTGAGAACAGATTAGATCAGTCATGATCTTTGTGAAGGGCAGAGCAGGCTCGAGAGACTGAATGTCCTCCTCCAGCTCCTAATTGATATGTTTGTATTGACATCATCACATCATTTTTACAAACAAATAAAAATATGCTCATTAAATTATTTCAGAAGATGGTGCCACTTTAGCTAAAACCTTGTTTCTGAAAGTTGAAAGCACCATTAAAACAATAGCATTAATTTAATTTACGAAGATTTCACAGGGGTAAGTTTGTTCTTATCATGAATGTTAAAAAAATAGCCTCTATAGCCATTTAAGTTGGTATTGTGTCTGTCCTGGGACAGAATGGGAGCAGGATCCATGTCTTACCCACTTGCTGAAATTTAACCTCATAGAAAGCCTCTAAGGAAATACTTAATCATTTCAGAGTGACAGCAGTTTCAGGGAACTTGGCTGACTGATCAAATCTGACCAACTGTGGAAGGATCAATGGTTTCCTGAAGAAAAAGACTCATCAGCTTGGCGCAGTGAAGTGAGAGACAAGCATTTCAAAATTCTTGGAAGATTCCACTTATTCTAATATATAAGTGTGGTTGTGTGTTTCTCAAAAGAACATAATTCAGTTTTAAAAACTTGGAAGTGCTTCATTCATTTTGAATTACTATATTCTAGTTGGGTGTGTGGAGAACACCTTTCTAGTTTTACGCAGCCAGTATCTGAATTATCCCCAGGTCAGGTATAGTAAAGCTCCTTCTACAATGCCTAGATAAGGACCCTAATTTTTTTTATTTTAGCACCTGGGGAAGGCTCAGTTTGCAGACACTACATGGAGATAAAGGGACAAAAGAGCAAAACGTTATACCTCTGTCCCCCTAGGAGCATCCCCCTTGACACTGCAATCAGCCTAAGGCTTCAACAACAACAAAAATTTGAATTTATCTAGTGCTTTTATGGTAGTAAAACGCCTGAAGGCATTTCACAGGAGTGTTATCAGACAGGTGTAGTACTGAGCCACATAAAAAGGTATTAGGACTGGTGCTCATAAACTTGGTCAAGGAGGTAAATTTTAAGGAATAACTTAATGGAAGATAGAGAGGGAGAGAGAGAGAGAAAGAGTGATAGAAAGGTGGAGAAGGGACTCCAGAGGAAGGGAATTCCAAAGTTTAGGGCTGTGGCAGCTGAAAACATTGCCACAATGCTGAAACAAAGGAGAATTGAAATGTGCTGGAGGCCAGAATTGGAGGAGCACAGGGATCTCAGAGGGTTGTAGGGCTGGAGGAGGTTACAGATATACAGAGGGCAAGGCCATGCAGGTATTTGAACACAAGGATAAGAATTTTAAGAACAGTGTAGCCAAGGAAATGAGGTTGAAGGGTGTGTTCCAAGTCCTACTGCCTCAGTTTCGTCTCTTTGCAATGGAAGGGCTCCAATTTTGAGGGGCTGCCAAAAAGAAGCTGACATGAAGATGTGTATGGAATAGAGCCAGGAAACAAGGCAAGGATGGCCTGAGAACCTTCTTTTGCAGCCCCCCCCATGGATCTGCAATTCTGGAGGAATTCTGGTTGCTGTTGGATAGCAGCCAGAAAGTGATGAGGTGGTGGCCAGGTTGTAATTGCATCCTGCCTATGTTCTTATCCCTCTTTCCAGATGCAAAGTCCTGCCGAGTTCGCTGGCACAATTCAACAGCATTTGTAGAATTATTCTCCACGTGACTCTCGTGAAACTAGAAAACAGCGGGCCTTACCAATCACGTGACCAGGCCACGCTGTGCACACACTGCACCTAGCCAGGACCTCGGCAAAGAAGGAGAAACAATGGAGTTAAGTCTTCTTATCCCGCTATCTTAGAAGATCAATTCCTATTGTATCATTTTCATCCCAACCAGCTCTGAGCCAATCCCTGACAAAGCGTGCTGTGGCCCTATACCCTGCAAGCCTTGGCTCAGTAGTCAGAAGAGTGTGGGTTCAAGTCTACTCCACAGAATCTGAACTAAGGGAGCCCTGCACTATCAGGACAGATGATGTTTGGATGGGACATAAAATACATGCTCAATGTGCCCTCTGAGGTGGGCATAAAGATCCCAGGGCATTGTTTGAAGATGAGCAGGGGAAGTATTCTGGTTAATATGTATCCTTCAATAATCATAACTAAAACAGATTGCTAATTTGTTTTATTGATGTTTGCAGAATTTGACTGCATAAAAATTGGGGTTTGAGGTTCCCTAAATTTCAGCAGTGAGTGTATTTCTGAGGGGACATGGACATTGATTGTACTGCAACTTATTTTGGCCAGGGCAGCCTTGGTGTTATGGTCATGATGAAAACCAGGCTGAACAGATTTGAATAGGGAAGGTTGGGAAAGATGGATGCAGCACTGGGCAGAGGTGGAAAGAATTGAGAAGTTGAATGTGGGCTTTTTAGGAGGAGGAGGAAGACAGCAATTTTAAAGGGAAAGGGGAACAATGCTTGCAGAATGTATGCAATTGAAAATGTCAGCAAGAAATAGGCTAAGAAATGGTTGTCCAGTTGTCAGGAACAAATTAAGGGAGCAAATAATGGGTCTGATGGAGAAGTACCAGTACGTGGTGTTGTAAGCAGTGTAGATGAAAGCATAAAATTACAAAGATATTAATAGATTACATGATGAACAAAACTGTGGCAAATGGTTTTCAATGAAGGCAAATCTGAAGTCATCCACTTTGTACTAAAAAGGATAGAACAGGTACTTTCTTACTGGGGAAAAGCCAGAAACAGTGGAGAGCCCAAGAGACATGGGGATGCAGGTCCACAGATCAAATAATCAAAATGGCTAATGGAATGCTGGCTTTTACTTCTAGAGAACTAGAATATGAAGGGATAGAAGTCATGCTTCAGCTATACAAAGCCCCGATTAGACCACCAGGAGTATTATCACTAATTCTGGTCACCATACGTTAGGAAGGATATATCTGTATTGGGGGAGTTCAACATGGATTTACTAGAACGATTCTTGGATTCCAAAGGTTAACTTCTAAAGCAAGATTACACAAACTAAAGTTATGTTCCTTGAAATTTAGAAGCTTGTGGATCAAAGCTTTCAAGGTATTAAGGGGAACAGACAGGGTAGATGGAAAGAAACTATGGGCCAGATTTTAATGATAAATTCAGGAATCATTAGTCATGTTCCCAAGTTCTGAGTTCCAAGAAGTTGGGATCAAGTAGGATCCAGGAGCATTGCTTCCCAATGCAGGCTCAAGGTGGGAATGGAGGCAGGCAGATACTGAGGCTGGTGGGTTAGAAGGTCCACCTCCATTCACTGAGAATTCAGCCCTATTCATACTCCATTCAGTTCTATTCATACTGTTAGGTCCCCTAGCCTTCATCCTTCACGCCATCACCCACCCCACCATGCCCCTTTCATACCCCTCATAATCTCCCATGCCCCCTCCATATACCACATTCCCCCTCCATCCCTATTCCCTTCCATAATTTTCCATTCCCCTTCCATATCCCCATGCCCCCTTCATAGACTTATGCCCCCTCCATAGCCCTTATACCCCCCAAATCTCCCATGTCCTTTCATACCCCCATACCTCTTCATATCTCCTATGCTTCCTCCATACCCCGTGTCCTCTCCATACCCCTTCATATTTCCCATGTATCCTCCTACCCACTCACCCAGTATCCACCAGGGACAGAACTTAGGAGTCTTATAATAACACTGGGAAGTCTTTGAAATGCTCATGAAATAAATAAATAAATAATCATTGCTCAAACTCCACTTTAAACAATTGTTTCTCTTATGAGCTCTTAAAACTCTCAAACACTCAGCAATTTAAACTCCAGTTGAAAGAAACCTCAATTCTCTTAACTGATCATAAATCTGTCAAAATAAATAAACAGCCATTCAAAAACCTCTTCAAAACAGTTTAATCCTATGAACTACTCATAAAACTGTCAATCAAACAAAACTCACTGTCCCCTTCACAGCTGGGTAAACAAGTCCTACTAAACTAAATTAATTAATGGGCATGGATCTTAGACAACCATTCATCATGGGATTCCAGTGAACAGCTGTGTAAACAAATCCTCCTAGGCTCAATTCAATAGTGTCTTTGTTGTTGCCTGAACATCAAACATCATAAACACACCTAAATTATCATAGAGCATCTAATTATGACATTTGAAGTTGGCAAAACCTTTTATAGTCATCTGTCAAAAGGTGCCCAACTCTCCAACAGACTTCCCCCTAGCTTCACGAATTGATTGACTCGACATGTTTCACACAGGTTTCAGAAACCCACCCACTTCACTGAAGATCTCAAATCATGAAAATTTGAAATTGAGGTAGGCATTTAAAAGGCTGGATCTGACCTCATTTTTCAGGTGGCAAAATGGTGGTCAGCAGGAATCACCTGGGAAATTTAAGTTTACAGACCGTCCCTCTGCACCCCCCATCCCGTTCCCCCCTCCAATTATAGCTACCCAGTGCAGTTTTTCCCAGCAGCAGGACAGTAAAATCCAGCTCTATTTCTCTGATTGGAGATCTAGGACTAGGAGGCAGAGTCAAAAAAATTAAAGCTAGAACCTTCAGAATTGAAATTAAGAAACACTTCTCTACACAAAGAGTGGTAGAAGTTTGGAGCTCTCTTCTGCAATTAGCAAATTATGCTAAATCAATTGTACATTTTAAAACTGAGATTTATAGATTTTTGTTAACTAAAGGTACTGAGGGATACGGGGAAAAGGCTGGCCTGTGGAGCTCGGTCACAAAACAGCCATGATCTCATTGAATGTTGGAACAGGCCCAAGGGATTAAATGGCCTACTTCTGTTCCTATGTTCCTATGTTTTAACATTCCTAGAGCATGTGTTGAGTGCTGGGAAGGAGATAGGAGAGAGACTGCACAATGCTGCATCTTTGAAAACAGGCAGGCAGCCAGAGGCTGAAGCTGCAAAAGAATGGAGCCACAGTTTTGCACATAAAAGCCATGAACTACTGGGGTGGATTTTACAAGGTGACGTTTTCACCCCACCCCCACATCGACTGAAGTTGGTCTTCAGTCTGCCCACCTGAAACCCAGCTGCTCTGCAGCAATATTACACTGGGAGCAGCCTTAATTGATTCAGACTGGGAAGCCCCGCCAAGAAAGCTGCCAGTCAATCAGATTGGCCAGCAGCTCTGTAGCCCAGCAGTGCCAGTGTCGAGTAATGACCATTGCTGGGACTAGAGTCAGTCCATGAGGAGGAAGAGTCATGGAATCCAGACTCAGAGATAAGTCCGGTATTTTGTGCAGGCCTGGCTGGGAGACCTCAGCAAGTGAGGGGGGGAGTGGGGTTTAGAGGGGTCAAAGGTGTGGATTAAAGTGGGGAGAGGGGCTTTGATCTTGCAGTGGGGTGCCTCCAGTGGGCACAGGGGAGCCCCAGAAGGAGGTAGCTCCCTTCTTGTCCGACAACCTGCACAGTGAAAGCCACTGGCCTACCTGTCTTGCCTCTGCCATCCCCTGCCACAAGTAAAATAGCAGCGGAAGTGGAATGAGGCCCTTAAGTGACCATTAATTGGCCCCTTAATGATTGCAATAGGCTTAAGGGCAAAAGGACTTCCTGAATCTTTCCTGCCCACTGTAATATAGTAGACGGGTCAGGGGTGGATGGGCAGGTGGTGGGAAGACCACCCACTATATTTTAGGAGCTCCCTCCCTTCAAAAACACCAGCAGGATGCCGTAAAATCCAGCCCACTATATTTAAGAGTTTATCAACTAAAATTGCCCAGGGACTGCGTTATGACTTTAGGCATTCCAATACAGTTGAAGCCCAGCTGAATTTACAGTATTAGTAGAGGTATGAAATAATTGTGGCATATAATTCGGTACATTAGTGAAAGATAATTATATTTAAATTGCAGGCCTATCACCGGCAACAGATTCAGTAAATCATTGTTTGTCCACTGTGCTGCACAGATCCAAATGACATACATTCTAGAGGTCAGATGTGCATTTTCCTTGGGATTTCTGTGGCCTTTTGCTAAATTTACAGATGAATGTGAAATCCCTATAGAAATTTACCCCTAACGTTCATTACAATATGTAATTTCATGGGTGCAATCATTGGCCTGAATATCCATCCAATTAAGTGATATTGAATATAGTGTATTATTGCAAAAAATAGCAAAAAAACCTAGATTCTCTGGGCTGAATTTTGTGTGGGGTCACCACCCCAACGTTGCGTAAAAGTCAGGAACAACCCTGTCTGCGCTTGGTCGACCTTTCATGCAGCCATTTAACAGCTGTCAGGCCTTTAATTGGTTTGAGGCAGGTCTTCCGCCCTATCCAAGATGAAGTCCCACCTTTGAGAGCTGCCAGCCAGGAGCAGTGGCCATTGCTGGGATCCCTGAAGAAGAGGAATCAGGAGCTTGGAACAAGGTGATTCCATGGGCTTCCTGGGGCCAAGTTGATAGGGGAAAGAGGGGGTGCTGGGGGTGTCCAGGGGACAGAGCTGTAGGGGAAATGCTGGGAGGGGAGGAACTTTGGGGGCCACCAATGGACACAAGCTTCCCAAACAGGAGGCCCCCAGCCAATCCACCAGGCAACCAGCTTTTACTGGGGAGCCTTGGCATTGGCCTCCCCTGCCACAGAAAGTATCTCAGCAGCCACAGGAGGAGGCCTTCAGTGGCCAATAATTGGCCTCTTAAGGTGTTCAGTTGGCCCACAGGCAAGCGAGCTATTTGATGCCTGCCCTGCACGTGTAAAACTCCAGTGGGGGAGGGCATTGGGTAGGCAATGGTCAGAGTGCTGCTGCCACAATGCCCAATTTAATGCAACCCTACCTACCATTCCACCCCTGGGGGCCATAGGCCAGAATTTTTCAGTCAGTGTGCAGGGGTGGGCCTGACATGCCGCCGAGTAAAATGATGCGCAATGACGCGGTCATGTGTCCCAATGTCATCGAGTTGTCTTGCGATGTTTTGTTCGGCGGGCGCACACCAGAGTTGGCTACACCCCTGCCGATAATTGACAGGCCTATTAAAGCCACTAACAAATTAATTAATGTCAAGTTAACGCTGCCCCTCCAACCTTAAGGTTGGCAGGCAGATGAAAATGCCAAGTGGCCTTTACATTTTTTAGGAAACCTCATCCACGAGAGGGATAAGATTTCCTAAAGCTTTTATGAATTAAATAAAAAGTTTCCCTGAAAAATAAAAACATGTCCCATCTCATGTGATACAGTCGCATGAGGGGACATGTTTCATTTAAATTTTATTGATTTTATTTATTATTTTAAAAAGCGCTTCAATCTCCCTGAGGCAGCTCCATGCCTCAGGGAGATTGAAGCACTCTATCGTGCTGGCCCCGACTCTCCCTCCACCCCTTACCCGCACAGGTAATGCTGAGCGCTACAGCTCACGTATTACGCTGGCGGGCCTTAAGTGGCCCACCCGCGTAAAATGGCAATGCACAGCCGATTGCAGGTGGCATTCGGCCCTGCGAACGCCCCCACCCACTCCAGCCGAGCCCACCCAATGCAGGAAACAGTCAGGCCATAAAATTCAGCCCTTTAAGTGAGTAAAGTCCCACTATGCATAGCAAACACTCATTTCGCAAGATTGGGAGCACCAGTATCTATATTAGTGCAAAGTTCAGATCGACAATCGAAAGAGACAAGTTTTCCCCTGTTCAAAATACAATTGTTTTTTTCTTAACTTTAGACTGTCTAAGCTGTCAGGGTTCCTTCAGCATGAGACTTCTATACAACACTGATGAGTTTGAACTTTGGAAGAAGGAAAATTGATGATAAACTGAGCAGAAAATATCAACATGATTTATAATACAATTCCTTGAAGTTTACTAGATAATATACTTTGTATATATTATAACGAAATTATAAGTTCTTCTCATTTTACTTCGATTTGAGACCCTTACTCAAGATGTGAGCTGGCTGTGCAAATGATTTGTTCAAAAAAACTTATCACCTTGTTCTACTAACCATTCTTCCTTGGTTAAGTTTCCTCATTAATAAGCAAGTTTCAAAGAGGAAAATATGCCAGGGTTCAGATCGAATGCTCAGAGTTTGGTCTTATGAGCTGAATGCTTCAGCAGCTTGCTACCTTGTAACTCACTCTCAGTAACAATTTATGATCCCATGCGTCTCTCACACCAACACTTGTGGATTGAACTGTTTGACCAACATCTCTTGTTCAGAAAACAGTGCTCAGAATACCAAGTCATATCCTAGAAGGAAATGCACCTCTTTATAACAGCAAATATAAAATATTCCAGACAATCTGTTGGTTCTCTGCACACTTGTCACAAACACATTTAACTCGTCTCACACAGACATAGTCTAAGGTGTTGCATCACTATAGCAGTAGAAATGAAAAAGTAATACTTTACAAGCAATAGCAAAGGGAAAAATATTCATTACCTGGGCATCTGTTATCCAGTTTTCATCACTAATACCAAAGAGGGGAGAAACATTTTTATCCACTCACACAGGAATCTCAATGTGCTTTAAAAAAGCAAAAGTGAGATTGTTGCTAGCAAAAACCTCTCCAACATCACATCCTCTGCTTCAGTTTCTGGCCATGTATGTAGTTAGATAAGCAGAACTGGCTGGTATAAATCATAAACAGCAACAAATAGATGGGAGTGATTTCAATGCTGGACTTAATCTGTTGACTTAGGTGATATGCAGAAACCACCCAAACTTCACATCTGTTTGTAACACCAACTGAAAGCTTCCTGTCAGAGATTTCAGGTACCTTATGCCGATATTGTTATGGAGTTAAAAGAACTAGCAGCTTGAAACATTTTTGTGTTGGTATTAAGAAAAGAGAGTTGCAAATGTTGATTTTGTTTCTCTGTATTGGATTAGTTGAGTGCTGAAAAGGTTAAAGGAAATCAAAGATATGTGATGATCACTCTGAAGCTAAAAATCAGTTTTTAAAACTGCAGTCAGTGTTTAGCACTCAGGCATATTGAGTTGAGGACAGATATAACCTTCAGTTATATCAGTTTTCCATCAAAAGTTGTCACAAAGTGCGATACTCCACAAAGCACTGCTATTCTTCTTTCCACAGTTTAACTTCAGTCCCATTTCTGGCATGGGGAAAATGATGAATCAATTGATCAATTAATGGATCAATAACTCTGTTTTGACATTCTGCATTAAGAAGTAACTAATTGCCTGATGCTAAATGCTTTTTAAAACATATCCTGGAAATCAATAATGCAGTAACTGCATTTTAAACAGAAGAATGCACACAACCACCAGGAAGGAGGTGGACTCATATGACCTTTAAAGTGTACGGTGGTACAAACAAGACAGGCTACAATTTATGTACTTTCATTTATTGCTTTACCTTTTTGATTATCTTATGCATTTTTTAACTGCATAAATAAGTAATTCTATTAAATCCTTAATTAAACCATTTGGTTCACCCTGATCCAATATTGGTCAAAGTTGGTCAACCTGCAAACCCTTTCTTAATTCTTAAATACTTCACTATGCAAAAATGTTCCTTGCATTTTCCCAAGTTAAAAACCATGCACTCTTGATACTGAGAGTACAAGGGAGAATTAGCCACCAATGGGGGCTACCTAAATTACATCCCAGTTTCTTTCTTTAAATCAAAATTGAATATTATTTAAAACTGCACTGAATATAAATATTTTACAAAATTTTTAAGGAAGCACCAAAGTACAATGTAATGTTTAGGTCAGGTGTTGAGTTTAACACTTAATTTTCAAATGTCCTTCCCTAGTCGATTGGTGCTGGGTTACCAAAAACACTAGAAATGGAAAGGTTGGGAGGATAGGCTTGGGCAGACCATTACATGAAGACCCTATCTTGCAACTTTCATTAAGGATGCACCACCAATCAGGATTCCATCCCATTCTCTGTACTACTCCCTTTCTGGCTTCGCTGTCACAGTTTTACTTAAGCTCGAGAAAAAGCAGCTCATCATTCAGCTGGGCACTTTATTCAACCTTCCAGACACAATATTAAGTTCAACAAGTAACAACTGCTCCCATTTGTTCAGGATAGTAGCCACCGCTATGATTCTGTTGTTAGAATTTTGTCTCTTTGTTTGTCCAATTACCATCACCCGTTTCCTTGAACCATCATCTCCTTTATCATTTGATCACTCCTGTCCTATGACCCCTCACAGACATTCGCTATTGTTCTTTCCCCGTTCCTCTCACGACATTTTCCCGGGCTCTGCACATACTTATAAGCAGTTAAATTTCTAACTTCTTCCAGTTCTATTGTAAAACCATTGACCCAAATGGTTTGGATTTTAGCATGAAGGCGAGTTCCAGGTAGTATTCTGGCAGTTTTTAGGATAGGAAACCCTGAGAAGAGGCTAAAAACTGCAGGGGTCTTTGAAATTACTTTCTGTCAGTTTCCTGCCCATACGGAAATTGATTAACAGGCTAGAAACCTGTAGAGCATGATGCCTGCTCCACGAGGCCATAACTGAAATGAGAAAGTAGGTCTAGTGGGGAGTGTTAGAGATCATGGGGCAGTGAGGGATGGGGGTGCTATCTTGATCAGGGGGGTTGGTCCGATTCTGCAGTGGGGACTGTGTCCAATTGCAAGCTGTAGGTGCAGGGTATTCGATAGTGGTGAGGGGGAGCAGATTGTGGTCAGGAGGTTTCAATGGTTATTGTCAAGATAGGATGGTGGTGGAGCAAACAGATCATTGGGTGTTTACTGGGTAAAAGTTTGAGCCAAGAGGACATGTGCATGCTGTTCCTGGCCACAAGCAGATCTGTAGAGATACTTACCTCATGAATTCAGTCCTTCTGGCCACCTATATTACAGAAGTGACTACAACACTTGAGTAATTGGTACTTCAAAAATATTTCATTAGCTGTAAGGTCCTTTGAGACATCCTGAGGTCTTGAAAGGTGCACTATGAATGCAAGGATTTTTTCTTTTCGTTTTTTTCTTTTACCTGCCAGGTTTCCCAAGGCCTGGGAAGCCCAGTTGACATGAATTAAACATTAGCCAGGATTTTCCGGCCTCGTCATGGTGAGACCCACCGCGGGGGATGTGGCGGCCCACCCAAAAGTGTATTGACTTTCGGTGGGACTGGATGATCCCGGCGGAGGCGGGGACAGAAAATCCTGCCCTTGGAGTGCCTTTAAAATGAGAGCGGGCAGCCTCATTATAGTGCTAGGGTCTAAAATCTAAATAAAAGAAAGTACGAAGTTATGAGGGGCAATTTGGCTGTAGCAGATTGGGAAACTGCTAAAGGGTATGACGAGCAATGGCTAGCATTTAAGGGATTAATACAGGGCTTACAACAAATATAGATTCCTTTGAGGCACAAAAACCCAACAGGAAAAGTGATCCAATTGTTGCTAACAAGAAAGATAAAGATTATATTAGATCAAAGGAAGAAGCTCATAAAGTTGCCAAGGAAGTAGCAAACGTGAGGGCTGGGAGTTTTTTTAGAATTCAGTAAAGGAGAACCAAGAAACTGATAAGGAAAGAGAAAGTAGAATATAAGAGTAAACTAGCGAGAAACATAATAACTTTAAAAGTTTCTATAGGAATGTAAAAATGAAAAGAGTAACAAAGGTAAATGTCCACTACAGGCAGAGACAGGAGAATTTATAATGGGGAATAAGGAAATGGAGGAGAAACTAAACAAATAGGTTGGGCAGAATTTTCCTATCCTGCCCACGGCAGGTTTCATATCAGGCAGAAGTGGAGAATCCAGCGACAGACAAAAAGTCGGAAATCTGCTGGTGTAAAAATGGTTTGCAATTCTCCCGAAAGCAGGTCAGTTATCCCACCAGCTAGTGGCATGAACACCATTTGCATTCATTTACATCTCATAAATGCTCATTAAAACAGCTGCTCGTCGAAATCTTCCAATTTTGTGTCACACCAGCGGGAAATTACGTCGGCCTAAAACCCGTTTGAAAAGGGGTGGCATGCACAAGTCAGACCTCAGTTCACTCGTAACTTCAAGTTGATTGCAACATACATAGCCTACCTGCCATAGCGCTGCACCAGTCTTGTTGCGATGAATGCCACATTGCTGGGGCTGTAGGGTTGATCTGCTCCTGTTCTTTCCTATGTTGTCCTGAAGGACACCACTGTGCTGTGGCACTCATGCAGGCCTCCGCTTTGAGACATTGACCAGTACTGCGACCAAGGCTAGGGAGTGCAGGGATCTTCTACACCCAGTGGCTGAGACCAATGTCCACAAGGACACCACTGTGCAGTGGTAGTCAGGCAGAACTCCACTTCAACCAGGGATGGGCTGAGGTGAGGGTGGGGATGATGAACACAAGGTGGGAAATGGGGAAGGAAAGCTGTGAAGGGGAAGGGCAAACACGAGGGGCTCTTTCTGGGGTCACCCTCTAACATGTTGTTGCCGCAAGAGTGAATAGGGGTCTGTTTAGAAAGAAAGGAGGAAAACCTCTTTGTGATCAAAGTCACTGAAAGCCAATGGCTTCATTAGCACTGTTAAAGGGTGAATCAGAACTCAGTGCTTCACATCACAATCACTGCATCTCAAGACTAACACATAGGAATGTAGAATTTGGGAATGAGGCAATAGTGAAGGAGGCACAATTATATCATATATGGCATTCCATCAATGAGGGGCTGTCAAGTGTTCACCAGGTTTGACTTTCTTATGGGCCAAAGGGCATCCACTCATTGACCATGAACAACTGATTGGTCATTAATATGCCACATTAGAGATTGGAACATAGAGCTTGATTGGGTCGCTCATCTCAATTATATCTTAGCATCCCACACAGGGCTCAAGATGTTACACCTGCCATACCAGCTTGGTCACCTCAATGTGTGTGTTAGTGTCTCAGGAACAAGGAGGCATCAGTCACCATGCAAATAGGGCAGGAAAAACTATGGACCATTACAGTTTCCATAAGTTTCACCTTCTGAGCTTCAGTTTCTTGTCCCTTGAATCATTAATATCTTCAATGTTTCCTTTCAGAGAGAAGGCAAAAGCAGATATGGATGCAGGGTTAAATGCTGCCTTTGTCAGGGTCCTAATTCAATGGAGTTAGCGAAGGAGGGAGAGGCTACTCCGTGCACAGTTCCAGTAGGAGGGACATGGTCAGGAGGGTCAAGAGGAGAGACCCAGACAATGGAGGCGACTCATCAGGCCTAGGGTTTATCGTAGAAAAATGTCCTATTTACAAATGAGTGAGAGGCAATGCTGTGCACTTCTGCGCTTGTCCCAAGCTCTGGTACATCACATATACCACATTCTTCATGAAGACATGAAGCCATGTGAAATTCGAGGGTATCCCCTGCCGTCGGCTTTGAAGCTGACCACAGCATTCAATTTCTTTGCTTCTTGGTCATTCCAGGGATCAGCAAGGGACCTGTGTGGCATCTCTCAGTCCGCAACACATCGACGCATGAAGGAGGTCAAAGATGTCCCTTACAGGAAGGCCCATCATTACGTCAGGTTTGCTCTGGATGAAGATAGTCAGGCTGCGAGATTCACCGGCTTCTCTGCCAAATCAGGCTTCCCAAGAATACAGGGTGCAATAGTCTGCACCGATGTGGCTTTATAAACTGCAAGGGCTATCATTCCATCAATGTACAAGTGTTGTGTGGTCACCGGAAGCACGTACTGCACATTTGTGCACAGTACCCTGGGGAGTTTCCATGACTCCTACATCCTGAGTCACTCCCAGGTGCTTAATATTTTCAAGGGGCCTTTACACCTGCGGGGATGGCTGCTTGGGGATAAAGGTACTCACTGAAACGCTGGCTGATGACCCTCAGAGTCCGTCCGAGCATAGGTACAACGCTGCTCACAGCTCCATACGCTCCTTTATAGAACAGACCATAGGGCTTCTGAAGGTGCCTTTCAGATGCTTGGATTACTCAGGGGGATTACTCCAATACACTCCCAATAGGGTTTCTCGCATCATCGCAGTGTGTTGAGTCGTTCACAATCTGGCAATGCAAAGAAGTGACTCCCTGCCAGAGGATGACCTGGAGGAGGATGAGAGTTCATCGGGGAATGAAGATCAGGAGGTCCAGGAACTTTAGGAGGCTGCTGAGGGTCAGTATGAGCACGATTACACCATGGAGGACAGAAGACGTGGGAGACGTGCCCATGATACGTTATCACTGACAGGTTCCAGGAAGAGTAAAGTCAAGTGAGGGAATATGGCCGTATCTCTCCTAGCCCTCAATGCCATTTTCTTTCATCTCAGAGGATGTCCAACCACTTGCAGTGAGAACAAGTCCCGTACTCACACTTGCAGGTTCTGGCCTCATGAATCGCCAGACCATGATCTCTGCTTTGGTCTGTTGGGTCCCATGAGCTCGCTCTAGGAACTGAGAGTCCACTTAGGAACAAGAATGATGTGAGAGAAGACTTGAAGCCTTCATGGCCATCTAATGATGCAAACACTGCTGCAACTGAGATGTGGACATGCCTAGGGATCTCCTCCTCCCGTTCATGTCTTTTCTCTTGACACTACCACTGAGGAGACACAAATGCCACTAGAATATCAATGCTGATGAGTTGCCCTCATTCAATGGCGTCCTTTGAGGAAGAAGGGTTAGAAACGCTTATATCACACACTCTCAATAAAGATTTAAAGACATCTCCCTGACATCACACAAGGGGCGTGGATAGTGGTTCAACTGAGGTTGACATCACAGGAATGTGAATCTCCCAGCGGGACACTATCACTGAGTGGGAGGAAGGCTAAACCTCGACATAAGCGGATTCCAAAGTACAAAATCTGAACGCCTTCAGTTGACAGGAACATTCACATAACCATTAAATGTATTCACAAAAGTGCAATTTATTTACATGTATAACACACCCATGACCCAAAAGTGACATGAAACTTTTTTAACTTTCTTAACCCTATTGCTACGCCTGGGTGCAACCCCGACATCTGCAGCAGTGGTGGAGACAGCCTGCCAACTGCTACATCCTGTTGTCTGCGATTACTTTGGCAGATGCCGTCTGGTGGCCCAGGAACTGGAGGGCACCGGCCTGATAAGGGTCAGCTGCTCAGGGGCAGAAGCATGCTAGGCGGCCTGAGAAGCTGGATTGGATGGGGTCACAGGCAGAGGGGGCCATTAGGGGCTGCACACCCTTGGATTATTCTGAGAGGAGACCCCCAGGGTGTTCAGGTGACACTCATCCTCCCTGTGGGTGCCCAAGGGCCCCGCCCTGACTCCTAAAGGAGATGGGGCACCTGAAGGGAGGTCAAGGTGCCTCTTTCCCATGTCACCTACAGCTTGATGGTGCTGACCAGACTGTGTGGCCATGGAACGCAGGGCCGAGTGCAAATCTGGCAAGACCTGCTGGACCAGGGTCTCCATAGTGGTTGCCAGCCTTCCCATGGTGACCTTACGGCACTCGCATGTCAGCGCCACGACATCAGACAGAACGCGGACAGACCCCTCCATTGTTCACTCTAGTCTGCTGAGTGAATATCTGCCTGATGTTCCACTGCCTGTCATTGCATCTCCAGCATTGAGCTGGCAGCCGCTTCGAAAGGCTCATCATCTGACTCGGACTGAGCAGGTGGCTGGTCTCCAACAGCCCTCCAAGTGCCAGGGGCCTGGGCTGACCCTGCCCCTGACTGCCATGGGGACATGTCAGTGAGGTGTTCTCCAGAAAGTGAACCAAATCCTAATCTTTATCTGTTCCCCAATGACGTGTGTGTCTCTGAGCTGGTGGAGGGTGTGTGTAAGCACCGTGACGGTGCTTCCAGAGCCTCCTCTTTGGATGTGGTCTGGGGCTCACACTGCTGCTGAACTAGCTTGTGAGCCTTGATCTGCAGGTGCCTAGAAAATAGAAAATAGGGTTTCAGTTAATGAGCATGAACTATATAAGTCTGCATGTGACTGACTGTGATTATCAGGATTTGATGAAATGATGGAGCTGTGATCCTTACTAGGTTGGTGGGAGGGGCTGATCTTCCCCCCCACCCCCTCCCCAACAGGAGCAACCCCTGTCCTCCCCAACCAGCTTGGCTGCAGCTTTCTCGAGTTCAGTGAAGGAAATGATGTCAGCCATTCCTCCCCCAGTCTGCAATCTCTCGCGTCTGTTGTACGCCAGCTTGCAGTATGAAGAAGAAAGAAAGGCAGGTGATGAGAAGGGATGGAGCAGAGGTTGGGTGAGATGCAGGTTCCCTGTGTGTAGTGAGCCCTCCTCAGAAGGGCCAGAGGATGGAGTGTGAGCAACATGATGGATGGGATGGTGGTGATGTGAAACAATCCATGAGGGAATGAGTGTTGATATGTATCCTCTGCTAATGGTTGTGTGAGACCCCTGAAGAGAGTAGCCATTTGAGTGCATGACACCATGATGAGAGTTTGATATTGGAGGGAGTTAAAGAATGACCTATCCTGGTGGAGTGGGTGAGATCATTCATCTTCTTCCTGCACTAGTTGTCATTTCAGGCGCAGTTCCCAACCGCACTCACCTGCTCTGCGATGGTTCCCAGGCCATCCTGCAGCCATCCCTGGGGTAAAGCACTTGCCTGTGTGCCTGCACTCCTCTGATCAAGGCTTGGAGGGCCTGGTGCATGAAGCGGGGCGCTGCCTCCTTCTTGAGGCTTTTGGCATTCTTCTTGTGGATGGAAGACATCTCTGTATGTGTTCTGAAGACAGATGGGCTGGAGAGTGAGATGCATGTGTTGGACTGATGTTTAAATGTGGCGCACAGAACTTTGACCCCGCCAGCTGACGGTGGGCAGGCGAATCAGCTCCCGAACCACCAGGGGATTCGGCCCAATACTCAGTTGTGTATATGTAATAAGCTTTCTGATGCAAAATCAGGCGCAAGTTCCCGCCATTCCAACCAGCGGCAGTAATCATCCACCACCACACTTAGTTTCATAGATGGAAGATTCCACCCTTTGTGTCTGTCTTCATGGAAGAAGACATGAAAAATCCCCCAAAGGTAACTGAGAACCAAGGGCCTAGGTGGAACGAGGAACTGGAAGAAATTAGTATTATTGAAAAAATGATACTGGAGAAATTAATGGAAGGTTGATAAATCCCCTGGATCTGATAATCTACATCCTAGAGTGTTAAAAGAGGCAGCTGTAGCGATAGTGGATGCATTGGTGATCATCTTCCAAAATTCTATTGATCCTGGAATGGTTTTTGTAAATTGGAAGGTGGCAAATGTAACGCCACTGTTTGAGAAAAGAGAGAGAAAGAAAACAGGGAACTACAGACATGTTAGCCTGACATCAGTAGTAGGGAAATTGCTAAAATTTATTATAAAGGATGTGATAGCTGAACACTTAGAAAATAATGGCAGTCAACATGTTTTGATGAAAAGGAAATCATGTTTGACAAATCTGTTGGCCTTTTTTTGAGGACGTAACTAGCAGAATGGATAAGGGGGAATCATTGGATGTGGCATATTTGGATTTTCAGAATGCTTTTGCTAAGGTCCCACATAAAAGAGGTTAGTAAACAAAATTGGGGTCAATGGGATTAGGGGTAACATACTGGCATGGATTGAGAATTGGTTCATAGACAGAAAACAGAGGGTGGGAATAAACAGGTCATTCTCAGTTTAGCAGGCTGTGACTATTGGGGCACTGCAAGGATCAGTGCTTGGGGCCCCAGCTATTCACAATCTATATTAATGATTTGGATGTGGAGACCAAATGTAGTATTTCTAAATTTGCTGATGATACAAAACTAGATGGGAATGTGAGTTGTGAGGAGGATGCAAAGAGACAGACTAAGTGAGTGGACAAGAACATGGCAGATGGAATATAACATGGAAAAATGTGAAGTTATCCACTAAAAGCTAACATGCAGGTGCAGCAGACAATTAAGAGGACAAATATAACATTGTTTAGTCAAACTATTCAATTTGATTGTTACTCTGCTTGCAGAAAGTTACAACAAAAAAAATTACGTTATATTATTTTTAAGGATTGCATAGGAAACTTATTTAGCTTGTTTATTAGCAGCAATGGACTGCAGCAGTTCACCACCTTCTCAAGGGCATTTAGGGATGGGCAATAGGCCCAGCCATCGATGCCCACGTCCCATGAATGAATGAAAAAAACAATGCTTTGGGATCAGTGATTTTCTGGCACTGGTCACCACTATTGGAGCCTCTTGAGGAGCCTGGCTGAAAAATTAAGCTGTAAAGAATGGGAATGGGAGATATAAACACTACGCCACAGGCATATCAAATGTATCACAATGACAACTAAGGTGTCACAGATAAGACCAATTACATGTGTCGCTTCAATGGATTATGGAACTTCAAATCACACCACTAATTAGCATCACTGGTACTTCAAAGTTACACAGGCTGATATCAAAATACTGGGAAGAAAGTTATCTCTGAAAATTAAAGGTCTTCTGATGTTTTTGCAACTCATTAATGCCTCTAACATATTTCAAAAAAATCAGCCAGCTGATTCTGTATTAGTAAATTCTTGACAAAAAATAATCCTAGTTAATTTGAACCAAATGCAGGATGCCCATCCAGCAGGGAGAAACTCGATTTGGGCACAGAATAGGCACAATATTGACAATGCTCCCACCATATCCATCCAATGCAGTGTTGAGTGGTGTCTCATTAACATTTCGCCAGCGAGCTGTAGCTGACTGGGTTCCTGCAATGGAAAGCTGCCCAGCCACAGCGTGCAGCTAACCAATAGCTAAAGCCTGTTGGAGCATGAATGGAGGTCGTGAGAAAAAGCAAGCAGCAGGCCCGAGATTATTGTGTTAGATCTGCCCCTCTACAGGGCCCTGCATCTTAAAAAATCTTAAATCTTAAAAATCAACATGCATTTTCCCTTTAAAGTTCACCATTTAGACCTCTCAATGGATGAAGAAAGCAGGAGCAGCTCAGGTGTGGCATGCTTCTCCCATTTCTTTTTGTAAGTTGCAATCGGAGTTCTAAAACTGATCTAGAACTTAGACAGTCATCCACCTGGCTTTAGCCAGAGTGTTAGGAGCCCATTTAAAGACATGGTCAAAAGTTGATTCAGGCAGGTAAATTGGTGCACAAGTTCCCACCAGATTTTCAACTGCCAATCGCCTATTTATCTGTCATGTGATAGACAGCCACCATTTTAATTGAATCCCAATATTTAGGAGTAGTAATTCCAGGTAAAGGCAAAGCATTTGTAAAGTAGTTTCACATAGTAGTTACAGCACAGAGAAAGACCATTTGACTCAACAGGCTTAGGCTGGTGTTTATGCTTCATATGAGTCTCCCCTCATCTCTCATCATCTAACCCCATTGACATATCCTTCTGTTATAGAGTTGATCTTCAGCCAAATCATTCCACCAGCTAACGCCCATGCACCACAACCCACAGAATCACGAAAGAGCTATCAACCTGTCAATCCTTTCTGTGTCTGGGCCGGGTGAGGTTTCTCGTGTTGCTAACACATTGGTTTACGTGGATCATGTGATCTTACAACACAGGATTATTCTTAAAGCTACAGTCCTACATTTCCCAAAACTATAATTACTACATTCCTCTCTAACATTTCTGTACATTTTGTATTTACAAGGTTATTTATCTCATGACATTACAATATTTACACAGGTCATGAAATTACAAGTTCAGTCTTTCAGGTGGTTCCCCGATCTGTGTGGAACATCCCAGCTCCACGATTTCAGATTCTTTTGTAGGAAACAAGTTCTCTGGAATCGCATTAACATCAGTTACCTCATCAGGCACAAGCAGTTCAATATCTTCCACCCTGATGGAGACATCGGGCATGTCTATCCTTGGTTGAGCAACTTCAACAGGAACCATTGGCTCAGTAATGGTTACAGGTGGAACATCATTTTGTTGGGGTATCTCTCTTTTTCTTAAATGATCCACGTGCTTACAGCTGATCTGGTCCTCCACTTCCACATGGTATGACAATGGTCTGGTCACTGAACTTACCACCAAGTAACCACTTCAGTTCTCCACCGAAAATCTTTACATACACTGCTTCTCCAGCAGTAAATTGTCTCTCACGGCTGTGCAAATCATGAGTCGCTTTTTGGTTCCCTTGACTTTTCTCCACCTTCCCTTCCAAATTGGGAAGTATTAGGCTCAGTCTTGTCCGAAGGTGGCACCCCATCAGTAATTCTGCATCCTCGTTCTAGGTGTCTTCTTCCTTTTACCGCAGAGTTTAGCCTCGGTCTTCTTTTAGACTTCACTGTCGGCCTGACTTCTCTCAGATGCAATCTCAACTTGTCTTAGTTCTGTAGTTGTGCTACCCATGACTCCATTATCTACTCACATCTTGGAAAGTTCTTTGACTGTTGCTTTCAAAGCCTCTATAGCTTCATTTAGCTGATTCTACAGCTCTTCTGTCTCCTTCTTACATCTCTTGGCTTCCCCCTGGAAACTTGAACATTGCTGCATCTTCTCTGCTTCAGTGTGTTCAGGGAGGTGTTAAATTCTTCCTATTTCTCTTCGTAATTTTTTAGAAGCACAAACTTTGACCGGACAGATTTTTCTAGTGTGTGAAGGTTTTTCTTTTCTTTGAGAAGTTCGCTTACTTCACCTTGAATTCTGTCATTCAGCAGAGTCTCTTTGGGTTTCTTTTGCTGTTCTTCCATGTCATTGCTTAAGACTGTCTTTATTTCTTCAGGTTGCTGATTGGCTGTGCACAGTCCTTTTTTCATTCTGTTGCAGTCCTTGGACTTTCCAGGCTCTTTCTAAAGGACCTTGCCTTGTTCCTTTTTCAAGACAGGAACTCTTCCAGCTTTCTTATGAAATCTCACTGGTCGATCAAAGTTAATTTCCCTCAAACAATTTTGACCTAGAAGGCTTGGTCCTTCACCTTCTACCACCATCACTGGTAGCTGTGCCGATTGGTGTCTATAATGAACAGTTCACAGAATCACAGAATCACACAGTGCAGAAGAGGCCCTTCGGCCCATTGAGTCTTCTCCAACATGTGAGGAACACCTGATCCAGCTACCTAATTCCATTTACCAGCACTTGGCCCGCAGCCTTGAATGTTATGATGTGCCAAGTCCTCATCCAGGTAACCTGCCTCCACCAGCCTCCCAGACAGCGCATTCCAGTCACCACCTTCTGGGCAAAAAGATTTTTCCTCACATCCCCCCTAGACCTCCTGCCCCTCACCTTGAACTTGTGGCCCCTCGTGACTGACCCTTCAACTAAGGGGAACAGCTGCTCCCTATACACCCTATCCATGCCCCTCATAATCTTGTACATCTTGATCAGGTTGCCCCTCAGTCTTCTCTGCTCCAACGAAAACAACCCAAGTCTATCCAACCTCTCTTCATAATTTAAATGTTTCATCCCAGGCAATATCCTGGTGAATCTCCTCTGCACCCCCTCCAGTGCAATCACATCCTTCCTATAATGCGGCGACCAGAACTGCACACAGTACTGCAGCTATGGCCTCACAAAAATTCTATACAACTCTAATGTGACCTCCCTACTTTTGTAATCTATGCCTCGATTGATAAAGGCAAGTCTCCCATTTGCCTTTTTCACCACCCCACTAACATGCCCCTCTGCCTTCAGAGATCTATGGACACACACGCCAAAGTCCCTTTGTTCCTCAGAACTTCCTGGTGTCATGCTGTCCATTGAATACTTCCTTGTCAAATTACTCCTTCCAAAGTGTATCACCTCACACTTTTCAGGGTTAAATTCCATCTGCCACTTACTTGCCCATTTGACCATCTCGCCTATATCTTCCTGTAGCCCAAGACACTCAACCTCACTGTTAACCACCCGGCCAATCTTTGAGTCATAGTTGCTCTGGTGATACCTTTTCCTTGGATTTCTTCACCTGTGTCCATTTTCAACTTGGCAGATGTTGGTTCCAAATTTACTTGTTGATCATCTTTATTTAAATGTCAGAAAATGTGTTCTCCTATTACAGTGGTAGAAGCACCCATGTCCACCTCCATTTTTAATGGTTTACCATTCACCTGCACTGTAACAAATATTGGCTCTGTCTTCCCAACTTTCATGTTGAATAATGAATAAATATCAGAATTGGTTGTTTCTGGCTCTTCTACACTATAGACCTCATTATTGTTTGGAGGCCTGTTTAAATGTCGCTTTGCACTATCCATTTCTGTGACAAAAATAACACTCTACTTTTTTAAATTGCCAATCGCTAGAAGACTGATTGTTTCCACATCAATGAAAGTTATTTTTTGATTTAGTTGCTAAGCTGTTTCCTTTCATTTTTCAATTAGTGGGGGCTGTTTCCCGCTACGCAGTGGAGTCCCGGCTTTTCGCACCACTTCTGGCTGACTGTTCCTGCCCGACCAGCGGAACGACGCCATTTTGCACCCCTTGAATTTCTTGTGAATCCCTTACAGCACTTTCCATCACCAGTGCTATTTCTAACGCTTTCTTAAAATCAAGATTCACTTCAGCCAGCAATCTTCGCTGAATAGTGTCTTCCTGCATGTCACATACTAAATGATCTCTAAGCATGTCATTCAGGGTTTCACTGAAATCACAATATTCTGCTAATTTCACCAGGTAGGCAGCAAATGTCTCCCCCAGGGCTCTATCCCATTGATTGAAGCTGAACCTCTGCAGTGAGACCGAGGGCTTGGGTTGAAAATGTCCCTTAACGAGGTCTAATAATTTACTGAAAGTCTTTGAATCTGGGGCAATGGGGGCCATCAAGCTTCAAATTAAACTGTAGGCTTTGCTCCCACAAATACTCAGGAGAATCGCTCTCCTCTTTTCCTTCCCCATGAATTAATTTGCTTGTGAAAAGAATGCAAGATGTTCTATATATTGAGACCAATCGTCTGTGGCTGGTTCAAAGAGATTCTGCCAAACTGTGGTATTTTGGATGAGTATATCTACTTTTATTTTTAGTGAACTTAGATATTCACAATCGTTGGGCGAGGTACAGCATCAAATCTGATTTATCCTTGTCGCCAATTTGTTATAGAGCTGATCTTCTGAGAAATCGCTCCACCAACTAAGAACAGTCTTGTGCCACCACCCACAGGATCAAGAAAGAGCTATCAATCTGCCAACCCTTTCCGTGTCCAGGCCGGGTCAAGTTTTCCGTTTTGCTAACATGTTGGTTTGCATGGATCATGTGATCTTACAACACAGGATTGTTCTTAAAGCAACAGTACTACATTTCCCAAAACTATAATTACTACACCTTCTATCCCTTTCTTCCTCATGCATTTATTTTGCTTCCCAATAAATGAATCTACGCTATTCACCTCAACTACTCCTTGTAATAACAAGTCCGTGTTCTAACCACTCTCTGGATAAACAGGGAGGCACAAAATTGGGCTGCATCGCAGGGGGTGCTCTGCCCATTGCCTAACAATTTCTGCTGGAATTTCGCCAGCAGTGGGGAAGGAATTACTTGGCCCAGCTGTTCTTGAGCTAATTGAGGCCCATAATTACTGGCCACTTAAAGGTTTCCTCCTGCCACTGCTAGTATTTTACCAGTTGCAGGGGTGTCCATGCCAAGTGGCAAAGCCACCAGGTAAACCGTGGCAACCTGGCTGTGGATTCCATGAGGGGGAGCTTCCCCTCCAGTTTGGGCACCATGATCACCCTAAATGGAAATGAGCGTACCTGCTTATTTCCACTCCACTTCCACCCCCCAACGTGGCCTGATCTCTGCTCCCATCCCTCCTCAACAGGGCCTGTCTTACTGGCCCCACAAAGCTGCCCAGACTTAGCTCATCACCCAGCCTCCTCCATGACTTCTCATCAGGGACTGACTGCAGCCTCAGCAGTGACCACCACTCCTAGTGGTGCTGCTGGGCTGCTGGAGAGCTGCCAGCTATCTGATCGAACAACCGGTCTTGGGGGCAGGACATCTTTGCACGTGGTGGCAGGAGACACAACCTCAGGCAGTAAATTCATAAATAGTAAAATACCATTGTGGCTTCCCAGCTGGGTAGACGTAGGCTTGCCCCTGACTTTTCAGCCAGTGGGCGAGGCCACCGCCTCCATGAAAATTTCAAGCCAGTGCCTCTGGGTCTGAAGCACAACAGGAGATTGGAGCAGACGCTACAGAGAGGGCAAGCTCCACACCATGCCTTCTGTCAAGTTGGAGCTGGTCTCCTTTATGCTCTTTGACAGTGACAGAAGTTTGCTAGGTATGCCAACCAATACACTATTCAGTACTCTCCTGTATGTCACTCAGTCAAGATTTTCATCTGTGTCCTCTGAAGCTGGCACACAAACCATCATTTACTCATGGCCTGGCTATTCACCATAAATTGACAGCTTAGCTGAGCAAGAACAAAACTATATAAGGTATGTTATAAAAAAAGTAATGTAGGAGATTGTACATACACTAGCACCATTTTAGTTACTTGCTGCATGAATGAATCCATGGATTATAATGTTACATTTAGGAGAGTGTAGCAAACCAGCAACTGGTTAAGAAAGCCATTTGGTACTCCCAGATTTATAAATATGTCTGAATCACAACATTATCACTGGCTTTATGATATGCATTTGTTTTATTTTTCTTCATGATACATATTCTTGTGGCTCGGTAAAGTGAATTGGGATTTTTTGTTCAGTTAAGACAAGAAGCAGGGTGAAGCAGGTCAAGGTTACTGTGAAGCAGACCGGGAGGGGTGTTAAACAGGTCAGGATCACTATGAAGTGGACCGGGAGGAGTGTTAAACAGGTTGGGGTCACTTTGAAGCAGTCTGGGAGGACTGTGGAGCAGGTCAGGATCACCGTGAAGCAGGCTGGAAGGAGTGTGAAGCAGGTTGGACTCATTGTGAAGCAGTCTGGGAGGCATGTGAAGCAGATAGGGATCACTGTGAAGCAGACCAGGAGGAGTGTGATGCAGGTGAGGATCACTGTGAAACAGATATGGAGGAGGGTGAAGCAGGTCGCGATCATTGTGAAGCAGACCGGGTGGAGTGTGAAGCAGGTCGGGAACATTTTGAAGCAGACTGGGAGGCATGTGAAGCAGATCAAGATCACATTGAAGTAGACTGGGAGGAGTGTGAAGCAGGTTAGGGTTACTATGAAGCAGACTGGGAGGAGTGTGAAGCAGGTCAGGATCACTGTGAAGCAGACAGGGAGGGGTATGAAGTAGATCGGGATCACTGTAAATCAGACCAGGTGGAATGAGAAGTAGGCCGGGGTCATGGTGAGGCAGTGAAGCACCAGAGGGCACAGCTTTAAGGTAACTGGCAAAAGAAGAAATGGCAACATGAGGAGAAACATTTTCACTCAGTGACTGATTGGGACCTGGAATGCACTGCCTGAGAGTATGGTGGAGATAGGGTTAATGGAGGCTTTTTAAAGGGAATTGGGTCATTATCCAAGAAGTAAGAATGTGTTGGGCTTTGGGGAAAAGGAGTGGAGTAGCACTAGAGGAAATAGAAATAAATAAGCACGATCTAATAGCCATTACAGGGACATGACAACTGGATAACATAAATTGGGACCTGAATATTGAAGGATATGTCATATTTAGGAAGGATAGGAAGTTAAGAAAAAGGTGGAGAGGTGGCTCCGTTAATTAATTATGGTATTAGCGCATTAGAGAGGGATGACCTAAGTTCAGGAAATCACGATGTAGAAGCAGCTTGGGTTGAGATGAGGAATGATAAAGACAAGAAGTCACTTGTGAGAGTGGTGTACAAGCCTCCTAATTGTAACTAAATTGTAGGACAGAGTATAAAAGAAGAGATAATGGGAGCTTGCCAGAAAGATACAGCAGTGATAATGGCAGATTTTAATCTACATATAGACTGGAAAAATCAGATGGACAAAGGTAGCGTAGATGAGGAGTTCATAGAATATTTTCGGGATAGTTTCTTAGAACAACACATTCTGCAGCAAACCAGACAGAATGCTATTCAAGGCCTGGTACTGAGCAATGAGATAGGATTAATTGATAACCTCCTAGTGAAGGCACCCCAAAGTAGCAGTGATCATAATATGATTGAATTTTACACTCATTTTGAGAGAGAAAAGTGTGCATCCAAGACTAGTATTTTAAAATTAAATAATGGCAATTATGAGGGCATGAATACAGAACTAGCTAAAATGAACTGGCAAATGAGGTTAAGGGATATGTCAATGGAATTCCAGTGGCAGATATTTAAAGGGATATTTCAGAAAACACGTAATATATACATTTCAATGGGAAAGAAAAATTCCAAGGGGAGGGCCCACCATTTGCTTTTAACTAACAAAGTCAACGACAGTATCAAACTTAAAGCAAAAGCATATAATTACAGGTCAAAAGATTGGAAAGAATATAAAGAACAGAAAAAGATTAATAAGGAGGGAAAAATTTGACTGTGAGAGAAAGCTAGTTAGTAATATAAACAGAGGTAGTAAAAGTTTCTGACCTATCACAAAAAACCAGAGCAAGCCAATTTTTAGTCTCATGTCTATACTTTCAGTTGTGTGATGCCCCTTTAAGTTTAAGCGATGGCTGCAGTTTATACATTTGACACCAAAATAAAATATATTAACTACTTAACCGGTAATAATTTGGTCTTTTAAAATAATAGAATAATACAGCAGAGAATTTGGACATTCAGCTATCCCGTCTCTGCTGGCTTTTTTTGAAGAGCAATCTCTTTAGTCCCACTCTACCGCTTTTTTTCAGATATCCCTGGGACCTTTTCTACTTCAAGCATTTATCCAATTTCTTTTTGAAAGCTTCTATTGAGTTTGTACCCCTCACACTGTCAGGCAGGGCATTCCAAATCCCAACCACTCTGCATAAAAATATTTTCCTCATGTTGCCTCTGGTTCTTTTGCCAATCACCTTAAATCTGTGTCTTCTAGTTATTGACCCTTCAGCCATTAGAAGCAGTTTCACTTTCTTTATTCTTTCTGAACCTTTCATGATTTTAAACCTCTATCAAATCTCCTCTCAGCCAATTCTCCACTCTAAGGAGAAAACTCGAGTTTCTTCAATCTATCCAAATAATTGCAATCCCTCATTCCTGGAGCCATTTGAGTAAATCTCTTCAGCACTGTGTCCAAAGTCTTCACATCCTTACTAAAATCTGGTGCTAGAATTGGACACTGGGGCCAAGCTAGTATTTTATTTTGGCATACAATAACTTCCTAACATCTGTACTCTATGGGTGGGATTTTATGGATTTAGTCCCTTCCCGTACTGCAGGACCATTTTCAGACTTTGCTCACTCCCAGAGCCAAGGTATTAGCATCCTATGTTCAGGTTCCCCAACCAAACATGGAGGCTGTCGAAGGAAAGAATTCTAATTAAAGGAATCACAACAAGAGTTTGAATGGCTCACCAGCACTTGGAGTTTTAAGGCTGCAGCAGTAGTATAAGGGTCTGGCACATGAAGTGTTAACTTGGGACTCAGTACAGTACCGCCCACACAGTGAACACATTTTGAGGAACCAAAACATACCCCTGGGAAAACATGAGGAGTTAAAATAGAAGTTGACTACTACTTCAAAAAAAGCTGCATTGGACTACTAATAGTAACAAAACAATGCACTGAAGCACAGAGAAGGCAAGGGCTGAACAAGAAAATAAACAGCGTAAAAAACAGCTAACTGTCCTTCAAGATCAAATTCAAAAGCAGTACATTATCCTTCAGCAAAATGAAGGAATAAATACTATGTTGACCAGCAGAATTAAGGAACAGCAGAATAAACTCGATGAGACTGTTAAATTACAAGGCAAAGTAATTGTGCTTCACTAAGAAAAGGAAAGCCTGCTAAGGACCTTCACACAATACAAGGATCACTCAGGTCAAAGTTTTTTCCTCTGAAAAATTATGAAATGAAGCAAAATTAATTTAACATCGTATATAAACATACGAACATACAAATTAGTAGCAGGAGTAGACCATTTGGCCCCTCAAGCCTGCTCTGCTATTCAATAAGATCATGGCTAATCTGATTTTAACCTCATATTCCTGCCTACCTCCAATAACTTTTAACCCCCTTGCTTATCAAGAATCTATCTACCTTTGCTTTAAAGATATTCAAGGAATCTGCCTCAACAACGTTTTGAGGAAAAGAATTCCAAAGTCTCACAACCCTCCAAGAGAAAAAAAAATCCTTATCTCTGTCCTAAGTGGTGACCCCATATTTTGAAACAGTGACCCCAAGTTCTAAATTTTCCCATAAGAGGAAATATCCATTCCAAATTCACCTTGTCAAGTCCCCTCAGGACCTTATATGTTTCAATCAAGTCGCCTCTTACTCTTCTAAACTTCAACGGATATAAGCCTAGCCTGTCCAGCCTTTCCTCATAAGATAACCCACCCACTCCAGGTATTAGTCTTGTAAGCCTTCTCTGAACTGCTTCCAATACATTTACATCTTTCCTTAAATAAGGAGACCAATACTATACACAGTACTCCAGATGTGGTCTCACCAATGCATGTATAACTGACGCATAACCTCCCTACTCTTGTATCCAATCACCCTTGCAATAAATGATAACATTCTAATAGCTTTGCTAACTACTTGCTCCATCTGCACACTAACCTTCAGTGATTCATGCACTAGGACACCCATATCCCCCTGCATCTAAGAGCTCTGCAAACTCTCACCGTTTAGATAATATGCCTCTTTTTTTATTTGTCATGCCAAAATGAACAACATCACATTTTCCTACATTATACTTAATTAGCCAGATCTTTGCCCACTCACCTAACCTATCTATATCCTTTTTCAACTGCCTTATGTTCTCTTTACAACTTATTTTTTACATACCTTTGTGTCATCAGCAAATTTAGCCATCATACCATCAGTCCCTTCATCCAAATCATTTAAATAAATTGGAAAGGGCTGAGGCTCCAGCACTGATCCATGTGGCACACCACTCGTCACATCCTGCCAACCAGAAAATGAGTCTTTTATGCCTACTCTCTGTTTCCTGTTAGCTAGCCAATTTTCTATCCATGCCAATATGTTGCCCCCTACACCGTGAGCTTTCATTTTCTGCAATAACCTTTTAATGAGGCAGCTTATCAAATGCCTTCTGAAAACCTAAGTACAGCACTTCCATCAATTATCTTTTATCTGCAGCACCTGTTTCTTCTTTTAAGAGCTCTAGTAAATTGGTTAAATGTGATTTCCCTTTCACAAAACCAACTTGACTCTGCCTTATTACCTTGAATTTATCTAAGTTCCCTGTTTTAATGTCTTTAATAATAACTTCTAACATCTTCCCCATGACAGATGTTAAGCTAACTGGTCCATAGTTTCCTGCTTTCTGTCTCCATCCCTTTTAGAATAAATGAGTTACATTAGCGATTTTCCAATCTAATGAAATCTTCCCTGAATCTAGTGAATTTTGGAAAATTAAGACCAACACATCAATTATCTCACTAACAAATTCTTTTAAGATCTTGGATGAAATCCAGCAGGACCCAGGGACTTGTCAACCTGCAGTTCCAACAATTTGCTAAGTACCACTTCCCTGGTGACTGTATTTTTCTTGAGTTCCTCCCTCCCTTCCAATTCCTGATTTACAGCTATTTCTGGAATATTACTGTACCCTCTATAGCGAAGACCAATGAAAGATACCTATTCAACTCATTTGCCATCTCTTCATTTTCCCTTATTAATTCCCCAGATTTATTTTCTATAGGACCAATGCTCACTTTGTTAACTCTTTTCTTTTTTAAATGTCTGTACTGTCTTCTGACCTACCACCCATCTTCATGCAATTATATGCTTTATCTTTATGTTTGATACTATCTTTAACTTTTTTAGTTAACCATGGATGATAAATCCTCCCCTTGGAATATTTATTTCTTGTTGGAACGTATTTATTCTGTGTATTTTGAAATATCTCCTTAAATGCCTGCCACTGGAATTCTATTGACTTATCCCGTAACATAATTTGCCAGCTCACTTTAGCTACTTCTGCTTTCATGCCCTCATCATTGCCCTTACTTAAGTTTAAAATATTAGTATGGGACCCAGTCTTTTCTCCCTCAACCTGAATGTAAAATTCAATCACATTATGATCACTGCTACATAGGGGCCACCTTCACAATGAGGTAATTATTTTTTTGTCCTATCTCATTGCACAATACCAGGTCCAGTGTAGCCTGCTCTCTGGTTGGCTCCAGAAGTTACAGATCTAAGAAATTATCCATAAAACATTCTATGAATTTGTCATCTATGCAAACTTTGCCCATATGGATGTTCCAGGCTATATGTATATTAAAATCTCTCATAATAATCACCATACCTTTCTGACAAGCTCCCAATGTTCCTTCCTTGATACCTCTTCATACTGTGCAACTACTGTTAGGGAGCCTGTACACCACTCCCACAAGTGACTTCTTGCCTTTATCATTCCTCATCTCTACCCAAACTGTTTCTAAATCCTGGTTTCCTGCACTTAGGCCCCTCTGTCATGCTAATGTCATCTTTAATTAACAGGTCATCTTTAATTAACAAAGCCACCCCTCCATCTTTTCCTAACTTGCTATCTTTCCTAAAAGTCACATACCCTTCAATGTCCAGGTCACAATCTATCCCACCCTGTAGCCATGCCTCTGTAATTGCTATTAGATCAAACTTATTTATCTCTATTTGCACTATTAGTTCATCTGTTTTGTTTTGAATGCTACGTGCATTCAGAAATAGAGCCTTAAGTTTTGTCCTTTTATTATTTTTGTAACCTTCTAGCCTTATCTATTGGTTTACTCTTCGACCTGTACTCTCTCTCCCTCCCTGTAATGGTCTGTTTATCATTTCCCAAATTAGTACCTTCCTCTCTTACCTTGTCTCTACTCTTTGAAATAGATTTTCCCACATTTGATCCCTTGCCCCCATAATTTAGTTTAAAACCCTTTCTACTTCCCTACTTATGCAATTCACAAGAACATACGTCCCAGCATGATTCAGGTGTAGACCATGTCAATGGTACAATCACCACTTTTCCCAATACTGATGCCAGTGGCCCACAAACTAGAACCCACTTCCCCCACACCAGTCTTTGAACCACGCATTGATCTCACTAATCTTATTTGCCCTATGCCAATTTGCACGTGGCTGAGATAATAATCCAGAGATTATTACTTTGGGGTTCTGCTTCTTCATTTGGCACCCAGATCCTCATACTGACTATGCAAAACCTCTTTCTTTGTCCTACCTATGTCATCAGTACTCACATAGACCACAACAACTGAATCCTTCCCCTCCCACTGCAAGTTCCTCTCCTGAGCAGATGGCCAGAACCCAGCATCAGGCAGGCAACGTATCCTTCTGGACTCTTGCTCTTTGCTGCAGAGAACAGTGTCAATCCCCTTCAATATACTTTCCCCTACTACCACTACATTCCTAAATAGCCAAGTGGTTATGGTACTGGGCTTGTAACCCCAAGATCAAGAGTTCAAATCTCACAATGGCAAACTATGAAACAATGTAACTTCATCTGAATAGGAACAGATGGAAATGTGTTTGTGCTCGAAAGAGTTACATTTTAATTGTTTGCTTGGCCTAAATAGCCAAGTGGTTATGGTACTGGGTTTGTAACCCCAAGATCAAGAGTTCAAATCTCACAATGGCAAACTATGAAACAATGTAACTCATCTGAAAAAAAAACAGATGGAAACATGTTTGTACTTGAAAGAGTTACATCCTTCCTCAAGTAAGTGGACCAAAACTGTACACAATACTCCAGGTGCAGTCTCAGCAATGCCTTGTACAATTGCAACAACACTTCCCTATTTAGGCCTAAATAGCCAAGTGGTTATGGTACTGGGTTTGTAACCCTAAGATCAAGAGTTCAAATCTCACAATGGCAAAACTATCAAGAGTTCAAATCTCACAATGGCAAACTATGAAACAATGTAACTTCATCTGAAACAGATGGAAACAGGTTTACTCAAAAGAGTATAGCTTGGCTTAAATAGCCAAGTGGTTATGGTACTGGGTTTGTAACCCCAAGATCAAGAGTTCAAATCTCACAATGGCAAACTATGAAACAATGTAACTTCATCTGAAACAGATGGAAACAGGTTTACTCAAAAGAGTATCAAGAGTTCAAATCTCACAATGGCAAAACTATGAAACTTCATCTGAATAGGAACAGATGGAAACTCGAAAAAGTTACATTCCTGTTTACTCACCCTGCTTGAACGGCTTCCTGTACCATGGTGCCATGGCCAGCCTGCTCATCCAAATTGCAGACCTCACTTTCGTCCACACAAGTTGTGAGCATTTCAAACCTGTATGAAAATTGCAAAGTCAGAGGTTCCTCCACTATTGTCTGCTCGGTCCCTTTACCTATCTCACTCATGGTCACACCCTCCTGTCGCTCACTGCTGACCAAAACAAACAACCCTATTCTAAGTGGTGTGACCGCTTCCTGAAACAAAGTATCCAGGTATTTCTCCCTCTCCCTGATGTTGTGCAGTGTCTGCAGTTCAGCTTCCAGATCAATAATCCTGATCAGGAACTCCTCAAGCTGCTTACACTTTCTGCAGATGTGTTTGCCATGAATCGCCTTGACGTCCAAATGACTCTCATTCCACAGCTACAATGCAACACCTGTCCTGCCATTGTTACTTATGCTATTTAGTTAATTTAACAGAATAATATTCATTATTTTCTTGATTAATTTAGAATAATTGCTAGTACCACTGACAAATAAAAGTTACACATTTCTTAACTACACTGGTATGTGTTTAGGTGTTCAAAATTAAAATAACATAATTAAAGTTTTAATTCTCTTTTATTGATAGATCCACCTTAACTCATGTCCTAAGCTGACTATTAACACATTATCTCTAACACCAAGCATTTACCGGCCAATCAATTTACTATTAACTTACAAAAGGGCAGTACCTATACTATTTTAATCCCTAGGAACACAATAAACCTTAACCACTTACTAGATAGTAACCAGATACTCACCAGTCAGCTTCTTCTCAAACCACTCAAACTGATTATTTCCTATCATGTCACTATTTGTTTTCTCTGGCTGTTTTCGATCTCCCAGCTGCCCCTCCTCTCGCATTGTTTTCAATCTCCCAACTGACTTTCTACTTGCGGTGTTTTCAATCTCCTGACTGCCTCTCCTCTCGGGCTGTTTTCAATCTCCCAACTGACTCTCTACTTGTGGTGTTTTCAGTCTCCCAACATTACTCTGAAGGAACTGACAAACCAGTTGGCAGAGAAGACTCAGGAACATTCTATATCCCAGGAGGTACAAGAAAGAGACTGCAGAGTTGAAGAAAATGGTTGGATATTTGGAAGAACACTTGGGAAAACATTACATTTCAAAAGATATTTATGAAGAGATGAAGATTAAGAACCTAGAATGAAAAGAGCAAATAGAACCACTCACAAAAGAGCATGAAGTGTCTCAGAAACAATTGGTAGAAGTGCAATTAGAGAATGTGAGCTTGAAGAATAGTGCAGAGGAATTATGCTCTGCTGAAGAAAAACTGATCAGTGTAGAGAACTAACTTTCAAGTATGAAAGCTGAGTTTGCAAAGGAAAAACAAGAACTGATGAGAGCACTGGAATGTCACTCACAGGAAGTAGAACACTTGAAAGAAGATTTGAAACACTTCAATTATGAACTTGTGGAAGCAAATTCAACAAAGATAGATCTTCAGTTAAAACTTGGTGGCCTTCAAGCATTATAAGTTTTTAGTAAGCATCGTGCAAAATGTCTGGAACAGGAGAAAAAGTTGCCGATGCAACAGAACAGTTGTTTGAAAGCAGAGTTAACAACCAAAACTGATGAACTTCTTGAACTTCAGTCCAATCTGAACAAGTTGAGGTTAGCAATATGGAAGAGCAAATTCAGATTTTGAAAGCAGATAAAAGAAATTTAATGAAACAGATTGACAATCTACCTCTCACCCACGCCCAGTTTGGGTTCCGCCAGGGACACCCAGCTCCTGACCTCATTACAGCCTTGGTTGAAACATAGACAAAAGATCTGAACTCCCTAGGTGAGGTGAGAGTGACTGCCCTTGACATCAAGGCAGCATTTGATCAAGTGTGGCATCAAGCCCTAGCAAAACTGGACTCAATGGCAATCGGGGGAAAATTCTCGGCTGGTTGGAGTCATAACTAGCACAAAGATGGTTGTGGTTGCTGGAAGTCAATCATCTCAGTTCCAGGACATCACTGCAGGAGTTCCTCAGGGTGGTGTCCTAGGCCCAGCCATCTGCAGCTACTTCATCAATGATCTTCCTTCCATCACAAGGTCAGAAGTGGAGATGTTCGCTGATGATTGCACAATGTTCAGCACCATTTGTGACTCCTCAGATACTGAAGCAGTCCATGTCCAAACGCAGCAAGACCTGAACAATATCCAGGCTTGGGCTGACAAGTGGCAAGTAACATTCACGCCACACAAGTGCCAGGTAATGACCATCCTCAGCAAGAGAGGATCTAACCATTTCCCTTTAACATTCAATGGCATTAGCATTGCTGAATCCCCTACTATCAACATCTTGGGGGTTATCATTGACCAGAAACTGAACTGGACTAGCCTTATAAATACAGTGGCTAGAAGAGCAGGTCAGAGGCTAGGAACCCTGTGGTGAGTAACTCACCTCCTGACTCCCCAAAGCCTGTCCATCATCTACAAGGCTTGAGTCAAGAATATGATAGAACACTCTCCACTTGCCTGGATGAGTGCAGCTCCAACAACACTCAAGAAGCTTGACACCATCCAGGACAAAGCAACCCGCTTGATTGGCACCCCTTCCACAAACATGCACTCCCTCCGCCATCGACAAACAGGGCCAAGAATGTGTACCATCTACAAGATGCACTGCAGAAACTCACCTAGGCTCCTTAGACGGCGCCTTGCAAACCCATGACCTCTACTATCTAGAAGGATAAGGGCAGCAGATAGATGGGAACACCACCACCTGGAACTTCCCCTCCAAGCACTTACCTTCCTGACTTGGAAATATATCATCATTCACTGTCACTGGGTCAAAATCCTGGAACTCTCTCCCTAACAGCAATGTGGGTGTACCTACACCATGTGGACTGCACCAGTTCAAGAAAGCAGCTCACCACCACTTTCCCATGGGTAACTAGGGATGGGCAATAAATGGTGGCCTAGTCAATGATACTCATATTCCATGAAAGAATAAGAAAAATCTAACGAGTGAATTGAAAGAATCCAAGGAGCAATCAGTTACATGGACAAAAGATTCCAAACAGAACTGAATGCCCAGGTGAAGTTGTCAAACTTAGAAAAGAGTTCAGCAGATAATCCTGAAACAAAGACAACTCAACTTCCAGAATAGTTGCTGAGCTGAATCAAAAGATTCCTAAGCTCAAGAAACAACTGGAAAAAAAGAAAGTACTCAAACATTTGGGTAAAATTGTAAAACAAGTGGGAATGAGTCCAAAAAATAAACCACCACGTATATCATGACAGCCCACGCGACAACGGAAGAAGCGAAAGAAGCGAGGAGATGAGCACAATGTTCGTCCATTCTGCAAGAAACAAGTTAGAGTAGCAGCAACCACCAACAAGCACAACAGCCAAACTAACAAAGTATGGTTCAACATGAAAGAATGGAAGAAAAGGATGAAAACATACCCAGATGCCAGAACAACTTCCAAGCCTCGAGATAGAACCAGTAGTGACCAAGCCTACCACTCCTCTGACAGTAGTGCGAACAAGATATGGGTAGGTTATAAGGCCTCCAGCCATCTGAACCTTTGAATTCAAGGATTGGAAGGCAGGAGATAGGGTACTGATAATGTAGTAATGATAATGTATATGTATGATATTAATAACAATGTAAGACACAAGGCAAACTATACTCATTTAAAATACATTGGATAAAGACTTGGGGGGTAGGTGTAATATAAGGGTCTGGCACATATAGGATTAATGTGGGACGGAATACAGTACCGCCCACACAATCATGTAAGAGAGCACAAGACCAGCACCCAGCATCAGTTAAGTGTTAGACAGAGCTGTGTGTACCAGCAAGCATGGAGACAGCTCCTAGCTTGCACCCTTTACTGTATATTTTTAAGTAGCTGAAAGAGTCAATAAAGACTCAACCTACGTATGACTACGAAGACTTCTTCAGGCCTACCGAATTGTAACCAACACTATACAACAGCAGCAACCACAGGAATGGAGAGAACACTTGGGAAGGCTTTAACAAATTTGTGCTGGCTGTCCTTTATTAGCCCATAGTTGTCTAAGTGCCTGTTAACTTTCTCCTATATTATTGATTCTAAAAGCTTTCCCACCACTGTTTGACCTGTAATTACCAGGTTCATCTTTCCACCCTTTTTTGAACAGGGGTGTAATATCTGCAATCCTCCAGTCCTCTGACACCACCTGGTATCTAAGAGGAATTGAAAGATTGTAGTCAGCACCTCCACAATTTCTACTCTTACTCCCCTCAAAATCGAACCAGACTGGATGGCTTATGGACTTTAAGTACTGGCAGCCTTTCTAGTGCCCTATTTATCTATTTTTATCTCATCCAAAATCCTGCATCCTCTCTTATAGCTTTGCCGAAGTCCTCTTCCTTGGTGAACACTGATGTAAACTATTCTTTTAGCACCTCAACCATGCTTTCTGCCTTCACCAATCAATCCTCATTTTGGTCCCAAATCAGTCCCACTGCTCTCCTGACAATACTGTTTTTGTTATTATGCTGATAGAAGGCATTTGGATTCCCAATTATATATGATTCCATGGTTACATGTTCCATATTCATGGTGCGCTGTAATTTTGTGGTTGAGCTGATCACTTTAATGTGACAGCAGAAGCTGCAGAGCAGAATAATAACCACTTTCATTCAAAAAACACATGGCTGAGATCAAGGACACAGCACAGCCCCTGGATCTGGGACATGTAGAGTGCAAATAAACAGCTTCTTAACTCTTTCATTGTGTCTTCACTCCGTAGGGTCCAAATATCTGTCACATGTTGCCGGAAAGAACACAGCTACACAGTTAAATATGCTTATGAATAATTAGAGTAACTTCAGGATGCCAAGAGAACTTTAATTTAATGGCCAGGCCTTTATTTCACAGTAAAACCCTCCTGGCCATCATTTTACCTCCATTAAATGAACTCCAACAGTTCTCAAGTTGATAGCTTTAAAAGCAAAACAGGTATGGGCAAGAGAGAAATTGATTCTTCCTCATTGCTGGTTTTGCATTTTTTATTTGTATTCTGATTCATGAAACTGAGTAAAGTTTTTTTTTATGTGGAGGATATTCGGAGGGCAGTGAAAGATTGATGTTTGGACAAAGCCTTGAAATCTTAAACAAGGCCTGACATACAAAAAAAAACAGGAAGACTTGACACCACCAGAGTCATAAGCAGCGCAATTTATTATTGCCTATATCAGCCAGGTAAATGAATTGGGAAAGCACTGGATGACACAAGAACAAAATAATGTGACAGAAGGAATGTTCCAGGCGCTACCACCTCAATATTGAAATCCAGATTGATTGAAAAAAATACAAAACAGAGGAGGGAATTCTACTCTCAGCTCTCCAAAATTTCAAACGGTTTCCCAGGCAGCCTGCTGGTGATGAGACAGAGGAAGGTTATTTCTGGTAAAATGTTTCTTACCCATCTCCCCTTTGAGATAAATAGAGTGACATCTACAGCAAGTACTTCCAAGCTTCCTGTATGCTAAAAGCACATAACAACTGTCTTAACATCTGTGGAGGCATCAGTTTCAAGTAGAAAAGCTTGCGACCCACCCTTCCCCAGGGCAACGTTTTGGATAGAAAAGAGAGGTGGATGTTCAGAAACAGTATTATTTGGTTGCTGGCACAAGTTCCACAAATGCACCGGATCAGCGCTCAGCAGGTGGGCTACGTCTTTCCGAAATAAATCAGAACTTTAAAGCTTTATTATGTTTGTGAAACGAGCCATAAGAAGCAATCATGCTTTCTCAAAGAACTAAAGAATGTTCCCTCAAAGAACAAAGAGAAACTAAATCACTCAAAGAGGATGGACAAAAAAATGTTTCAAATAATCAAGTAATTTGAAAAATTTGCAGTTATTGTTGGAAGAAATTATGCAAGAAATAACTTTTTGAACACAAATGTGATTAAAAAAGTGATATTTTAGTGTACAGCACAAATCTACTTTTAATGGCCAAAACCAGTCAGACTAGCTTTTTTAATCCACTTAGATTATTGGGTGGGGAATGCAGGCGTAAAAAATTTTGAGAAGTCCTTCCTGCATGGAATAGTCAGTAAACATTTCTATGGTTATTTAACTAACATGTTTGACCATGCATAAATCACTAAATCTGAAACACTGTGGTAACATAATTATTGGCTGTTTTATGACTCATTCTCAGGAAATGGGTGTCGCTGGAAAGGGCAGCTTTTTTTAATAGCCCATCCCTAATGGTTCTTGAGAAGGTGATGGTGAGCTGCCTTTCTCTTGAACTATTAAGAATGAAGGTACCCTCGCATTGATGTTAGATAGGGAGTTCCAGGAATCTGACCCAGCGAGGATCATGGAAGAGCATATCTAAGTGGGTCTGAGCTGTGACTCGGAACTGATGGTGTTCCCATGCACCTGCTGCCCTTGTCCTTCTGGGTCATGGAAGTCATAATTTTGGAAGATGCTCTTGAAGAAGCCTTTGGCAGGTTGCTGCAGTTGATGAAAAAAATCTTGACCTTAAAAGATAAACGGAAGTAACTTCTGAATAGCATCATAAAGTGCAGGCCTGCAGGAATTCCTGGTCTTGAAAATTACGTTGACACGTAGCTTCGCCGGAGCTGCTTGGGGCCTGCATCAAAAGAATCCTCGGAAGTCCCAGAGAAGGGTAGCTGCAGCGAATTCAAGGAGGACATGCTCCCTTTTTTCCCCTTTTTTACAACACTTGCTGCCATAAAGCAGGTAAGTTTAAAGGGCCAGGAAAATTAACAGACCAGGGAGAAGGTAAGTTTCCAAGGTAAGTGGATAGGATTTGGGGGTTGGGGGGATTTGGGGTGGGGGGATACGGGGGGTGGGGGGGGGGGAGGGGGGCGAGGTCCAGGGGGTGGAGGGGTTTGGTCGGAGGTCTGGGGTTGGCGGGGGGGGGGGGATGATGGTAGTCAGTCAGAGGTCCAGTGGGGGGGGTTGGAAGTCCATGGGAGTGGACAAGGTCCAGGGGAGGGTTCGTGGGAGGTCCGATGTCCGGAGGGGTTCATGGGGTGGGGTGCTGGGTCGGTGTCGGAGGCATCGATGGGGGGGGGCGGCGTCGGAGGCCCGGTTTGGAATTGGAGGTCTGGTGAGGCTCATGGGGTGTCCGAGGTTGGGGCAGGGGTGGGGGGGGGGGAGGTCAGTAGTGTGTGGGGAGCCTGGATGGGGTCCAAGGTGTAGGGAGGAGGTCAGTTGAAGGTCCAAGGGGATGGGGGTGAAGTTGGGTCAGGAGGGCTGGTGTTTGAAGTGCGGGGTGTGCCATCAGAGGGTTTGGGGCTGTTGGAGGTCGTGGGGGTGCAGGGTGTCGGGGGTTGGGGTTGTTGGAGGTCGGAGGTGGGAATGTCGGAGGTCCGGTAGTGGGGGAGGGTCAGGGAAGTGGGGGGGTGTCCCGTGGTGGGGGGTCAGGGGTGTTGGGTGAGTCCTATAGGGTCGGTCTGGATCTTTACAATGGTTACTCAGAAGCTAGGAGAGATTTTAATTCTAACTTTTTCTCGGTAACTATTGGTATAACCCTGGTAGAACCATCCGAAGTTTGAGATTTAAATCACATTTTCGGATGGTTCCAGAGAAAGTGTGCACTTCTGGGCAATTGCTATGCAAACCCTTACCTGGAAACTTCCCAGAGGGACTCCCCAGTACATCTTTGGGGTATCCCCAAATCCGACTTTGGGGAACTCGGAAGTTATGGGCCTTCCACCCGGCTGAGCTACTACATTAGTTTTGGGCTGAATATGGAGCAGCATCAGCACAAGTCGAGGAGAGCCTTAGTTTTATGGGGGAGGAGATGCAAAGTTAATGGGTACATGACAGGGCTGTAAGATGTAGCGAATGATTGTAAACTCCATTGACTTCAGTGGGAACGTAAAACCCCACTGCCGTAAAATTCTGCCCTTGGAAATTGGAGCAGGAGTATACCATTCAACCCTTCAAGTATGCTCCATCATTCAATATGATCATGGCTGATCCTCTAGCTCAACACCATACTCCCGTTCTCTCCCCATACTGCTTGACTCCTTTAGTGTCTAGAAATCTATTTCCTTCTTAAATATATTCAATGATTTGCCCTTCCCAAACTTCAGTTGTAGATAATTCCACAGGTTCACCACCCTGTGAGTGAAGAAGTTTCTCCTCATCTCAGTCCTAAATGGCCTACCCCATATCTTGAGATTGTGACCCCTTGTTCTAGACCCCCTGTATCCAGTCTGTCCAGCCCTGTCAGAATTTTATACATTTCAATGAGATCTCCTCTCATTCTTCTAAACTCCAGTGAATACAGGCCTAGTTGACCCAATCTCTCCTCACATAGCAATCCTGCCATCGCAGGAATCAGTCTGGTGAACCTTCACTGCACTCTCTCTATAGTAAGTATATCTTTTCTTAGGTAAGGAGACCAAAATTGCACACAATACTCCAGGTGTGGCCTCACCAAGGCCCTGTACAGCTGCAGTAAGACATCCTTGCTCCTGTACTCACATCCTCTTCCAATGAAGGCCAACATGTCATTTGCCTTCCTAACTGCTTGCTGCACTAGCATGCTTGCTTTCAGTGATTGGGGTACAAGGACCCCCAGGTCTCTTTGTACATTAATATTTCCCAATCTATCACCATTTAAATAATACTCTGCCATTCTGCTTTTCCTACCGAAGTGAATAACTTCACACTTATCCATGTTATACTTCATCTGCCATGTATTTGCCCACTCACTTGAAGGGTTCTCAAAATTCCCACATTTTTTATATCATCAACAAAGATATGACTTTTGGACTTTTATGGCAGAGGACCCAACTGCTGAGTTAAGTGTAGAAACCTGCAGACAGGAGGCTAGGCCCATGAAGGCCTGGGACTGGACATGCCCGGGCTTGTTGAGTGCAGTGTGGATTGTTGCCTGAATCCAGATGAGAGGAGACAGAATACGCATTCTTCCCTTTAAAACAATCAACCCAGAGAAAGACTTCATCTTACATGAAACTAAAGCCCATCAAAATCTTGCATAAATAATCACAACTAACTACTAAGGCAAGAAGGCAGCAATCAATGCAATTATGTGAACCCATCAATACTCCACACATACAATGGCTTTCAGTTCAAGACTACTTACTGGGACAGGAAGACAACAATAAACATCATGCGAGCCCATTAAAAACAATGAGACAACAATCACCTGAAGAAGCCCAAATCAGACAAAAAACTAACCTTGATTTGGTTTCAGACAAAAAATTCGAAAAACAGTATAACTGGGCCACCGGTTACGAAAGGAGGGTGAGCAGTTTTGGATCGGTTGAAGCAGAGTTTAAACAAGGAGAGGTAGCTGAGCCAAGTGGAGTGAAGAGATCCGGTGGTTTGCAGGCCTGCAGGCAACATCACGGCGAGGGGCACAGGTTGGCAGTCTCCACCAAAGACAACAAGGCCACAACTGCAGCCCTCCACAAAGATTGACCACTCACAACTGCGCCCTCCACCCAACTGAAGAATCTTTGCAGATTCCACAGACCAGGACCATGTGGGGACGACGCCCCAGAGGACACAAAGAGCGTATCCCACAACTGCAACCGGCTTACCTGGATGGATTTCGAACTGTCAAGGAACCCTGGTTGGTGAGCATGATCCCTGAGTCTCCTAGTTCAATTTAGTTAGGTTTTGGGGGTGGGACAAGGTTAAGGGGATTAGTAGCATGATTTTCCCTCATTATGCCGTGTGTTCCCCATTCTTAACTAAGTGTACTTTGTAGGTCTGTATGATCTCAGTGTAATCCTAATGTTATAAGTTCATCTGTGACTTCAATAAACCCAGTTTTTTTCTTGCACCAAAACCAGTTGTCTGCTGCACTTTGTCACAACCCCCAAATAAGTCCAAGGTCTAGAACCCAGGGAGTGAGAGCAATTCAGACTGCTCAGAAGTTAAAGGTGAAGCTGACACACACACCACTCCCTACACACTCAACCTATCTAAATCACCTTGAAGCCTTTTTACATCCTCCTCACCACTCACGTCAGGTATGCCCCCCAAGTTCTGATCCTGTGAGTGCTCCTTTCTCCTGGATGCTTCATCAAGACCACCAACCCCTCTTCCCACAACCCGCCACTCCCAACCCCGGCCTGGGACTCACCTACCCTCCCTGCACCTATCTGGTCCTGGACTCCAGGACTTTGAATCTGGGGCCTTCTTATAGTCCCAGTCCTGGGCCACTGCTGCCACTGGCACTACTGGGACTACAGAGTTGCCAGCCAATCAGCTTGGTTGTCAGCTCCCTGGGGTGGGACTTCCACCTGAGTGACAGGTCAAAGTCCTGTCTCTTGTAATGGCTGTGGGGCTGCTGTAATCAGTGGGAATGCATTCCCTGCCAACTCTTCAGAAAACGGGGCTGGAAACTCCACCATCAAAACATCCTGTCCAAGCACCCTGGGGAGAATTTTGAAG
This sequence comes from Carcharodon carcharias, assembly GCF_017639515.1. Classification (NCBI taxonomy): domain Eukaryota; kingdom Metazoa; phylum Chordata; class Chondrichthyes; order Lamniformes; family Lamnidae; genus Carcharodon; species Carcharodon carcharias. The sequence continues at coordinate 33,599,383 of NC_054470.1, forward strand.
TGATGGACAGATACAACAAGATGGGGAAGTTTTGAAAGTACATTCCAGGGTTTAGGGACATGGTGCTTAGCAGCTTTGTATTGAAGATAGAACAGAGAGAAGGGAGGAGGAGGGAGACACACAGGAGAGCATGTTCAGAACAGCAGAAAATACTGCTTGCAATTTAAAGCTGGAGGGGGCTTTGCATATTATTATACAGAATGACCAGCACAAAAACAGATCATTCGGCCCAACGGGCAGTGTTTATGCTTCAAACAAGCCTCCTCCCACCCTTCTTTATCTAACCCCATCAGTATAACCTTCTATTCCTTTCTTCTCTTGTTCCCTTTATTTAGAGCATAGTGAGCAAGACCAAATGGGAACGTGTAGATAAAAAGGTAGGTTTTGAAATCAATGCACTCTGGAGATGGAGTCATAATTAAATTTGTGAAGGAAGAATCATGTAAATTTGAATATTAAAAATACAATGTTTCAAGTTTCTCAATAGTAAGGAAGTAATCCTCTTGGTCACCTACCGTATCATTAGCTCCCTACTGCTTCCAAAGCTACATATTCATAGAAATAGAAGTGTTGCAAAGGACTATGTGAGGTTGGTATGATCATTCCTTAATAAGTACAGGATAGTGCTAACCAACCATGAAAAATAATTTCAGCAGTGCCACCAAACAGATCATGAAAAAGTCAGCAGAAATGAGTTATGATCATATCATGAGACATATACATACCTTTATAACACTTCATAGATTTCAACTGGAAATAATTGAACTTAAATGAAAATTTTTATTAATCAGGCAAATCACTTAAATCTGCTCCGTGATATTTTGTCAGGATTAACTAGGATGAGAGTTTCCTTTGATCATTATTTCTAACATGATTGTAAAAGTGTTCAGAAGAATGCATGTATAGGGTGGATTTTAATCACAGCTACCAATTGGAAACCAGATGGGTTTGCAGTTAAAAATGAACAAATAGGTTACATAGCTGCTCAGAAATCAACCCTGTTTCCTGCGACATATGATTATTAGCTGGCAGGCAGAACCCTCATGAATTTATGTGAAACAGGGTCCTATTACATCAATAGCATCCCAATGGCATTTTATCTGGTGCCTGAGTGAGGAAACTTCCATGACTTTGGCTTTGCCTATGCAAAAATTGGGCCTAAGGTCTATGTGAGACACCATTTGTACAACTGGACTGCCCAAAACGCAACCAATGCTGAGTCAGCCACATTCACAAAATATGGTACATGTAGCTTAACCAGCGGGCCTCTGCAGCTCACCATCAAAAAGGTGCAATTTTTTAAACAAGTTCACCTTGAAGGTGGAGCTGGAAGGAACACCCCTCCCAATTCCACGGCAGTGCTGTAAACCATTGTGACGCACTTCGGCTTCCTCATGCACGTTCCTCCCCACTTGTCCCGAGGCCTACCTGACTGGGCTGTCTAAATGCAATGGCCCAATATTGAAACCCTCTACATGGGGATGTGCAGCAGGCATCTGTGGTCCTCCGCTGTCATGTAAACATATGTGCCTTAGGCTTACAGGTTCCAGCACTGGTCCTAGCACAGAGATCATTCCCTGCGCCCAATTTATGCCAGAGGGCTATTGCCAACCTATTTCTAGACCACTATGTTTCCAAAGTCATGCATACATTAGCCTACCAATTAATGTTTGTGATATGAGTGAAAGAATGCTGAGGGATTTGTATTAAATTGCTGTTTGGTGGAAAACATTAATCCATTTTATAATGAGCAGGTTAGTGCATGCGACAATATAACAGAGAGGGATGTCACACAATCGCATTCATATTACTGGCAGTAATTTCTATCACAAACTGCCTGTGTTTCTTACAGAAACTAAAAAAGCTAAGTTTTATTATGTTTTCAAAATGACCCATAAGAAGAAATAACATGCTTCAATATATTTAGAACAACAATTAAACCATGAAAATACAACAGAAAGACATTTTAAATAATCAAATAAAGTACTTAAAACATTTGCAGTGGTTGCTGGGAGAAATTATCCAATTAAATAGCTCTTTGAACACAAATTTGATTTAAATATTTAGAATAAAAAGATGTAAAAATGATTCCAGTAATCAAATACAGGAAATCTCCCGGATTCTTGTTTCCAGCATCACTTTCACAAATATAGAAATGCAACCAAGAAAATTTAAAACAAATATTTTGACAAACTTCATCCAGACACTGCCATCAATTTGTAGAAAGCAAGGGTTGGGTTTGTCAACAGGAATGTCTTGTAAGCAGACTTTAAATATACATGAGCTTGGCAGATCGATCAGTACAGGCTTGTCCACTTAAGTACAAGTTAGAAAGGTAAAGTTCCATTTGAGAGCAAGTATGATAATATATGGATTTTTTTTCCTGTTCATTTCTCAGCCCTTTTCGATTAATCATTTGACAGTGATGTGTGGCCATGTTCAGCTTGTGTATATTCATGGAACCAGAAAAGCAAAGTTAGAAAATCATTTTTGGTGAGGAGGGGGAGGAAAATCTCAATTCATTCAAATGTAGATATTCAATCACTGCATGGGATAAAGTGAAGGCCCATTCAAAAACGTTATTTTTCTGTTAGCTTCTATAACACCAATTTTGTCTAAGCCTCAACATTAACTTGTGTAGGTAGGGGTCAACTTACTTCATCAAAATTGTCATTACTGGAAAATAATTGCAGTCATTGGTGAACTAACAACAAATACCTTAGGAGTGAAATTTGTCTTGGGCAGAAGCACAAAACAGGCAATTACAAATCATCAGCTGATTTATACCCAGCCTAATTTTCTTTTCCATCAACTTCATTGGAAAATATAATCCGGAGAAATATAAAAGGGGCTACAGATGACTATTGCTCAATTTGCACTCCTTCCCAAGACCAATTTCACCCCCTTTGTACTTACAGTCCTACAAATCAGTTTAACACACTTTTTTTGCTAGAACTGTCATATAAATTTGCCTTTTTAATTTTTCTGACCACACAAGACAACACCAGCAGATTTAAGCTATCCTGCCATCTCCTGCATCACTCACTCTGTGTGGTCTGGTACATTGAAGTTCTGTTCGCTTGCTTCTAAATGCCTTTAAATATTAATGATGAGAGAGCAACTAAGGGTTCAAATGCCAACTAACATTAATCACTGAAAATTATATTTAATTTTTTAAAGAAGTTTCCAATAGGTTCAATTAATCTTGTGTTCACATTTGAATCTGTTTATACTACAACTGGTGTTAAGCCCAGACAGTGAGAGTGCTGGATGTTGTCTCCTACCTCTTACCTTTAGTCTAGTCCATACTCAGATTGCCTTTTTACATTTATTTAATGCAGCCCTGTGTACAGAGGAAGACCTGACTGTATTGCTTGCAGACCACATGATACAGCCAACCTGCTGTTCTTAATGGCAAGCTGTATCTTAAAGAGTTCTATTTAAGAAGAGTCATATTCGACTCAAAATGTTAACTCTGTTTCTTTCTCCACAAAAGCTGCTAGGCCTGTTGAATAGATCCAGCACTTTTTATTTCAGATTTCTAGCTTCTGCAATATTTTGCTTTTATTTCAGACTGGCACTTGTGATTTTCACAAGAGTTACCTTTAACTATTGAATTTTGTTACTACAATTGCAAATGAACCATTATGAACCAACTCCCAGTTGCACATAGCTTCTTTAGATTAGTATTTGTTTGACAATGTGATAGAAATAACTGGTGGTGAAGTTGAGGACATTTTTCTACAGAGTTTAAGACTTGGTTTTGATGATAGGACGAACTGTAGGTACAAGAGAGGAGGAATGAATCAACCAAAGCATCAATAATCTGCTGTTGTTGGTAGCCCTTGCTTTTCTTCAGGGTTGTCAGTGACTTGCTCCTTTTCCTGCTCCTAAGGGCTGTGCCCAGTTTCAAACTAAAGTCATGGAGTGTGAAGCAAATGCCAATGAATCTGAAGATTTTCACAGGACTATACCGCAGGAAGTTTCCAAGACAATCTGGTGGGTAGAACTTCTATTTCAAGAGGTTGAACATTTAGTTATTCAAAACTATAATAGAGGCATGGCTTTAATTGTATCACTTCTCTGTAGCATTGTCCTAGTTCCTGTGTCACGTGTCATGTGCTACATGTTATGATGATGCCCCTTGTTCCCAAGCAGCCAGACTGACGTCCAATGGCCTGAATGGAAGTGAGGGGGCATTGAGGGCTGGCACAAGATAAATATATCAAGACAACTGCCTGGATACTGGGCACAAATCTGCATAACACAATGATGCTGGTCATCATACACCAGCTGGATGACAGAAGCCCTTCCTGTTTATGTACAGCCTGACATCTTGGAATGGAGCGGACATGGCTGAGTTCATTCAATGATACCCTGCCTTTAAAGGAAGTCTGCGATCTTTGCAAAGTCCAGAGCTTTGTTTTTCTGCTTTGCTGCCTCTGATAGGAATGTAATGGCTTTTTCAGCCTCAGCAAAGAGCATTGCAAACTGACTAATGTTGCCACTGTCACCTGGGATGTAGAAATTCAAAGCCACAGTAACCTTCAGAGCCATTGGCAATGTGGTGTGTGATCTCGTGTTAGGCTGCATTTGGTATTGCAACAGGTAACATAGCTTAGTCTCCCTGGGCAGACACACTGCTCCTCAATTACCTGGAGGGAAGCTATTTTGTTCCTGTACAATTGAATGGTGTAAAGCTTCCTGTATATTGCCTCTTCTCCCAGCAGCTAAAGGTCTTTTCACTCTTGTTCCTGTTCTTCTTCCTCTAATAGCAGACCAAACTGTATCCCCATGTTGGCAGACTAACATTGTGCAGAAAGCTGCAGATAAATTGTTGCAAATTATTAGTTGGAGTTTGCCTGCAACTCCAACTAATAATTTGCAACAATTTATCTGGTCAACTACAGCAGCCAACACAGACAGAAATAGGCATAAAAACTCATTACTGGCCTAAAACAATTAACACATTCCTTGCCTAAATGTAGCTAAGGTTCCCTTTAATAACATTGGGGTCACCTCCCTCTCAACTCTTCCCACCCGGGAATTTGTGGGTGGGTTTTGTGTAAATTCAGTGCTCAAGAAGTTGAGTTTCCCAGAAGGGTCCTTGGATACCCAGAATGAATAAAAACAGTAAAAACTGGGAACTTAGGGTACTGGTCTGAAGTGGTCGTATCTTAAAATGGAACACCAGTAAAAACTGGGAAATAAGAGTACTATGTTTTTCCCTTCTGGATATGCACAGAATCTTCATTGACAAGTATTAATTAGGCCTCCTTCTGTTTCAGATAGGCACTTGCATGATTAAAAGGCACCTGCTTCATCACGGTGCCAGACACCCTCCCAGTGCAGATCAGGCATGTGAGATTACCACACAAAATACAGAGGCTTAATTTCAGTTTTATGTGTGCAAATTGGTGGCCCTGAGTTGTAATTCTCCACCTGACTATCAGATTTTAAAAGTCATACTGTCCAAAGGGAAGTACCAGAGATAAACACCGATGAGAATTAACCACAAAAAGATTATATAGAGTGCATTACACAGGAAAATCATAATATTTACATTCCCATAATTCAGGATGGCCTATGATTGGGAATACAAATCATATTTTATGATTATCAGTGATGTGTTTTTTTCACCATGACACTGTTAAGATGGAGAGGTAAGGCTATTTAGCTCAACATAGCCAGGAGAATCTATAACCCCTCCCATCATAGCATGAGGAAAGTGCTGGGATTACAAGACAAATACCCCAATGAGAATGAACTTGTGATGTGTACTGAGCACTCTTATGCAATTATATCATCATATGCAGCATTTTACAAGTTCAACAACACCCCTGCTTGCAAATATCAGGTATAAGCAAGTGTCAAAATAATCATTAGTGTGGTTTATGACTTTTAAATACTGCATTACCTGTTCTAATGCAACTTTCAGTGAGGATACCAGGGACTAAACAGCACAAGACCAGCAAATTGCAGTTTCATATCAATCTTGCTATAATTTAATCTATCCTGAAAGGGCAACAGAGCTGAAATCCTATCTGTGACTGAGCTAAATCTTCACTAACAATTACAATCAGGATTTGATGGTGTCCACTTGAGTAATGCTATTAGCAGAAAGAAATACCATGTAGTCATAAACGTTTCTTCTTCTGGCAGCTGCATTCACACCATTTCCTTAAAAATTTTGTACACAAAATCTGAGGTTTCAGAAAGGTTTCATGCTTTTATTCCTTGGAAGTACAAAATCTTCTGAATTCTTTCTCTTGTGTGACAATCACTGCTGACAAGAAGTCTCTGTTCTTTATACCATCATTTCTCAGTAACAAAGTAGGACAGAGCTCAAAATGAAGCAATTTTCTTCACTACCATAAGCACCGAGCTAAAGCAAAACATGCCATAATAAATAGTTTCCTTTTAGCTCTCTCTCAAGTGTAACTTGGGCACAGTTGCTCTGTCCTCCGTTTGGAAGGATGATAAGGCACAGGTACCATATAATTAGTTAGGAAATGAAGGAAAAGGATAAAGAAAATTCTATCTGCTTTTCTCACTTTTGAGAAGGAACATATAAATTGGAAGCCCAAAGTTCCAAGAAGTGTCTCAGGCTGAAATCTTGCCCCATCAAAGCGTAAAAGTTGAAGTGACAGGAAACCTCAAAATTCAAATTACCCACCTCCTGCTTCAGAGTCAGAAGCTATCATTTTGTAACAAGCTGAGCCAGCATTAAAATGCTTTAACTGCTGTTGATAAAGCGCCATTAAGTATTATTGCCCTCTGGTGGCTGGGAGCCTGTTCCCGGGTGGGTGCAGCCATTTTGTGTTGCTTATTGTACTGCTTGATTTCGTGGTTGCATCAAAGCTTGAAGTTTTCACCTAAACATTCTTGATATTGTGATCCAGGTTCTGTGCCAACCTGAAAATAAACACAGCCTACTAGTGTGGTGACAGAGGTGGAATGTTTTCATGCTTCTCATCAAAGGAAATTGGTGAGTTTATGCAGCACATATAGATGGATATGACCTCTACTTAGTCCATAGCATTACAGTATAGTAACATCAGAATGACAGCTATGCATTTGGCACTAAAGCAGTGGTGCTTAGGAAATAATTGGTACAGTCAATTAATTTGATCACTGGTGTCAGAACCACACGTGGTCTTAACTTTGTCCTCCTCCTAGTTGGGAGAAGAGAAACAAAAATAACCTTCTTCTTGGATTCAGAGACACAAAAGGTATTGGGACGTTTCCTGAACTCATCATTCCACAAAAGATTACTACCCCATTATCATGCAGCTCTACAGTGGAATTATCAACATCACTAGCTTGGAAATGGGACACCATCAGCTTGCATTATAGTTTCCAGACCACAGTTGCCCACCTCTTAGACCCGGCTGATTTCAGAATGCAATCAGATGAAAGGCATGATGATCTGTATCAACGTCTGATGGCCTTCTTTGAGGATAACCTCTTGCAGAGCAATTGGCTCAGTCATCACGGTCTATCTCTTGACAAGGATGAAGAGAGGTCACCCTCACTGGACAACATAGTGGTCCTACATTGGCTACAACTCTAGTCTACCATGTCTAGTGAAACAGAGCTATTACCCCCAGCTGAGGTCATGCACCCTGGCATCCATCAAACCAGGAATCTCCCGAGCCTTGGATTCACTGTTATTTGAGATTCACGCATTTGCTAATGCCAAGGGTCTGTGCACTGCCACTCCCTCCTTCTAGGAGCGCTGGAGCATTTCTCCTTCGGTTAACAAGATCAGACTCTGTAACTCCCTTCCTTCACATACACGACAGGTGAGTGCCCTTTGTGTAAACAAACAGGTCTACCAGATAAACGTTTCCTCAGCAATCAGTAATCTTCTGCAAGATAAAAACCACTCATACCTGGCTAAAGCTGCTATCCTAGATGATGATGATGATATCATCGCAGATGCTTGTTTAGATGAAGGGATTGAGGAACGTACTGATATTTTGTTGGAATCATCTGCATTCCCTGTACAGGTCTGTTAGTCTGCCTACATTGCCACATTCTTTGAGCACTATGCCATTAAAGTGATCATCGACAGTGGTGCCAATGACAACATGATTCGCGCTTCCATAGTTATGAGGCTCAGGCCAGGATTTTCTGTGCCTGTTGGCATCAAGCATGTTTGGTGGCATGAGCGAACACTATGGCCAAAAATCAGTTTCACGATGTCGTGGAACCAGTTTGCGATCATCCACTCTGCCCGTCGATGGTGGGCTGCGTTCCCTGTCATCGGATGTCGGGAGCCTCATGGTAACACACAAGCATATCATTATAAGGCCAGCCCGCCAGTCTCATCTGCCCGAGCTGGATCGTCCGCCCATGTCAACAGGAAAGCACACCAATGTGTTTCACAACGGCATATATAAGGGACAGAATTTTTCCCTTGGTTGGCGGGTGGGCCCCACCGGCTCAGCGGCGGGCGGGCAGCTGAACTCCGCAACCAAAGCGGGCCCCGCCGCCATTTTAAGTGGGCGGTTCAATTAGGCCCGCCCAGCAGCCTGCCCTAGGGGAAGTGCTATGCGCTTCCTGTGCGAGGGGTGGAGGGATTCCCCTGTCAAAGTGCAGTCTTTCGCGCATGCGTGTGAAAGAGCGCACTGCTCCCTGAGACTAAGTGCTGTGTCATGGAGATTAGTGACATAGCTTCAAAGTATTAAAATAGAAAAATATTTAAAAATTACCATGTCCCCTCATGTGACAATGTCACACAAGATGGGACATGTTAATAAATCTCACATAAAGTTTATTTAAGATTTTTAAAACAGACATAAAATCTCATCCCGCCAGTGGATGAGGTTTCATGTATTATCAGAAGCCCGCTGAGGCTCCTGGCCTGCCCGCCAGCCTTAAGGTTGGATGGGCATGTCTTTAATTACCTTAATTATCCTGTCAATGGCCTCAATTGGCCATTGACAGGTCGGCGGGCAGACAGCTGATTTCACTCTCCGCCCGCCTTCCTGAATATTTAAATGGGGCGGGATGACGTCGGGGTTTCTCCTGATGTCATCCTGTGTCATTTTCCCCTCGGCGAGTGAGCCCCGCCCCCAAATCGCTGATGGGAAAATTCAGGCCAAGGAGTGCATTTGGCAAGCTGCACTTCGCTCAGGACTTTTGATTTGTTTGCCTACCTTGCTTCAGTCAGCACTCGCAGTCATCAGTGCCAGGCTTCACAGACAGGACCACATCACTTTTAGAGGGGGCTCAAGGGTAGATCTCTACCTGACAGGTTAGCCATATGTGGGTGGCTTTTCAACAGCTTCAGGGCAAGGTCTTGCTTGGGGAAGGGGGAGAAGTGACCTCAGGCAAGGGAACAGGCTGCAGGACGGGAGCTGCACTGGGGACGGAGGGTTTCCCAATGTGTATGAGGGCACACATTGATCTGTGCAAGTGGCCTCAAGATGGTGAGGGCTGAGGAGGCAGTCTCCAGAGGAGATGAGGCCAGATGGACATGTGAGCATATGTGTGTGAGAATGAGTGGTGATGTCCCTTGAGCTGGCAGTGAGTGAGATGACAGCGAATGTGTGATGGGCTTGAGCGTGTGAGTTTAGAGTGATGAGATGGTTGCCATACCCTGGATGCATGGATGAAATCATCCATCTTCTATCTGTATTGGATGGCAAACCTCTCCTGTGCAACATTTGCACTGATCACCACTGTCATCGCCTACCAAGCCAGAGTGGTAATGTTGCTGCCCCTCCTGCAGCCAGAGTGGGGGTAGAGGACATCACAGTGGGACTCCACCGCGTCCAAAAGATGCTCAAGGGCTGCAGTCTTCTTGCCTTTCAGGGCCATGTCCTCTTTGTTTCTGTCCTATGCTGGAAGCACTGAGCGTAGCTGAACTTTAAGTGTGGTGCCTGGCACGATAAAGATGCGAGGTAATGGCATGGCATGTGAATCAGAGCCCGCCCACCATCAAAACGGTTTGTATCCCGGGAATGCATAATTAATGCCGCAGATTTATGATGATACGGCGTGAAAAGCCGCCATTGCGGCCGGCAGGTAAAACGTCATTTTAACCATCCATTTTTGCAGTTAGTGCAAACCTGGGATAATTCCGCCATCAGTGTCCCATGAAGTGGATTATAACGCTAGTCCCTTTTTGGGACTGTTCTGGATCAGGCATATTCCTCAGATGATCACTCTCCTTAAGGTTGAGAAAGTCAGGTCTCATAGACACTTAAATGTGTCCAAACAATTGATCCAACTCTTCCCAAAGGAAAGGAGCCACCATAGAATATTACTGACATGCAGATAGCCTTTTTAACAAGTTTTAGCTAGATTATAACAGCCTGGATATTATAAGCGTCCAGGCATCTTTCCTCAACAATGTACCTCTCCACTGAAGAGTGTACAGACATGGGATTTCAATATGAGACAATATATTTTCTAAATTATAAGGAAGTTTATTAAAGAACCAAACATGCAATTCACTTTTGATAGTAATTCAATTACAACATTGGCAATTCTAGGAAAAGTAAGTATAATTTTGTTTCTATTGGAGAATCCAGGTCTTATCAGTGTTACAGAGAGATATTTAAGATATCCATCAACATTTAAAATAGTATTTACCTTAAATCCCCAAGTAGAAAGCTACTGAGTCTAGTGAGATAGCTCCATCCCAATTAAGGGGAGAACTATTATCACTACACTATAGCAGCTATCTTTACCTTGAGAGATGCTGGAGTGAATCCAACAAATCTAAAAATCCTACTGTGTGGTTCATTATTTACACCCTCAAAAAGCTAAAGCAACAAAAAGTATGCTGAACACTCATGCTGGACAACATCCATTGTTTTTCATCAACATCCTTTAATTTTAGTCAACATCCTTCAAGAAAATAGGATATTGAGAGGTGTAAATGGTGGTCATAACACTTGGTTCCCAGGACTCAGTTAAAAAGTTATTTAAGGTTATCCATTGTTAGATTGTAATATCTTACAATTCATCAATGCCTTGCTGAGTAGGTGTAAATGCCGATACTTGTTTTTTCAAAACTGCCTTGTGTTAGAGTATTAACCGCAGGATGGTGTTGTCCATCAGCACACAATTAAAAGCCCAAACAAGTTTCTAAACTTTTAAACCTTTTTCCAGCAGATGAACTCTGCTTCTAACTTTTAATCCCTACTTCATAGGAGAATCATTCTTTTCAATCCTGTAACTCCTTATTTATAGCTGGATTCTCATATAACTTTTTATTTATAGCTGCATTCCTTCACACCCGTTCAGGTGATCATTCCAATCTGCCTCACCAGGCTGATGGTTCTTCACCTTTACATGTTGTTGGTGAAACACACTCCTGTCTGACCAGAGGCCTGGTCATGGAGAACCTTGAAGCCGAGGTACTGGCAGGCACTCCATTCATGGAAACCAATGATGTGTCAATTCAACCGGCCAAATGCCTACTGCTACTTTGTGACTCCACCATCTATGTTTATGAAATCGAGCCCATGCTCAATGAAATGAATTCATGCACTTCACATTCCCTTAAGGTCAACAACAATCTGGCCAAGGGATTTCATCAAAATTATACAATCTGATGATAGTCCACTCTTCCTTCAGGACCAAAGTGCAACAAGCCACCCAACACTTGGCCTCCACACAAATTTTGATTAGTGTTGCCAACAAGGTTCGCACCTCGAACCTCCCCCTTGAACCACAAGTTGTATCTCGCAATAAGCATTTTGCTCAGATATGACCTGTCTTTACCCCAGAAACTAGGATTCTCAGCCTTCTCAGATGACAATCTTGACACAACTACTTACCAAGAACCGCAAACATAAGCACCATCAACTGTTTTCAGAGTCAATTCATGTGGATCTGGATCACACCCTGCTTCAGCACTCACATTCTCAGTTCCACACAATCCTTCAGGAGTATGATGACATCTTCAATCCAGCATTCCAAGGTTAGAGTGGCAAAGCTGGACCTTTCAAGGCTAATGTCAAAATGGGACCCATAAAACCTCCACAACGAAAGGGGCATCTTCCCCACTATGCCAGGAAAAATCTTGCTGAGTTGAAACAAAGATTTGATGACATTAAAAGCTCTGGAGCCTTTGCTCAGCCTGAAGATGTGGAGATCACTGTGGAATACCAGAACTTATCATTTCCTGTGAAGAAGTCAAATGGGGGTTTTTGACTTGTCACAGCATTCACTGATGTCGGGCGTTACGCTAAGCTGCAATCCTCGCTCATGCCAGATATTGACTCAACCTTAAGCACAATTGCCCAGTGGAAATACATTATTACAATATATCTGACCAATGCTATTAACCATATTCCATTAGTGTGATATTCCACGAAGTCCAATGCACTGGTGACACCCTACAAAGATGTTCATGTATACGCTTGATCCACCATGGACATGCCTGGATCTGAAACTGTACTTGAAGAATTGAAATACTGTGTCCTAGGTGAACTTCTAGAGGAGGACATAGTCATCAAACTTATAGATGACCTCTACTGTGGTGGTAACAGTCCTGAAGAACTTCTTCACAACTGGCAATGTATACTACATGCCCTGTCACAATATACCTTTCTGCCTCTAAATCTGTCATCTATTCTAAGACTACAACTATTCTGGGATGGATTTGGCCCCAGGGCACCTTGCAAACTAGCCTTTGCCATGTGGCCACCCTCTCTACCTGCTCTCTGCCAAAGAATGTTTCTGACATAAGATCTTTCATCACTGTCTACAAGATGCTCCAAGAGTCCTTGCTCAGTGTGCCCCCTTGGATGCTATTACTGTCAGTCATCAGTCCAATGAAAAAAATCGAGTGAACAGATGATCTCTACGCAAGCTTTCAGTTGGCACAATCTGCTCTTTCATCCACTAAAACTGTTACTCTTTCCCATGCAGCTGATCAAACTTTGGGTTGCTACAGACGGCACTGTTAAGAAGCATGGCATCACATCCACCCTGTATGTGATCCATGGCAACAGATTCAAATTTTACCAATTTTCTCAGTGCCAAACTGTGTGTTCATCAAATCACCTGGTTACCTTGTGGAGTTGTCCATTGCAGCTTCTATCAAACACTTCAGCCCATGTAGTTTGCAGCCCAAGCATCTTCCTTGTATCCTCACAGCCAGAAACCCTTGTGCGCAGGCCTCTGAGAAACTCTGCAGGGGAGAATTTTCTGCCAGTCCCTGTGTCACTATCTTCCTTTGCACAGTCAGTCGCTACCAGACCTCTGTCAGATACCTAGCTGGATCTATGAATATCCTATTGGATTTTGCAAGTTGCAATGCACCTGACTGTGAGGGCCCCAGGTGTCAAGTCTGTTTTTTCATCAACCAGACCTCCCATTTAACTGTTCACCAGGTATCCATTGACAAAATGGTGTCAGGCTCCATAAGGCTCCCTTTCACCAACAGGCCGGCATGGCTAGCTATCCAGTCTGAATGTTCCCTTCTTCAAGATATGCATACCCATACCTACCTGTTGCAAGGCACCTGCCCTTCAAAAGAAACTTACCAACATTTGCGATGTCAAATACAACCTCCAGGTTGCTGCCATTGCATGGGATGGTTTGCTCATCGTTCAGTGCAATGAACCCCTTTCCACCTCCAGGGAATGCATTATCATCCCATGTGATGGTTTGGGAGGCATATCACTGCTCTCCACCTATGTCTTGGTCGTCCATCACGGTATCAACACAAATTGGTGATCCACCAATATATGCACTTCACATAGTTGCCTCCATTGAACGGGTTACAACAAGCTGTCATACTTGTGCTGCTCTCCAGACCATCTCACACACTATCATCCCCAGACATCATGTAACCCTCCGGAGGTGGTTGGCATCTCATTTGCTGCAGACATTATCAAATGTGAATGATAACTGAGTTTAATTGAACAAGAGTTGCTTGCATCATTCCAATTAACACCATACCTTAAGGGATGCTCTCCTATAGTTATGCATTGGATTTTTACCGCGAGATAGTCCCCATGCTGTCATACAGACTGATCCTGCCTCTGTGTTTTCCATCCTTTTAGGAGACAAGATGCTTCAGGAACATCACATTGTGACAGGGCTCAGGAGATCAAAGAACCCCAACATGAAGCCGGTAGCAGAGAAGCCAGTATGAGAACTGGAGGGAAAGCTATGCTGCAAACCACATGGAGGCCCTATCACACTTTTGTCCTGGCCGTCTATCTCCTATGCATGATTCAACTCATAACTACATTCCCGAGAGAATTATGGACACAGAGAGGCCAGTTCACTAATGTTCAGATTCCCCTGTCTGATGACAAGGTTATTGAGACTCAAAACAAAAACAGAATTACCTGGAAAAACTCAGCAGGTCTGGCAGCATCGGCGGAGAAGAAAAGAGTTGACGTTTCGAGTCCTCATGACCCTTCGACAGTTCTGTCGAAGGGTCATGAGGACTCGAAACGTCAACTCTTTTCTTCTCCGCCGATGCTGCCAGACCTGCTGAGTTTTTCCAGGTAATTCTGTTTTTGTTTTGGATTTCCAGCATCCGCAGTTTTTTTGTTTTTATTATTATTGAGACTCAATATTGGCTGTCAGATCAATCACCAGTGTAGTCAGAAATCCAAGGCCCCTCTAAGAGTGCAACCAGCACTCACCTCAGTTGATCTTGGTGATCTGACCTAACTTCACATCGATCACAACAAATCACAGACCAGCCAACACTATTTGGTTACCATTGTCGATGATGGCTGTTGCAATATTACAAATTCATCAGTTCCCAGTTATACATTAAAACTCATCAAGACAAGAGATCTGAATGCTTCAAGGTACCTTCCTTCCCTACTGATCTGTGTTCTGCTCCACTTCTGGCTATCAAAATGCTTCCCACCCGTCCAGCCAGTTCCTGCGAACCCTACCGTACCAGCTGTGCTTGCCAGGACTTCCACAGCTTCAGTGCTGTCAACTATGGGGTCAACCATGCAAATTCCACAGCTTTGGTGGTTCCCCTGGTCTTGACCCCAATCACTGACTTCAGGACAAATCCCTGAGCTGCCCCCTGACATGGACACACCAATACCTGATCCAGAGCTACAGTCTTTATCACCTAGCCCAATCTTGCAGCCCTGAGCACAGGCCTTTGTTCTGATGCAGCCATCTGAAAAGGTCATGCAGTTCCCAGCCCAGAGCCCTGATCTTATTGCACCAGCTTTTATGTTAGAAAATAGAGACAGTTTAAGTAAATTATATTTGTATTTAGGGGTTAGGAATGAGTTTTAGCTTTAAAATTTAAGCTTGATTTGTATTTCTATATATGTGTGTTAAGAAAAGGTCAAGTTGAGTTTTAGTTTCATTTTAAAAGGTAAAACCTGGGAATTGGTTTCATTTTCAGTGGAGACAGCAGGTGTAAAGTTGTTTGTATATCTTCATTTCTATTAAGTTTTACGACTCTTGGGGAGAAGTTAAAGCAAACACACGAAAAGCTGCAGTAAGCAGATTTAAAGTGAAAGGCCAGAAGGTCCAAAGAGATGGCTGAAGATCTGAAATTCTTTACTATGGGCATGTGAAGCAGTGGTGTACTGTTGACAGCTGAGTCGGTGAGACAGAGTGCGTGGAAGAAAGTTTGAATGCACAGTGACGCAGGGGAGAGGAACATCAGAAGGACAGTTTGAAACCCTGGAGGTAGACCCTTGCGGAAGGCATCTGAGAGAACGCGGTGGTTTGAGAGAAGGTCCCAAAGCGAGTTCTTCAAGAGTGGAGATTGGAAACCCTCATGTGAAAGACAGAGTTCAGTGAGACTGGTTGGCTCACAATGTAACAAGCATCTGGGGGAAGTTGATGAAAGATCCATAGCTCCTGTCTGGGGTGGCATCTGTCACTTGGTTTCAGAGTGTGGTGTGTCTGCCCACAAGTCATCTATTGGTTTACATAGACCGTGTACTGACTGTGAACATAAGAGTAACTATAGCTTTTGTAACTTGTGTTATCCTTACAAATCTGTATGTATCTGTAAAGGTATAGTTGTGGGTGAAGGAGTGTCGTAATATAGTTCATCTTTTCTTGTTTAATAAATGTTTTATTCTTTTGCTAAGAGTTCATCAGCTGGCTCATGTGGCTCTGTTCAGTAACCACTCTCCATGTTTCTAAACAAAAAATAAAAGTTAGGATCTATCAAGCTGAGTTCCATCCTGGGATCAGGCTTGTCCAGGAATAACATCAGTTGGGACCATAACATTTAGCACACCTAGCCAGCCGTCTACCTTTACCACTAGCCCTGTTCCATTGATGCCTGCTTTGAGACGCCTAACTAACCAGCGATGCCTCCTGAAACATCTAGCAGATTTTATACTTCAGGATAAATGCTAATATTTGGGGCAGAATAAACCCCAGTGGCTGGAGGGTAGTCCACCCCTGTGAAATGTGTTTGTATGCCCAGTATGCATACCATTTGTTGGGATTCCTATGGCCTGGATTTGCCTTCCACGCAGACATTTTTGTTTCTTATGTTATGGTGTTGCATTCTTTGAACACCTATGTTCGCTCGAGACTTCATTTTGATGCGAAGAAGCTGTTTGCATATATTCATCTTGATTTTTTTTTGGAATTGCTAGTTAATATAAGAAGGGAATTTGGTGCGTAGGGGAGAGAAAAAGAAAGAGGTCACACCATTATATTTTATCACACTCTGGTGGCTGGCAGCCTGTTCCGATGTGGGTGTGGCCATTTTGTATTGCTTACTGTACTCTTGATTTGGTTGTTCTAAAGCTCGACATTTTCAGCTAAACTCTGTTGATACTATGATACAGTTTATGTGTCAATGTAAAGGTAAAGGTAAACACAGCCTACTGGCACATATCCCAACTATGATTTGCAGGTACGTGAAGCAGCAAGATAATTCTGAAAATATCACAAAAGAAACCAAATATATGAGAACTTTTTGTAATGCAGAAATTGTTGGAAAATAGCCAACATAAAATTGCACTTAAAATCAATTTTCTGAAAGGTGCTATCAAATGAAATCTTTTGAGAATAGGGACTAACAGAATAAGAGTAATGGTTTTCTATTGCATTTTACACTGCTTTCATGGTAGACAAAAAAAAATCTCATTTGCTTGTGCCAGTTCTCAATCATGTATCTGCCTATCCCTACCGGTGATGAATGATCAGGACAACCAATGTATTTAACTGCATAACTATCATAGTCATCAATGGCTGGCATAAAGTAGTCATTGGGCAATTAACATGCTCCTGTTCAAAATAATGTAGGCAGCAAGCAAACTTCCTACTGCCTCCTAATTTAAAAGATAGGGGCATACAGCCCAGTGCTTGACATGCTGTTCAGTGGCTGCACGCCTCAGCAGGCAGCCCACTTCTGTACAAGGCTAGCACCACTTAAAGCTAACTTGTACCTCCTAAAATGGAGGTGCATTCTCACTGCTGCAGGTCCTGAAAGTTGTTATTGAAGAATGTCTAACATACAGAAGACTAAAGGTGGCACAACATAGCAAAGAGTTTCTGGTGCAGGTTCAAAGTTCTGGTCCAGGATGTGGACGGAAGAAAGGTCCTCTTCACACAGGGATCAGGAGGCACTCCAGATAAGTGCTTAGAAGGAAATGGGAGCAGGTAGAGTATGGGAGCAGCATCACCTTGAGCACTTGGATGTAGTGCTGCAAGAGGTTTAATGACCTCACATAAGTGGTCTATGTCAGTGAATTCATTTCAACTGCTATATTACCACTAGCCTGTTCAATTCACTACACCTGCTTCACTCACCTATCAACACACTCTATCAAGCACAACTCATACCTCATATTAATAGTTTCACTTCACCCTTACACACTTAGCTCTGCTGCAAGCCTCAGTCTCACATCTTGTACACACTGTCAGTTTTACAGCCATTACAGCCACATCACAAAGATGTCGCACCACACTCACTGATGCACTTCCCTCTCTCTTCCCAGGCAAGGTGGCACAAAACCACAGGCAGCAGCAGCTAACAGTCAAGGAATAGGCACAGCTACGTGTCCTTATACCACCCACCCCTCACTCCCCCATAGAGGAGACAGTGGTTGCTATAATGGGAGTCATTGTTACTGAGGCTGTGACCAGCTACAAGGCTTAGACCATAGAAGGTGATGAAATGTTTCTGCCTAATCCACCATCTCACATCCCTAATTCCCCTTCATCCCAACCTATTTTCTGATATACAAGCTGCAGATGGTGTCAGCATGCATCTCCTACCTTTCTTATCCCTACCCCTTACTATACAACCTTAGCCTTGTGCCTTTCTCCTTCCCATGATCCGAGAGAGTTCACCTGGCTAGGCAGTGGTGTGGGAGCATGAAGAACAATAATAGCAGGACACTGATGATGAAGGAATGCCATCGCTTGATCTCACATTCAAAACTGCCAGCTCAGATACTGGCCCTGCGCAATGTATAGAGGTGGGGTCTGCAAGTGCTGAGTCACTGGGTGCAAGTGACCTACAGCCAGGGCAAGGGGAATAGATAACGTGTATGCCAACTCCCTGAAAGGTGAGGTCACACACAGGATCCACTGCCGAAGACTCAGATGAAGACATTGATGAGACAGGGTATGGAAAAAGGTTGCTGGGAATGGGTACATAAATGCTTGGTGTATTGGTAGGCCTGCAAGAGAGCCTGTTCTCACTATATAGGAGTATGGAGGAGTCCGGCACCAACATGGCACAGGTTTGCGCAGAGTTTGGAGTCCAGTCTTTCCAGCATGTTAGGTGGCTAACTCCATGAGAATACTTGCAAAGTCAACCATGTTGCAATGTCTGATGCCAAATGTCTCAGCTTCCATTGCAGGACAAACAGGGCTCCCAACATCTGAATGCTACAGTGGAAGTTCAGGCAGGTTCAGACTGCTGCTATTATGTTTGTGGGTACCAGTTCTCAAAGGGGTTTGCAGGCTCACACAGCAGTCCAGCAATCTATCCTCCTGCAGATTACTTAGATTACTAAGGAGCTGCTCTGGGGAGTGGCAGAGACTACATGAAGCACATGTCTGCTATCCTCTCTCAAGACTTTTGTTTATTTATTCATTCATGTTATGTCAATGTCACTGGTAAGGCCAGCATTTGTTGCCCATCCCTAATTGCCCTTGAGAAGGTGGTGCTGAGCCACCTTCTTGAGCTGCTGCAGACCATGTGGTGTAGATACACCCACAGTGCTGCTAAGAACAGAGTTCCAGGATTTTGACCCAGTGACAGTGAAGAACGGTGATATATTTCTAAGTCACGGTGGCTAGGAATGGAACTTGCAGGTGATGGTGTTCCCTCATGTCTGCTGCCATTGTCCTTCTAGGTGATAAAGCTTCTGGGTTTGGAAGGTGTTTTGAAGGTGCCTAAGCAAGTTGCTGCAGTGCATCTTGTATATGGTACACAATGTGACTACTGTGCATCAGTGGTGCAGGGAGTGAATTTTTAAGTTGGTAGATGGGGTGCCAATCAAGTGGGCTGCTTTGTCCTGGGTAGTGTTGAACTTCTTGAGTGCTGTAGGAACTGCACTTATTCCTGGGATGAGCAGCTTATTTTATGAAGAAAGGCTGAACAGGTTGGGCCTACACCCATTGGAGTTTAGAAGACTGAGAGATGATCTTTTTGAAACATATACAATCCTGAGGGAATTTGATAGGGTACATACGAGGTGAAGATTTCCATTTGTGGGAGAGACTAGAACCAGGGGACACAGTTTAAGAATAAGGGTCCACCATTTAAAACGGGGATGAGGAGAAATTTTTTTCTCTCAAAGGGTCATTAGTATGTAGAATTCTGTCCCCAGGAAGCAGTAGAGATGGAATTTATTCAAGGCAGAGTTGGACAGATTTTTGGTAGACATGGGAGTCAAGGGTTATGGGGGGCAGACAGCAAAGTGGAATTCAGACACAATCAGATTGTTCATGATCCTATTGAATGGCAGAGCAGGCTTGGAGGTCCAACTGGCCTACTCCTGCTCCTAAGTCCTGTGTTCCTATGTTCCAAGCAAGTTTCCATCACACTTATCACTTGTGCCTTTGTAAATGGTGGACAGGCTTTGGGGAGACAGGAGGTGAGCTATTTGATCACCACAGATTTCTCAGTCTCTGACCTCAGTGTTTATATAGCTGGTCCAGTTAAGTTTCTGGTCAATGGTAACCCCTAGGATGTTGATGTTGGGTGATTCAGCAATGGTAATGCATGGAATGCCAATGGGAGGTGGTTAGACTCTCTTGTTGAGGATGGTCATTGCCTGATGCTTGTATGGTGTGAAAGTACTTGCCACTTATCAGCCCAAGGCTGAATGTTGTCCAGGTCTTAGTGCATATAGACATGGACTGCTTCAATGTCTGAAGAGTTGGAAATGGTGCTGAACATTGTGTGTTCATCTGCGGACATCCCCCCCACTTCTGACCTTATAGTGGAGGGAAGGTCATTTGTTAAGCAGCTGAAGATTTTTAGGTCTAGGACAACTACCCTGATGCCCTGAGGCTGAGATGATTGGCCTTCAACAATCACAACCATCTTCATTTATGCTCAGTATGTCAACAACTAGGAGAGAATTTTTCCCCAATTCCCATTGATTTCAGTTGCTGCCTCGATGTCAAGGGCAGTCACTCTTTATTTCAACTCTTGAGTTCAGCTCCTTTGAGAATGTTTGGGTTAATGCTGTAATGAGGTTTGAAGCCAAGAGACCCTGGTGGAACCCAAACTGAACATCAGTGAGCAAGTTGTTACTGAGCAAGAGCCACTCGAAAGCACTGTTGATGATGCCTTCCATCACTCTGCTGATGGCTGAGATGAGGATACTGGGTCAGCATCTGGATGGGTTGGGTTTGTCCTGATTTTTGTGGACAGGACATCCCTGGGCAATTTTCTACATTGTTAGTTAGATACCAGTGTTGTAGCTGTACTGGAACACGGGTTGACAGCATTAGTTCTCCCACCACTACAACTCTATCTCTCCTGTTGCTTGTCAGCCAGCCAGCTCAGCCTGCTGCTGCTCCTGACATGCTTTTGCAGTCCAAAGCCTGGATTTCTAGATCTAGAGCTGTTCGACGGTGCCCTGCCAGAGCATCTGCAGTCTCCCCCACTGAAAGTCTGTGGCACAGACCTGAAAGTTAATTCTGTTTCTCTCTCCACAGATAATGCTGGGCATGCAGAGTATTTCCTGAACTTTTTGTTTTTATTTCAGATTTCAGATATCTGCATTATTTTGCTTTTGTACAGGCGTCCTCAAGACAGGCACTAAGGGAATGCATAAGGGTGATTAACTGAGTTTTGTATGGAATTTTAAACATTATGTTGGATAAACTAGGTGTGGAATAGTTGTGTTGTGCTGTTCTTTTATTTCAGCATTGTGCCCAAAAGGATGCTGTGATGCTCTGCAACAGAGGGATGGTAAGCTATAGGACTGTTGTACAATGGGGATTTGGGGTTGTGTGCATGGGAACCCAGAGTTGAATGAGGCACTCACAGACAGCCTAGAGAGAGTGTGGATGTTCTGGTTGCCTCACCTTTGCCTCCTTCTCTTCCTCCTCCTCTCCTCCTCTTGAGGTGCTTGTCTTATCCCTGGTAGCAAGTGTTGCCTTCATGGATTTCGGAACGTAGAGAATATAGCAGACCACAACAAACTAAGACACCTGCACTGGCGAGTACTGGAGGGCCATTCATGAGAGCTCCAGGCAGCTGAACCATTGCTTCAGCACTATAATTTTATGCTTGATGATGCTTCTTGTAGCCATATAGCTACAGCGTGGAGCCAGAGTCAGATGTAAAGCAGATGGCTCTTGCTGCCCAGCAACCATCCTTTGGTTTGATGTGGCGGCTGGGAGATTGTAACAACAGCAAACTGGCGCAGATTGAAAGTATCATGACGACTACAGGATCGGGCATTCACCAACATGACTTGCTGAATGTGGTTGCATACCAACTGCACATTCACCAAGTGGTGACTTTTGCGGTTTCAATACATGTCAGCATCGAGCATCAGCAATGCCTTGTGTGCAGTCAATGACACCCTGCACCATGGCAAAGCCCACTTTCCTGCAAAAGCCACATTCATGCTCTGCCTGCTTCTCCCTATTCTGAGAAAATACAATGAACCCCCCTATCCTGATGTAAAGAGCGTCTATCATTTCTCTGATGCAGTCGTGAACAGCGATCTGCAATATGTTAGATATATCACCTGCTCCCACCTAGAAGGATCCTATGAAAAGAAATCCATGACCATGGTTACTTCACAGCCACTGGCTCTGTCCTTGCCCTGCACTGAGGCTTTAATTCCAGTTGCAAATGTGGCAGATTTCCATGAGTGCCTCCTTCGTAAAGACAGGCAACACAAACACTGCCTCTGATTTAGATAAAGCTGAGCGAGGGGCTCCCAGAAAATCCTGGGTGGATATGTTCTCCTGCTGGGAGCCCTTCACCTCTTCCCTCTGTGAGTAGCTTTTCTTCTTCTTTACTGCCTCTGCTCCACCTCCTCTCATGCTGCAACCTAAGGGGAATAATAACTACAGCACCCATGACTAGGAGCAAGTGGGCTGACCAGTCAAAACCAAGGCCTTCTCCACGTGTAACACTGCTCCCTGCAGAATTCACCAACCATGAGCAGCTCATCAAAACGTCAAACACTTTCACAAACTCGAACAGAGCCAGTAGAAAGTAACTAGCAACTAACCTTCAAATTGTTGATGATCCTTTTAAATAGCGCTAATGGGGGTTTCCTTCCTGTTGCTGAATGCATGTTCAGCTGTGTGAGGTTAGAGAGAGCATTAGCTGGAGCAGCAAGGTCTGAAATAGTGGCACTGGTATCAGTTCAGCATTACGCACTGATTGATGCCACAATCTGCCTATTCTGCTTACATCTGGCGCATGGTCCTAATGCCCACACCAACATCCACACCAAGACGGCATTCAGCCTTGACCACATTTAAAGTGTGCCTGCAGGGCACGGACATCATTTTTGTACCATAACAGCATCTTTGACACTGAAACCACGGGTGCTGCACAGCGCAATTTTGTGGCCATTGGGCAGAATCGTCCGGTCCCATTGGTGGCAGGCATCATGGTGGGCGTGAGCAGACAATATGGTAAGAAGGCCAGAAATTAGTTTTATGCCTTTATGAAAACAGTTTGCGGTCATCCGCTCCACCCATCAATGGCAGGCTGCGTTTCCCACCACCACACATCAGGAACCTAATATCAATACTTTAGCATCTCATTATAAGTCCTCCTTGTCGGGCCTTGCACCTGGCAAGCTGCACTTCACTCGGGACTTCGAGGTTTGTTTGCCTGCCTTGCTTCAGACAGCACTTGCAGTCATCAGTGCCAGGAAAATACTTTTTCACACAGCGAGTAGTTAGGGTTTGGGATGCACTGCCTGGAAGTGTGGTGGAGGCAGGTTCAATTGAGGCATTCAAGAGGGTATTGGATGATTATTTAAATAGAAACAATGTGCAGGGTTATGGAGAAAAGGCAGGAGATTGGTACTAAGTTAAAATGCTCAGACAGTCGGTGCAGACATGATGGGCTGAATGGCCTCCTTCTACACCGGAACAATTCTGCGATTCTGCTTCGTAGGCAGCACCACATCACTTTTGGGGGACTCATGGGCCTGTCTCTACCAACCAGGCCAGCTGTAAGGTGGGGTGGCTTTTCAATGGCTACAGAGCTTGGGGAAGCGGAACTAGTGGCCTCAGGCAAGGGAAGAGGCTGAAGGACGAGAGCTGTACTGGGGAAAGGGAGAATCCCAGGGTGTGTGTGGGAGCTTATGTTGTTCTGTTCAAGTGTCCTCGAGATGGTGAGGGCTGAGGAGGCAGTCTCCAGAGGAGATGAGTCCAGATGGGGATGTGAGTGTTTGTGTGAGAGAGTGAGTGATGATGGCCCTTGAGCTGGCAGTGAGTGAGATGCCAGTGAATGTGCGATGGGCTTGTACGTGTGTGAGTTTAGAGTGATGAGCTGGTTGCCTTACCCTGGCAGCATGGATGAGATCATTCATCTGTTTTCTGCGCTGGATGACCAACCTCTTGTTATATTGTTACTGACCACCGTTGCCCAAGCCGGAATGGTGAGATTGATGGGCCTCCTGCGGACAGAGTCGGGGTAAGAGGACATCATGGCGGGCCTCCATAGTGTCCAGAAGGCGTCCCACGGATGCACCTCTGAATCGGGTGTGGGTGGTGGGGGGGAGTCTTTTGGGGCCATGTCTTCACCGGAGCAGTCCTGGGCTGCAAGAATTGGGAACTATGTGTGTGGCTGCAGTTTAAATATGGCGCCCAGCGTAAGGAAGCTGTGAGGTAATGGCATGGCAGGCAAATTGGAGGTTGCCCGCCAGCGAGATGTGATGTTTTCCTGTGGCTGCATAATTAATGAGGTGGGAAGCGAACGATATGGTGCACTAATCCGCTATTGAGGCTAGCAGGTAAAATGTCGTTTTACCCGCCTGCTACCACACTTAGTGCAAATCTGGGATGATTCCACCCATTGTCTTTTTGCTACACTGACAGTTTTCAATTTATCTTTATTTTCTATTGCATTTTTCAAGCAAGATTTCCTTTAAGCTTTTCATTAACATCCTGTCAAAGCACAAAGAAAACATGAGGAGACAAATATAATACCCAAAAGAGAAAACTGGAAATATGAAATAATCCTTAAATCTTTTCCACTGACTGATGTCTTGAAGAGGAAAACAGGCAAAATGTATATAAATTTTGATAATCTATTGCTGTGGTAGTTTTTTAAATAAATTTGTTCCTTAAACTAAAACTGCAGTTTTTGCTCCACAATTGAACACAAGGAATTATTAAAATAGATATAAGTGAATTAAATTTCATTGTAGAAATTATCAATTGATTCCTCAGCCCAGCCTGCTATACTGCTGATGACATGGAGTTAAAAATGCTGATAATAACAGCCAGTATTTAAAAACCAAACGTTTCCTCCTCAAGCAAGAAGAAGGAAAGTCCGCCAGCCATTATTAAATCTGTTAACCTTAACAGCACACTAATCAGCTCTGTTTGTCTCTGACTGTCCTTGAATACAAACTTGAGGAGCTACTAACACAGCTGTTTAAGGAACAAAGTGGAAGCTGAAATCAATATGGTGCATCATGAAATGCTTTCTCAGATCACTGCAGAATCCTGAAGAAACATTACTTTAAATTGAGGAGCAGAGTTTTAAGCTCCTGCCCAAATTCAAGGTGATAAAATGCAATGACAAGCAGGTTTGGTTGTGTTGATGAGTCTGGAGATGAGGTGCCAAGGCTATTTTGTGCAGCTCTTTGCTTGGTTCCTCTCAGTGGAGGTGACGTGAGGCATACATTATCTGACTAGGACTGCAGTTAGGAAAGTGAAGTGACAGGCAGCGCTAATGAAAGGTCTGAAATGGAAGACAAAAGCACTGGTCTCCGCTGACTGCCTCCTTAATAACTGTTGCCTGCCACATTTACGCAAAATGGCAAAAAATAAATCAGCCTCCTATCTCAATGCTTTGTTGCCTAGGCTTGCACGTCAAGTCTGCCATGACAACGGATGAAAAAGAGTACTGGAATTTAGATTTCACAAGTGCTTTTTTTTTAATGGCTTTAAAAATAATTCTAATCGAATGTATTTGTTTTGTGCAGTGCATGTTGGATATGTAGTTGAATTCTTTGGTAAAAGGCTAAATATACCAAGCGTACAAATGTTATAAATGTAAATGCTGTAAATGTTATTGCATTTTCTTCAAAAAGATATTAAGAATAACATTAAAAGCACACACAGAAGATGCTGATTTTATTTGTACTATTGGGATCTTACTTAGAAAGAATAAATATTTTTAAAATCCACATTTATCCCCTGGAGCAGTCACTAGTCATTAAAAATCTCATTCTTCATCATAACCCCTGTCAACTGACCAGTAGGATATGCTATCCCTTTCAAGGTCAGTTGGACAATCTCATATCTTTCACTCTCTCTCTACAGCAAACAAGAGTGAAAACTGACTATTCCCAGGCATGTTAGCTCTCATGACAACTGAGTATTTAAACACAGTTGTTCCTTTTGGATGAATTTTTTCAGTTCCTGTCCAGGCTAGCGGCTACACCTAAAGTATCAGTCCATCATTGAATAAGGCTCTCAATCTATCTGATAAGCAAAGAAAGAACAGACAAAAACAAAAAAACTGCGGATGCTGGAAAGCTGACCCAAAACTTTTCTGTGAATCTGAATGTAGGTAACCATTATTCCTAATCAATATGAACTTGTGGCAAGAGTAATCACATACTCACGAGCTATCATGCTTACCCCACCACTAATGAGCAAACCTTTAACTTGCACTGAGGAATTTCCTCAATGACAGAATAGGTCCATATATGGCATGCCACTGAGCCATGCAGACTGGGAGGACTCAAATTCTGGGGGAAAAATTGGTTTAGGCCCAATATGGGAAGTAGAGATCACGATGTGCAATTATATTGCACCTTTTCCCGTTGAGGGAACCTACATGGTTGGACCATGCTTTTCCAGAATGAAACATGTTGTTGACTGGCTGCAAGCTCAGCAGGAGGCTCATGTGCATGCGTGGCTAGCACAATGCACAGCTAGACTACATCTCTTAAAGGCAGCCTAATTCCCTTAAAGGGAACAGCGCTCATGTCCAGGAACTGCTTGAACAGTCTTAGGAAGGCTTTAGTGAAAGGTACAAGGCAGAAAATGAAGCAACAGGCCAGAGAAAGGGTTCCCATGTTTTCGGATGTGGTGCTGGAGGCTTTAGCGATGGAGGTCAAAAGGAGGACAGATGTTTCCACAGGAAGCCAGAAGACTCTCTAGGCATACCCTGAGATGATAATGAGAGCAGGTTACCAGGCACTGAGAAGGTTGCCAACTCTGACTGGACATATTCCCAGAGGTGCTGGCGGAATGATGTAACAGAAAGTTGGCAGCATAGCACGAGTGAGTTCTAAGTTGTCACTGGAGAGAAAAACACACCAACTTTAATTAAGCAAACAGGACAAATTTACAGCAAAGGTGAATAACAATTAAAGTTTAGAGAAAAGAAAAGCTTTACTCATCCTTAAGCTCGATATAAGATCTGATGCCATGGTTTGAAGCAGAGATGTTAAAAGCTGCTAAAACTGAGGAGAATATATTTTCTCTCTTTCTCCACCTCTGTGTTTTTAATGAAATGAAGTGATCCGAACTCCACTTGTGGCCATCATGCCTCAGACTAATGCTCACTACTCAGGCCCGATCCCTCAATGTAATTCAAACCCCACCAATCTCATCACAATTGGCTAAAGTCCCAGCCAATCGGCGTTTTTTATTGGTTTGAGGTTCGAATTTGATTAGACATGTGATGTCACCACGTGGTATTGCCTTATGATGGGAGATGTAGTTTCTTCCCTTTCTTGGTGGTTGCTGATGACAAATTATCGGACCAATTTGTTAAAAATCTCATTTTAAAATCTTTCAGATTGCTTTCTTTGGCACTAGGAGATTGATTCCGGTAGACCCCTCGGCCATTCCTGGAGGGTTGGCAATCCTAGGCCCTGAGGACTTGACTGCAATGCCAGAAAAAGTTCAATGACCTCACATGGATGGTCAAGGCCAGTGAATTCATCTTTAAATATCACCTCTCATACTGCTCAAAGCACCACTTCTTACCCATTTTCAATCGGGACTCACACAACTATTCAGACACTCCACCTCACAATCACACAATTACCAATGCTGCCAGAATCACAGCCACCTCCCATGGCTTCCAAATATTCAACTATGGCAGGCACTTGACCCAAACACATTGCAACACACTCAATGACATTCTTCCCTGTCCCTTGCAGAACAAGTTTGCACATAACTGCAGGGAGCAACAGAGAACCAATGGGAGATTGTGTGTCTGCATCTCCTAAGCCTGTTGTAGGAGATGCTGCTCTGCATAATGGAGCTGGCTGTTAGTGAAGCCCTTTCATTCGACATCACTTATCAAATCCCACCTGACCCTCATCCTGAAAACTCACATGAGGTGCAAGTCACAGATGGTATGACCATTGGACCTAATGTTTCCCATGCTTCCCCTTTCCCTCACCCCAACCCTCCACTTCTGCATTTCTATTTTCAGATACCCAAGGTCGGCTGCCTGGCCAACTAGTATAGAATCACCCTGAAGACTGGGAGCAACAGCAGAACTGCAATAAAGAAGTATTGTTACTTGATCCCACAATCATAGTCATTGGCTCAGAAATTGGCACTGCCTGTATCTGTATAGTATAGAGTTGGAATCAGCATGTGGTGAGTCACTAGGCACAAGTGGGCTAAAGTCATCTGAGAGAAAGGATAATCTGTATGCCAGCTCCCTGGAGGGCAAAATTGCAGGCAAGTTCTGTTGCAGAGGATTGAAAGGAGGACCTTGATGGGCCGGCATACAGGAGGAGGCTAATGGGAGTGCACACCAAGGTATTTGGTAGATTAGCAGACCTGTCCAGAGCCTGTTATCACTGTTAAGGAGCATGATGGAACCTGGCTCTAACCTGGCACAGGGGCTTCATGCAGAAGTTGGAGCCCATTCTTTCCAGGTGGAAGTGGGGACCAACTCCATAACAGCGCTCGAGGGCCCACTTATGATGCAGCTTTTGTCTCAATTTCTCAGCTTCCATTGAAGCCACCAAACATCTGAGTATTGCAGTGGAAGCTCAGACTCAGGTCATGAAATCCATGCTTATTGCTTTGCAAGCCCAGGCTCAGTTGCTGTGGTTGCCAGTGTTCAAAAGGGGTTTGTAGGCTCTCACAGTAGTCTAACAATCTGTACTCCAGCACATTACTAAGGGTGCTGGTTTGGGGAAGCGGCAGTAGCTCCATGAAGCACAAACTTGTCTGTCGCGTCTCGGGATGACAACATTTGTGGTCCCACCTTTACAATCCCACCACTGCCCTTGCTGTTGTCTGTCAGCCGGCCGGACCAGACTGCTTCTTCCCATGCCAAAATAGTGTAGTCTGAAGCCAGACCAACAAGACCTAAAGCTGCTCGATAGCATTGTGCAAGGCCATTAGCTGTCTCCCCCAATGAAAGTCAGCATGCTTCCACCAGCTATGCTGTAGCCAGTGGGGTAGCACTGAATAGGAACATTAGGACAGGGAAAGGCACCTACAAGATAGGTACTAAGGGAATGCCCAAAGGTATTAGAAACATTGTTGGATATAGTTGTTATGGAACAGTTTTTTGTGGGTGGCTTTTATTCCACGATTTTTGCCAAGAGGATGCTTTGATGTTACGTGGTAGATGAATTGATAGGT
Source organism: Carcharodon carcharias (assembly GCF_017639515.1). Lineage (NCBI taxonomy): Eukaryota > Metazoa > Chordata > Chondrichthyes > Lamniformes > Lamnidae > Carcharodon > Carcharodon carcharias. The sequence continues at coordinate 33,628,621 of NC_054470.1, forward strand.
GGGAAACTGCGGAGCAGTTGTGGTCTGGAGATGAGACCTCAAGGGAACTGGAGCCTGAGTATCCCTCCAAGGACAGCCTGTCTAGAGTGAAGGGGCTCCAGATGCTTCCTCCATTCCTCCTCCTCTTCCTGTTCCTTCCCATGCTCCCTCTGTGCACAACACCTCCTCTCTGCTGCCAAATCCGAATCAAGCTGCAATCTCCAAGGGACAGCATTTATAGCCCCCATTACTGAAGCAGGAGACTTTCCTACTCCTCTGACCTTCTTGTCAAAATCCAGCATCAGTCCCAATATTTGCAAAATGTTTGCAAATCTCCTCCAATTACTCTCAACACAATACTTCCACCAACACTGCACCAGCAAAAGTAAGTCAAAAACATTTCACCTAAAGATTGCATGGTTAGTCCCTTAAATAAGATATGTTTAGCTGCAAATGATTAAGAGAAGGATTTAACAGGAACAGTACAATTCAAAATGGCAGAATATGCACCAACTCAGCATTAGCTGTTGTTTGATATTACAATCTGCCCATTCTGCATATGCACTGCACTCCCACACTGGAACCTTCACAGTCAGGGTACACTGCGCGGGCCCCACCAGAAGAGGCTGGAAGCTTTCCAAACAACATTCTTTGATTTTTGGGCTGTAGCACCCACACCAGTTGTGCTATGGAGCCAAATTTCATGACCCAAATCTCTGGCTCAGTTAGCTGATTTCAGACAGGATAGCAGGAGAGAAGCAACAATTTGATCTCAAGACCCTTGAGCTCGAAAGTGAGAGGATCCCTGCTCTTGACCAAAGAACCTTACTTGAAAGTTTGTGCCTTTTAACATTAGATCAGGACAGGGAGAGATTTAGCTGAGATTCCCCTTCCCCACCCATGATTAAATATCTTACCAGATGTCCAGGCTCATGCATAAAAAATTGCCAGTTTGACAAGGTGCTGTTCTTCTGTCTACGGAATTGGCAAGTCACCAGACAAGGAGAGAAAAAAAATTGGATCAAGTAAATTTCCATCAACAATAAACAGAAATATCAAGATTGAAATAAGTGTTTATATTTTAAAAATGAACTAAACTATTCTTTCCAAAGTTAAGTGAAAATGGTGAAGCAGGTTGTGCATTGGAGCCTGCCCTGAATCATAATTTATGGTAAAGTTCAAAAAACTATTCAGCAGGAAATAAAAACCAGCAAAGTTAAATGACCCTAAATGGTAGTTACAGCAACATTTATATTGCATTCATATGTCTTAAGGTGCTTCACAGAACAAGTTAAAGAAGGAAAAATTAAGAAGGGTAACAAAAGCTTGGTCAAAGAGGTGGGTTTTAAGGTGGGTCTTACTGTATTAAAGCTGCTATATAAATGCAAGTTGTTGCTGTTAGTGCTGTAATTATTTGGCTGTCCCATATTGAATAATTAGTGTCCTTCCCTTCTGTCATTACAATTTCCAGACTAAGACCTTTAAGAGTTGCTGCTTACATCTCCAGCCAAATGTGCAAGCTCTCCATATGTCAGTAGCCTATTCAAATTAAGGGAAGAGTTTCCATTCACAGTGTTCATCACAGTCCACCCTCTATACAGCTGTCATATAGACTCGAAATGCTAACTGTGTTCCTCTCTGCAGATGCTGTCAGACCTGCTGAGTTTTTTCAGGTAATTTTGTTTTTGTTTTGGATTTCCTGCATTCGCAGTTTTTTGCTTTTATCCCTATACAGCTGGTATAGGTAAGCCTGCACAATAAGCCAATTTAATCCATCTTTTGTCATTCTGTCACAGCTGGGGTTTGTAAATGTTATACTAATATATTAAGGGAAGATTTACAGAATATTCAATCATGGGGCAGATGCCATTAATTTCTCCTTTGACTTGCTTTCCAAACCATGCCAGTCTTTCAAACCAAGTTTCTATTTTGAATAGACTGTGGTGTGACATCTGTGCACTCCCTTAAGTGTAATTGCAATGGTTTTGGAAGTGTGCTGCTCTTTTATCCGCAGGAAAACCCTGCTGGTGTTCATATAGAGGGTGCTTGCATCCATATCTATTGTGTGCATTCGGTACAATGAGCTAATATAAGCAAAGATGCTGCAATCCAACAATCTTAATGCTCATGGGCAACACATTCCCTGAAATCGCAGGTGTATAGCCTATGGTTTTCCTTCTATTAAGAGACAAACAAACGTTCCTCCTTATGAATAAAAGAGCATAATAGTAAGGTGCTGCTCAGAATGTGCTGCCTGTCAGCTCTGTCCCCAGTGAGAACACCAGATTGTGGAATCACTCCAAAAGCACAATGTAGAGGGTTGTACATACATGAATGTACAGACTCAAGGGCCCTCTAATATATGTGAAACTCTTCAGTGTTTGCATTTCATGCCCCCATGTGAGGCAATAACAACAACTTACAGTTATATAGTGACTTTAACATGATAAAATGTTCCGAGGCTCTTCACAGGAGCATTTTCAAACAAAATTTGATGCAGAGCCAAATTTGATGACCAAAAGCTTGGTCAAACGGATAGGTTTTAATGAATGGCTTAAAGGAAGAGAGTTAAGCATAGAGGTGGAGAGTTTAGAGGGTGAGTTCCAGAACTTGGGGCCTTCACAGCTGAAGGCACGGCTGTTCCTCGTGGAATGATTAAAATCAGGAATGCACAAGAACCCAGAATTGAAGGAATGCAGAGATCTTAGAGGGTTGCAGGGCTGGAGGAAGTTAAGGAGATAGGGAGGGGTGAGGCTACGGTGGGGTATGAGCACTAGTTTGAGAATTTTAAAATCAAAGTGTTGCTTAATCAAGAGTCAATGTAGCCCAGCCAGCAAAAGGATGATGGTTGAATGATACCGTGTGTGAGTTAGGGTACAGGCAGCAGAGCTTTGGAGAACTCAAATTTATGGAGGGTGTTAGGTAGGAGACCAGCCAAGAAAGCATTGGAATTGTCAAGTCCAGAGATAACAAAGGCATGGATAACGGTTTCAACAGCACATAAGCTGAGGCTGTAGTGGCATCAGGCAACAGAGGTAGAAGTAAATGAAACAAAAACAAAAAATGCTGAAAAAACTCAGCAGGTCTGACAGCATCTGTGGAGAGAAAGACAGAGTTAACGTTTCGAGTCTGTATGATTCTTCTTCAGAACTTTCAAGTCATACAGACTCAAAACGTTAACTCTGTCTTTCTCTCCACAGCTGCTGTCAGACCTGCTGAGTTTTGCAAGCATGATTTTGTTTTTGTTTCAGATGTCCAGGATCTGCAGTATTTTACCTTTATCTTAGAGTAAGTGATCTTGGTGATGGAGTATTATGTGGTTGGAAGTTCAGTTCAGAGTTTTTCTTTTATTCATTCTTGGGATGTGGGCTTCACTGGCTGGGCCAGCATTTATTGCCCATCCCTAGTTGCCCTTGAGAAGGTAGTGATGAGCTTCTTTCTTGAACCACTGCAGTCCAAAACGTATGGGTAAACCCACAGTGCTTTTAGGAAGAGAGTTCCAGGATTTTGACCCTGCGACAGTGAAAGAACAGCGTTTTATTTCTAAGTCAGGATGGTGAGTGACTTGAAGGGGATCTTCCAGGTGGTGGTGTTCCTATTTATCTGCTGCCCTTGTCCTTCTAGATGGTAGTGATCATGGGTTTGGAAGGTGCTGTCTCAGGGGCCTTGGTGAATTCCTGCAGTGTATCTTGTAGATGGTACACACTGCTGCTACTGTGTCGGTGGTGGAGGGAGTGAATGTTTGTGGATGTGGTGCCAATCAAGCGGGCTGCTTTGTCCTGGACAGTGTCAAGTTTCTTGAGTTTTGATGGAGCTGCACTCATCCAGGCAAGTGGGAGGTATTCCAGCACACTTCTGACTTGTGCTTTGTAGATGGTGGACAGGCTTTGGGGAGTCAAGAGATGAGTTACTCACCACAGCCTCTGACCTGCTCTTGTAGCCACAGTATTTATATGGTTAGTCCAGTTCATTTTCTGGTCAATGGTAACCCCCAGGATGTTGATATTGGGGGATTGTGTGATGGTAATACCATTGAACATCAAGGGGCGATGGTTGGATTCTGTCTCGTTGGAGATAGTCATTGCCTACACTTGTTTGGTGCGAATGTTACTTGCCACTTGTCAGCCCAAGCCTGGATACATGACCATGAGACGTAGAAGCAGAAGTAGGCCATTCAGCCCATCGAGTCTGCTCTGCCATTTGATGAAATCATGGCTGATCTGATAATCCTCAACTTCACTTTCCTACCTTTTCCCCATAATCCTTGATTCCCTTACTGATTAAAAGTCTGTCTAACTCAGCCTTGAATATGCTTAACAACCCAGCCTCTACAGCCCTCTGCTGTAAAGAATTCCACAGATTGACTACCGTCTGAGAAAATAAATTCCTCCTCATCCCTGTTTAATGGGCAACCCCTTACTCTGAGATTATGCCCTTTGGTCCTAGACTCTCCCACAAGGGAAAACAACCTCTCAACACCTACCTTGTCAAGACCCCTAAGAATCTTACATGTTTCAAAAAGGTCGCCTTTCATCCTTCTAAACTGCAATGAGTACAGGCCCAATCCACTCAACTTCTCCTCATAAGGAAATCCCTCCATCCCCGGGATTGATGGAGGATCAATCCTTCTCTGAAATGCCTCCAATGCAATATATCTTTCCTTAGATAAGGGGACCAAAACAGTTCTCAGTATTCTAGGTGTGGTGTAACTCGTACCTTGTAAAGCTTTAGCAAGACTTTGCCATTTTTGTACTCCGTTTCCTTTGAAATAATGGCCAACTTTCCATTTGCCTTGCCTATTACCTGCTGAATTTATATGCTAGCTTTTTGGGATTCATGCACGAGGACCCCCAAATCCCTCTGTGCTGCAGTTTTCTTCAGTCTTTCTCCATTTAAATAATATTCAGCTCCTCTATTCTTCCTGCCAAAGTGCATTACCTCACACTTTCCCACATTATATTTCATCTGCCACATTTTTGCTTACTCCCTTAACCTGTCTAGATCCCTCTGCAGACTCTTTGTGTCATCCTCACCACTTGCCTTCCCACCTATTTTTGTGTCATCTGCAAACTTGGCGATGGTACATTCACCTCCTTCATCCAAATCATTAATATATATTGTAAATAATTGTGGCCCCAGCACTGATCCCTGTAGCACTCCACCAGTTACAGGTTGCCATCCTGAAAATGCCCCACAGTATCCCAACTCTCTGTTGTCTATTAGTTAGCCAGTCTTCTATTCATGCTAATATACTACCCCCAACACCATGGGCTCTTATTAAGTAGCCTTACATGTGGTATCTTAATGAATGCCTTTTGGAAATCCAAATATTTTACATCTATTAGTTCTCCATTATCTGTTCTGCTTGTTACCTCCTCAAAGAATTCTAATAAATTTGTCAGACATGATTTCCCCTTCATGAAGCCATGCTGACTCTGCTTGATTAGATTGTGTATTTCTAAATGCTCTGCTATCACATCCTTTATAATAGATGCCAACATTTTCCCAATGACAGATGTTAAGCCAACTGGCCTACAGTTACCTGTTTTTTTGTCCAGGTCTTACTGCATTTGGACATGGACTACTTCAGTATCTGAGGAGTCACAAATGGTGCTGAACATTGTGCAATCATCAGTGAACATTCCCACTTCTGACCTTCTGATGGAAGGAAGGTCATTGATGAAGCAGCTGAAGATGGTTGGGCTGAGGACACTACCCTAACGAACCCCTGCTGTGATGTACTGGAGCTGAGATGACTGACCTCCAACAACCACAACCATCTTCCTTTCTGCTAGGTATGACTCCAACCAGCGGAGAGTTTTCCCAGTTTTGCTAGGGCTCCTTGATGCCACACTCAGTCAAATGCTGCTTTGATGTCAAGGGCAGTCACTCTCACCTCAGCTATGGTGTTCAGCTCTTTTTTCCATGTTTGAACCAAGGCTGTAATGAGATCAGGAGCTGAGTAGCCCAGGCAGAACCCAAACTGGGCTTCAGTGAGCAGATTATTGCTAAGCAAGTGCCGCTTGATAGCACTGTTGATGACCCTTTCCATTACTTTACTGATGATGGAAAGTAGACTGATGAGGCGGTAATTGGCCGGGTTGGATTTGTCCTGCTTTTCGGGGACAGGACGTACCTGAACAATTTTCCACATGGCCAGGTAGATACCAGTATTATAGCTGTTCTGGAACAGCTTGGCTAGGGGCACTGCATGCTCTGGAGCGTAAGTTCTCAGTACTATTGCCAGAATATTGTCAGGGCCTTTGCAGTATCCAGTGCCTTCAACTGTTTCTTGATATCACGTGGAGTGAATAGAATTGGCTGAAGAATGGCATCTGTGGTGCTGGTGACCTCCAGAGGAGGCCGAGATGGATCAACCACTCGGCACTTCTGGCTGAAGGTTGTAGCAAATGCTTCAGCCTTTATCTTTTGCACTGATGTTCTGGGCTCCCCCATCATTGAAGATGGGGATATTTGTGGACCCTCCTCCTCCAGTGAGTTGTTTTAATTGTCCACTGCCATTCATGGCTAGATGTGGCAGGACTGCAGGGCTTAGATTTGATCTGTTGGTTGTGGGATTGCTTAGCTCTGTCTATCACTTGCTGCTTCTGCTGACTGGCATGCAAATAGTCCTGTGTTATAGCTTCATCAGCTTGACACCTCATTTTTAGGCATGCCTGGTGCTACTCCTGGCATGCCTTCCTGCACTCTTCATTGAACTAGGTTGATCCCCTGGCTTGATGGTAATGGTAGAGTTGGGGATATGCCAGGCCATGAGGTTACAGATTGTGTTCGAGTACAATTCTGCTGCTGCTGATGGCCCACAACACCTCATGGATGCCCAGTCATGAGTTGCTAGATCTTTCGAAATTGATCCCATTTAGCATGGTGATAGTGCCATACAGCATGATGGAGGGTACCCTCAATGTGAAGACGGGACTTCATCTCCACAACAACTGTGCGGTGGTCTCTCCTACCGATACTGTCATGGACAGATGCATCTGCGGCAGACAGGTTGGTGAGGATGAGGTCAAGTATGTTTTTCCCTCATGTTGGTTCCCTCACCACCTGCCACAGACCCAGTCTAGCAGCTACATCATTTGGGACTCGGCCAGATCAGTCAGTAGTGGTGTTACCGAGCCAGTCTCAGTAATGGACATTGAAGCCCCCAACCCAGAGTACATCTGCGCCTTTGCCACCCTCAGTGCTTCCTCCTAGTGGTGTTCAACATGGAAGAGCACTGATTCATCGGCTGAGGGAGGGCGGTACATGGTAATCAGCAGCAGGTTTGCTTGCCCATGTTTGATGCCATGAGACTTCATGGGGTCCAAAGTCAATGTTGAGGACTCCCAGCGTGACTCCCTCCCAACTGTATACCACTGTGCCGCCTCCTCTGCTAGGTCTGTCCATCCTGTGGGACAGGACATACCCAGGGATGGTGATGGTGGTCACGTACAAGACTAAGGTTGCAGATGTCTGGTTCAACCTCAGAACATGACCAGGGAGAGGGATGGAGTCAATTAATATCTGAGAGATATTTTCTAAAAACCAGCCTCAGTGATGAGTTTGGTCTGTAGGCATAGGTTACAACTGGACTAAAATGTAACACATAAATTCAGTAATGTTTGGAATCTAATCAGCTACAGTGTGTCTCATACTAAAATTAATGGAATCTGCCCCCAAATTTTCTTTGTTGATGTGTTTAGTCCATCAATGTAGATGGCTCCTTAAAATGTTTAACATAGGTCAGAACTCATGAACTAATACCAGCCAATTAGGATTTAGCATTCTGATTCCTATTTCCTGCATTGAATCAAACTAGTGTAAAATTATGGTTGGTCACAAAGAGTTCTTAATTATAGAATTAGAATTAGAAATATAGAATAATCCTAATTATTAATACATCTGACAGAAGGAAGCATTCCTAAGCAATGAAGGTGCACGTGACTTGTTTGTGGTACTTGAACCACATTAAAATGTTGATGTGCACTATAGATTATTGCAGTAGGGCTGGATTCTTCTCCTATCATTGAGTTCTGGTGAGATGAGATAGGACTTACACTCATGAGATGAATCTACCAATCAACCACTAACCCATTGAACTTTCCACCTGGGGCCCTCGCTATCGAGGCAGGGCAAATTAGAAGCATTAATATCGCTTCTGATTGAGTTGCTGCCACTGAGAGGCAGAAGGAGATTTGTGTAACTGGGTACAGGGTGACATTGCTTTTTGAACAACAGGAAGCACAAGTACATGATGCCTGAAGGAGCAGCAATCTCCAGGGAGTTAACTGCAGAAAGTGCTCCCAGATTTGCTAATGCATAGCTGAAGGCATTGCTGGCTGAAGTAAGAGCTAAAATGGATTGACTATTGGGCACTCAGTGCAGAAAACCCCATAAGAAGGTTGTCTGGGCCTTATAAGGAATGCAGCCAGCACAACCTCCACCAACCGAAGAGCTGCCAAACATTGTATGAAAGAGGTTCAATGACTTCACAAAGGTATCCAACGTAAGTCAAGTCATTGTTCCTGATACCCACCTGATGCCAATGATGGAAGCTCCACTCACCTTCTTACTTCTCATGTCATTACTTGAGCTTCAGGGTAACTCAATTAAGCAAAAGAGAATCTCTGCAAACACTCAAGCACCATTTTATTTCTACGAACTCACAGCCTACCATAGGACTTCCGCTAGCCTTGAAAGGAAGTCTATTAAAAATAAATAATGCAGCATTGTTTATTAATCCACACCCCCTAAAATAGGAGATAAATTAAAGGGAAATCCACCCCACAATATCCATAATAAAATCCACTGAGAAAAGTTGACATCGACTGTCTTTATTTTCACTGGAGAGCATCAAACTGAATCCAAAATCTAAAGCTGTTGACCATGCTGAATCAGATCCAACCCTCATTTCAAACTTGATTTTAAAGTAAACTGTTTTATTAATTGTTTCAATACGATCCACAAAGAGACTGCTGTAATCCTGAAAAAATGATTAAACAATGATGATACAAAATGGTAGGAATTAACTCCTTATAGAATTATGATTTTTGATGAGGAGCAAGGGATTTTAAAAAAGAACATTCATCTCCAGCTTAATTCAATTAGGGACAACTAGTGCACATAAATATTAAACAGAGATTTAGGTCAAGTCCAGTTCATTTATTTCAAAATGTATTTATCTGCTGCATGAAATGTACACTTTGCTTGGAGACTGAATGGATGATGTAGAGAGCTAGGCCATAGACTCTTGAGATAATTTGGGCTACGATTTTCCATTCTGGACCTAAGTCACGTGGCGGGGACAGGAATCAGGACTGTTTCCCACCACGGAGCCTGGTGAGACTTCCTGCCAAATTGCGCTCATTAATTTTGCATAGACTCATAGAAGGAGGCCATTTGACCCATCATGTCCACGCTGGTCCCATTTTCCAGCACTTGGCCCATAGCCATGGGGGTGGGGCAATGCAAGTGAATATCTAAATACTTCTTAAATGTTACGAGAGTCTCTGACTCAACCAGTGAGTTCCAGACTCCCACCACCCTCTGGGTGAAAAAATTTCTCCTCAACTCCCCTCTTATCCTTCTACCTCTTATCTTTAATCTATGCCCCCTGGTTATTGACTTTTTTTACAAATAGAAAACTGCCTTCCTAACCGCCCCATCTAAGCCCCTCATAATCTTACACACCTCCATCAGATCCCCTATCAAACTTTGCAGTCCCAAGGTAAACAACCCCAGCCTATCCAATCTTTCTTCATAGCTCAGACCCTCCAGCCCAGGCAGTATCCTGGTAAATCTTCTCTGCACCCTCTCCAGTGCAATCACATCTTCCCCATAATGTCATGACCAGAACTGCACGCAGTACTCCAGTTGTAGCCTAGCCAGCGTTTTACACAGTTCCAGCATAACTTCTCTGCTCTTGTATTCTATGCCCTGGCAAATAAAGGCAAGTATCCCATATGCCTTCTTAACGGCCCTATCTACCTGCCCTGCTACCTTCAGGGATCTGTGGATATGCACGCCAAGGTCCCTCTGATCTTCAGTACTTTCCAGGGTCCTTCACTTCACAGTGTAATCCCTTGCCTTGTTAGCCCTCCCCAAGTGCATTACCTCACACTTTTCAGGTTGAATTCCATTTGCCAGTGCTCTGCTCACCTGACCAGTCCACTTATACCCTCCTACAGTTTACAGCTATCCTCCTCACTATTTACCACCCTATCAATTTTTGTGTCATTCGCGAACTTATTGATCATAGCACCTACATTTAAGTCCAAACCATTTATGTACCTCACAAACAGCATGGCCCTCAGCACCGAGCCCTGCAGAACCCTACTGGAAACAGACTTCCAGTCACAGAAACATCCCTCTACCATCACCCTCAGCTTCCTGCCTCTCAGCCAATTTTGGATCCAATGTGCCACTTTGCCTTGGATCCCCTGGGCTCTTACTTTCTTGACCCGTCTGCCATGAGGGACCTTATCAAAAGCCTTGCTAAAGTCCATGTAGACCACATCAAATGCATTACTCTCATCAACACTCCTGGTTACCTCCTCAAAAAATTAGATCAAATTTGTCAAACACGACCTTCCCTTAACAAATCCATGCTGACTACCCCTGATTAATCCATGACTCTCCAAGTGCAGATATATTCTGTCCCTCAGAATTCTTTCTAGTAACTTTCCCACCACTGGGGTTAGACTGACTGGCCTGTAATTTCCTGGTCTATTCCTTCCTCCCTTTTTAATAATAGGACAACATTAGCAGTCCTCCAGTCCTCTGGCACATCACCTGTGGCCAGAGAGGATTTGAAAATTACTGCCAGGGCCCCTGATATTTCTTCCCTTGCCTCCCTCATCAGCCTGGGATATATCACATACATGCCTGCAGATTTATCCACTTTTAAGGCCACTAAACCCTCTACTGTCTCCTCTCTCTTTATGTTAATTTCCTCTAATATTTCACAATCCACCACCCTGATGTCTATATCTGCATCATCCTTTCCCATTGTGAAGACCGATGCAAAGTATTCATCGAGGACTGCACCCACGACTTCCGGGGCCACACACAAATTACCTCTATGGACCCTAATTGGCCCTACTCTTTCCCTAGTTATTCTTTTGCTCTTTATATATTTAAAAAACCCCTTTGGGTTTTCCTTTATTCTACCCACCAGTGCTTTCTCATGCACTCTCTTAGCTTTCCTAATTTATTTTTTAAGTTCCCCTCTGCACTTTTTATACTCTTCCAGGGGTTCTGCCATATTGAGTCCTCGGTATCTTCCATAAGCTTCTCTTTTTTGCTTAATCCTAACTTTTACGTCCCTTGACATTCAGGGTTCTCCACACTTGGTTCCCTGCTTTGTCTTTACGGGAATATATTTGCCCTGTCCTCTCGCTATTTCCTCCCTGAATCCTCCCACTGCTCTGGCACTGTTTTATCTGCAAGTAGCTGCTCCCAATCCACTTGGGCCAAATCGTATCTCACCTTAGTAAAATTAGCCTTTCCACAGTTTAGAACTTTTATTCCCGGCCCAACCTTATCCTTTTCCATAACTACTGAAATCTAACTGAGTCAGGAGGTCACTATCTTCAAAATGCTCCCCTACATCAGGCCTTCCACCTGCCCGGGCTCATTTCTGGATATTAGATCCAGAACTGTCCCTCCCTTTTTGGGCTTTCTTTGTACTGGTAAAAAGGTTCTCCCGGATGTAACTTAAGAATTTTGCCCCCTCCCTACCTTGCACACTAAAACTATCCTAGTTAATATTTGGATAGGTAAAATCCCCTACCATTACTGCGTTACTATTGTTACACTTACATTCTGAAATTTGATTACATGTTTGATCCTCTATCTCTCCCTAGCTGTTTGGGGGGTCTATAGTACACACCCATAAGCATGTTTGCCCCTTTGGTGTTTTTTACTTCTACCCATATGGCCTCATTTGATGATCCTTCCAAGATATCAACCCTCCTCACTGCTATAATTGATTCCTTGATCAATATGGTGATCCCCCTTTCCTCTTCTATCCTTCTCTCTATCTTATCTGCATACCCTATAACCAGGAATATTGAGCTACCAATCCTGCCCTTTTTTTAGCCAAGTCTCAGTCAAGGCTATGATATCATACTCCCATGTGCCTATCTGTGCCCTCAGCTTGTCTGTTGTATTCCTCAGGTTCCTTGCATTAAAATATATTCCATTTAGCCTTGCTAAACTCACTTCTTCCTTATCTAGCCTATGTTTCCTCTGCCTACCAGACTCACTTACTAGTGGTTTAACTTCTAATTCCATCTCGGCTTCTTTCCCCTCTGAACTATTTTTCAGGATCCCATCCCCCTGCCAATTTAGTTTAAATCCACCCCAACTGCATTAGCAAACTTCCCTGCGAGGATTTTGGTCCTATTCTTGTTCAGATGTAACCTGTCCAACTTGTGCAGGTCCCACCTCCCCCAGAAACGGTTCCAATTCCCCAGGAATCTAAAGCCCTTCCTCCTGCACCATTTCTCCAGCCAAGCATTCATCTGCTCTATCCTTCTGTTCCTATGCTCACTACTGCGTGGCGCTGGGAGTAATCCAGAGATCACTACCTTTAAAGTCCTGCTTTTCAATTTCCTACCTAACCCCCTGAAGTCTGCTTGCAGGACCTCATTTCTCTTTCTTCCTATGTCATTGGTCCCAACATAGACCATGACCTCTGGTCTACCTCCCCCTTCAGAATGCCTTGTAGCCGTTCCGTTACCTCCTTGACCCTGGCACCCAGGAGGCAACATACCATCCTGGAGTCACGCCTATGAACTCAGACGCACCTGTCTACTCATCCTCATTAACAAATCCCCTACCACTATTGCCCTTCCACACTTCTTCCTCCCCCATTGACCAGCTGGACCACCCAGAGTGCCATGGCCTTGACTCTAGCTGACCTCCACAGAGGAATAGTCTCTCTCACCGTTTTCTAAGGCCAAAAAACAATTTGTGAGTGAGATGCATTCTGGGGATTCCCTCACTACCTGCCTGGTCCCCTTCTTCTATCTGGTAGTCACCCATTGCCTCTCTGCTTGCACTTCCTTAAGCTGCGGGGTGACCACATCCTGAAACTTGCTATCCACGAACCTCTCAGCTTTCTGAATGCGCCGCAGCGCCCCCAGCTGGTGCTCAAGCTCCAAAACCCAGAGCTCGAGTTGCTTCAGTCAGAGGCACCTCCTGCACACCTGGTCATCCAGACTGCCAGGCGCGTCTAGGATTTCCCACATAGCCCAGGTTGTGCAAATCATGAGACTGAGCTCCCCAGATATACCTTAACTAAATAGAATATGACCCTTGCTTTTATTTTACCCTTACTCCTACTTGAATATAGACTGATGCTAGATCCTTTAGAGAGACTAAATCCTCTAGGTGCTGCTGACTGCCTATCCCAGGGCCCACCTCTCACACTCTCAGCTTGAGGAGCGTGGGTTTCCCAATGTATTGTGCCAGGGGAGCAGGCTGAATGACACGCACCCCACCATCATATCTGAGCACCAAATTTGAAAGCATCGAGGTCTTCATGGGGAGGTTGGCAAATGCCATGGAGAACCCCATCCAGCAGAACACTGAGTTTCTGTCGGAAATGCAGGCAGAGCTGCACTCCATTTCTGTAGCCATGGGTGGGATCTTGCTGTGGCTTTGCAAGAGAGGTACGGGGCACCTCAACCTCCCTCCAACTGCTCCTTCTCCTCAAGGAGTCAGGTAGGGGACCTTGGGCACCCAAAGGGAGGGGAGTTGGCTTTTGGACACCCCTGGGACCTCTACCCAGAAATCTCTGAGAGCGTCCAGCCCTTCGGAATCCCCCTGGACATCAACTTCTTTGTTGCGAGCCCACCATTGAAGATAGAGATGGCCTGATGATGCCCGAGAACTACAGCTCCCAGATTCAGTGATGCTTCCCTCGATGTGCTGCTCAATGCAGTGAAGGCCACAACATGCACCCTGTACCCCGAGGATGGAAGGAGGAGGCCGAGCCATCTAACCAACCCTGCATGGGAGGAAGTCGCCAGTGTGGTCAGTGCCCAGGACCTCCACCAGAAGACTGCCCTGCGGTGTCGGAAACGGAGGAATGTCCTCATCCACACTGCCATGTTAAGTTCCTCAGCTGCTCACACTCACCTCATTGAATAGTCATGGGGTTATGGGCCTCAGTGGCACTGGCATCTGTGCAGCCCATGCATAAAAGAGCTACTCAATGTGATAAGATGATTGCCTCATAGCCCCACTGCATTCCATCTAGACTGCAGGTGGAGAGCCACTGTGGGTCCCTGACCCTTCCACACAGAGAGAGAAGCTGTCTGGGAGGGTGGGCAGAAGGGGGTTAGGAGCTGAGGACACCAGCAGGCACTGCTAATGATATGCCTCTGTGAGCCTTATCCTTCCATCTGTGTGGGCTCACCGCTCTGGGATGTGCTGACCCAGACCCCTTGTGTACAATGTTCAGTGCATCAATCATGTTGCTTACAATCCAATGGGTTATTTGTAAGACTGAAGCATGAGGAAGGTACATGAAACCCAATTGCTTTCAACCCCATTTTCTCTTTTTGCGCAGGAAAAGTTATGGCACAATAGTGGGGGAGTGAGAGGAGACGGGAAGGTGCTGACCTGACCTCAAGAACCTGACTGAGTTTGAGGAGTGGGCAGCCATGCATAGGAGTCCGTCCTCTGATGAAGTGTTGATGACATGTGCAAGCATCGAGGTCTTCATGGGGAGGTTGGCAAATGCCATGGAGAACCCCATCCAGCAGAACGCTGAGTTTCTGTCGGAAATGCAGGCAGAGCTGCACTCCATTTCTGTAGCTATGGGTGGGATCTTGCTGTGGCTTTGCAAGAGAGGTATGGGGCACCTCAACCTCCCTCCAACTGCTCCTTCTCCTCAAGGAGTCAGGTAGGGGACCTTGGGCACCCAAAGGGAGGGGAGTTGGCTTTTGGACACCCCTGGGAACTCTACCCAGAAATCTCTGAGAGCGTCCGGCCCTTCGGAATCCCCCTTGCCTGTGACCCCTTCAGTTTCGTCCTCTGTGACCGCAGAGGGAGCAGCTGCCCCGCAGCAGAACAGCTAAAATAAACCGGGGACATCCAGGCCTCGAGTCTCCAGAAGATGACCACCAAGGTCATCCAAGACAACAGGGCAAACCGGTCAGCAAGCTGCCTCCACACTGCTGTGGATGTTGGGGGAGCACCTATAAGAAGTGATAGGGAATGCAAGATTAAGAAATCATGATTTCACGTGTGGTTGCACGGGTGCACTATGATTGTTAATATTATTACACTTTTATCAATAGAGTACACTTGCACTTTAATGAGATCTGATGTGGTTTAATTGCAATTCCTAGTCATTAAGCCTGAGTGCACCACCGTCCCCAATCTTCAGGGGGCACCCCAGGCTGTGTCTATGTCCCCTGGAATCATGCGTGTCTGGGAAGCAAGGATTTTTGCCAAGGCCCTTGTGTGCCATGTGCCAGGAGCCTCCATTGCAAGCTGAGCCTTTCCTCTTCTTGTGCTCATCTGTTGAAATGCCACCATGAGATTTTCTCCACCTTGAGATAGTTGCAAGCGGCCATGGTCCGTGTGACTTTTCAGGTTGAGTCCAACACCTTCCAACTTCCCCCCATGAGCCACACCCTTCCCCCAACCATAAACATTGACCCTCCCAGTGTGATTTTGGACCCCCACACAGTGACCCTACAACCCTCCCCCATCACCCTCTGTCCCTTGCAGGACTCGTCTGTTGACATGGCAGACCCCTCACTCTGAACCCTTTTCCCCTCATCCCATCCAAGCCCATTCACACCTGACACCGCACCACCGCGCCCCCCCCCCCCCCCCCCCCCCCCCCCCCCCCCCCCCCCCCCCCCCCCCAAGACACTTCTGCTGAGCAGCAATCCACATGGTAGATGCTCCACCCACCCACTGCTGCACGTGGCATTCCAGGGTTCACAGCCACTGGAGGCCTTTCCGTTTTCCGGTCCTCCACAATTTGCTCCAGGCCTTCTTCCAGGTGAGTACCGACATGTCCACGCCACATTGGTCTGGACGTGTTCTGGTCTGGCATGATATCCCGCTGGTGGCGTGGATAATTGGAAATGGAGGGACAATTCCGGTCAGAGTTTCATCTCCATCCCATTAACAGGATGCAAAACAGCTTCACGCAGGCATCTGTCAAGAATGGTGACTTGCCATGACAGGCAGGAGCACACATTCCCGCCATCATTTCATGCCAGTCGATAATCGATTTTTCAGCTCCAGCCATATTTCACCGCCACCCCCTGCAACCCCTCCCCCCCTCTCCCGAACCTGCCATTAAACCCGTCGGTGTTGGGACTGGAAAATCCAAGCCTTAGATTCAACAGATAAGTTATCAGTGACAAAATGCATTTAGTAAAAATTGTTCAGTTCATCTCGTGGACAAAATTCACATCTTATTAGCCAGAGATAATGAGCCCTTGGTTTAGAATTCCAAAGTGAAGTTAGTTTGATTATTCATCATATGCAGCAAAGTCGCACATTTGCAAGAAATTTTGAGTGAAATAAAGTTCTTATGTATTGATTTATTTCTTCAAGGATCCAAATAATCAGTGATAAGGAACTGTGCGGTTAAAATCCCCAAACAAGTGTTGTTGAAATCACACCACCCAGGCTATCCTGTTGGAAAGTTAAAAAAAATGAAGGTGATGTGTTTGCAACACAATCGCACATATTTTGAAATACTCACCAAATATTCAACAGTGGTTGAATCTCTGGCTAATAAATGTTGTAAATTTCAATAACATTTTGGCTCAAGAAGATATAGTAGCAGATGTCATTTTTGAGATACACAGTTTGTTTTCGTCTGAGATATTGAATTGTCTCCAATTGCCAATCAATAGGGTACATCATTCCTGTGGATAATGAGGTGCTATAATTCACTAAATAAATAATATAAATACAGGTACACCCCATCTAAACACAAAAACAGTAACATAAGCATAGCATTCTGAGATGTTCTGGATTGGACAGTGTCAAAAAAATGGCTTGTTTCTTTATTGCATTCAGAAGTCAAGGGCTGCAAAATTCAGCTCTGTAACCTTTATAGCTTCAGGGCCATGAGTGCCAGATTAGGTGAAAAATTTCATCTGCTCCACTCCTGAACATTTCTAGTGTGACCCGCATCAGACATTAAGCTATTGAGGCTGATGGTGTAGGCTTTCCATGCGTGCAGCTGAAGTATGTAGACTAGGCAGATTGTGACATCAGTCAGCATCAGATTTGATAACCTGCCATTTTCGACATTGCTGCTCTATTTAATGTCCTCTCTTAAACATGCACAGCTGAACTTGTGTTCAGTAACATAGGGGTCCCCCCCACCAGCGCTATTTAAAAGTATTATCCCACTTGCAGCTTAGTTGCTTCTAATCATCTACCGGCTCTTGCAGAGCTTGCTGCGTTGCTGGAAGAGTTTAGAAAAGTTGGTAAAGTCTGAAGGGAGTGGCGCTGGACACTGGGAAACCATTGGTTGCTATTGAATGGCCTCTGAGTACACCACTTGCTCACAGTCATGAGGGCTATACTAGCAGACCACCCTCAGAGGGAGCTGGGGCATTGGCCATCAGCTACTACATTACCAGTGAGTCCATAAATCTTCTCATACAGTTGGCCACCATTTCTACATTGGCCATCTCCTACATGCTTATTAACACTGACAACAGGCTCTCTTGCAGGCCTGCCAAAGCAGCAAGCATTTCTGTATTAATTTCCATCAGCCTTTTTCAATACGTCATCCCTAAAAAGTCCTCGCGGGTACTCTGCAGCAGAACTCACCTGTGGCCTCATCCTCCAGGGAGCTGGCACACGCACTTTCCTTTCCCACCAGCCTGTCTGTTAGCCATATATGCTTGCTGGCTCATCACGTGCAGATTCTGTTTCTATATTCAGTGGCACGTTGGATCCAAAATTGGCTGAGAGGCAGGAAGCTGAGGGTGATGGTAGAGGGATGTTTCTGTGACTGGAAGTCTGTTTCCAGTAGGGTTCTGCAGGGCTCGGTGCTGGAGCCCATGCTGTTTGTGGGGTACATAAATGGTTTGGACTTAAATGTAGGGGCTATGATCAATAAGTTCGTGAATGACACAAAAATTGATAGGGTGGTAAATAGTGAGGAGGATAGCTGTAAACTGTAGGAGGGTATAAGTGGACTGGTCAGGTGAGCAGAGCAGTGCCAAATGGAATTCAACCTGAAAAGTGTGAGGTAATGCACTTGGGGAGAGCTAACAAGGCAAGGGATTACACTGTGAAGTGTAGGACCCTGGAAAGTACTGAAGATCAGAGGGACCTTGGCATGCATATCCACGGATTCCTGAAGGTAGCAGGGCAGGTAGATAGGGCAGTTAAGAAGGCATATGGGATACTTGCCTTTATTTGCCAGGGCATAGAATACAAGAGCAGAGAGGTTATGCTGGAACTGTGTATACCACTCTCCCAAGGTTGTGCAGTACCAGTATCTGAGCTGGTGGCTGCTGGAGTCAGATCAAGTGATGGTGTTTCTTGCTCCTCAGTCTTTACTCCCTCAAGGTCTTCAGCTTCAGGTACCGCAGGCTGGCCAGGCAGCAGTTCATGATTATCTGAAAGTCTAAATGCCCAAGGGCAGTAGTGAGGTGAGGGAAATGGGAGAAAGCAAGAGGTGCTTGGTTGCACCATCTGCAGCTCGTACATCATAACTGGTTGTGAGATAAGGGGAAGTGAGATTTGAGAAGGTGTATAAGACAGGAGCAGAACACCCACAATGGCTCCAGCAACGCCACCAGTAATCGCCTCAGTGAAAGCCACTCTGATTATTCCTAGCACCATCTCCTCCATAGGTTGGACACATGCAGCTGTGCCTGTACTCGCCTGTTAGCTGTGGTTACCATCTATTGTGCACCACTTTGTCCTGCAAAAGTGAGTGAAGTGTGTCAGTGAGTGTGGTGCAATATTTGGTCGACGTGTTTGCCAGAGTTGAATAGCTGGCAGTGTATGCAAGGTGACTTCCAACAGCTTTCAACAGTTCCTAACAACCAGAAGAAACCTGTAAAAAGTAATTTTTCTTCATTTAATTTTACTTTTGAAGTCTGCAGCTCCTATTCGTGCCAAAAATCGTTGTTTTTTGTGCAGGTTTAGGGTAAGCCCAGGAAAAGTTGAAACAGCTCAACAGCACCACGACTGCAATCAAACAACAACCTATGACCAGCTAAGGCAATTGCCACTTAAGGTACAGCAACTGAGGGAGCCAAGCAGCCTGAAGAGCTGTTCCTGTTTCAGATAGCACTACCAATCCTGCAAAAAGCCCCTGCATGTTCACAAAATTTACAACCCTCAATTGGAAGGCAAAAGAACTCCTATCTGAGTTTGCTTTGTTCCAACAACACTTAGAACTGTGTTTTCTGGACCTCAATATTTCCAAACCAGATAAACAGGCCATTAAGATCAAATTTGCTGTAGGCAATGAGGCCTCCACAGGCTGAATACTTCAGGTCTAATGGACAATGACCTTAAAAATCCAGATAAAATATGATCAATACTCGAACACCAATTGTTAGTGAAGCTCAACTTCTGAATACACCATCTAGAATTCATGTCTTTTAGGGAACAATAGACAGACCATGGATCAATTCCAAAGTAGATGCAGAGACAAGGGGCATGATTGTGACTTTACAGTGTCACAGCTAGCTGACAGAATAACCAAGCTAATGATAGCATCTACCCTCATGGAAGCATCCAGAAATGACCTCTTGGATCATCCCAAGGGTTACAGTGTGGAAGTACTACAGCAAAGCGGATGCAAGTACAAAGACATATTACTGAGTTGACAGAGTCTGCAGCTATGTGTAGTTCATCAACCATTGACACAATAGCCAATGCATGCAAGCCTAGTTAGCAATGTGGGTGATGTAGTCCTATACCTGCACCCAGAAATTGCCCAGCTTTTAAGGCTGTATGCAAGGCATGTGGTACCAAAGGATGTTGGAAGCACCAATGCAGAAAGCAAAGGCCAGAACAAGTGGTTCGATGTCCATGAAAAGCCATAACCAAAGGCCAGGCAGTATACCTATATGCATTGCAACCAACCGAGAACACGTACCAAAAAGCAAAAAGAAAAGACCCATGAAATGTCTAGTCAAGCAACACAGTCAGATGATGATGATGGCCAGACCATCAACACACAAAGTGAGCAGACATTCAGCACAGTGAACATCAAAGAAAGTATTGGCACTGTGGTACCAACAGAAGCATTTGCCACCTTTAAATTATATGCCCGTAGATGCAGGGAGAGCATAATTTAAATGCAAAACTAGATACTGGTGCAGGTGCAAGCATCCTTCTACTTCGGACACTGAAATGTATGTACCCACAAAAGTAGCAAGTGATGATTCAACAAACCACTGCCAAGCTCACTGCGTACAATAACTCAGAGATTCCATCCCTGGGATCCATTACAATCAAGTGTCACTAGAACAACTCATGCTAGTCATGCCAGTTGTTTTATGTTGTGGACCCACTAAGTCCAGTGATTGCAGGCCTATCGGCGTGCGGGGACCTGTCCTTGCTCATCATCCATGGTATCATCAAGACAATGACTAGGACCACAGATCATAAGGTGTGCCATTAGAAATCCTTTACTTATACTGGGAGAAGACCACCTAACTCTGCAACGCAGGCTGCATGGCACAGATGGTTAAGAAGGCACATAGGATACTTGCCTTTATTTGCCGAGGCATAGAATATAAGAGCAGGGAGGTTATGCTGGAACTGTATAAAACGCTGGTTGGGCCACAGCTAGAGTATTGCGTGCAGTTCTGGAATCCGCATTATAGGAAGGATGTGATTGCACCAGAGAGAGTGCAGAGGAGATTTACCAGGACGTTGCCTGGGCTGGAGAATTTTAGTTATGAGGAGAGATTGGATAGACTGGGGTTATTTTCCCCGGAGCAGAGGAGATTGAGGGGGGACGTGACTGAGGTGTATAACATAATGAGGGGCATAGGTAGGTTAGACAGGAAGGAACTTTTCCCCTTGGTGGAGGGATCAATAACCAGGGGGCATGGATTTAAGGTAAGGGGCAGGAGGTTCAGAGGGTATGTGAGGAAGAATTTTTTCACCCAGAGGGTGGTGGGAATCTGGAACTCACTGCCTGAAAGGGTGGTAAAGGCAGAAACCTTCATAACATTTAAGAAGCATTTGGATGTGCACTTGCGATGCCATGGCGTACAAGGCTATGGGCCAAGTGCTGGAAAATGGGATTAGAATAATTTGGTACTTGTTTGACTGGTGCAGATTTGATGGGCCAAGGGGCCTTTTTCTGTGCTGTAGACATCTATGACTCTATGACTCTATGGCTATGACTCCCAGGAGTACAACCATAGAACCATAGATAAGTTATGGTGCAGAAAGAGGCCATTCAGCCCATCTTGTCTGACCCAGCCAAAAGAGAAAAAAGAAACTAGCCGCTCATTTTAATCCCACTTTCGAGTACCTGGTCTGTAGCCTTGCAGGTTACAGCACTTCAGATGCAGAACCAGGTGCGTTTTAAATGAGTTGAGCTTTTTTTCCTCAACTGCTAACTTAGGCATTGAATTCCAGCTGCCCACCACCCTGTGGGTGAAAAAAACTTTCCTCATGTCCCCTCCAATCCTTCTACCAGTCACCTTAAATCTATGCCCCCTGATAATTGGCCCCTTAGCTAGGAGAAATAATTCTTCCCTGTCTACCCTTTCTCGGCTTCTCATAATTTTGTCCACCTCAATTATGCCACCCCTTAGCCTCCTCTGTTCCAAGGAAGACAACCTTAGCCTATACAATCTCTCCTCATATCTGCAATTTTCAAGCTCTGCAACGTTCTTGTAAATCTCCTCTGCACTCTCTCCAGAACGATATGTCCTTCCTGTAATGTGGTGACCAAAACTGTGCACAGAATTCCAGCTGTGGCATAACCAGCATGTTTTACAGTTTCATCATTACTCCCTGCTTTTGTATTCAATACCTTGCCCAATAAAGGAAAGCATTCCAGATGCTTTCTTGACTGCCTTGTCCATCTGTCCTGCCACCTTCAAGGACCTGTGGACATGCACTCCAAGAAGCATTAATCGAAAAACAGGCGAAGATGAAAGATGCCCATGACCAGCATGCAGCTAATGAATTACCCAAGCTGAACATTGGATGAAAAGTTCAAGTACAACAACCAAATTATGGCACCCATAATACAGCAGAAATTGTCAACCTATGCCAAGAACCAAGATTGCATCAAGTATCAAACACCAAGTGGCATGATAGTGTGATGAAACAGATGCCAAATCAGAACAATACCACAACCAGAAACATTGAGTAATCCTATCGTGAACAGAACACAGTCTAAAATGCAACCTAAACACAGCACCCCTACTGATAACCAGCATTCTGAAGCAGCTTCCAGTCAAGATCACCGTTACTAAGTCTGGACGGATAAGTTAACTGCTGATACATTTCATTGTTTTGTATAATGGTTTATTCAGACACAATGTTATTTTCTCTTTTTGTCATGTAGCTTGATTCCCAAGGGTAAACCTCCAATTTAGAAAAAAGGGGGATGTTGTGATATGATGTACATGTATCTTTAAGAGATCATATCCTAAACTGCTGTCAATCGTTACCACCATGACAGGATGTGAAGTGTAATACCGTGACTGAACTCAGTCTACAGCAGCAGCAGCCGAGGTCATGTGTACCATCCATAGTGTCCCAGTTAACATTGTGTGTATATAGTCTTATCTTTAAATAAAGAACCCAGATTATTGTTTTAACAATCTTTGTCATATAATTGGTACATTTACGTCGAAAAGAGTATAACACACTTCAGCAAATAATATTAAAGATGATGAGAAAAGATAGAATGAAAATCCTTAAGCTTGTCTCTACATATCACTATCAGCAACTATAGTGTTTTACAAAGTTTGTATTGATTAAGTAATGGAATATTGTTGTCCTGTTCACTAGATTACAAACAAAAGGCATCTCTTATACATTCTCCGTTATTCAAACTAAGGAGTAGATAAGGAATGCCTAACCTACTCCATGTGACGTCGTCTGCAGCATCAGAGAGATACCATCAATTGCATGATCAACCCTGTACAAAAGCTTGATAGAAGCAGCACTGAAGTACCAATTATATGACAAAGATTGTTAAAACAATAACCTGGGTTCTTTATTTATAGATTGGGAGACTATGGATGGTACATCAAACCTTTGCTGATGTGGCTGTAGACTGACTTCAGAGTCATGGGACTACACTTCCCATCCTGTCTCAGTGGTACTGAAGTAGAGCAGTGTTAGCTATGCTAAAGAGGGAGCCAACTCAAATCAATGCATTTCCACTCGAAGATCATAAGAGTAATTGTGTGCCTTTGAGCCTTAATGGGTCAGAGATAGGGTTGCAACATCTCCAGAAGGCTGACATTATAATTAAACCATTACAATGACAAACAAAACCAAAAGGAAAAGAATATTTGAATACAAAGAATTTCTCCAAGTTAAGTGAAGTTAAACTTCGAATAATATTAGTGGGTCCAACTTGAACTGCGCTAAGGCATTAAGGCAGTGGTGCCCAACCAAACTGTGGGTTGGGCCATGACCACAACTGGGTCGCAGGAACAGTGATTGGGTTTGTGAGCTCCCCGTCCTCTGAGACTGCACCTCACACCGAAGCCCAGGCCACAACCAGCCCTGCCTTAGCCCTGCTCATGTCTCAGTCTCTGGAATTTTTCTTCTACACAAGACCATTTAAAAATGTCACCTGCACAGACGCAGCCTTCCACTGGCTCGGACCAGGCTGTCAGTGCTGCCGTGTCTCCCCACTGGCCATTACCAGCTAGAAGACCCGTGGGGTGTGTGTTGGGGGATGCTGATTACAGTATATGCATGGGTGGAAGAGACAGGCAGATTACACCGTGGGCAGAATTTTTCCATCAGCAAACTGGGGACGGGGCCTATTCACCGATGCGAAAATGATGTGGGATGATGTTGAGGGAAACCTATGATGTCATCCCGCCCCATTTAAATATTCAGGAAGGCAGGGGAACAGTGAGATCAGCTGTCCGCCCACTGACCTGTCAATGAATAATTGAGGCCATTGACAGGATCATTAAGCCAATTAAAGGCTCTGCCCATCCAGGCTTAAGGCTGGCAGGCAGGCCACGAGCCCCGGTGGGCTTCTGATAATACATGAAACCTCATCCACTGGCGGGATGAGGTTTCATGTCCGTTTTAAAAAAGTTTAATAAAGTTTTTGTAATATTTATTAACATGTCCCATCTCGTGTGACATTGTCACATGAGGGGGACATGTTAATAATTTTTTTATTTTTCTATTTTTGAAGTTTGAAGCGCTGTCAGTGATCTCCCTGAGACGGCACTTTGCCTCAGGGAGCAGTGCGCTCTATCACGCGCATGCACGAAAGAACGCAATCTGACAGTTGGGGAATCCCTCCCCCCCCCAACACACAGGAAGCACATAGCGCTTCCTGTCAGGCGGCTGACTGGGCGGGCCTTAATTGGCCCGCCCACTTAAAATGGGGTGGGGCCCGTTTTGGCGGCAGCGATCGGCTGCCCACCCGCTGCTGAGCCGGTGGGGCCCGCCCGCTCATCAAGGGCAAAAATCTGCCCTGTGTGTGGCCAAGAGAGAGGCTGCTTAAAGTCTGTGGGTGTAGTAATTGTAGATTTAAGGAATGTAGTGACTGTAGCTTTAAGACTAATTGTGTTGTATAGTATCACGTGAGAGTGTGAATGAATCAGATCTGAGCACTTGGGAGTTCTCCTTCTAGTTGTGGAATTTAATGGAAGCATGTAACTGCTGCTGCAACCTGTAAATAAAGTTTGATATTTCTAATGAGAAACCTGTCTGGAAAATCAAGTCCATAACATACTGGCGATGAGGATAAATCAGATCCAGTGTTGTCCCTCGCCCAGTGACTGTGACTATCTTGTTTAAACAGAAGAAAAGGAAGATATACTCACTAGATATGCCACATTTTTGCAGGATTGATTCCTTCGAACCATCCACAGAGGATTGGGTTCTATTTGCAGGCAAATGAAATAATGGGAGAGGAAAAGAGGAGAGCAATTCTCCTAAGTGTTTGTGGGATCAAAACCTATAATTTAATCCGAAGTTTGATGGCCCTGAATGCCCCCAACTTTTGGTGAATTGGTAGGCCTCGTTAAGAGACACTTTCAACCCAAACCCTCAGTCACCATGTAGGAGTTTAGGTTTAATTCAAGGGTTAAAGCCCTGGAGGAGACCAGTGCTACATACATGCAGAAATTGAAACAACTGACTCAACACTGTGATTTCGGAGAGACCCGAAGCGATATGCTCAGTGATTGTTTGGTCTGCAGTGTGCAAGATGATGCCATTCAACAACGATTGTTAGCTGAAGTAAACATCGATTTTAAAAAAGCATTGGAAATAGCACTTACAATGGGAAGGGCTGAATGGGACAAGCAGGCTGTACAAGGTGCACAAAACGGTACTGCTTTCCAGATGGGGCAGAAACAGACAGCAGGGTGCGGTGCGAAAAGCCAGGACTCCACCACAAAGCGGGAGACAGCCCCCTCTACCCAAAAATTTAAAATAAATACAGGAAACAGCTCAGCAGCAAATCTGAAAATGAATTGTTACCGATGCGGACGCAATCATACTCCTGAAACTTACCGTTTTAAAGAGGTGGAGTGCTATTTTTGCCATAAAAGTGGGCACGTACTGAAGCATTGTAAAGCAAGATTAAGACAGACTCCCAGGGAGCAAACTAAGTTAATCAAAGTACATTATATGGAAGAACCAGAAACCACCAGTTCTGTTATTTACTTCCTATTTAATGTAAAAGTAGGGAAGACAGAGCCAATCACTGTTACTCTGCAGGTAAGTGGAAAACCTTTAATGATGGAAGTGCACACTCGTGCTTCTACCACTATATTGGGGGAGCACACCTTCAAATATTTAAACAAGGGTATTCAACAACTGAACTTGGAGCAGATTTCAGCTAAATTGAGAACTTATACTGGTGAAGTTATCCAAGTATTACCACTGTACCTGTTTATTATAAGCACCAAACTGCACAACTCAAAGTGATGGCAGTAGAAGGTGAAGAACCACCTTCTAGGTCATGACTGGTTTAAAGAAATTAAACTAAATTGATCTGAAATTTTCCAGCTATGAGTAGGAAGACAGCCAGAACTGCTAAAGGAATATGACAAGATTTTTCGAGATGAACTGGGGAGAATCAAAGGCCTACAGGCTAAGATCTACATTGACCCAGAAGCAACTCCTCATTTCTTTAAAGCAAGGCCAGTGCCATATGCTCTGAGGGAAAAGGTTGACACCAAATTGAACCGTTTAGAGAGGCTGGGGGTCATACAGATGCTTCAATTCTCAGAGTGGGCAGCACCTATTTTCCCTGTTTTAAAACTGGGTCAGGCCATCCGGATCTGTGGGGGCTATAAGCTAACAGTAAACAACTATGCTAAATTAGCAGGAGGAACTTATACTAAACTAGATATGAGTCACATGTATCAACAGCTGGAACTGGATAATACCTCTAGAGAGTTTGTGACCATAAACACCCACAAAGGGTCACATCTGCCCTTTAGTGTTTCTTTAGCCTGCGCGATTTTCCAGAGGACAACAGAGCGCTTGCTACAAGGACAAGCACAAGTCGTGGTCTACCTCGACGATGTCCTAATAATGGGGTTCATGGAAGATGAACACTTGGGCTAATTTGGAGGAAGCCTCGAAATGATTTTTGGAAGCAGAAGTGCTCTTAAAAAAAGAAAACGGTACCTTTCAGGCAAGCGAAGTCATTTATTTTGGCCACCAGGTGGATGCCCAAGGTTTACAAGCTAAAGCTATTAAGGAAGCACCTTTACCTAAAAATGTCTCTGAACTCAAGTCATTCTTAGGTATGGTTAACTATTATGGTCAATTTCTACCCAACTTATAACAATCCTAGACCCTCTAGACTCATTAAAGAAAAACCAGCTTTGGGTTTAGAAGTCACTGCACGAAGAAGCCTTCGCAAAAGTTAAACAACTCTTGTGCTCTTCAAACATATTACTACACTACAACCCGACAAAGGAAATGGTACTAACCTGCGACACGTCCCCCTGTGGTGTGGGAGTGGTACTATCGCACAAGATGGATGATGGTTCAGAAAGGCCAAAGGCTGCATGTCCAGGACCCTTGCCACAGCCAAAAAAGGGTATATGCAAATCGAGAAAGAGGGATTATCGATTATTTTCCGAGTTAAAAAATTCCATCAACATGTACGTGGCCAGCACTTTACAATAGTGTCTGGCAACAAACTGCTCTTGGGTTTGTTCAGTGAATTTAAAGCTATCCCTCCCATAGTTTCTGCACAAATTCAAAATTGGGCTCTAATTTTATCCGCATATGAATACGCTTTTGTACACAGACAGGGATGCATATAACTAATGCTGTGCCCTAAGTCGCCTTCCTTTGCAGGAGAGCAATGAACATGTCCCAAATCCCCAAGAGATTATATTAGCGATGAATTTCCTGGATTCCTCGCAAGTCTGCTCAAGGCAGATAAGTAACTGGACGAATTGTGATCCAGCCCTGTCTAGAGTGAGAGACCAAGTGTTGAAAGGATGGTCCCAGGACCTAGTCCGTGACGAATTGAAACCATTCTTCACTCGAAAGAATGAATTGAGCAGTCAAGCTGGTATCCTGTTATGGGGTTCATGAGTTGTTGTTCCTTCACAAGGAGGGGAACCACTCTTAGCAGAGTTACATAGCGCACATCCGGGAATCTTAAGAATGAAGATGATTGGTGGCCAGTCATGGGCGGTGATATTGAGAAGGTGGTTAAACATTGTATACAATACCAACAACTACAGAAGTTACTTGTTGTGGCCCCTCTACACCCATGAGAATGGCCTGATAGGCCCCAGGTGAGTCTGTACATAGATTACATCGATCCTTTTCTAGGCAACGTGTTCCTATTAATAACTGATGCACATTCCAAATGGCTAGACATTTACAAAGTTAGGTTGGCGATATCAGGTGCAACCATAGAAAAGTTATGCCAAAGCTTAGTGGAATGAAAAATTATCAGGAAGATCATTGGAGACTAAGTTTTCACATTTCCTGTTTCACTGTAGAACAACCCCCCACACTACTACAAGTTCAACACCTTCAGGATTGCTTATGAAGCGACAGCTTTGAATGAGATTAAGTCTGATACTTTCCAATTTGGAGGGGAAGGTGGAGAAAAGTCAAGGGAATCAAAAAGCGATTCATGATTTGCATAGTTGTGAGTGAGAATTTACTGTTGGTGAAGCAGAATACGTATGAAACTTCAGTGTTGGGTCAAGTTGGTTAACTGGTGTAATAATTTCTGTGACCAGACTCTTGTTGTACCAGGTAGAAGTGGAGGGCCAGATCATCCACAAACACAAGGATCAATTGAGAAAAAGTGAGATACCCCCAACAAAATGATGTTCCACCTGTAACCGTTCTAGAACCCATGGTCCCCGTTGAAATTGTTCAACCAAGAATAGATATACCAGATGTTTCTTTTGGAGTAGATAATACTGAACTGCCTGTGCCTAAAGAGGTACCTGATGTTGCTGCGGTTCCAGATAAGTTAGATCCTGTAAGAGATTCAAAAGTCATGGAGCTGTGACATTCCACCAGGATTAGGAAACCACCTGAGAGACTAACCTTATAATTTCATGACCCATGCATATATTTGTAATGTCATGAAGGTAGATGTTCTTGTAAATACAAATTGTACAAAAAAAATATTAAAGGTGGGGGTGTAATAATTGTAGCTTTAAGGGATGTAGTGAATGTAACTTTAAGACTTATTGTGTTGTATATTATCACATGACAGTGTGAATGAATTAGGTGTAAGTGTGGGGAGCCTTAGAGTGGGAGTTCTGCTAGCTGTGAAGCTTGATGGAAGCACGTAACTGCTGCTGCAGACTGTAAATAAAGTTCAATGTTTCTAAAGAGAAACCTGGCTTGAAAATCATCACCATAACAGTGGGGGATACAGGGGAGGGGCTGAATACAGTGTGTGTTGGTGGAGGGGAGAGGAGGTGGACTGATTACAGTGATGGTGGGGGAAGAGAGGGGAGCGGCTGATTACAGTGTTTGGGAGGAAAGGACATAGGCTGATTACAGTGTGTAAAGGGGAGGGAAGAGGAGAGGGGTTGATTACAGTGTCTATGCGGGTGAAGGTAGTGAGAGATACTGATTAGAGTGTGCGTGCGTTGGGGGTGCTGATGGTGTGTGGGGGGGGGAGAGCTTCACTGAGTGTTCTGTCACTGAGGAATATGGAGAACTTGCCTGAGACCTCAGTGGCCAGTATTATGAGACAACTGATGGTAAAGGCTGAGTTGCTCAAATCCCAGAGGAAAACTTGAAATAACTGTCATAGCCCATTTTTGCAATTTGTATGTTTCAAGATGCAGGCTTTTGAATTTAGTATAAAAAGACCACCGAGCCTCAAGAGTTTTTTTACAAAATTAAATTAAACATTTATTAATACAAGAAAGATTGTAAACACATTCATACATTTACACAATTACCACTATAATAACTACAAAAATCACCGAATTAATCTAAATCTCAGTTACACCCCTGGTAAGGCAAAAGTAAAACTCATAGATTTAAACAGACCTCTGGCAAAGCACACCCTGGATAGTCGCATTCAAAATGAGTTTCTTTCAGCTTTTGGTCCTTGCGGACAGACTTGAGGCTTACAGGCTGAAGGCTTCTCACACTTGTTGCATCTTAAAATGCCTCTACCTTACACACAATTTCCTTTCTCCTTTACACATATCTTTCGCTTTGAATGTAAATTTTCCATTGTATCATGAGGTTTTTAACTTTGCCCCTTCTAACATTAACATCATTTCATCACACCAATTTTATTAGTAAACTGAAAAAAAATAAACACATTACTTGGCATCTTCTAGCTAGTTGTAAGATTTCACCTGGGGGAAGATCTTCCAGTCGACAAGCATGGGAGGGCCCCACTTGCTGATGCGTAAAATGACACGGGATGACATCGGGTGGAACTCCCAATGTCACTCCGCGTCATTTCCATTTTCAGGTCGGCAGGGACGTATTGAGGCCATTTAAAAAGTAATTAACCTCATTAACGGACCTGCCCGTCCAACCATAGGGTTGGCTGGCAGGCCAGAAGCCTTGGCGCACGTAAGAAAAAGCATGAAACCTCATCCATGGGCGGGATGAGGTTTCATGAGGGTTTTTAAATATTTAATAAATGTTTCAGTAAAAGCGATGGACATGTCCCAACTCATGTGACAGTGTCACATGAGGAGACATGTCAGGGAAATGTTGTTATCATTTGCTTACCATTTTTAAATTTGGAGTCAATCTCCCTAAGGCAGTACTTAACTGAGATCGGCAGACGGAATCCCACCACCCCCCACCGCGCCCCCCCATTCTCACCCCCCCCCACCCCCACCCCCCCCCCACACAGGGAGCGCATAGCACTTCCTGGCAGACGTCACACTGGGCCGGCCTTAATTAGCCCACCCACGTAAAATGGCAGCACGTCCTCAATCAGGGGCCCTGATTGGAGAACCGCCTGCCTGCACCCGCTCCTGCATTTCCCCCTCAAATTTTCCCCCTGCAGTCTTGAATGGTTTCTTTTATCAAATACAAATTTACACTTTACCTTCTACCCTCCTTACATTCACCGAATTAATATCTCAAAACTACTATTTATCAAAGCACCCAGGCTAGCTGGCTTTAATCCAATTAAGACACACACAGGCACATACATAGGCCTGAATTTTTCCTACGTCGGGCCGGCTCGGCGGGAGGGGGTGGAGGCAATCAGGGAGCCGACCGCCACCCGCGATCGGCTCCACACCGCAATTTCACGCAGGCGAGCCAATGAAGGCCCACTCTGCGTGGATCGTGAGCATTAGCGACATGTGCAGGCGGCAGGAGGAGGGAGAGTCAGGTCTATCGTGCAGTTCGCACATGCACGCGAAAGAGTGCTTCAATCTCTCTGAGGCATGGAGCTGCCTCAGGGAGGTTGAAGCGCTTTTTGAAAAAATAAAGACATTAAAAATGTAATGAAACATGTCCCCTCATGCGACTGTGTCACATGAGATGGGACATGTTTTCATTTTCAAAATAAAACTTTTATTTAATTAGTGTTAGCTTTAGGAAACCTCATCCCTCTCGTGGATGAGGTTCCCCAAAAAATGTAAAGGCCGCTTGGCCTTTTCGCCTGCCCTTCCAACCATTAGGTTGGACGGGCAGCATAAATTTCAAGTTAGTTAGTTCCTTAATAGGCCTTTCAATTATCAGCTGACAAGTAGCCGACTCCAGCGCGCGCCCACCGAATGAAATATTGTACAAGTGCGTGATGACGTCTGGACGCATGCCCAACATCATCGCGCATCATATTACATTCCAACGTGTCGGGCGCACGCCCACATGCCGAAGATAAAATTCAGGTCATAGACACAGACCCCATTAGAACTCTATTTTAAAAAATAATTTCCAATAACATTATCGACATTAAAATCTCTTCCGAACAGCCAGTAACTGTAGCACGTTTAATTCTATGCCAGTTCAGAAGCATTAAACCTTCCACTTTCCCTGGGTTGGAACGAGCACAGCTCTCCATTACTTACCTTGTGAAATAAATCCCATTTTATTTTAAAGCTGCATTGTGAGTAGCAGAATCCACAATGAACCTGCAGCCTCTGGGACAATAAATATTTTGTTATTTGAAATCCTCGGCAGAAGATTAAAATTTTATTTCAATTATCTCACATTAAAATCAATGTCATCAAGATGACCTTTAAGAAAATTAGTGTGATGTTGCTGTAGACCAGTAATGCCAAATGCAAATTTGAGCATCAATAGTATCCATTGCTTCATGGCCAACGTCCATGAGTTGGAGCAGCTCAGATAAAGTATTGGAATGGTGAGTACAGAAACTAATAACTTGACAGGGAAGTATTCAATGAATGGCCTGACACTAGGAAGCTCTGAGGAACAAAGGGATCTTGGCGTGTGTGTCCATAGAAATCTGAAGGCGGAGGGGCATGTTAGTGGGGTGGTGAAAAAGACATATGGGACACTTGCCTTTACCAATTGAGGCATAGATTACAAAAGTAGGGAGGTCATGTTGGAGTTGTATAGAACCTGAGCGAGGGCATAGCTGGAGTACTGCATGCAGTTCTGGTTGCCACATTAAAGGAAGGATGTGATTGCACTGGAGGGGTGCAGAGGAGATTCACCAGTATGTTGCCTGGGATGAAACAGTTAAGTTATGAAGAGAGGTTGGATAGACTTGGGTTGTTTTTGTTGGAGCAGAGAAGACTGGGGGGCAACCTGATCTAGATGTACAAGATTATGAGGGGCTTGGACAGGGTGGAAAGGGAGCAGCTGTTCCCCTTAGTTGAAAGGTCAGTCACAAGGGGGCATACGTTCAAGGTGAGGGGCAGAAGGTTCAGGGTGGATGTGAGGAAAAACGTTTTTATCCAAAGGGCAGTGACGGTCTGGAATGCATTGCCTGGAGGGTGGTGGAGGCGGGTTGCATCACATCCTTTAAAAAGTACCTGGATGTCAGGCACCTACCTTGTCACATCATAATATTCAAGGCTAAGGGTCAAGTGCTGGTAAATGGGATTAGGTAGGTAGGTTAGGTGTTTCTCACGTGTCGGTGCAGACTCAATGGGCCGAAAAGGGATTGTTCTGCACTGTGTGATTCTGTGATTCTGTGATTCCATGAGAGTCGCCAATCTCTCAGTGGAGGAAGCCTGGAACTCTGTCCTGAGGTTCATGCCTTCACTGACACTCTGCCTGGACTCCTCCATCACAGAGACCAAGTGAAGCACACCCTCATGCAACCCTGCCAGATGCTCCCGCTCATCCTGCCGCTTGTCCTGCAGCTACTGCATTGGTGACATCTCCAAAGGCGCATCATCACTGCTGGACTCAGCATGTGCCTGGTTCCCTGCACTCCTCTGGCTGCTGGCACCATCGGCACTCTCTGTCCGTGCCATCTCTTCCAGCGATTGTGAAGTGCCCTCTCCACTGTGCCACGGGACACTAGCCAATGTTATTTTCCCCACCAAAGTGTTTGTCGCTGCGCTGGTGCCTGACTGGCTGAAATGATCTGTCACAAGTTGCAAGTCTTGGCCCTCAGGTGTGGAGGGGGTCTCCGGATGTGTTGGGGGCAGCCATGCGCTGGTGATGCTGAAATTGACATCAAGGACAGTGCATCAGTTAGCGTTCAGTCAGTAACACAATTCATTCCTTTCCCTCACAGCCTCATAAGTTGCTCACCCTTCAAGAACATTGGTGGGTTGGTAAATAGTCAAGAGGAGACCCAAACATTACACGCGCATACAGACAGGCTGGTCAGATGGCCTAAGGAATGCCACATGGAATGTTATGTGGATAAGTGTGAGGTTAAGCACTTGGGCAAGACAAACACGGTACGGGAATACAGGAGAAATGGTAGGACCATGGGAAGTCACAACTATTACAGGGACCTTGCTGGGCAGACCCATTAAGGTAGCAGAACAGGAACATAAGGAATTTAACAAGGTAAAAGCCAGACGTGCCTTCATTAGACGAGGAATAGAATATAGGAAAAGGGAGGTCATGTTGCAAGTGCAGAAAACGTTGTCGAGGCCACAGCTACACTTCTGCGTTCAGTTGTGACCTGCGCTTCATGGGAGGGATGGCATTGGAGTGGAGAGAGTGCAGAAGTTCCTGACCAGGATGCATGCTGGCTTGGAGAGTTGGAGTTATGAGGAAACATTGCATACACTTGTGACAGTTGCCGTGGAGCACAGGAGGTTGACAGGTCACATTATTGACCTTCATACCGCTATGATGGGCATAGGCTGGGTGGACAGAAGGCAAAATTTCCCCTTGGCGGAGGAGTGACTAACGTGGTGGCATTTATTTAAGTTGAGTGCCATGAGGTTGACGGGTGAGGTGCTGAGGACCTTTTGGACAGAGTAATGTGGGATGCACTGGCTGAAAGGGTGGTGGAGGTACAAACCCTCCTAAGATGCTATTAGTCTTTGGATGTGCAGCAGCAATGCCATAGCACGTTAGGCCATGGGGATAGTGGTCACAAATGGGATAAGGCGACTATGGAAGTTGCTAGAGACGCGCAACCTCAAGGGGCCGAGGGACCTTTGTGTATGTCCCACATGTCTGACTGTATCAGTCTGTGAATCAGCAGTGTTGCTGCATTAATAATTGCAGTAACCATCAGTGCTTTGGATGGTGGGGAGATAGAGTGGATGGGACTGTGGACCTCAGATACCTGGCCGCTGCACTCCAGCCTTGCCAACACCTGCCGACCTGGCCACTTGCCTCCTCCCCAGCTCCATGGCCTGCTTCTCATAGGTGGTGAGGTGCTGCAGCATGGCATGCCCACCTCCAGTCTGCAGACGCTCCCTCATATTGTGCTCTGTTTTTGCCTGCAGAACAGAGAAGAGCATTTATTGGGGCTGATCGCTCATGTACTCTGCACGCGCACGCCGCACCCCAACCACAGTGGCCCATCTGAGGCCTCCAGCAGCTCCTGACAACACTACTGGTGATCAGATCCCAGAAGGTACAGCTGGTCCCAACACCCTCCCCCTCTCCCAACCTTGGACACATTCGGCAACCATCACTTTCAATAACACACGGGTCTTAGCGCCCATGGCAAGGAGGCGCAACTAGGTGCAGCGCCGAGGCCAGCAGATGACTCTTGGCCACGACACCTTGAGGCTCCCCTTCCACCATCTCATCACCATCAAAAGACATGTTGGAGTTCTGAGTATGTGTCTAGTTGCCTCCCCTGCAGGTTGCCCCAAGCCTACTCAAATGCGACAAACACCAACACACGCTACAGGGAGAACCCATCTTCTCCTCAGCCACTAAGGCTGATGTGCGCATGGCCACTATCTGTTTGCCCACCCAGCGGGTGCCAAATGCCCAAAGCAGTAACGACACTAAGACGTGGCGGGGGGTGGGGGGGGGGGGGGTGGTGTGTGGGTGGCCTCAAAGGCCAAGGCTACCTGCTGGGTCAAATGGCCAAGGCCAACATGGTACCTCACCCTTCCAGAGTGCAACAAATCATTGAAGTGCTTGCGGCACTGGGTCCTAGTGCGCCGCACATTGTCATGGGAGCTTACAGCCACCGCCGCCTCCTGCCACGCCTGCCTGGTGACGTGCGGGACCATCCTCCTCCTATCCCCTGGATACAAAATATCCCGATGGTTGGACACCTCTTGGAGGAAGACAGCAAGGCAGGCATCTGAGAACCAAGGGGCACAGCGGCCCCCCAGCTGGCCTATCCTGCAGCCTGCCCCCCCTCCTCCTCCTCTGCCCTCAAACCATGTCCTTCCCTATGAGTGGCCATGGTGAACTGCCTCAAGGAGGCTGCCTGGCCACTCTTTGTACAAACCGTTGGTTCCCTATTGGTATCGACTGTCGGAACACGCCTGCCGCCGATTCGATTTTCCCGTTGTACACGGGAGTCGCAAACCCACTGGGCGGACCTTAACTGGTCCGCTCGCTGCCAAGTCGGTCGGGCCCGCCCACCCAACAAGGGCAAAATTCAGCCCAGTGTGTTTCCTGGGAATGAATAAGCAATGCAGCAGGTTTGGGACGATATGGCGTGAAAACCCACCATTGTAGCCAGCGGGTAAAACGCGTTTTACTCACCCACTACCGCACTTAGTGCAAATCTGGGATGATTCCGCCCCATGTGTTGTCGCTGCACACAAAGTGTTGTTAGAAAGGGAGTTCCAGGATTTAGTATCTAGCCCTAGAAAAAATTGATTTACCATTCCACAATGATAAAAAATGCAAGGGCTTCTTCGATAGATTTCATTTTACAGTTTTTAAAATGGTTTTACAGTCAGAGAGAATGGGCTTGGTAATGTATTATACAATATTTGCTGAAGGTTAAAAACACAGTATCTATCTCAGCAAAGTTTACTGTCAGCATTCAACTAGTTAATATGTTATGAGAATGAAAGGTAATTATATATAAAATGAAATTTCTCTCAAACATATCTACGTGAATGGGTGCAGAACAAGTGAGATAGATTTTTTTTTAAATCTTTTCTGTTACTGCTGTTAGAAAATAATACACCAACATCACCATGGCAACCTGCTCAAGGGGTCACCACTACACGTACCTTTCATATAATTGCAAGCGATTTGATAAAAACAGCTTTATAGAATTCTGGGGTGCAAAATGAAAGCACCTCTATAACAAAGATGACTATTATTAAATACCATCTGTTGAATTAGAGACTGCAGCTGTTTTTAGAGGGTGCTTGTAAGCTCTGTGGGTATGCTCAGAATTTTAATGTTTGTTTACAACTGATGTGAAGCTTCAAAATGGCGTCTGTGTGTCATTAGCCAATTTCAAAGGAATAAAATGCAAGCATTTCATTTTATTTCAATGCACTAATGATTTAAGTGTGATTTGACCTCATGAATTATTCTGTGCTTCAGAAAGGGTGCAACTGATATTTAAAATCCATGCTAAATGTAGTTGATCACTGTGGTTAGTTCTTTAATAATTGTTCTTATTGCCATCTCTGTGCAGGAAGTGCTTGTTCAATAACTGTTCATTTCACAGCAGGCCAGATTCAGACTTCCCATATCCTGGATGGATAAAAGAACATTGCCAGCCAAGCCACCTTCTCACAGAAATCCTTATCTTTAAATAGCTTCCTGCCATCGTGAAATACTTGCTCTCATTTTAATTCATTATTAAAACAAAAAGTTTTATTGAAAAGGTGCCATTAACCTGTGGATTGTATCAGTGGTCTCTTGTGCTTGCTGCTAATTCCAGATCAAAGCAGCGAAAAAAAAAATAAAACCACTATTCATTTCTGTCTAACCACCACTTCTTTAATCTCATCCTTACAATGATCATGATATGTCCATTGATTCCTGAGCCCTCACTTAGATTTCTCAATTTTAAAAAATGTACAGTAGGCATTCTTGCACCACACAACTGGATTCTAGATTTATTTCTTAGCATGTATTTTCTGTTCTCGTGTAAATTATCTCTCTTGTATGCCCCCTATAACCAGGCACCAATAACTGTCCAGATGTGACTCTCTTCCAATTTATTTTCCCCTGCAGGGAAATAGCATCTGTTGGTCACTTTACAGTCCAGAAAGGGGACTACTGTGCAGCTCTTCCTCCCCCTTTGCTACTTGACCTTTTCTTGCCTGTTTTCACAAAGTATAGATAGATGTGATTTGACAAATGAGACAGGGATGCATTCTGCTGAAACACCAGTCCAAAAATGGATATCACAATTTCTCTCTGTTGATCCACACTTGTTTTTAATACATTGCCTTTCATATAAGTAAAATGTCCCAAGGCACCCGTCCCAATGCTTGGTCAAAGAGGTGGGTTTTAAGGAGCATCTTAAAACAGGAGAAAGGTGTAGAGATACAGAAAGGTTTAGGGAGGGAATTCTAGGGCATATGGCAGAAGCAACGAAAGCCATATCCGCCAATGGTGGAATAATTAAAATCACGGCTGCGCAATGGGCCAGAAATGGAAGAGCACAGAGATATTGGAGGATTGTAGGGTTGGACCCTTACCTTAACACTGAGCTGTTCATGTAAAGCCCATCCTGACACAAGGGCAGGAATTTAGAAGAATGTTGCTTAATCATCCCTGCCATTTTCTTGATGTTCTGCCCATTTGCCACCCCTAAAAAGCACCACCAATAGCAGGTTAATCAGTATCAGTGGAGAGAGAAACAAAGGCAATAAACCTTTCAAGTCAATGACCTCTTGTCATGACAGCGGATCGCAGCCCAAGTTACTTACAGACATATAGAACTTTTTGAGGAAGACATGTTTTTTACCAAGGACATACAAGCAAAAGATGGCTGAGACTGTAAAGTAACCACTTTCTGGAAAATTCCTATGTGATTATATTTGACCGACTAGTCCAGAGAGGCCCTGGAATCTCACATGGTGTCAAGGCCCACTTCAGACAGAGATACTTGAAAGGGAGAGATGCAATGCAACAGATTGAACTATAATCTCCTGTGGTTGTGGAGACAATGGAGACTGACTACCATCTCAGCAGAAACCATCTGCTGTTGAGTTATATCTCAAAATGTGGACATGATCTGAGTTGAAAGGAAGCAAATTCTGAGCGAAAGACACGTTTGTTTCTCCTTTCCAGGAATATACAAAAAAAGGGGTTAAAAAGCCAGCTGCAAACCTGATCAGTATGTGCTAGTTCTGGTATGCTACTGTGTGCTATGAAGGTCACAACTGAAGAACAGCAACTAGGCATCCCTGCAGGTTGCAGTAAAAGTCTCTTTCTGTTACTGGAGGCAAGTCACAAGTCAGCAAGGCCACATTCAAAAAGGAAACAAGAAAACTCCTTCAGCTAACCTATAGAACCATATGTCTCCAAATCAACTGCTCAGCTACCAAAGTCAACTCTATTGGAATCACCCAACTTCACAGCCACAACTTTTCACCATCTACTCCTCATGGACAAACCAAAGACTGATTCGTGATTTTTTAACTTTTATTTTTGGACTCAATTTCTAATTTCTAATCTGTGTGTATGTATGTTGCATTTTTATTAACTTTTTCTTGGGTTTTAGTAACTAATAAACTTACTCCTCCTTTGACTCAAGACAGCCTAGTTAAATTGGCTCCTTCTAAAACATAAATACATTTGGACTGGGAGAAGGTATCCATGAGAGAAGGGGTCCTTTTTTAAATTAACCTTGTTGTAACTAAGCAAAGGAGTTGAATAAAGAAGGGGAGCCAGTTCATCCCTCCTCACCCAGGATCATAACAAATTGGGGGACCTCGCACGGGGACTGGCTGTAAAACTCTCAAACCTTTCATCCACCATTATTAAGTCAGTGCTTTTGGGACCATTAAAATGATTGAAGTCTGGTTGAGTAGGGTTAAAATTGACCCCGAGATCACTGCAACCCTCAACTTCTTTGTCTGACTCCTTTTGTATTTAGTGTTCAGTTTGTGCTGAAGCAGTGGTTGATGGCACAATTGCTAGATATCACTTTCAAATGGATATTCCAGTACAGCAACATAGGGTTCAAAGACTTACACATTGCAGGCTTGGCAGCTGCCATGACAGTTTTATATCATGGCAATCCTTCATCCTCCCCACACTTTATTCCTGAACAGCAAGTCAGAGGCTGGCAGCTTGATGCCCTAGGCTATCTCTTGCACATTTATCCCATGACTCTTATCAAGAACCAAGGGGTCAAAGTGCATGACAAACAAATCCATGAGTTAGCTCATGCCTTTGTCAAGCAGATCTTTGGAGTCCATTAGCAACAATTCTGACGTCTGTGAAGGCCTGGTGGCTTTCTGAAATACAGTCCACAAAGAGTGTCCTGTATGATTGTGGGTTATTGTAAATTGTATAACTTGTTGGGAAGAAGACTTGGAGCCACCATTGGATGAGGACCTTCAGCAAGCCGAAGAGGCTAACACTGATGACATAGAGGATGGCAAGGAAATGGGGAGAATTCAATAGTTCCTGCAGTCAAAGCTCTTCAACTGTAGCCCAGCTTAGAGCACTTCAGCTGAATGGCCCCAGCTCCTCTTCATTAATCGTCATCTCCAACATATATGTGAGTCCTTCCAACCTCAAATACTGTAACCTGCTTTGATATTCACCTCACCTAACATCGTGAGTCACCAATTATTACAGCAACATTCTGTAATTCTGTTTACACAAGTAATTCAAAAAAGTTTATCATTTTGCTGGCTTGCGCAGAAACCTAGACACTAATTAATGACCCTGATGTTAACCTCTAATGGTGGATTAAGTGCCTTTTACCTACTCTAATTCCCACCTCCCCCACCTCCCCAGAGTAGCCGCTGCTTGGGAGTTGGAAGGCTGCCATGGCTTATTCAAGGATACATTAGATGCTTGTGATCAGTGATCCCTAGAGTTTGGGGCCTGAGAGGGCAGGGATGCAGATTACATGCAATTTGACATCTGCCAGTGATCCCAACTGGTCTTCTCACCAATGCAGGCATTAGCTTAAGAGGGACACAAGAATTCAAACACATTGACATCCTGGGAGATGGCAACATCATCTATGTCTTTTGCATGACCACCCATACTGCCAGGCTGCAGTTCAGCATATGACCTAGCCCACAGGACAGCAGGCACTTGGAAACACCTCCACCTCCAAACTTCTCCCATGTCACATGTCGTCCTGACCTGGAACTATAGCGCCTTTCCTTCATCATCACTGGATCAAAACTCTGGAGCTCACTTCCTAACAGCACTGTAGGAGCACCTTCACTATATGGATTGCAGCAGCTCAAGGCAGCGGATCACCACCACCTTCTCAAGGGCAAATATGGTTGGGCAATAAATGGTGACTTCTCCAGCAAAGCCCACATGCCAGAATGAATAATTTAAAAAATCCAGTGAGTCCTTTGCCCCTCTCAACCCTTGTCAGGATGGCCTCTGTCCATTCCTTCCCTGCTGCCACATAAAAAAATTCCATTGTGGTTGTGGAGTTCCGAGTCTCTGCTGGATTTACCTCCTATCTGCTTCCGTTGATTGCCAGGCCTGTTATGGAAGGTAACAAGCAATAGGTATGGGAAGCTCTGAGATCCCCCGTGGATCAAGAGAGCCTTGTAGTGGCTTCTGCTCCCTCCATTCCCACTACACACATAACTGTTTAGCGATGCAATCAGGCCTGAGACTACCATGAGGAACCTGGTTGGATCATTGAAGGAGCTCTGCTCCTTTGATAGCGCTCCTTGTTCTTTGGATACTTCAGCAATGAGTCTTTAAAGACCTGCTGCAGCATCACTGGGGTTTATCTGTTTTCACCCTGACAGGCTCCCTCTTTATATGAAGAATCTCGTCAGGAATACCCCCCTTGCATACACAAGCATCTCGACCTAGGAGAAAGAGTTGGAGTGACATTGGATATGGAACTCTAACCCCAAAGAGTAGGATTCCAGCCCCCACCACCTGCCCATTCCAAACAGCCTCAAAATTATATGCCCCTTTTGTAGACCATTCTTTGTATATTCGCCAAAGATAGTCCGATAGCGAAATCGATTATATTAGCAACTATGGCCTGAATTTTCCCAACAGTTTCTTTTCCGATGTTGGGACCATTTTCAAGTTGTGAACCCAATTGCGGGAGTAGCAGGCCTTCCATTTATTCTATGCCAGAATCGCCTGATTTGGAGCCCCCTCTGGGCTTCCATCTGAATTGGGAAGGCAGGTAGGATGATGAGGCTATTTTGTCAGAGGATGGACTTCTAATTAAATCGACCACCACATGCTGCAGAGGGGCTCACCAGGATTTGGATTTTTTTGGTCTGGAGCAATCACAGGAATGGTAACCTGGGAAAGCTGGCACCTGAGTCCCTCACTCTTATCTGGAGGTGCTGCTGAGGGAGGTGAGAGGCTGCAGAGAGGTGAGCTCTCCTAAATGCAGCAAATGGTGGATGCTTTCTTCAACCAAGGAGACAAGGTTGGAAATGGTCAAGGAAATAGCAGGAGCAGTGTGGCCCCTTTAACCTGGAGACAGTTAGATTTGGAAGATCCAGGTCCTCAGGAGGGCATGATAGGAGAGTGGTTTGATGCTGTCTGCTTCCAATCCTCACACTTTGACTTTCCCAGCATTCACCTGCACAGCATTCCTCGGGCCAACACACCTTGCAGCTCCAAACTTTCACCTCTTTACAGGCAACTCAGATGTCCTTCTGAACAGTCAACACTTGCAATGACCCTCAGTCTACTGTCCTCTTGGAACCATGCCTCACAGTCACCATGCACAAGTCACCGTGTTCTGAACACCAATCATTCCCTACAATCCCAGCTTCTCACTTTCTCTGCTTGCAGTCATCTGTCTGGCTAGCTGGCCCTCTGCATAGAAACCCTCTGATAAGGGGTCTTGCCTCCTTCCACCTGCATCTCACTGGCCACCCCCTCTACCCTGTGGAGGGGCATGTGGCTGTGGAGAAGGAAACTGGTGCTGCTCCTAATGTTGCTGCAACTGCAGCTGGAGCATGTTGCAATGGAAAGCCCCCTGTCCTAGATTTATTTTTTTATTATTTTTTCTTGCGATGTGGGCTTCACTGGCTGGGCCATCATTTGTTGCCCATCCCCAATTTCCCTTGAGAAGGTGGTGGTGAGCTGCCTCCTTGAACTGCTGCATTCCATGTGGTGTAGGTACACCCACAGTGCTGTTAGGAAGGGAATTCCAGGATTTTAACCCAGCAACAGTGAAGGAACAATGATATATTTCCAAGTCAGGATGGTGTGTGGCTTTGAGGGGAACTTGCAGGTGGTGATGTTCCCATGCATCTGCTGCCCTTGTCCTTCTAGATGCTCAGCAGAGGAGGACAATATGGGTACATAAGCTGCTCCCTGCTACATTGAAGGCTGGGAGCATCGAAATGCAGCTGAGGGTAGGGGGAGTGCTGGTCAGGTGAAATGCCTTCTAGGCAGTTGGCAATCACCTGTTAAGCAGTGATAATACGGCCTGACAGAAGGAGTGCTTTGCGAGAGAGCCTCACAATTTGGTCATTTCTGCAACTCCTCAGTGTAACTGAACAAAGTCTTCATAATTAGTTAGTTTTGTTGAGTAAGCCCATCCCACTGTGACCATTTGAAGGAATTAACATATTTGAATGGGTTTTATGAATTAGGAAGTGTGTTTGAGTGATAGCTCTATTAAATTGTTAGAAATTTAATTCTTTATCATCTCCATTTCAAAGATTTGTGGGTCAAGGTCTATCCATAGTGGATAATGGATGATGAATATCGAAGTTACAAGGCAAGGACGGGGGGTCTGAGGGGGCATGGAAGGGGCATGTGGGGTGGATGGAAGTGAAGATTTGAGGGCCTGACATTCATCATTAAAACTGGGCCAATATCCCAGTAAACAGAGGTGGGTGTTCCAGCCTGCTGGTCTGGCCATCCACCCACCTCCCTGGTGGGCTGAGGCCTTTTTAAAGGAGACTGATCTGCCAGGTCAGGAAGTTTCCAGACTCAAGCTTCCT
Source organism: Carcharodon carcharias (assembly GCF_017639515.1). Lineage (NCBI taxonomy): Eukaryota > Metazoa > Chordata > Chondrichthyes > Lamniformes > Lamnidae > Carcharodon > Carcharodon carcharias. Next base: position 33,671,715 of record NC_054470.1, read on the forward strand.
GCCTCCTCCACGAACATCTGGCCCAGTGTGAGACTGCTCCACTAGGAAAAATCCCTCTTAACTGCCTCCTTAATGACTTTAATTACCCTTCCAACTCAGGCATGGGGGTTTCTGATTCTCCATCAACCCACTCCGAGAAAAACAGCTTGAGCTGGGAACATGCCAACATGCCAACAGCCCAGCATCATTTTTCTAATTTCCCTGCCTGCCCACCTCCAAATCTGCCTCAAAATGCCTGGGAATCTTCCCCTCTATATTCCTATTTTACAAAGCATGCTGTAAATCAGTCAAGAATGTAATCCACAGAAATTATTGGAACTTTTTTGGTTTCTCACATATTATGGATGTCCACAGAAATGTGAGGTTCTGCTACATACCAGTACTTGCTGAGAGCACTAGAGTGCCACTTTTCAAAATGCAAGTACAATTCAGTAAAAACATTTTTTGACCTTATATAAATAGCCCTTAGCAACAAATTTCTCCACATAATGCACAGATACCAACCAAACCAATTCAATGGGAAAACTACAGTTTAGAGTGCAAAGGTTTTGGTTTGAAGAGACTTTTTCTTACAAATAATGTATTAATTTCCATCAGGTTACCCACACTGTTGAGTTTGGATATTTTAACCAGACATGACAAATTTCTAATTTTGTTTTCCTGCCTGTGGACTTTGACATTTGAATTTAAATAAGTCATACACCACACCCTGAAATGGATTTGTTAGTTGGATTAATTCTAGTTGTCAGGTGAACCTGCCCGAGTTGTTCAACTACACATCATGTCAATTTTGAGATATTTTTCAAACTCAGCATCAACACTCTGAGCATTTCCAGGACTGGCCATAATCTTACCCGCCTCTTTGTTCTGCATGTGATGCATCATTATGCCAACCACTGGATGAGAGAGATGTGGAATAAATTCTTTTCAGTGGAAGGTGGTTATTAATGCTGAAATCATTGCTGTTCACATGTCAAAACAACAAGCTGTACCAGCATGTCAGTACATCCCTGCTGCCAAAGTATCTTTTGCTCTATTTGCAGTTCCAGATCAGGAAATTAAAGCTAACTCTTGACTCCCCCTTCATTCTACAGGCTTTGTGGGATTATTCATGCTTCCAAAAAAGAACAGGTTTTATTGAAATTCTCAGTCATCTTATCCCATTCCTACTCCTCAGTGCCAGAGTGGACTCCAAACTGGGATCTGTACTGGGATCTGCTCTGAGCTGTTGCCAAGAATTCTTCTCCCACACTGTCCATTAAAAGATTTGCATTTTTCTAGTTCCTTTCATGAAAACTGCACCTCTCAAAGCACTTTACAGCCAATGAAGTACTTTTGAAGTGTGGTGTCTCTTGTAATGTAGGAAACACAGTAGCTATTTTGTGCACTGTAAGCTCCCACAAACAGCAAGGTGACAATGAGCAGATAATCTGTTTTTGTGATGCTAATTAAGGGATAAATATTGGCCAGGATGTGAGGGATTTCTTTGCAATTCTGTCATGGAATTTTTTATGTCAATTTGAGAGGGCTGACAGGGCCTCGGTTTAACATCTTATCCAAAAGATGACAACTCCAATAGTGCAGCACTACCTGCACCCATAGTACCTACCGTACTGCACTCATGTGTCAGCCTTGATTTTTGTGTCCAAGTCCTGGAGGGGAACTTGATCCCACAACCTTCTGACTTAGAGGTAAGTGTGCCACCAACTGAGTCTCAAATTTGACACATCCATCTATGTCTATCTGGTACTAAAGGAAATCTCTGCCACAACTTTCCTGCAGACACATATTCAATGTGAAACATTCTTTGATTGAACTATGCACAGTGAAACATTACTACTTGATTTCAGCCCATGAACAATGAGTTGGTATCAAGTTTATTGTACACTAATCTAATGGAGGCATCAATCCATTTAAACCCATTTACCAATGACATAGGTAGAAAGAGGGATGAGGTCCTGCAAGCAGAATTTAGGGAGCTAGGAAGCAGCTTAAAAAAAAGGACCTCAAAGGTAGTAATCTCTGGATCACTTCCGGTGTCTCGTCCTAGTGAGTATAGAAATAGAAGGTTAGTCCGGATGAATGCGTGGCTGGAGAGGTGGTACAGGATGGAGGGCTTTAGATTTCTGGGATATTGGGACCATTTCTGGGGGTGGTGGGACCTGTACAAGGCAGGGTCGCACCTGAACCGGGATGGGACCAACATCCTTGCAGGGAGGTTTTTTAAGTGCAGTTGGGGAGGGTATGAACTAACTTGGCAGGGGGATGGGATCCTGAGAGAAGGTTCAGCAAGGGAAGATGCACAGCCAAAATTAGAAGAGAGAGCAAGTGAGTCTGGAAGGCATAGAAATTTAAGGCCAGTAAAGGCACAAGGGAGTTTGGCAAGGTTGGATGGTATTTATTTTAATGCAAGGAGTCTGACGAATAAGGCAGATGAGTTGAGGGCACAAATTAACACATGGAAGTATGATGTCATTGCTGTCACAGAGACATGGTTGGGAGAGGGGCAGGATTGGCAGCTCACTATTCCAGGATATAGGGTCTTCAGGTGAGACAGAGAAGGAGGTAAAAGGGGAGGGGGTATCGCAATATTGATCAAGGAATCAATTACAGCAGTAAAGAGGGATGACATCTTAGAAGGCTCCTCAAATGAAGCCATATGGATAGAACAGAAAAACAAAAAAGTAGCAATCACATTGCTGGGAGTGTGGTATAAGCCCCCAAACAGTCAGAGAGAAATAGAAGAGCAGATATGTAGGCAAATTTCAGAGAAGTGAAAAAATAATAGGTTAATAATTGAGGGGGATTTCAACGTCCCCAACATTAACTGGGTTAGTCATAGTGTGATAGGTTTAGAGGGAGCAGAATCCTTAAAATGCATCCAGGAGGGCTTTTTAAGCCAGTACATAGAAGGTCCTACAAGAGAGGGGGCGGTCCTGGACTTAATTTCAGGGAATGAAGCCAGGCAAGTAGAGAGGTATCAGTGAGGGAGCATTTTGCAGATAGTGATCATAGCTCCATTAGGTACAATGGAAAGGACATATAAAAAGGACAAGGATGGGCCATAAATCAGAGTTCTAAATTGGGGAAATGGGAATTTTAATGAGATCAGATATGATTTGGCCGGAGTGGGCTGGGAGCAGCTACTTTTAGGTAAATCTGCATCAGAGCAATGGGACTTATTCAAGAAGGAAATAGGGAGAGTACAGAGCCAACATATTCCAATAAAGACAAAGGATGGGCCCAACAGATCCAGGGAACCCTAGATGTTGAGGAATATACAGGATTGGATAAAGAGAAAAAGTGGCAGATACCAAGGGCTCAAAACAGCGGAAGCCCTAGAGGAGAATAGAATGTGTAGGGGGGAACTTAAAAAGAAAATTAGGGGAGCAAAAAGGGGGCATGAAAAAACATTGTCAGGTAAAATAAAGGAAAATCCAAAGTTATTTTACAAGTACATTAAGAGTAAGAGGATAACTAGGGAAAGAGTAGGGCCCATTAAGGACCATAGTGGTAATTTGTTTGTGGAGCCGGAAGACGTAGGTAGGATTCTAAATGAATATTTTGTGTTGGTGTTCACAAGTGAGAGGGACGACGTGGGTATGGAAATCAGGCAGAAGGACTGTGTTTTTATTAAAGAAATTAGCATAGAAAGGGAGGGGGCTCTAAGTGGTCTGGCAGGCTTAAAAGTAGATAAATCTCCAGGCCCAAATTAAATGTATCCCAGGCTGTTGAGTGAGGCAAGGGAGGAAATAGCAGGGGTGCTGGCAATAATTTTCAATACCTCTCTGGCCACAGGAGAGGTACCAGAGGACTGTGGTACCGTCCAATGTGGATGGCCAATGTGGTACCGTTATTCAAGAAAGGAGGAAGGGATAAACCAGGGAACTACAGGCCAGTCAGTCAACCTCAGTGGTGGAGAAACTATTGGAAGCAATTCTGAGGAACATAATTAATCTACACTTGGAGAGGCAGGGATTAATCAAGGACAGTCAGCATGGTTTTGTTAAGAGGAGGTCATGTCTGACCAATTTGATTGAATTTTTTGACCAGGTGTGTAGATGAGGGCAATGCATTTGACGTAGCCTACTTGGACTTCAGCAAGATTAGATCCCGCAATGGAGATTGATAAAAAGGTAAGAGCCCATGGGATCCAAGGCAATTTGGCAAATTGGATCTAGAATTGGCTGAGTGGCAGGAAGCAGAGGGTGATGGTTGAGGGGTGTTTTTGTGAGTGGATGCCTGTGTCCAGTGAGGTTCCACAGAGATCAGTGTTGGGTCCCTTGCTGTTTGTGGTAAATATAAATGATTTAGACTTGAACGTAGGAGGGTTGATCAGTAAGTTCACAGATGACACAAAAATTGGTAGGGTGGTAAATAGTGAGGAAGATAGCCTTAAATTACAGGAGGATATAGAAGGGCTGGTCTGATGGGCTGATCAGTAGCAAATAGAACTTAATTTGGATAAGTGTGAGGTAGTGCACTTGGGCAGGACAAACAAGGCATGGGAATACATGATGATTGGTAGGAACCAGGGAAGTACCGAGGATCAGACGGACCTTGGTGTGCATGTCCACCGGTCCCTTAGGGTAACAGGACAGGTAGATAAGGTGGTTAAAGAAGGCATGTGGGATACTTGCCTTTATTAGCTGAGGCATAGAATATAAGAGCAGGGAGGATATGCTGAAACTGTATAAAATGCTGGTAAGGCCGCAGCTAGAGTATTGCGTGCAGTTCTGGAACCCGTATTATAGGAAGGATGTGTTTTAACTGGAGAGAGTGCGAAGGAGATTTACCAGGATGTTGCCTGGGCTGGAGAGTTTTAGTTATGAGGAGAGACTGGATAGACCGGGGTTATTTTCCCTGGAGCAGAGGAGATTGAGGGGGGACATGATTGAGGTGTATAAAATTATGAGGGGCATAGATGGGGTAGACAGGAAGGAACTTTTCCCCTTGCTAGAGGGATCAATAACCAGGGGGCATAGATTTAAGGTAAGGGACAGGAGGTTTAGAGGGGATGTGAGGAAGAATGTTTTCACCCAGAGGGTGGTGGGAATCTGGAACTCACTGCCTGAAAGGGTGGTAAAGGCAGAAACACTCATAACATTTAGGAAGCATGTGCACTTGCGATGCCATGGCGTACAAGGCTATGGGCCTAGTGCTGGAAAATGGGATTAGAATAATTTGGTACTTGTTTGACTGGCACAGACTCAATGGGCCGAAGGGCCTTCCTCTGTGCTGTAGACCTCTTTGACTCTATGACTCTATAAAATAAACAGGTAATACCTCCATTAAAATAATGGAAAGAGAAATGGCAAATGACTTTAAGTATTGCATGTTCATATTGACAGGCATCAATTGTAAGTTATAGAGGACCAGCTTGACAGCTGAACTCTCAAAGGATTGTAGGGTTTGAGGAGGTTACAGACACAGGGAAGAGTGAGGCCATGGCACAGTTTGAAAACAAAGATGAGGATTTTAAAATTGAGGCATAAATCAGTGTAGGAGCAAATGTAGGTCAGTGAGTGTAAGGGTGAAGAATAAACAGGACTTAGTGTGAATAAAGAAACAGACTGCAGCATTTTGGATGAGCACAAATTTGTAGAGTGGAAGATGAGAGACCGATGAAATGGATGAGATTACAGTCATTCAAAGACAACTAAATAAAATACTTTGCTAATTCCATGGTGTCTTAAAAATAAACTCTACACTATGAAATAGTCAATTCTAGAGGTAACAGGTATGGATGGGGGTTTCAGCAGCAGGTGAACTGAGGGGAGCAAAATTGGGTGATGTTACAGAGCTCAAAGTAGGCAGTCTTCTTAGTGGAAATGTGATCAGAAGCTTATCTCAGGGAAAAACACAATACCACGGTTAAATACATTGACAACATGAAATCATGAAAAGATAAAAACATTGAAACTGAGTATTAGACATGCAACCTCAGACAGGAGTAGTGATAGAATAATAATATACGTTGGCTGAATTTTCTGTCCCGGGGGCAGGCGCACGGCCGACCTGATCGGGTGTAAAATCGCGTGAGAAGACATCAGGTGACATCCTGCAGTCGCGCAATATTTTGCTTGATGGGGGTGCACAGAAGTCAGAAGTGCACTTGCCAACAATTAAGAGGCCAATTAATTCCATTAATGGTGCAATTGCCTCCGATTTTCTGTGGCCCACCCAACCTTACAGTTGGCGGACAGGCAAATCAGCCAGGCAGCCTTTGCATTTTTCGCCAAACTTCATCCAAGGGTGGGATGAAACTTCCGTTATGAAATAAAATAAAAATAAATATATGTGAACAGCATTTTATCAGCTATATTTTCAGGTTATTGGTTGTGATGCATAGACCTTTTTTGCAGCTTTTTAAACCTTTATTTGATGAGTTTCAGGTCTGCAGCTCCCTGAGGCAGCTGTCTGCCTTCAGGGAGTTTTCTCGCAGCACTCACCCGTACCCACAGAAACGTCATCGCCCACCCTTTCCCCCCTCCCCACCCCATCCCTCATCCCGGCAGTGCTGAGCTTTACAGCGCGTGTTTCATGCTGGATGGCCATTAATTGGCCAGCCAGTGTGAAATTGTCGTCGGGTGCCGATCACAGTCGGGGGCCTGTTTCCCGACCACTCTCAGGCCTGCCGATCACATGCACCTGCCAGAAGTAAAATTTAGGCCATTATATTTTTGTTACATCGGCCCAGGGTAGTTCATATTTCCGTTAGTACAGTACTATTCCCCTTAGAGAAAACAGTGGATAGAAGTTATTGGGGCTCTTGGGAATGGGTTGGGAGACAGTGCGAAACAAAGAATTGGGAGGAGACATGCTGGAGCAGGAAACCAAGAGCATGATGTTAATTCTGCATGCAACCTGTATTATGACAACCCATACTATGATGGTAAATGCTGAGTTGTTCAAATCCCAGTGGGAAACTTGAAACAGCTGTCATCACCTATTTTGCAATTTGTATGTTTCAAGATGCAGGCTTTGAATTCAGTAGTAATAAAGTGTTTATAAAACTAAATTAAACATTTATTAATACATGATTGTAAACATATACATATGTCTACAAAATTATTAGCATAATAACTACAAAAATCCCCTAATTAATCTGACTCCTAGTTATACATCAGTTAAGGTAACAGTAAAATATGTAGATTTAAACAGACCCCTGGCAAAGCACACCATGGACAATCAAATTCAAAATGAGTTTCTTTCAGTTCTGGGTCATTGCAGACAGTGGCTTAAGGCTTAAGGGCTGGAGGCTTTAGATCTTAGAATCCCCTCTCTTTTACCAACAGCCTTTTCTTCCTTTATAAATAAATTCTTCTTTGAATGCAAATTCTCATTGTATTAAAAGGCTTTTTTTTACCTCTTCTAACAATAAAACCCCTTTCATAGCACCAATTTTATTGATAAGCTTTGGAAAAAATTAACACATTATTTGTCTTCCAGCTCGCTATGATATTTCACCCATTCCTTTGGATAGGTTTATTTAAAAATGCAAATTGCCCCGCTTTACTTCACCTTGTAACTTACTTATGTTTACCTATTTACCATTTCAAACCTACTTCTCTTCTAAACATCAAAGTCTCTAGACCAGCTGGCTTTAATCCAATTAAGACACACACACACATGCATAGACACAGACACCACTAAACTCTATTTTATAAATAATTTCCAATAACATTGTAGGTATTATTATATCTTCTTGACATCCCCCTCCTTATCAAAAAATGAACTGTCATAATTCTAAAAGACGGCTAAATTTTTATTAACCCATCTTACACTATCTCCTATACTTATCTATATGCTTACACTATTACATTACCAGGTGCATGCATTAATGAAACAATATATATACAAATCCTTGGTATCAGCAGAAATCATTCCAGTTCAGTGTTCAGGTTTTAAAATGTCCAATTTTCCCTTTAAGCTTCAAACTCTTGATAATGCATCTGCAATCAGGGTTCTCACATCCAGTGACGTGTGTTATCTGTAGATTAAAGGATTGCATTAATAAACTCCTTACTAAACCTGAATAGCTTTGCACTTTTTTTTCGAAATTTGTCCAGAAACTTTAAAGAATTGTGGTCTGTATAAACAATTGTTTCTGACGAATTGTTTGCCACATAGATTTCAAAATGCTGCATGCTAACACCAAATCAACGTCTCCTTTCAATCATTGAAGATCTTCTCTGTTGTGCATTCAACTTCCATGAAAAATACCCAATCGGTTTTTCAATTCTAGTGTCATCTTCTTGTAACAGTACAGCCCCAATGCCTATATTATTTGCTTCAATGGCCAATTCAATTTGCTTGGCGTAATTGGGTACTGCCGAAACAGGTTTTGTGGTTAATACAGTTTTCAGACTATCAAATGCCTTCTGACAATCCTGTGTCCATTGAAACTTCTTGTTCCTTTTTAATAGTTCAGTCAGTGGAGCAACCACACTGCTACAATTTGGTACAAAAACCAACTCATGCCCAGAAATCTCTAAACTTATCGTTTTGTTGTAGGCACTGGGAAATCCACAACAGCTTTGACTTTCACATCTCTCAGGGCCATCTTACCATGTCCAATGGTATGGCCTAAATACATAACTTGCGCTTTTGCAAATTCACTTTTAGCCATGTTTATCACCAAATTAGCTTCTTGTAATTGAGCAAATAATTCTTCCAGATGTTGTAAATGCTCATCCCACATATGGCTGAAAACGATTAAGTCATCAATATAAACAGCACAATTGCTCAGACCTGCAATTACTTTGTTCGTCAGTCTTTGAAATGTTGCAGGTGTATTCTTCATACTAAATGACATGACTTTGAACTGACATAATCCATTTGGTGCCACAAAAAGCCAATATCTCCTTTTCTCTCTCCAATAATGGTACATGCCAATATCATTTCAGCAAGTCAATCTTTGTGATAAATTTTGATTGTCCCACTTTCTCAATAAAATCCTCCAACCATGGTATAGGATATGAATCCGCTTTTTTCACCTCATTCACCTTTCGATAGTCCACACACAGTCTTTATATTCCATCCTGTTTTGGTACCAGTACAATAGGCGAACTCCAGTTACTGCAATTAGACTCAATTATATCATTTTGAAGCATGAAGTCAATTTCTTTCTGTACTTGCAATAACTTTGCCATGTTTAATCCATAAGAATGTTGCCTTATCGAAGATGAAACTTCTACAGAGACATCATGTATAGCTAAATCTGTCCTCCCCAACCTATTTCCACAAATGTGACTGTAATATCTTTTCCAAATCACTTTGACACTTGTCCGGAAGGTAACTCAACATTACATTTAGGTTTTCAAGTACCCACTCATTATCCAATTTGATTAGAGGAAAATCAATTTCTGAATCCTGCATTTCTACCTCTTTCTCATTATCTACCATCACTAACATTTCTTTTTGTTCCCCTTCTCTGTCAAAGTACTTTTTAAGCATATTTACATGACACACCCTCTGCTTCTTTCTTCCATCTGGTGTATTTATTAGATAATTTACTTCACTCAATTTCTTTTCCTTCCTGTAAGACCCACTAAACCCTACCTTTAATGAGTTACCTAGTACTGGCATCAGAACTAGCACTTTCTCTCCAGTAATAAAATTCTGAGCTGTAGCTTATCTGTCTGTTTTCACTTTCATCACTTGCTGTAATATCTTTAAATGTTCCCTAGCCAACTCACATGCTCTGTCTAATCTCTCTCTGAAGTTTGATACTAAACCCAGGAGAGTAGTTTCTGAATTTTGACCCACCAATTTCTCATAAATCAGTTTCAGTGATTCCCTTAGCTCATGACCATATATTAATTCAAACAGGCTAAAACCATTCGATGCATTAGGAGCATCCCTAATAACAAATAACAAAAATGGAATTCCTGTATCCCAATCCTGTGGATAACCCTGACAGTACACTCTCATCATAGATTTTAATGCTATCTTTCCAAAGCCCCTTGTGACTCCAGATGGTAAACTGTTGATTTAAACTGTTTCATTCCCATCTTTTTATTACTTCCTTAAACAGCTGTGACATAAAATTGGAACCCTGATCTGATTGTATTTCCTTAGGTAAACCATATCTTGTAAAAGAATTGGTTAACTCTTCCACAATCTTTTTAGTTGTAATATTTCTCAAAGGTGTTACTTCAGGAAATCTGGTAGACACATACATTATTGTCAGTAAGTTTTTTTTTTCCACTTTCAATCTTAGGGGTAGATCCTACACTATCAATCATGACACTTGTAAAAGGTTCTTCAAAAATGCTGGAATTAGGATTAAAGGTGCTGGCGTAATCATTGCTTGTGGTTTCCCTATCACCTGACATGTGTGATATGCTCTACAGAATTTGACTACATCCCTATGCAAACCAGGCCAATAGAAATACTTCTATTTTTTTCACCTGTGTTTTCCTAATTCCTAAATGTTCCCCCATTGAAATTTCATGAGCAATCCTCAGAATCTCATTTCTATACCCAACTGAGATAACAATATTATGTACCTCCCTCCAGTTTTCATTTGTTGAGACATTATCCTGACTCTATTTTCTCATTAAAATATCACCCTTAAGGTAGTAACATTCTGGAATACTTTTTGCCTCTGTTTCTGAGTAAGCTGCCTAATATAACTGTTTTAATTGTAAATCCTTTTGATTAACTGCCTTGTGTTAAACACCTCTACTGTGTCTTTCTGAAAAATGTTATCAAACACAGTGCCTGCTAATTGGATTTCAATACCTTCTTCCTGCCTTTGAACTGCCTGTCCTTGTTTCTCTTGTGAGCTTGTGACCTCATGATCATACAATGAAGAAACAGTCCAGGATGCTTCTTTTGCAACAACTCTGTTGAAAACACTTCTAAAGACTGCTCAATTGCCATAGGCATCACCCACATCCAAGATCCAGCTATATCATTACCCAGAATAAATTGAACATCTACAATGGGCAATGTTTCCACTACAAAAACAGAATTACCTGGAAAAACTCAGCAGGTCTGGCAGCATCAGCGGAGAAGAAAAGAGTTGACGTTTCGAGTCCTCATGACCCTTCGACAGAACTAGGCGAATCCCAGGAAGGGGTGAAATATAAGCTGGCTTAAGGTGGTGGGGGGGTGGGGTTGGGTGGGGGGAGAGAAGTGGAGGGGGATGGTGTGGTTGTAGGCAAAAGCAGTGATAGAAGCAGATCATCAAAGGATGTCACAGACAGCAAAACAAAAGAACACATAGGTGTCGAAGTTGGTGATGTTATCTAAACGAATGTGCTAATTAAGAATGGATGGTAGGGCACTCAAGGTATAGCTCTAGTGAGGGTGGGGGGAACATAAAAGATTTTAAAATATTTAAAAATAATGGAAATAGGTGGGAAAAAGAAAAATCTATATAATTTATTGGAAAAAAACAAAAGGAAGGGGGAAGAAACAGAAAGGGGGTGGGGATGGAGGGGGAAGGTCAAGACCTAAAGTTGTTGAATTCAATATTCAGTCCGGAAGGCTGTAAAGTGCCTAGTCGGAAGATGAGGTGTTGTTCCTCCAGTTTGCGAGCACTTGAGAGAAAGAGAAAAAGTTTCTTGTTGAGGCGTCAAATGAGACGAAGAATAAAATGAAACTGGGGGCACGCTCAGCTTTGAAAAAGGGTACGGCGGTGCTGCTGGAGGGAGAGGTTGAGTGTGTTCATATGGCGGCACATGGCACTGAGTGTGGATCTCAGGATGCGATGGGAATGTTTCCACTACCCCACTTTGCCAGTTTTCTGCTTACTCTTTAAATTTACCTTTCACAATGGAATAGGTTTAGCCTCTCCACGAACTTCACTTATTATCTCCTGTTTCTGCAATACTCCCTCTGAACAAGAAGTATCACTATCCCACAACATTAAGGATTGATTAGCCACTGTGTCTCTTAAAAATTTAACAGCTTTACCTACTCCACCTTGTACACATGGAAAGACTTTCCCTTCATACACAAATACTTTAAACATTTCTGCAACCTGTTCCTCAGAACTCTCTTGGGTGAATTATGAATTCATTCCCACTGCTTTACCTATCACTGATTCTTCCTGTTTTACTTGCAGACAAACCATTGTTTTTTCATGTGCCTGAACATCAGAACCCACAGTACTTTTACCTCCAGACTTTTTCTGCACCCCAATAATTGCAAAAGATTTTCCCTGCAATTTCTAGCACACTGACTTTGTGTGTCCTACTTTATTACAATGAAAACACATCAACTTTTGAGTGTCACCTCTACCCTCAGCATGTTCCTTTTTATTCTGCGAAAAAGACTTCCTGCGAATTTCCAGCTATTCCTCTTCCCTGACTACCCACCTTACTTTCACCTTTCCACTTTCTATCCTTTTCTCATTTAAAAGGGTGATGAGAAAAAGGTTTGGCTCTATGAACTAACTCATAATCATCAGCTATCTCTGCAGCTTGTCTTACCATTTGAACTCTCTGTACCTCCACATGAGTTCTCACTGCTGAAGAAATTGAATCTTTAAATTCTTCCAAAAGAATTACTTCTCTAAGAGCTGCATATGTTGCCTCTATTTTTAATGCACGTATCCACCATTCAAAATCACCTTGTTTTACTCTTTCAAACTAAATATAAGTTTTCCCAGGCTGTTTTCTCATATTCCTAAATTTCTGCCTGTATGCCTCAGGAACCAACTCCTATGCACTCAAAATAGCCTTTTTTAGCACATCATAGTTCACCGACATTTCTTCTTTCAGCAAAGCAGATCGCTCATGTGCTCCAACCACCAACCTGGATTGTAACAACAATGTCCAGTTTTCCTGTGGCCATTTCATCTGTTAGTTATCTTCTCAAATGAAATAAAGAATGATTCAACATCTTTTTCCTCAAACTTCGGAAGAGGTTGTACAAATTTAAACATCTCCCCACTGGGTTTTAGGTTAGAGGTTTTGTTTTTATCATCAGAGCTTCCCTCAGAATCTGAGATCTCTTTTTTTTAACTTCCAGCCTTTTAAGCTGATATCCCCTTTCTCTTTCCTTTTCTCTTTCCCTTGCCTCTCTTTCTTTATCCTTTTCTGTTGCCTGGAATTCCAGTTCCAGTTTCTTTCTTTCTCCTGCCTTTCCGCTTACTCCCTTTGAAATGCCCTTTCACTTTCCCTTTCTGCTGCCTCTAGCTCAAGTTTTTTCAGTTCCTTTGCTTGTTCAAGTTTGAGCTTCTTCACTTCTAACTGAAGTCTCAGTACCTCCCGCTTTGATTCACTAGTGTCAGGTATCACTTCCAACTTCAAACGCTGCCCTCTCCCTTGAACTATGTCTGCTTTCTTAGCCCCTGCAGGTAACCCCAATTGTAATTTATCCACCAACTCTGTTAACTTATTCTTGGGTTAATTTTGTAACCCAATCAGAGTTATATCTTCCACTTCCAATCATTCACCAATTCCAAAAAATCAAGGAACTTCAAATATATCCTGCAAAGAGCCCCCAACTATTATGACACAGCCGATGATAAATGCTGAGTTGCTCAAATCCCAGGGGGACACTTGAAACAACTGTCATAGCCTATTTTGAAATCTGTATGCAGGCTTTGAATTCAGTAGTAATAAGACAACTGAGTGTCAAGGGGTTTTTATGAAACTAAATTTAACATTTATTAATACAAGAAAGATTGTAAGCACATACATATGTCCACAAAATTACTACTATAATAACTACAAAAATCCCCTAATTAATCTGACTCCTATTAGACCTTCATTAAGGCAACAGTGAAATACATAGGGCAGAATTTTCCGTGCCCGCTGGCAGCGGGTGTGACAGGTGGCGTGAGCGGACAATAAGATGTGATCTGTTTCATGATGGCAGGAAGGCAGCTCGCGATCATCCATTCAGCCTGCTGATGGGGGGCCGTGTTTCCCACCAACGGTTGTCAGTGAGCTCATTGTAATACATCAGCATATCATTAAAATCAATCCCACCAGGCTCTTGGACCCCCGTTGGATTGTCCATCCACATTGGTGGGAAAGCACATCGACATGCTTCACAATGGCACACAGGCGATGTGCACTTGGCGGCCTTCACTTTGGGGGAACTGGAACTGAGTGAACAGCTTCATTCTGCAGAGCTTGCCAGGATCCCCTCCTCCTTTGCAGTCTTCAGTGAAGTGCAACCCTGCCACAGAGGCGACTGTTGTTTGTGTGGGGGGGGGGGTGGTGTCTGGGGGCAACTGCTGCTCAGCCTCGGAGGCGACTGTTGTTGGGGAGAGCAACTGCTGCCCTGGCATTGGATCCCACGTACAATAAATAGAGGTGGGAGGTAAGGTAGGTGAAGGAAGTGGTGGCGCAGTAGGACATCTCTATGAACTGACCATTCCTCTGCAACTTGAGACAGTTCCGGCACATCCTGGGGTCGGGCTCCTAGACTGCCCGCCCACACAAGCAACGTGGAGGCACCAAAGTGCCACCAAGCACTCCAGACCTTACCCCCACACTGCCACCCCCACAACCCACTGCACAGATTGCCAGTACGTGACCAATTTACTGGGAGCAGAGCAGTTGTACTGCACACATTGTACAATCTCCCTGCCAATGCTGGCCATGTAGCAGTCACTGCTCACAGCCCCTTGTAATCTCAGCATCTCGGGTAGGAGCAGTCTCCCACAAGTCGCAGGCTGACAGGGCAGCCATGCATTGCACTTATCTCTGGCCATCCGAGGGGTAACCAGCACTCTCTGGGAAGCATTAAGGGGCCAGGAAAGGTGCTAAGTACATCCTAGCCATATTCTCTCTCTCTTTCATGCTGCAGGAGGACCACACCAGGAACATGGAGCATGGTGACCTATCTGTTTGCCTGTTGGCCTACAGAGAGCGAAGAAGACAGAGGAGAGAGTGACTGAGGCTCCTGGCTACGCAAAGGCAGGAGCAGCAACCTCAGGAAGAAGGAGCTGTTAGGGGTCTCTCACACGCTGCCCCGGAGCAACAGCGAGCTGTGGCTGGTTGGCGCCAAGTGACCAGAGTCTCTAGACGCCGCCTGCCATTCCTGCAGATGACCAAGGACCAGTGTCGCTGACAACTGCGCTTGTCTAGAGACCTGCTGGCTCACATCTACCACTTATTGCAGGACTTGGCACCAAGGGGACATGTAGGGCATCCACTGCCAGTGGCTGTGAAAGTGACCGCAGCACTCAATTTCTACGCCAGTGGCTCCTTTCAGGGCTCTACAGGTGACCTCTGTGGAATATCACAATCTGCTACGCACAAATGCATCAATGAGGTCACGTATGTCATCTTCTCCATGGCACACAACTTTGTGCATTTCACCCGGGACCGGGACAGCCAGGATGCAAAGGCCATTGGATTCACCCAGATCACGGGATTCCCACAGATGCCAGGTGTGATTGACTGCACCCATATGGCTCTCAAGACTCCATCGCTACACTCCGTGGATTTCATCAACTGCAAGAGATTCCACTCACCGAATGTACAGCTGGAATGTGACCACCAGAAACACATGCTGCAGGTGTGCGCACAGTTTCCAGGGAGTGTGCACGATGCCTACATCCTCAGTCAGTCATAGATCCCGGGAATCTTCCAGGGTCCACAGAAACTGCAGGGTTGGCTCCTCGGGGACAAGGGCTACTCGCAGATGCCGTGGCTGATGACACCCATGCGGTGGCCTCAGACTGCAGCAGAGCGACACTATAATGAGGCTCATGCAGCAGCTCGCAGCTTAGTGGAGCAGTCCATCGAGATGCTGAAGTTGGGGTTCCAGTGCCTGTTCCTGTCTGGTGGAGCCCTGCAATACATTCTGCAGAGGGTGTCACGCATCATCATCATCTGCTGTGCCCTTTACAGCCTGGCGCTGCAACGGGGAGATGAGCTGACTGAGGGGGGGATGCAGGAGCTGCACGTCTCCTCCGATGAGGAGGACTCCAACGGGGATGAGGGTGAAGAAATCCTCAGAGGGGATGATATTGGGGGTGAGGCTCTTGCACTGGTTGGATGAGGCAGACGTGGTCAGGAGGCCCTTATAGCCGTTAGATTTGTGGAGAATGATGATGACATGCAGTGAGGAGAACCCATAGATCCTCACATTGCAGTTGTGAATGTTTGACTCCAGGCTGGCTTATGACAGTGCGAATACTCTCTGTGGGAATGCTCCTGTCATGGAGATACAGTGGAGGCCCTAATAGTCGCTCGATTGCAGGAGGATAATGACGACATGCAGTGAAGACACTCCATTGATCTTCACATAGCCTCTGAGAATGTCTGACTCCTGTCTGACTGAGGGAAGTTTGCTTGCACTCCATGATCAGAGTCATATCAGAGAGATGCAGCCATGAAACTTCAGAAGCATTTGATGCTTTGTCTTCCTTCAGCATCTGAGCCCTTCAGTGGTCACAGATGCTAAAGAGACAGGGGACGAGCCCTACCTTAAAGGTGCTGAGAGCGCACCAAGAGAATGAGAGAACTCTGTGGTGCCTGCCCACTACATTCTGGCAGCAATGACCAGCACTGCCGAAGTACAGGCATTGGTAATGTTTCCAGCGAGTGTGAGGCTGGACCATCATTTTGATCTGAAGGCTGTACAGAGCACAGGGAAGAGGCCCGGGACTGAGACACCTGCCTTTATCTTATGCAGAAATGTTTCACATCTGAGTGACATGAACACTGCTCATCAGAACAGGTAGCCATGGGCAGGGAGACATTCTTGGGATTTTCTTGACAATAATGAACAGTATGTACAAGTGGTTAGCAACTGTGCCCAGGCTGTGCAACTAATTCCCCTTAACTTTCCTAACCCAGCGTTGACCTCAGTGCATTGCAATGCCAGCACTACCATCTCAGACTGAAGATGGACGGACTCTTCCATTCTGTCTTACAATCTGAGAAGTGCAGCGGACATCCCTTCCTGATGTTCTCAAGCTTGCCTTTGCAGCTTCGTAACTGTGACTAGACTGGGTCCAGAGACTCCTGATCTGACTCGGACTCAGCAACATTCTGTCCTCCAGTAGTCCTTAGAGTGCTGGGGACCTGGGAAGTCCCTGCCGCTGCCTGCTGTGGATCAGGCAGTGTAATGTGCTCACCAGATTGTGAATCTCGAGGCTACGCTAAAGCTAGATCCCACTGAGGTGTGTGTCTCTGCGCTGGTGGAGGGTGTGCGTGAGCACTGTGACGGGACTTCAAGGAGGGTGCCTCCAGATTCCTCTTCAGAGGTTTCTTCAGGGCTCGATTGGAGGCCCTGGGTCATGGACTCTGTCAGCTGTTTGGCAGATGTGCCTGCAAAAGCAAGGAGAGATAATTAGTGCATGGCAGTGACCTGTGAAACAGGACACATCACTCACAGCATGGTTGTCTGATGGATGTTGCACTGCTGGATCCTC
Organism: Carcharodon carcharias; assembly: GCF_017639515.1. Lineage (NCBI taxonomy): Eukaryota > Metazoa > Chordata > Chondrichthyes > Lamniformes > Lamnidae > Carcharodon > Carcharodon carcharias. The sequence goes on from NC_054470.1 coordinate 33,689,071, forward strand.
ACTTGATAGAGCAGCACTGACCTCACCATCAGCACAGGGACCAGTCCAGATCCTCAACGGCCAGCTGGGTGGCTCTATTTTCAAAAACCGTGAGGGCCTTGACTTTGGGCATTCGACTGTGACCTCTTTACCTCTTTCTCTTGTTGTGTGCCAGCTTGTCCTGTGTGGATAGAGATGGAGAAAGTGTAAGCAGGACACCTGCCAGGCCAGATGATAAGTATGCCGGGCCTGTGTGGGTGGTGAGTGGTCCCATGGATGGGATGAGGACAATGAAGGTGTGTGTGAAAGAGTGAATGGTTATGTCCCTTGAACTGGCAGTGAGGGCCCTATGGATGTGTGCTGGGTTTGTGAGTGTGTTAGTTGAAAGTGATGAGAAGAGTGACTTACCCTGACAGAATGGAAGAGATAATTCATCGCCTTGCAGCACTGAGTGGCTGTTCTCTTCTGAAGGGCATTGGCACTGACCACCGCTGCCACCACTTCCCAAGCTGGATTGGTGACATTTCTGCCCATCCTGCAGCCAGTCGGGGTACAGAGGACCCCACGGCATCCCTGAATGCTTAAAGCAGGTGGTACTGTGGGAAGGCTGTAGAAATCAGCATTGTATAATTGCTTTGATTCATCATTCACATTAGTGGAAGAGAGGGGACAGGAGGCCATTTCCGGAGTGCAGGGACAGGCCTCATAGAGGTGGACAGTAGCCTGTTGTTGGGCTCACAGGAGCAGTAAGCCTGTGCTGGTGGCCTCTCGGCAGCAAACATAGAGGGTCTTTGCCGCTGGGTCAAAGGGGTGTGACAAGGGCAGAGTTCCAGGGGAGGATAACTGCAAGGGCAGCACATGAGAAAGAGAGAGGTAAACAGCCATGAGACTCAGACAATCAGCCTTCCTGGACATCCCATGTGCAGAAGGAGCAGCACAGAGTGGTGGTGAACCAGGCACCGGAGACACCTCTGCAGCAAGAGGGACAAAATCCCCCAGGAGAAGCCGCAGAAGGGTGCATAATGGACTGGCTACAGGCAGCAGCACCAAGAAAGTCCCAACCACAGCCGACAGTGTACTAAACTCGCCTGAACTATGTAGGTATCGGAGTGACAGTGTCAAAAAATACTGTTGGGTGGACCTAACTGATCTGTGTGCCATACTGCAGCATGAACTTTGGCCCATGGACCTTGGTGGACACCCAAAATCGGTAGCCCTGAAGGTCACCTTGGCACTGAACGTTTAGGCATCCAGCTCTTTCGAGGGATCCACTGAGATCATGTGCCGGGCCTCCCAGGCAGCAGCTCATTGCTGCATCAAGGAGGTGACCAATGATCAAGAAGGTCGGTCACCATGTGACTCCCAAACCAACTTGGACAGTCCAAGAGAGGTCCATCGCTTTTGAGGCCATCGCTGGATTCCTAAAGGTGCAGGGTGTTAACAGTTGCACCCAAGGATCCCCGGAACCAGCCAGCGGCCTTCATTAACAGGAAAGTGTTCCACTAGATCAATGTTTGACTGGATTCTGTCACTGCAAAAAGCACAAACTGCTGGTGTGCCTGGATCCCCAGGAGCAGTCACAATGCATATATACTTCAACACTCCCACGCGCCATTGCTGTTCATACTTCCAAAATGGATTCCCCTGGAACATGGGGTACCTGACTGCTGGTGCTTTTGAGGAACCCTCACTATAAAGCCATGAAGAACTAGAATGCCTGCAATAGGTCAACCCAAGCCACAACCAAGCAGGCCATTGGCTTCCATTGCCTCAACCGATCTGGTGGAGCACAGCATTGCCCCAGCAAGGGTATCTTGTATCATCCTGAACACTGCGGGGGAGTAGTTTCATATCAGGATGACATGGATAAGCCTCACTCCTCATCAGATGAGGAGGATGTGGAGGAGGGGCAGAGCAGGTAGGACAGGATGGTGAGCCTCCTGTACCAGAGTCAAGAGGAATTGAGAGACACAGAAAGGAGACTTGGGAGAATCTAATTTGCACCCACTTCCTGCTACCAGAATGCCTTTTAATGCTTCACCCTTTCAAAAACTCAGCCCCATTTGGGTCAGATATCACCTCCTTCATATCACTGATCACTGAGGAGCCAACCAAACTCAGTCTGCCCAACACTGGGTGCCCATTGAGGGAGTAAGGGTGTAGGTGACATCTGACAAGACAGCAATGAATCCATTACTGCTCCACATCAGTAACTGTGGGCAGGATTTCTTGCTCAGCATGCCCATGCCTGGCACACCCAGCCAAAATAACACACGATGCCATCGGGCAAGCATCCCAACGTGATTGCGCACTCGCACAATATTTCGGTTGGCAGGTATGCGCAAGAGTCAACAGCGCACCCACTAACAATTAAGAAGCCTTATAAGGCCATTAATATATTAATTAATCTGGATTTTTCACTGCCTTTCCAATGTTACAGCTGGCGGGCAGGCAAATTGGCCAGGCGGCCTTTGGATTTTTGAGGAAACTTCATCCAAAATGTTTGGGCAAAATTGTTTTATCCATATGTTTAGGTAAGTGAGTCCGATGTGTGGACATTTTTTTCTGCATTTTAAATTCTTTATCTGCCTTCAGGGAGCTTTAATTGCGTGCTCCCCCGCGCCTGCACTGACTTCAGCGCTTGCCCTCCTCCCTCTCCCACCCCGGCAGCGCTGAGTCTTTCAGCATGTGATTCAGGCTGGCTGGCTGTTAATTGGCCACCCAGTGTGAAATCATGGTTGGGGGCCAATCGCGGGTGGCAGGCCGTTTTCCAGGCTCTACCAGGCCCGCCCACCATACCCGACTGGCAACCTCAAACTTCTTCCCTCTGACATACATTAAATAGAATTACGCCATCAATTCTTAACATGTGCCACATCTAAACACCCATGACACCTTAGGTACTTTTTGTATCATTCTCACCTGTGCTCCTTTGAGGTGCGACCCCTGTACTTGCTGCTGATCAGTCTGCCCTGTGGCCTGGGATTACCTTTATGGTTGTCCTCCAGCTGCCTAGTGGGCCTGGCATGCTGTAGGTCTCTCACACAGCTGCAGACATTCCTTTATCATACTGGAGCTCAATTGCAGAGGGGCTGAGGAACTGCTGACCACACTCGTAGCACCCTGAGAGGAAGTTCCAGACGTGGAAGGCAGCCACTCCTCCTCTCTCACAAAGCATAATTGTACTTCCTTGCTGACCTGAGAAGTACAAGTACATGGCGGAGACTCCAGGTGCCTCATTCTGCTCTTATCTTGCCAATGCTGTGTGAGGTCATGGACAAGGTGAAGGTGTGAAGTTTTATGCACAGCTCCAGCATTCACTGAGTGGCCTGCTGGATCTGATTCTCCATGAAGGTCATCAACTTCTTGATGGAGGAAGCCATGTAAACACATGACAGAAACATGGCAGCAGTCATGGTCTGGACAGACTCCTCTGTCTTTCACTTATGGCTGTGCATAATATCTGGCAGCTCTGCCAGATGTCCCCCCATCTGCCACTACAATTCCAGAAGGCTCATCATCAGCCTGGGCTCAGCATGGGCCTGGTCTCCCACAGTTCTCCAACTAATTGTCAAAGTCCCTGTCAGCTGCTCCTGTGTGTCCATGATGTGCTCGCCTGCTTGTGCCCCCCGAATCTACCCACCAGCACAAATACACCAATGCTGGTGGAGAGTGCAGAGGGATTATATGATAGTGCACCCTCTGAGGAATCCTCCTCCTTCTCAAAGGTGGACTGCAGGCCCCCAGTCTCTGCAGCTGACCATCCCGTCCACAGCATTGAAACCTGAATGACGGAAAACAATCAATTAGGGGTTAGGGGTTCACACCTCCTCCCGCAATCCATGCCTACTGGTGAGGTTCCATATATCCAGGGGCAGATTTACAATGAAACACACCGTGCCATGGCACAGGGCCCCCAAACAACAAGGGGCCTCGAGATGATGAGTGAGTGCTGAACTGTTGGAAGTGCTGTCTTTCAGCTGTGACGTTAAACTGCTTTAAACTGCTTGCTCGGCTGCAGACAAAAAGCCTCCTGGCAGTTTCCCTCCTCTCAGAAAGCCAAAGATGAAAAAAAGAAAGTGTAAACAGGATCCAAATGATCAGGTAGAAATTGACAAAGTCAGCTTCAAAGATGAAAATATAATTACTGTATATGTCACACATGAAGATTGTTTCCATGAGGAGATAGAGGATTTAATTTGTAACTGTGTTTGCCGTTTTGTATGATCCCTCACAGAACCAAATCAAAATTGAATCCAGTTGAACACCAGGTGCAACAAAAGGCAGAGGCGATTCAAGACAGCAACAATCCCAGCTCGAAGGAGCAAACCTGTTGTTCCAGAAAAAGTCAGACGTCGCACTATTTAAGTTACTCCTTTTTTTCACATGTAATTCTTCAGAAGAGTCTTTTCTCATAACACATAGTTCAAACTTCATTAGCTTTCGAGCGAATTTCTGTCCCATCAATCACTCCAGTGGCTGAATTCACTTTGATGAGTCCCTAGCAAATTGAAATTCATTTAGCAGCTTACAAAGAAGCTTCGAACGTTGGCGTCCAGAACAATGTCACTTAGTCAACTTAAATTAATGAAAAAAATAATCGACTGGGAGTTCAAGGTGATCTTCGGGGGCAGGGGAAGTGTAAAAAAGGACAAATGAATAAAATCATTGTCATCCGAGTGTGAGATTTATTGTGCATTTGGAGTTCAGAAGTAAATGGCTTTACCTGGAATGTAAGTTCGCCAGGTACTTAAGTATAAACTGCAGAGTTGGATTTTCTGTGACAGGTTTAACTGCTGGATGCCTTTATAGTGTACGCAGGTTGCCAGGCAATAAAAGTCAAACATAGAAGCATAAAAAATAGGAGCTGGAGTAGGCCATTGGGCCCATCGAGCCTGCTCCGCCATTCATTATGATCATGGCTGATCATCCAACTCAATAGCCTGCTCCCGCTTTCTCCCCATATCCTTTGATCCCTTTCACCCAAGAGCTATATCTAACTCCTTCTTGAAAAAATACAATGTTTTGGCTTCAACTACTTTCTGTGGTAGCGAATTCCACAGGTTCACCACTCTCCGGGTGAAGAAATTTCTTCTCATCTCAATCCTAAATGGTCTACCCCATATCCTCAGACTGTGACCCCTGGATCTGGACTCCCCCACCATCGGGAACATCCTTCCTGCATCTACCCTGTCTAGTCCTGTTAGAATTTTATAGGTTTCTGAGATCCCCCCTCATTCTTCTGAACTCCAGTGAATGTAATCCTAACCGACTCAATCTCTCCTCATATGTCAGTCCCGCCAACCCATCAAGAGCGAGAGAGAGCTGGCAGGTCGAATACTACCTAACAACCAGAAGCCAGTCGAGACAGGACAGGGAGCCTCACTTTAAGAGTAACTACTACAACATGGCCGTGTGCACACATCTTCCCAAATCTTTCATCTGCCTGCTGCTCTCACTGACAGCGATTTTGGGTGATGGGGCTCATCTTCCAGGGAGATACTGGTGGCAGAGTTGGCTTTGCTGAGGTCCAAGGTTGTGCTAGCCATCATTGCCCAGAACACAGCGCAAACACTGCCCATTATCTGGGCTGCACCAAGAGGTTCAACTACCCCAAGGACAGGATTGCTCTGTGGTGAGCAAGTAATTTATTGGAGTCAAGACACTAAAACAAACCATACCCCAATTTGCGAGCTTCATGCGGCTGGAGCAAAAAGGAGGGAGAGGAAGAGTGGGGAGAGCGGAGAAGGAGAATTCAAGATAAGCAGCCTCAGAGTGTTCCAGGCAATGTGGATGGATGGCTGAGACCTGAGAGATGGGAGACACTCTCCAGTGATGTCCCTGTGATAATGCCACATCTTGCGGCTTTTAGGTTCACCCTCTTGTGCTTGCTTAGATGTAGTGTGTGGGCTGCTTTTGCCAAAGCTCTGCAGGTTTCACTCGTGTAGGATGAGTACAATAAATGCAACACAGTCCCCGAGAGAGGGATGATAACTCAGTTCCAGCTTTCAGAGGCCCCAGATTGCATTGCTGGGTGGTTAGTTTTCAAAGTAGGTTGTAAAAGGAGAGGGGTGGGGGAGAGAGAGAAATGATCCGGATACACAGCACATTCATCTTACTGCATAATAACCCTTCTCTTTGTAGGCAGTACAGTGGCAGAAAAAGAAAGCCTGAATATTGCAAAAACTGATTGGGGATCCAAGTTGAACTGAACAACGACTGGGAAGACAGTGGGGGGAGGTAGCGAGAGGCAATGGGGGTGCCATTCCATTGCAGTGCTATTCATTCAGAGGGAACCAGGCGGGAAAGGGGATGGTTTTGATGCTTCCTTTTTGTTATGAGTGTTAGGGCTGGCACTGTTTTCAGGAAGAGCAAGTGAATTCTCCCTACAGTCCTGCTATCCATCAACCAGCGTCACAAAATCAGGTAATCTGATAAAGGTCATATGTTGTTTATGGAAGCTTCCCATGTGCAACAGTGACTGTAACTCAACAGTACTTTATTGGCTGTATTGTCAATGTCCACGACCATCAGATGTCTCAAAGCATTCTTACATTTCAGTCTTTCTTTTAAAAACGCCAGTGTAAAAACGGGGAGAGAGATCAAAGAGAGTCGCAGGTTAAATTAACCTGGAGACTGCTAGTTGAGAAACTGCATGGTGATTCCCCCTCCCACCCACACTGCCTAACATACTTCAAGAATTCTATTACCTCCTTCATATTTTGATGCATTTTAAAGGCCAATAAATAAAATATAAGATGAACTCGGATATAAATTAACAGTCTTCTTAGATTGAGCTTAACCACAGACTTTAATCTCTAGCCTGAATGTTTAACCTATTCATAACACTTTATATTATCGATAAACATCAGGTGCTTTAGATTACAGTAATCATCACCGCGACCTTTTTGATCTGAGAAATTGGCAACAAATTGAACAACACAAAACAAGCTCAAGAGTCAATGCCAAGATGAAACACACAGTTCAGGATCAACAATATTAGAAGGATCATTACCTTAAATTCTCTCTCCACAGAAGCTGTTACATCTGCTGAGTATTTGCAGCATTTATATGATCCTTCAGACATTTAACCAGGACAGATTGGTTCACAAACTACAGAAATTGGTCACTTCTAATGTTGACTGATTGTGCCATGAGAGCAAAGCAGTGCTCATTTGCATACACATTTTAAATTGTATCATCTCGTTAAAAGCACTAAGTTTTTTCGATTGAGTGAGAAAAAACTGAGGTTATATGATAGTGTGCAGAAGTAGTTCTGTGACTGTGAAAAAGCTGGTGGAATAACCAATGCCCCATAGTTTTGGGTTGTGTTTTCAGCATGTGGTGAAGGAAACCAGAGGCAGGCAGGGGTTGGGGGATGGTGGGTGGTGCGTACTGGGAAGGTTTGCGGGGGTGGGTCCAAAATTGTAGTTGAGCACAAAGCTTCACTAACTGTAAATCTGCCACTGCATATATCCAGTGGTGGACACTTGAGCTCAATGCCTCCTCAGTCTCTTGGGTGGCCATTCCATTTTTGTCATCCACAATCGCCTGGCCAGCCCACAATCCAGCCAGGTCATGGGCCTTCTCCTCTGCTGCTGCCAGTGCTTTGATATCTGGAACTCTGCCACTGATCTTGCCACTGCCCTTATCCTGGTGAGCCCATTTCTCCCACAAACAGAAAGTGACATTGTGAGTTTTCATACAAAGTCTAGCACAACATATATGCTCCTGGCATTCCTCCGACTCATGATGGAGGCTCCCGAAAGCCTCCTCCATATATCCACACTCAAGGGACATGGAGGGAGGAAGCAAAGGTAGACAAGTGGCTGTCATGGATTGCAGCCCTGCATCATAAGGCAGCTAGTGATGGCACTCACCAATGCCAATGCCCAGTTAGTCACTCCTTCCCCATGTGTGCAATCCATCCTGCATTGCCGTGTGCAAGTCCCGAGAAGGAGAGCGCTATATAGGAAGTGACGCTGGCAGAGTGGAAGAGGTCATTCAGCTATTTATAAGAATGCACCCAGCACCATGGGGGTGGTGGATAGGTGGCCCATGTCTACTGACCCCCACAGCTATCTTCATCCAGGCTTCCTTGGTCATGTGGGAGGGTCCCTTCCTGTCATCCCTCGCAGCCTGGAGGAGAGCCTCCAGGGAGACATCGCTAAATCATGGGGTCACCTGATGTCCTCAGTCTGGCTTGTCTCCTGCAGCCTTCTGGCCATCTCCTTGACTTCCCAGTTAAACCACCATTCTTACTTTCACTCAGCATTGGTCATCCTTCAGGTTCCTGCATTCAACAAAGCCTTCAGGTTGCAGGGGTCCACTATGGGGCGAGTTACCTCTCTGCATTGCAGCTCTGACATTTGCCGTGTTTAAGGCAGGTGTGAATGCAGGTCAGGCAGACCTACAAAAATCACACCAGCGCCTTGTTCTGTATGAGGTGAGGACAAGTTCAATGCCTTGTGGCCCATCCCCACAACGGAATTGGACAGGACCCTACCCCCGGCTCCAGCCCCTTATTCAGTCAGCTGCTGTGTGACAGCAGTTGGCCGGCTACATTACTTCCTTGCGGTGACAGCGTCCCCTTCCAGGTCCACCACCGGGACCTGTGCTGTGTGCATTTAATTCAACTCAGTAAGTTAAATAACTTACCCCTACAACCCCTATTTCTTAGTATTCTAAAGTGAAATAGTGTTCTGAAGTTATAATCAAACTGAATTCTGGAGATTAAAATCAACCTCTGCTGTCACCTCTACTCATGTGTCAAAATGTGATCAGTACACTAGGCAGATTAATTTTGCTAAAATTTTATTTTATTATCTTTCTTCACAGTAGAAGGACTAAATGGTGATCTACATTAGCAAGCAATGCTGGAAACATTTAAGCTTGTTCAATTAAGCACAGCTGAAATGCTTCATCCTTGTGTGCTTTTTTAATAGCTCAACTTGAATTCTGCTTCCAAAAACCAATGTAGGCTGACCTGGGATTTAGCTTAACCTTGAAACTCATTCCCATCCCAATTTCAACAATTGGTTCTGCCCCTTCAGCAAATTCTTGGAGTAGCAAACAGACATCATGCACCGATTTTATGGGCGTAAGATGGTCACAAGAAGGGTTAACTTTGGGGTGCATTGTCTCATAGCCAGTCAGCATCAAGAGTATGGATGCTGCCATATTGGGTCACACAGTTGTCCACAAGCATCTGAAATTGCTGTTAGGCCACTTATGAGGGGTCCAATCCCCATTTCAGAACCTCACCATTGTGATAATAATGATTTTATTTAATGTGTAATATACTTTTAAGAAGACTGCTTTTAAGGCAGATCATATGATCTTTAGTACCTAATAAGACAGTAGCATGGTCTATTTCAGTAGTTAGTAGTCGGTAGCGTAGAGATAGAGTTTGAAGTGAGAGCACATGCATAGTTGCTGCTGAGTACTTTTGTAAATAAGCTAGAAGTTTTCCACCTAAGAAGTGACTGCTGATCAACTTGATCAATAGCACCAACCTGGTGGTAAAATGATGTAGTAGTAATGTCACGGGATTAGTAATCCAGAGGCCCGGGTGAATGTTCTGGAGACATGGGTTCAAATCCCACCATGGTGGCTGGTGAAATTTGAGTTCAGTTAATAAAATCTAGAATTATAAAGTTAGTCTCATTAATGTTGACCATGGAACTGTCATCATTAATTGGTAGAGTGGCCGAGCAGTCTAAGGCACTGAATTCTGCTTCTAGTTTCTTTGGAGACATTAGTTCAAATCCTACACCTACCAAAATTGCACTTTCAGAGCTCCCTTTGGTCAAAGAAGTGCCAGCTTAACATTAAAGCAGGTGTGCGTGGTGTTTCATTTTTTATTAGGAAAGTAACGAGGAGAGCTGGGAATTCAGCGTAAAATAGCGCAGAGAGCCAGAAGATCAGTTTAAAACAGCGAGGAGAGAGCCGGGAGATCAGTTTAAAACAGGGAGGAGAGAGCTGGGGGATCAGTTTATAACAATGAAGAGAGAGCCGAGAGTTGAGTTTAAAACTGTGAGGAGAGCTAGGAGTTCAGTTTAAAACAGCAAGGAGAGAGCTGGGAGTTCAGTTTAAAACCATGAGGCGAGAGCTGGGAGTTCAGTTTAAAACCACGAGGAGAGACGGGAGTTCAGTTTAAAACAGCGAGGAGGGCCGGGAGTTCAGTTTAAAAGTGCGAGGAGAGACCTAGGAGAACAGTTTAAAACAGCTAGGAGAGAGCCGGGAGATCAGTTCAAAGCAGCAAGGAGAGCCGGAAGTTCAGTTTAAAACTGCAAGGAGAGACCTAGGAGCATTTGTAACAGGATAGAAGAGTTGGAGGCACAAATAAAAATAAATTAATGTGATTTGATAGCTATTACAGAAACATGGTTGCAGGGTGACCAAGACTGGGAACTCAATATTCAAGGGTATAAATTGGGAAATAATGGAGGTGAGTAAGAAGGGTGCTACAATTGTCATGGGTGATTTTAATCTGCATGTTGACTGGACAAATCTGATTGGCAGGGGTAACATGGAAGACGAATTTGTAGAGTGCATCAGGGATTGTTTCTTAAAGCAATACTTTGCAGAACGTACCCAGAAACAGCCTATTTTAGATCTAGTAATGTGTAATGAGGTGGGATTAATAAGAGATCTCATAGTTAAGGATCCTCTGGTTAGTAGTGATCACAACATGGTAGAATTTCAAATTCAATTTGAGGGCTAGCAACTCAGGTCTCAAACCAGTGTCCTCAACTTAAAAAAGGGCAATTACAGAGGTATGAAGAAGGAGTTGTCAAAAATGGACTGGGAACATAGACTAAGGGGAAGGTCAGTGGATGAGTGGCAGCAGGCATTTAAGCAGATATTTCATTATGCTCAGCAAAAATTTACCCAGGTCAAAAAGAAGGACTCGATGAGAAGGATGAACCACCCATGGTTAACAATGGTGGTCAAGGAGAGTATCCAATCAAAAACTAAGGCATACAAAGCGGCGAATACTAGTAGTAGGCCAGAGGATTGGGAATTTTTTAGGAACCAGCAGCTGATGCTAAAAAGCTAATAAAGAGGGAGAAAAATTGATTATGAAAGTAAATTGGCAAGAAATAAAGAAACAAAGAGCTTCTATGGGTTACTAAAAAGAAAGAGAGTGGCTAAAGTGAGCATCGGACCCTTGGAGGATGCAACTGGAGACTTGACAATGGGGAGCAAGAAAATGGCAGATAATTTAAAAAAATATTTTGCATCGGTCTTCACGGTGGAAGACACTATAGACATCCTAAAGCTATCAGATAAGCAAGGAGCTAATGGGAGGAAAGATCTTGTAACAGTCTCTGTCACAAGGGACAAAGTATTTGACAAACTAATGGGACTAAAGGCAAACAAGTCACCAGGACCTGATGGCCTGCATCCAAGGGTGTTAAAGGAAGTGGCTGCTAAGATAGTGGAGGCATTGGTCTAAATATTCCAGAATTCACTGGATTCCGGAAGGGTCCCAACAGATTGGAAAACCATTAATGTGACACCCTTGTTCAAGAAGGGAGGGAGACAAAAAGCAAGAAACTATAGGCCAGTCAGCCTAACAGTCTGTTGTTGGGAAAATGCTGGAGTCCATTATTAGGGGAGGAAATAGTAGGATATTTAGAAAAACTTAACTCAGTCAAACAGAGTCAACATGATATTGTGAAAAGGAAATCATGTTTAAAAAATTTGCTAGAGCTCTTTGAGGATATAACAAGCAGAGTTGGTAAAGGGGAACCAATGGATGTAGTGTATTTGGATTTCCAAAAGGCATTCAATATGGTGCCACATAAAATGTTATTGCATAAGATAGGAGCTCACAGTATTGGGGGTAATGTATTAGCATGGACTGAGGATTGGTTAACACACAGAAGACAGAGCGTCGGGGTTAATGGGTCTTTTCAGGTTGGAAAGATGTAACTAGTGGAGTACCACAAGGATCAGTCCTAGGGCCTCAATTGTTTACGATCTATATTAATGACTTGGAGGAGGTGGCAGAGTGTGATGTACCCAAAATTGCTGATGATACAAAAATAGGTGGGAGGGCATGTTGTGATGAGGACATAAGAAATCTGCAAGTGGAGATATAGACAGGTTCAGTGAGTAGGCAAAAACTTGGCAGATGGAGTTTAATGTAGGAAAGTGTGAGGTTATGCATGTTGGTAGGAAGAATCAAAATTATTTAAATGGAGACTCCAAAAAAGTGCAACACAGAGGGATCAGGGTGTTCTTGTGCATGAAGCACAAAAAGTTAACATGCAGATGCAGCAAGTAACTAAGAAGCCAAATGGAATTTTGGCATGTATTGTGATGGGGTTGGAGTTTAAAAATAGAGAAGTTTTGTTACAACTATACAGGGTGTTAGAGAGGGTGCACCTGGAGTATGGTGTACAGTTTTGGTCCCCATATTTAAAGAAAGGATATACTGGCATTGGAGGCAGTTTAAAAGAGATTCATTAGGCTGATTCCTGAGATGAAGGAGTTGACTTATCAAGAACAGTTAAATAGGTAGGCCTTTATTCATTAGATTTTAGAAGAATGAGGGGTGATCTTATTGAAACGTACAAGATTCTGAGGAGACTTGACAGGGTAGATGTTGAGAAGATGTTTCCACTAGTGGGGGAATCTCGAACTAGGGGACATAGCTACAGAATAAGAGTACACTCATTTCAGTCTGAGAATTTCTTCTCTCAGAGGGTAGTGAACGTCTGGAATTCTCTACCCCAGACAGTTGTGGAGGCTAAAACACTGAAGGTACTTAAAGAGGAAATAGATAGCTTTTTGAAATATCGTGGAGTTGAGGGCTTGAGGAGCTGGCACAAAAGAGGAGTTGAGGCCTGGGGCAGATCAGCCATGATCTTATTGAATGGTGGGGCAGGCTTGAGGGGCTGATTGGCCTACTCCTGCTTCTATTTTTTATGTTCTTATGTAATAATACCATCTCTGCCATCTCTCACAACAAACTGGCAATGAGGATAAAACAAGTTTAGTAGAAGAAATCAAGTGAAACAAAATCGGCACTATACCTCACACACTAATTGTAAGCAGAAGTTCCGTTCAAGTCGAAGAAGTAATTCCTTCTCAGAATGCTGTAATTTGGAAGAATTGATCCTTTCAATTCAGCCACAGACTATTGGTCTCATTATATTGAACGCCTCACGTTCTTTTTCCAAGCAAATGGGATTACGAGAGAAGAGAAGAGGCAAGCGATCCTATCAAGTACTTGTGGGAAAAAAATCTATGGCTTGATTTGAAGCTTGATGATACCCAGTGCCCCAGATTTGAAAAATTTTGATGAATTTGTGGACATTGTAAAGGGTCATTATCAACCAAAGCCCTCAGTAATGATGCTAAGGTTCAAGTTTAACACAAGAACTGGAGCCCGGGGGAAACAGTTGCATGCTATGCAGCAAGTTTGAAGCATCCGACAGAACATTGTGAGTTTGGTAAATCTCTAACTGACATGCATAGAGATGGTTTAGTGTGTAGTGTGAATGAGAACATGTCATGAAGCTATTAATGTATATGGCGTTATTGGAACTATTTTTTTAAATAGAGCGTTAGTCTGTAGGTGTCTCTTAATTGGATTAAAGCCAGCTAGTCTGGGTGGTTTGATGTATACTAGTTTTGATATGTAAGAGAGGTAGAGTGCATTTGCATTTTGTTGAATAGAACAATCAAGAAGTGGAGTGAAACCTGGCATCTAGCTAGCGGAAAACAAGCAATGTTTACATTACTAATAAAATTGGTACTATGAAAGGGGTTTTATTGTTAGAAGAGGTGGAGTTCAAAGAGGCTGGTGATACAATGAGAATTTATATTCAATGAGATGTGCTAGGTATAACAGATAGCAGTTTTATGTGTGCAGGGCAGAGGTAATGTAAGATCAAACTTGTAAACCTACCATTGGGTCTGCAAAGGAACCAAAGCGAAAGGATCCTCATTTTGAATTTGTAAGGTGAAAATGCTTTGCCTGGTGTCTCGTTAAAGTCTATGGGTTGCTGTTGCCTTAATGGAGATTAATTTGGGAATTTGTTAAAAGTTATGATAGTAGTAATTTGTAATCATGTATATGTGTTTAATGTGTTGTAACTCCATAAAATGTTCCATTTAGTTTAATATAAAAACCTCTCAAGAACTGAAGGTCTGATTCCTGAATTTAGAGTTGCATCTCAAACATACCACTTAAGAGTATAGGTAATGACAGTTGTTTAAAGTTTCCCTCTAGGATTTTTAAATAACTCAGCTTTACCAACTGCTGTGTCATAACAATTTGGGGGCTCTAGCAAGATAAAAATATCTCTAATTCCTTGATTGGTTTGAATTGGTGAATCGTAAGGATAAGAGTACAAGAAGCACTTAAAATTCAGGAGTTGATGAGATATTTTCGAAATGGTGAGAATGCAAGATGGCTTTGGCAATTGCTAAGACCTGTTTGGGAGTAGAAGATATAACTGTGAACGGGTTGGAGAAAATAACCAAAAGTAAGTTAACAGAGTTGGCAGAGAAGTTAAAATTGGGGTTACCTGAGGGGGCTAGGAAATCAGGTTATAGCACAGCATCTTCAGTTGGAAGTGAAACCTGACACTAGTGAGTCACAGCTGGAGGTAGTGAGACTTCAGTTACAAATGGAGATGCTTGAATTTGAACAAGAAAGGGAACTGAAAAATCTGGAATTAGAAGCAAAGGACAGAGAAATGGTTTTGAAAGGGAGTTGAAAATTGAGAAAAAGTGAAGGAGGAAAGAGAAAAAGGGAGAGAGAATTCCAACTGAAAATGTAAGCAGTTAAAAAAGAGACGCCAGTAGGTGAGGAAGGTCATAATCTAGAGTAGAACACAGTGGGGAGATGTTTAAATTTGTAAAAGCTCTTCCAAAATTTGAGGAAGAAGATATTAAACATTCTTTATTTCATTTGAGGAGCTAGCTAAACAAATGAAACGGCCACAGGAAATCTGGGCGTTATTATTACAGTCTAATTTGTTAGGTAGGGCTCATGAGTTATGTGCTTCACTATGAGAAATGTCAGTGAATTATGTATAGTGGAAAAGGCTATTTTGAGTGCATATGAGTTGGTTCCTGAAGCATACAGGCAGAAATTTAGGAATATGGGAACACAACCTGGGCAGGCTTATACTGAGTTTGAAAGAGTAAAACAAAGTAATTTTGACCAGTGGATTGGGTGTTGGGGGGCGGGGGGCGGGGGTGGTGGGGGGGGGGTGGGGTTTAAAAATAGAGACAACGGATGCGGCTCTTGGGGGACGTAATTATTTTGGAAGAATTTAAAGATTCAATCCCTTTGGCAGTGAGAACTCATGTGGAGAAACAGAGGGTTGATTCGGTAAGACAGCAGCAGGGATAGCTGATGATTATGAGTTTGTTCATAGAGCTAAACCTTTTTCTCGTCACGCTTTCAAATTGGAAAGGATGAAAAATGGGAAGGTGAAAGGAAGGTAATTAGGAAAGGAAAAGAAGGATGAGTAGCTGGTGGTTCCCAGGAAGTTTTTTCTCAGAATAAAAGGGAAGGTGCTGAAGGCAGAAGTGACATTCGAAAATTGAGGTGTTTTCATTGTAATTAAGTGAGTGCTTTACACAAAGTCAGTGTGTTGGAGATTGCAGTAAAAATCTGTTGGAAATCTTGGGGTACAGAAATGCTCTAGAAGTAGAAGTACTGTGGGTTCTGAGGTTCAGGCACAGGAGAAACTGATGGTTTGTGCACAGGTGAAACACAGAGAATCAATGATATGTGAAGAAGTGGAAATGTGTTCACAGTTTACTCAAGAGAATTCTGAAGAGCAGGGGCAACATTTTCCCCCCGTTGGGGGGGGAAGTGCTGGAGCGGGCGGACTTCCAACTGGCATCCCCGATCACGGGCGGGCTTCCAACTGGCATCTCCGATCACGGGCGTTCCTCCATTTTACGTGGGCGGGCCAATTAAGGCCCGCCCAGCGTGACGTGCGCCAGGAAGCGCTATGCACTCCCTGTGCAGGCGGGAGGGGATACCCTCAGCCGGGAGTGCTTACACGCATGCGTGAAAGAGCACACACATCTCCCTGAGACAAAGTGCTGCTCAGGGAGATCGGCTCCAATTTAAAGCGCTGAATAAAGATTAGAAATAAATTTCCCTGCCATGTCCTCTCATGTGAGACTGTCACATGAATTGGGACATGTCCATAACTTTTATTATAAAATATTCTGCACTTTATAAATCACTCATGAAACCTCATCCCACCTGTGGATGGGGTTTCATGGTTTTTCATAAGCCCACTTGGGCTCCCAGCCTGCCTGCCAACTTTAAGATCGGACGGGCAGGTCCATTAATGAGTTCAATTGGTTTTTCAATGGCCTTAATAGGCCGTTGACAGGTTGGCGGGTGCACATCCGCATCAGCTGTGCGCCCGTCAAACTGACAATCTAAATGAAGTGGGGTGACATCAAGACGTGCGCCCGACGTCACCCCACATCATTTTATGTGTCGGCGAGCGGGCCCAGCCCCCAGCTTACCCACCAGAAGATGCTGGCCCAGGTTGCAGAAATGTTAAAAGACTTTATATGTGAAGAGAAAGACTTTCCATGTGTACAGGGTGGAGTAGGTAAAGATGTTAAGAGACACAACAACTAGTCAATCCTTAATGTTGTGGGGTAGTGATATTTGTTGTACAAAGGAAGTATTGCAGGAGTAGGTAGTAATAAATGGGATTCATGGAGATGCTAAACCTATTCCGTTGTGTAAGGCAAATTTAAAGAGCAAATGGAAGGCAGGTGAAGTTATAGTTGGAGTGATGGAAAAATTGCCCATTGCAGGGGTTCAATTTATTCTGGGTAATGATATAGCTGGATCGCAAATGTGAGTGATGCCTATGGTAATTGAGCAGCAGGTAGAAGTGTTTTCCACTGAGGTGTTACAGAAGGAACATCTGGATTGTTCCCTGATTGTGTTGTAATGAGATCAAAGGCTCATAGGGAAGAACAAGAAAAACAAGGTAAGCAGGCAGTCAAAGGCAAGATAAAGGTGTTGAAATCTAATTAGCTGGCATTGTGTTTGCTAACATTGATTAGGAGAAAGGAATATAGGACAGTTCAGCTAAAATGTTTAATTCAAAGAGGTTACTGGAGATACAGAAAAATGATTTGCAATTAAAACAGTTATATCAGAATGCTTATTCAGAAACTGAAGCAAAATGTATTCCAGTATGTTATCTTCAAGGAGATATTTTAATGAGAAAGTGGCAGTTGGATCATGTCTCAGCAAATGAAAGCTGGAGGGATGTGCATCAGATTGTCATTCCCTTAGGGTATAGAAATGAGATTCCAAGGATTACTCATGAAATTCCAATGGGGGGACATTTAGGAATTAGGAAACCACAGAAAAAGATAGAGGTTTTTATTGGCCAGGATTGCATAGGGATGTAGTCAAATTCAGTAGAACCTGTTATACATGTCAAATAACAGGAAATCCAGACACAGTGATTAAGCCGACACCTTTAATCCCAATACCAGCATTTGAAGAACCTTCCATCAGGATCATGATTGATTGTGTAGGACCCCTCCCTAAGACTAAAAGTGGAAATCAGTGTTTACTGACAATAATGGCTGTGTCCACCAGGTTTCCTGAAGTGATACCTTTAAGAAATATTACAACCAAGAAGATTGTGGGGGAGTTAATTAAATTTTTGCAAGATATAGTTTACCTAAAGAAATACAATCTGATCAGGGGTCTAACTTCATGTTGCAGTGTTTTAAGGAAGTAATGAATAGTTTGAGGATAAGACAGTTTAAATCAGCAGCTTATCATCTGGAGTCACAAGGAGGTTTGGAAAGGTGGCATCAAACTTAAAAAAACTTTGTTAAGGCCATACTGTCAGGATTACGCACAGGATTGGGTAACAGGAATTCCATTTTTGTTATTTGCTATTAGATATGCTCCTAATGCATCGATTGGTTTTAGCCCTTTTGAACTAGTTTATGGTCATAAGGGAAGGGGACCACTGAAATTGATCTTTGAGAAATTAGTGGGTCAAAATTCAGAAAACTTTCTCCTGGATTACGTATCAAATTTCAGGGAAGGTTTAAACAGAGTACGTGAGTTGGCTAGGGAAGATTTAAAGATATCACAGTAAGTGATGAAAGTGAAAGCAGATAAGAAAGCTAAAACTGGCAGTTTTGTTTATGGAGAGAAAATACTAGAGCAGAATTTTCCCAGAATTGCACAAAGTGCGGTAGCGGGCAGGTAAAATGGACTCCTACCCACCGATGAAAATGGCGGGTTTTCACGCCGTATTTTCCTGAGCCCAACACATTATTTATGCATTCTGGAAACTCGCCGTTTCCATGATGGATGGGTTCTCATTCACCTGCTCGCCATCACCCCACTGTGGCATCATGCCCGCTCCCACCTTTAAAAAGCAGCCACCAGCAAAGCGCTCATCACCACCAAGTCACCACCGCTGTCCAGGAGACACGGCCAACAAAGGCAAAAAGACTGCAGCACCCCTCTTCAATGACAGGCACCTCAAGTGGCTGCTAGCTGCCGTGGAGGCCCAAGGGGACTTGTTCTACCCCCGCTCTGGCCCCAGGATGGATAGCACTGTCACCAACCTGGCTTGGGGGGCAGTGGTCAGTGTGAGCGCCCTGCAGAGGAGGCCAGCCACCCAGTGCCGCAAAAAGATGAATGATCTCCTCCATTCCACCAGGGTAAATCAATCTTTTGATCACTCCCAGCTCACACACTCACAAACCCATCACACATCCACAGGGCCCTCACTCACTGCCAGTGCAAGGGTTATCACCATTCACTCTCTCGCACACACCGTCAATTGTCCTCATCCATAGGACCAATCACTACCCACATAGGACAGACGTACTTATCATCTGGCCCGGCGGGCATCCTGATACACTCTCCCCATCTCTATCCATGCAGGACAAACTGGCTCACAACAGGAGGGAAAGGTCACAGACAGGTGGAGGGAAGCCGGAGGTCAAAGTTCTGACAGAATTCGAAAACAGAGCCATCCAGCTGGCCGGCAATGACTGGGACCAGTCCTGTGCTGACGGTGAGGTCGGTGCCACTCTACCAAGTGAGGATCAAGCAAAGCAACATCCATCAGGTATCCATGCCATCAGTGATGTGTCCTCTTTTACAGGTCACTGCCATGCACTAATTATCTCTCCTTGCTTTCACAGGCACATCTGCCAAACAGCCAACAGAGTCCATGACCCAGGGCCTCCAATCAAGCTCCAAAGAAACATTTGAAGAAGAATCTGGAGGCACCGCCCCTGAAGTCCCATCACAGCGCTCATCCACACCCTCCACCAGTGCAGAGACATAGCTTTAGAGTAGCCTCGGGATCGCAATCTGGTGAGCACATCACACTTTCTGATCCGCAGCAGGCAGAGGCAGGGACTTCCCAGGTCCCCGGCACTTGGAGGACTGCTGGAGGCCAGAATGTTGCTGAGTCTGAGTCAGATGAGGAGCCTCTGGACTCGATCATGTCACAGTTGCTGGAGCTGCAAAGGCAAGCTAGGGAACATCAAGAAGGGATGTCCACTGCACTCCTCAGTGCAAGGCACGATGGAGGAGTCCATCCATCTTCAGGCTGAGATGATAGCGCCGGCATTGCACTGCACCGAGGTCAACACTGGCAGGATGGCAGCCACCATGGAGGCCTTGTTCCAGGTCATTACTCCTGCACTGCTGTGCTAAATCCATCATTAATGCCATAGTTGGCCTCCAAAAGTGTGTACGCGAAAGGGATGCTGGGCAACTCGATCTCACTCCAGCTACCCCGCCTGCTCACAGAGTCAGCCAGGGGCCCTCAGGGACCCACAGGGAGAAGGATCAGCAGTACATCCATCCAGGTGACTCTAGGAGCGACCGGACAATCTGACTCCCCTCTTCATGTGACCTCCACAGATCCAGCTTCACAGGCCGAGGAGGGTGCCACTGCCATACAGCAGGATCCTGAAAGCAGGCCGGGGCCCTCTAAGTCTCGGCCCCCCCAGAGGATGCCTGCCAAAGTCATCACAGACAGGACTTCGCAGTCAGCAGGCGGCCTCCACCTCTACTGTGGATGTCCACGGAGCACCATGACGTAGCGGCAGGATTAGGAAAGTTGGGTAAAAGTAGTTGCACAGCCTGGCCATGCACATTGATCACTTGTACATACTGTTCACTATTGACAATAAACTCCTAAGAATGTCTCCCTGCCTATGACTCCTTGTTCTGATGAGCAATGTTCTTGTCACTCAAATGTGAAACCTTTCTGCACAAGGTAAAGGCAGATGTCTCAGTCCAGGGCCTCTTCCCTGTGCTTTGTGCAGCCTACAGACCAAAGTGATGGTTCAGCCTCACGCTCCCTGGAAACATTACTGATGCCTGCACCTCGGCAGGGCTGGTCATTGCTGCCAGAATGTAGTGGGCAGGCACCACAGAGTTCTCTCATTCTCTCTGTGTGCTCGCAGCACCTTTAAGATGCAGCTGGCCCCAATCACACTAGCATCTGCGACCAGTGATGCTGTGCACTAGCTCCTGAAGGGCTGAGGTGCTGAAGGCGGACACAGCATCAGATGCATCCAAAGTTTCATGGCTGCGTCTCGGAGATGGCCCTGATCATGGAGCGCAAGCAAACTGCCCTCAGCCAGACAGGAGTCAGACATTCTCAGAGGCTATGTGAAGATCTATGGAGGGCTCTCACTGCATGTTGTCATCATCCTCCTGCGATCGAGTGACTATTAGGGCCTCCACTGCATCTCCATGACAGGAGCATTCTCACAGAGGGTATTGGCGCTGCAATAAGCCAGGCTGGAGTCAAACGTTCATAACTGCGATGTGTAGATCTAAATGGACACCTCACTGCATTTCGTCATCATCCTCCACAAATCTGGCAGCTATGAGATCCTCCCAAGTGCACCTGTCTGATCTAGCCAGTGTGAGAGCCTCAACCTCATCGGCGTCCTCATCATCAGATGAGACATGCAGCTCCTTCATCTCCTCCTCAGCCAGCTCCTCTCCCCGTTGCAGTGCCAGGTTGTAAAGGACGCAGCAGATGACAGCAATGCATGACACCCTCTGTGGACTGTATTGCAGGGCTCCATCAGGCTGGTCCAGGGACCAGAACCACATCTTCAGCATCTTGAAGGTCTGCTCCACCAAGTTACGAGCTGCGGCATGAGCCTCATTATAGCATCGCTCTGCTGCAGCCTGAGGCCGCCACACGGGTGTCATCAGTCACAGCCTCTGCGGGTAGCCTTTGTCCCCGAGCAGCCATCCCTGTAGCCTCTGTGGATCCTGGAAGACTGCAGGGATCTGTGAGTGACTCAGGATGTAGGCGTCGTGCACACTCTCTGGAAACCGTGCACATATCTGCAGGATGCATTTCTGGTGGTCGCATACCAGCTGCACTTTCAGTGAGTGGAAGCCCTTGTGGTTGATGAAGTCCACCAAGTGTAGCAATGGAGACCTGAGTGCCACATGAGCGCAGTCAATCACACCCTGCACCTGTGGGAATCCTGACATCTGGGCAAATCCAATGGCCCTTGCATCCTGGCTGTTCCGATCCCAGGCGAAATGAACAAAGTTCTGTGCATTGGAGAAGTTGGCATCCATGACCTCATGGATGCATCTATGGGTGGCAGATTGTGAAATTCCACAGAGGTCACCTGTTGAGCCCTGAAAGGAGCCACTGGCATAGAAATTGAGCACTGCAATCACTTTCACAGCCACTGGCAGTGGATGTCTTCCATGTCCCCTTGGTGCCAAGTCTTGCAATAAGTGGCAGATGAGAGCCACCAGGTCTCTAGACAAGCACAGTCGATGGCAACACTGGTCTTCAGTCATATGCAGGAATGGCAGGTGGTGTCTATAAACCCTGGGCATCGCTTGGCGCTGACCAGCCATGGCTCACTGTCGTTCCTGGGCAGCGTGTGCAGGAGCCGCTGCTGCCCCTTCTTCACGAGGTTGCTGCTCGTGCCTTTGCACAGCCAGGAGCCTCAGTCACTCTCTCCTCCATCATCTATGGTCTCTGTAGGCCATCAGGTATACACCTAGGTCACCAGGATCCATAATCTTGACATGGTCCACCTGCAGCATGAAAGGGAGAGAGAGAGAGAGACGTGGTAATCATGGTTGTGCTTAGCATCTTTCCTGGCCCCTTAATGCTTGCTGGAGAGTGCTGGTCATCCCTCAGATGGCCAGAGATGAGTGTGTTGTATGGCTGCCCTGCCAACCTGCGACATGGGGGATACTGATCCAAACTAGGATGCTGAGATTGCAAAAAACTGTGAGTGCCTCCAGCAGTGACTACTACATGGCCAGCAAGGAGAAAGTGCAACATGTGCAGTCCAATTGCTCCACAGTCCAATAAAATGGTAACAGACTTGAAGTCTGTGCCAGTGGGGTGGGGGCGCCGGCAGAGGGGGCTAAGGTATGGAGCACTTGGTGGCCCTTTGGTGCCTCCACGATGCTTGCATGGGCTAACAGGCTAGGAGCCTGACCCCAATCATATCACTGTGGCTGTGCCTGATCTGTCTTAGTTGCAGAGGCATGGTCAGTTCATACAGGTGTCCCAGTTCTGTCGAAGGGTCATGAGGACTCGAAACGTCAACGCTTTTCTTCTCCGCCGATGCTGCCAGACCTGCTGAGTTTTTCCAGGTAATTCTGTTTTTGTCCCTAATGCAGGCCATTTCCCTCTCTTATGAACTATTAAAAAAGAACAAGAAGTTTCAATGGACACTGGAGTGTCAGAAGACTTTCGATAGTTAGAAAACTGTATTAACTATGACACCAGTGTTGACAGTACCCAATTATGCCACGCAATTCAAGTTGGCCGTTGATGCAAGTGATATGTTCATTAGGGCTTTTCTGTTACAAGAAGATAACACTGGAATTGAAAAACCGCTAGGGTATTTTTTCACAGGAGCTGATTGTGCAACAGAGAAGATATTCAACAATTGAAAAAGAGACTGGGGTTTGGTGTTAGCATTGCAGTATTTTGAAATTTATGTTGCAAACAATTCGTCAGAAACAATTGTTTATACAGGCCATAATCCTTTGAAGTTTTTAGCAGGACAAAAATATTTCTAATTCCTTGATTGGTATGGAATTGGTGATTATCTTAGGGATACGAGTACAAGAAGCACTTTGAATTCAGGAGTTGATGAGGTTTTTTAAGCCTCTACTTGGTAGAAGAGCAGAAGGAATTCGAAGAGACCATGCATAATCTCAGAGTTTGAAACTAGGTGAGCAACCTTCAAAAGGAAAAAGAAAAACTGCTGAAAGACCTTCACACACGACAAGATTCCCTCGGGTCTAAGTTCGTACCTCTGGAAAAATACAATGATAAACAGAAAGAATTCAGCACTTCTCTGAATAAACTGAAGGATGAGTTGGCAGACAAGACACAACAATGCTCAATTTTCCAGGAGGCAGCAAACAAATACAATAAAGAGATGGAAGAGCTGAAGAATCAGCTACATGGAGCCAAAGAGACTTTGGTGGCAAAAGTCGCAGAATTTTCTAAGCAGCAGACAGATGATGAAATTCTGGGAGACTCAACCACTGAGCTCACTCAAGTCGAGCTTACATCTGGGAGTAGTCTGGCCAATATTGAAGTCGAAAAGGAGGCCGAGATTAAAGTCAATGCTGGAAAGAAGAAGGCACGTAGAAATAAGATACAGAAATACAAATGAGGCTTTAATCCTGGCAGCATACAAGTATACTTTCATACTTAGGCCTGGAAGTCAAATCGCAAACGTCAATGCACTTAGTCATTTGCCTTTGGAAAAAAATGATGAGGATGTCCAAGTTCCACAGAAACTTGTTTTATTGTTAAATTTCTTAGACTCCTCGCCGGTATGCACTTGACAGATCAGCGACTAGACAAGCCGGGACACAGCCCTAACTCAAGTACGAGAGCAAGTGCTTCATGGTTGGGCACAAGAGCCTGTATCTGACAAAAAGAAACTGTACTTTAACAGAAGACCTGAAATAACCAGCCAGGATGGCATCTTATTGTGGGGAGCACAAGTGATAGTTCCTCCAAAGGGAAGGGAGCCACTTTTAATGGAACTGCACAGCACACACCCAGGAATATTCCAAATGAAGACCATAGCTCACAGCTACCTATGATGGCCTGGGAAGGATGGTAAAATAGAGAAATTAGTGAAGAATTGTGTGAAATGTCAGCAACTGCAAAAGTTGCCTTCAACAGCTCCATTACACCCTTCGAAGTGGCAAGGAAGACCATGAGTGCAGTTACACATTGACTATGTGGGACCTTTCATGGGAACAATCTTTCTGTTCATTGTTGATACCCACTCAAAATGGATGGACAAATATGAGGTGAAGTCACCAACATCTTCTGCTCCAATTGAGAAGCTATGTCAAAGTTTTGCCATTAATGGACTAGAAGAAGTGGAAGTTTCTGATAATATCAGGGTATTTACAAGTGCTGGAGTTTCAATGGGTTATCAGCCTCAACAGTATCACTCATGTAAAAACTTCACTGTACCACCCCTCCTCAAATGGACTGGCTGAAAGGGCAGTTCAAACATTAGAGCCAGGTATGAAGAAGCTAATTGGATATTCCTTGGCAACCAAGCTAGCACGTTTTCTTTTCCACTATAGGACAACCCATCACATGACAACAGATTTCACACCTGCTGAATTATTGATGAAACATCATCTCAGGACGAGATTGGGCTTAATGCCGAATTTAGAGGGGTAGGTGGAAAGAAGTCAGGGAAGCCAAAAAACTAGACATGACTGGCATAGTTGTGAAAGGAAATTTACCATGGGAGAGCCAGTATACCTGAAGAACTTTGGAGAAGGACCAAAGTGGTTACCAAGTGAAATAAGTGCAGTGATTGGACCTCTATCTTACCACATGGAGGTGGAAGTCTGGGTCATATGGAGACATTTGGATCATCTAAGGAAGAGAGAAACAAATCACTAAGAATTGATTCCACCAGTGTTCACGACAAAGTCAGCGTTTCCTGTTGAGAGTACTCAACCCAGTACAGAAATGTTTGATTTTCCTGATTTAGAACTACAGGTGCCCACCAAAACACCGGATGTTCAGGCAACTCCAGAAAAGAAGGTTCCTGACAAAGCATCTGAAGTTGTACAGCTGAGACGCTCTATGCCCCCAGAAATACTGAATTTATAAATTGCTTACCTGTGCAAATATTTTGCTGTCTTGAGGATATTGTACTTGTAAATATAAAATATATATCCCAGTAAAGGGGGAGGGATGTGGATGGTTTTATTTAATGTGTAATACACCTTTAAGAAGAATGCTTGTTAAGGAAGATCACATGATCTTTAGTACCCAATAGGAGAGTAGTGCAGGCTACTTCAGTAGTTAATAGTGTAGAGATAGAGTTTGAAGTGAAAGCGCACCTGTAGTTGCTGCTGAGTACCTTCATATATAAACTAGAAGTTTTCCACCTAAGAAGTGTCTGCTGATCAACTCTATCAATAGTACCAACTGGGCACCACTTATGGTGGGTGTTGAGCTCAGTTTCTGGGTCTGCAGCTATGAGAATTCTTCAGTAGCTACAGTGACTCAGGAAGCAACTGTTACCAAACAATAATTTTTTTTAAGCATTCCTGTGGAGCCACATGGAGCAGGAGAGTCAGTTCACCCAGCACTTCTGACCCCTCCCCCACTGTCCTTCCATGCCCTCCATGGGACTAAGCTGAGGACTTAGTGCTGCTGATGTGTATGATCTGAAATTGGAACACTAGTAATGGGCAAGCTGCCTCAGGAGCTGTGACAGGCCCAGGCAGCTCACCAAATTGTTGAAATGAAGCCCAAGGCCCAGTTTTAGGTGGATTTTGGGCCTCCCGGTTAGTCTGTGCACTCTGTGCATGCTAGAATATGAACATATGAACTAGGAGCAGGAGTAGGCCACTAGGCCTTTCAAGCCTGCTCCGCCATTCAATAAGATCGCGGCTGATCTGATTGTAACCTCCCACCTACCCCGATTACCTTTCACCTCCTTGTCAATCAAGAATCTATCTAGTTCTGCCTTTAAAACATTCAAAGACTCTGCTTCCATTGCCTTTTGAGGAAGAGATTTCCAAAGACTCACGACCCTCTGAGAGAGAAAATTTCTCATCTCTGTCTTAAATGAACAACCCCTTATTTTTAAACTGTGACCCCTAGTTCTAGTTCTAGAGGAAACATCCTCTCCACATCCACTCTGTCAAGACCTCTTAGGATCTTAAAGGTTTCGATCAAGTTACCTCTTACTCTTCTAAACTCCCGTGGATACAAGCCTAACCTGTCCAACCTTTCCTCATAAGACAAACTGCCCATTCCTGGTATTAGTCTAGTAAACCTTCTCTGAACTGCTTCTAATGCATTTACATCTTTCCTTAAATAAGGAGACCAATACTGTACACAGCACTCCAGATGTGGTTTCACCAGTGCCCTGCACAACTGAAGCATAACCTCCCTACTTCTGTATTTAAATCCCCTCACAATAAATGATAACATTCTATTAGCTTTCCTAATTATCTGCTGTACTTGCATACCAACCTTTCATTATTCATGCATTAGGACACCTGGATCCCTCTGAATCTCAGAGCTCTGCTATCTCTCACCATTTAGATAATATGCTTCTTTTTTATTTTTCCTGCCAAAATGGACAATTTCACATTTACCCACATTATACTCCATTTGACACGTCTTTACCCACTCACTTAACCTATCTGTACCAATTTGTAGCCTCTTGCATCCTTCCCACAATTTTCTTTCCTACCTATCTTTGCGTCGTTAGCAAATTTAGCAACCATACCATCTGTCCCTTCATCCAAGTCATTGATATAAATTGTAAAAATCTGAGGCCCCAGCACTGATCCCTGTGGCGCACCACTCGTTACATCCCGCCAATCAGAAAAAGACCCATTTATGGCTACCCTCAGTTTCCTGTTAGCTAGCCAATTTTATATCCATGTCAAAATATTTCCCCCCACATTGTGAGCTTTTATTTTCTGCAATAACTTTTGATATGACACCTTATCAAATGCCTTCTGGAAACCTAAGTACAATCCATCCATCAGTTCCTCTTTATCCACAGCACATGTGACTCCTTCAACGAACTCTAATAAATTAGTTAAACATGGTTTCCCTTTCACAAAACCCTGTTGACTCTGCCTGATTGCCGTAAATTTTTCTAAGTGCTCTGCTATAACATCTTTTAATAATAGCTTCTAACATTTTCCCTATGGCAGATGTTAAGCTAACTGGCCTGTAGTTTCCTGCTTTATGCCTCCCTCCCTTTTTGAATAAAAGAGCTGCATTTGCTATTTTCCAACCGAATGCAACCTTCCCAAATCTAGAGAGTTTTGGGAAATTAAAACCAACGCATCAACTATTTCCCTAGCCACTTCTTTCAGGACCCTAGGATGAAGTCAGTCAGGACCTAGGAATTGGTCAGCCCGCAGCTCTAACAATTTGTCCAATACTACTTCTCTGAGATTGCAATTCTCCTGAGTTCCTCCTTCCCTTCCATCTCTTAATTTACAGCTATTTCTGGGATGTTACTCATATCCTCTATCATGAAAACCGATGAAAAATACCTGCTCAACTCATCTGCCATTTTCCTACTTTCCATTATTAATTCCCCACACTCACTTTCTATAGGACCAACTCTCCCTTTGTTAACTCTTATTTAAATATCTGTAGAAATTCTTACTATCCATCTTAATATTTCCAGCTAGCTTTCTCTCGTACTCTAACTTTTCCCTCCTTATTAATCTTCTGCTCATTCTTTGCTGCTTTTTATATACAGTCCAATCTTCTAACCTGCTACACATCTTTGCACAATTACACGCTTTTTTAAGTTTGATACTATCTTTAACTTTATTAGTTAATCATGGACGGTGAGTCCTCCCCTTGGAAGTTTTCTTTCTCATTGTAATGTATCTATTCTGTGTATTCTGAAATATCCCTTTAAAAGCCTGCCACTGCATCTCTATGGATATATCCCTTAATCATTTGTCAGTTCACTCTAGCTAGCTCTGCTTTCATGCCCTCATAGTTGCCCTTATTTAAGTTTAAGATACTAGTTCTGGATCCACTCTTCTCTCCCTCAAACTGAATGTAAAATTCAATTATGTTATGATCACTGCTACCTAGGGGTGCTTTCAGTATGAGGTTATCAATTAATCCCATCTTGTTGCAAAGTGCCAAGTCTGGTATAGACTGCTCTCTGGTTGGCTCCAGAATGTGCTGTTCCAAGAAACTATCTCTAACACATTCCATGAACTCCTCATCAAGGCTACCTTTGCCAGTCTGATTTTCCAGTCTGTCTGTAGATTAAAGTCCTCCATGTACCTTTCTGATAAGCTCCTATTATCTCTTCCTTTATACTTTTGGTTATGTGCCCAAGAACAGGACACTTGCCACTTCATCTTTATCTTTCTTGACTCCTGATTGCTCTATATTCCTCCTCAGAATTTACTTAAACATGTCTCCTCATATATTGTGTCACATGAGATGGGACACGTTCTTATATTTAGGAAAAAATTTTTATTAAATTAATAAAAGCTTTAGGAAGCCTCATCCTGCTCATGAAAAACGTGAAGGCCGCTTGGCCTTTTCACCTGCCCACCAACTTTAAGGTTGGACAGGCAGCTTTAACAATACATTAATCATTTCCTTAATGGCCTTAATAGGCCGTTTAAATATCAGCAGGCGCGCAGCCAACTCCAGCTCGCACCCGCCAAACGAAACTTCGCGAGACAGCTCGATGACATTGGGATTCACGCCCGATGTTCTCGTGCATCACTTCACATGTTGGCGTGTCGGGCCCACCCCCGCAAGCCGACTGAAAAATCCTGCCTCCTGGAACTCCCTCCCTAACAGCAATGTGGGCGCACCTACACCAGTTGGACTGCAGCAGTTCAAGAAGGCAGCTCACCACTACCTTCTCAAAGGCAATTAGGGATGAGAAATAAATGCTGGCCTAGCCAGTAACATTCACATCCCAAAATTAATATAAAAAGACTCCTCTATTTCTAGTTTTTCACCTTTTTAGCAAGTACTCTGTTCCATACTTTATAAGTCCAAAGTGGATGACCCCACATTTGCCTACATTGAAGTCCATTTGCCAAAGTTATGCCCATTCATTTAATCAATCAATATCTTAATTTTAGGCTACCATTTACAGTGTTACAATGCTGCCTATCTTGATGTCATTGGCAAATTCGGATATGTATCTTTCTATCCCATCATCTATGTCATTAATAAATACGTTGAATAGTTGACATCCTGACACACATCCTTGCAGGACATTTCTGGTCATATCCTGCCATTAGAATACCTGCCTATATCCCTGATCTCTGTCTCCTGCTGCTCAGCCAATTTCCTAACCAGGTCCATAATTTGTCTTCAACTTTAGCTACAACAGTATCTTTTGAGAGACTTTATCAAATGCTTCCTGGACCTTCAGCGGCAGAGCCATGAAAGTTCCAGAAAAGCGGTGTTTCTACAGCTCTTCCAGTGACGTAATGGCAGATGAGCAGAAGGACATTCATTAAGTTCAACATGGTATAATAGTTTATTTACAAGCTGAATACTATACAGAAGTAGTGCTGTCAATTTTGGGTTTCAGTGACTGATTGAGGCCTGTCTCCCCAAGTCAAATCAATAAAGTGATAATGATTTTGAGCCATGGCCTCATCAACTTCAGATCAGCAAGCTGTGGAACTCTAAATGGATGGACTGGGCAGCCTCGAGCAGGCAGTGTGTTAAGTGTGGGAAGGGGTTGATACGATCAAGGAGATTATTGGATTCTGGTCCTTAGTTTAGTTGGACTAATGGATCCAGTTTGCACGCATATTTCGGGATGACCCATTTGGTACGTTAGACAGAGTAGATTAGCAGACAGTTCTTATGAGTAACACATTCTATTTATTCACAAAGGAACTCAGCAGTTACACTTGTGTGCTTACAACTCAACCTCTGTCTCTACATTACAGACTCTAACTCTAGACCACTCCTATTGACTACTGAGGTAGTCCATGCTATTCTGCTACTGGATACTAAGGTCATGTGATCTTTCATTACACATTCTTCTTAAAGGTATGTTACACATCAGACTACCACAGAGACTAAGGGCGGAATTTTCCCAGATTTGCACTAAGTGTGGTGGCGGGCAGGTGAAATGACGTTTTACCATCTGGCCGCAATGGCAGGTTTTCACATCACATCGTCCCAAACCCGCCTCATTATTTATGCAGTCCCAGGAACCACTCCATTTCCATGGTGGGCAGGCTCTCATTCACCTGCCAACCATCACCCCACCGTCGCATCACGCCGGGCGCCATGTTTAAGTCCAGCCGCTTCCAGATCACCATCGCTGCCCGGGAGACATGGCCAGCAAAGGAAAAAAGGCCGCAGCCCCCCGCTTCAATGACGGGTCCCTCAAGCAACTGCGGGATGCTGTGGAGGCCCCACTGGGTTGCCCTGTATCCCAGCTCTGGCCGTAGAATGGGCAGCGTGACCAATCCAGCTTGGGAGGTGGTGGCAGTGGTGGTCAGTGCCAATGCCCTTCAGAAGAGGACAGCTACCCAGTGCCGCAAAAGGATGAATGGTCTCCTCTGTTCTGCTAGGATAAGTCACTCTTCTCATCACTCTTGACTCTCATAGTCACAAACCCATCACACATCCACAGGGATCTCACTCACTGCCAGTTCAAGGGAGATCACTATTCACTCTCTCTCACACACACCTTCATTGTCCTCATCCCATCCATGGGTCCATTCACCGCCCACACAGGCCAGGAATACTTATCATCAGGCTCGGCAGGCATCTCGCTTACTCTTTCTCCATCTCTATTCAGGCAGGACAAGCGGGCACACAACAAGAGAGAGAGGTCGCAGACTGGTGGAGAAATGCCTGAAATCAAGATCCTCATGGATGTTGAAAACAGAGCCATCTAGCTGGTTGGCGAGGACCTGGATCATTCCTGTGCTGACAGTGAGGTCGGCGCTGCTCTACCAAGTGAGGATCCAGCAGTACAACATCCATCAGACAACCAAGCTGTGAGTGATGTGTCCTGTTTCACAGGTCACTACCATGCACTAATTTTCTCTCCTTGCTTTCACAAGCATTTCTGCCAAACAGCCAACAGAGTCCATGACCCAGGGCCTCCAATCAAGCCCCAAAGAAACCTCTGAAGAGGAATCTGAAGGCACCCCCCCTGAAGTCCTATCACAGCGCTCACCCACACCCTCCACCAGTGCAGAGCCACACACCTCGTTGGGATTTAGCTTTAGAGTAGCCCCGGGGTCACAATCTGGTGAGCACATCGCACCGTCTGATCTACAGCAGGTGAAGGCAGGGACTTTCCAGGTGTCCGGCACTCAGAGGACTGTTGGAGGACAACATTGCTGAGTCTGAGTCAGATAACAAGTCTCTGTTCAGTCATGTCACAATTGCTGGAGCTACAAAAGCAAGCTCAGGAACATCAGGAAGGGATGTCCACTACACTCCTCAAGTTGCAAGGCACGATGGAGGAGCCTGTCCACCTTCAGTCTGAGGTGATAGCGCCAGCATGCCAATGCACCAGGGTCAACACTGGTAGGGTGGCAGCAGCCATGGAGACCTTGGTACAGGACTTGGCTCCGGCATTGCTGCGCGGACTCAACTCCATCACTGATGCCATAGTTGACCTCCAACAGTGTGTATGCAAGAGGGGTGCCAAGCAGCTCAATCTCACTCCAGCTTCCCCTTCTCCTCAAGGAGTCAGCCAGTGGCCCCCGAGCACCCATAGGGAGGAGGATCAGCAGGTGCACACTCTGGGCCCTTCCATCCTCTGAGAATGCCTGGCCCATCTGATCCCACCTTCCCGTGACCTCAGCAGCTCCACAGGCTAAGGAGGGTGCCACTGCCCCACAGCATGACCCCAAAAGCAGGCTGGGGCCCTCCAAGTCTCAGCCCTCCAGAGGACGCCCGCTAAAGTCATCACAGGCAGGGCGTTGCAGTCAGCAGGCTGCCTCCACCTCTGCTATGGATGTCTGGGGAGCACCAATGTATAGTGGCAGGGTTAGGACAGTTAAGGAGAACTAATTGCACAGCGAGCTACCCTTGGCAAGACAGAAGATTCATGGAGTCTCCTCACTGCATGTTGTCATCATCCTCCTGTAATCAAACAACTATTAAGGCCTCCACTGCATCTCCATGACAGAAGCATTCTCACAGAGTGTATTGGCGCTGCCATAAGCCAGACTGGAGTCAAATGTTCACAAATACGATGTGAGGATTTATGGGGTCACCTCACTGCATGTCAGCATCATCCTCCACAAATCTAGCAGCAATGAGGGCCTCCCGAGCACACCTGCGTCATCCAGCCAGTGCTAGGGCCTCATCCCCATCATCATCACATCCAAGGACATCCTCAGCCTCATCCCCATCAGTGTCCTCCTCATCGGAGGAGACCTCCAGCTCATCCAGCTCCTCCTCAGCCAGCTCCTCATCCCATTGCAGCACCAGGTTGTAAAGGGCACATCAGACAACAACGATGTGCGACATCCTCTGCGGACTGTATTGCAGGGCTCTACCAGACCTGTCCAGGCACCGGAACCACATCTTCAGCATCCCGATGGTCTGCTCCATCAACTTGTGAACTACAGTATGAACCTCATTATACCTTCGCTCTGCTGCAGTCTGAGGCCACCACACGGGTGTCATCAGCCACGGCCTCTGCAGGTAGCCCTTGTCCCCAAGGAGCCATCCCTGCAGCTTCTGTGGACCCAGGGAGACTCCAGGTATCTGTGACCAACTGAGGATGTAGGTGTCGTGTACACTTCCTGGAAACCATGTGCATACCTGCAGGATACGTTTCTAGTGGTCACATACCAGCTGCACATTCAGTGAGTGGAATCTCTAGCAGTTGATGTAGTCCACTATCTGTAGTGACAGAGACCTGAGCGCCACATGGGTACAGTCAATCACACCCTGCACCTGTGGGAATCCCGAGATCCGATAGAATCCAATGGCTGTCCCGGTCCCGGGTGAAAGGCACAAAGTTATGTGCCCTCGAGAAGATGGCATCTGTGACCTCCTGGATGCATTTGTGGGTGGAAGATTGTGAAATCCCACAGAGGTCACCTGTAGAGCCCTGAAAGGAGTCACTGGCATAGAAATTGAGCGCTGCGGTCACTTTCCTGGCCACTGGCAGTGAATGCCCTCCATGTCCCCTTGGCACCAAGTCCTGCAGTAAATAGCAGATGTGAGTAACCAAGTCCCTAGACAAGCGCAGTGGTCAGCGACACTGGATCCCCATCATCTGCAGGAATGAAAGGTGGTGTCTATAGACCCTGGGTGTTGCTAGGTACTGACCCGCCACAGCTCGCTGTCACTCCTAGGCAGCGTGAGGGGGATCCCCAGCAGCCCCTTCTTCCTGAGGTTGTTGCTCCTGCCTTTGCAGGGCCAGGAGCCTCAGTCGCTCTCTCCTCCGTCTTTTTCACTCTCTGTAGGCCAACAGGCATACAGATAGGTCATCAGGCTCCATGTTCCTGGTGTGGTCCTCCTGCGACATGAAAGAGAGAGAAACATGGTTGGCATGGGTGAACTTAGCACCTTTTCTGGCCTGTGTGATGGCCCCTTAATGCTTCCCGGAGAGTGCTGGTCACCCCTCGGATGACCAGAGATGAGTGCACTACATGGGCTGCCCTGTCAACCTGTGACATGGGGAAAACTCATCCAAACCAGGATGCTGAGATTGGGACTGTGAGCACCTCCAGCAATGACTGCTCAATGGCCAGCGTTGGTGAGGAGATTGTACAACGTGTGCAGTCCAACTCTCAAGTCCAGTAAAGTGGTCACGGACTCACATTCTGTGCTGGGAGGGTTTGAGGGGGAATGGTTAAGGTCTAGAGCATTTAGTGGCCCTTTGGTGCCTCCGTGTTGCTTGCCTGGGTGGACAGGTTAGGAGCCTGACCCCAATCTTATCACTGTGGCTGCACCTGAACGGTCTCAGTTGCAGAGGGATGGTCAGTTTGTACCGGTGTCCCTCTTGTGTGGCTAACAGTAGAACTACCAACCCCAGTTTGAGGCCAGACGATACAAGTTAAAATTGACTCCAGTGCCATAGAGCATACAGCACAGTACTAAAAACCCAGGTCACAGTGAATTTTAAATACCCTTCTTTACTGTATTCCCTGAAGGATGATATTTCAGCTTGAAACAAATAATTTCTATACTTTCATAATGTAATGTACATAGATGGCAAGATTTTCCAGTTCAGAATTTCAATCAATGCCTGGTCAACCTGTAATGCGATTAATGCCTTAGGAATTCTTTCATGTTACATCCTGTCTTTTGATGTTAGATTTCACACCTTGTAAAGTGGAGCAATAATGTCTCGGCATTATCTTCTGGCAAACATTTTCTTTTAACAGTTCAGAGAGATTAAATGTGACTATTCCACAAACTGTCGTGCTGAATACACTAAAATTTTAAATTGTTGGCTTGCTTTTGACCCCTGGCAATGATTGCAGCTGCAATCCCAGCTCAGTGGTTCAAATGCAAACAGCATTCAAACTAACCCTGGCCTTTCAATGTACCTAGTGTTATGATGCCAGCTAATGTTACTAATGGACAAGCCAAGTCCTCGGGTGGAACCCGGGTTGATTGTTCCTAAATATTATTTTTTGTTTAGGTATGTGGAGAGTAGCTAATGAACAGAGTCACAGAAGTCAGCCATGAACTTTTAACAAAAGAATAAAACATTTATTAAATCAGAAAAGATGAGCTATATTACAATACTCCTTCACCCACAACTATACCTTCACAGCTATATACAGATTTGTAAGGATAACATGAGTTACAAAAGCTAACTTGTACTCTTAACGTTCACAGTAAGTACATGGGTTCATGTAAACTAATAGGCGACCTATGATCAGTGTGGTGTGTCTGAAACAAGGCCTGAATTTTCAGCTCGGCAGGCAGGCGCGATCAACAGGCCTGGGAGCGGTCGGGAAATGGACCACCAACCGTGATCACACCCCGACTGCAATTTCACACAGGCTGGCCAATTACCAGTCAGCCAGCATGAAGCGCGCGCTGACACAATTAACGCTGCCTGGGTTGGGGGCTGCAGGAGGAAGACGAGCACTGAAGTCAGCGGGGGCGCGGGGGAGTGTGGACTGAAACATTCCTGTGACAAAAGATGTCACAGACAAAAGGACAAAGAGGTGTTGAAGGTGGTGATGTTATCTGAGGAATGTGCTAATTAAGGGTAGAAAGCAGGACAAGCAAGGTACAGATAGCCCTAGTGGGGCTGGGGTGGAGTGAAGGAATCAAAAAAGGCTAAAAGGTAGAGATAAAACAATGATAGGGTCCCCCTTGTCCTCACTTATCACCCCACCAGCCTCCGCTTTCAAAGGATCATCCTCCGCTATTTTCGCCAACTCCAGCATGATGCCACCACCAAACACATCTTCCCTTCACCCCACCGAGAGATCGACCATGTGAAAATGATGGAGGGGTGGAAATTGGAAGCAAAACTAATACATTTTTCCAGGTCCTGATGAGAGCATGAGGCAGCACCGAAGTAATCATCGATGTACTGGAGAAAGAGTTGTGGGAGGGGCCCGGAGTAGGACTGGAACAAGGAATGTTCCACATACCCCATAAAGAGACAGGCATAGCCACACCTTTTATTTGGAGGAAGTGAGAGGAGTTAAAGGAGAAATTGTTCAGTGTGAGAACAAGTTCAGCCAGACGGAGGAGAGTAGTGGTGAATGGGGATTGTTCGGGCCTCTGTTCGAGGAAGAAGCGGAGACCCACCAGACCATCCTGGTGGGGGATGGAGGTGTAGAGGGATTGGACGTCCATGTTGAAGAGGAGGCGGTAGGGGCCAGAGAACTGGAAATTGTTGATGTGATGTAGGGTGTCAGAGGAATCATGGATGTAGGTGGGAAGGGCCTGGACAAGGGCAGAGAGAAAGGAGTCAAGATAGCGGGAAATGAGTTCCATGGGGCAGGAACAGGCTGACATGATCGGTCTACCAGGACAGTCCTGTTTGTGGATTTTGTGTAGGAGGTTGAAGAAGGCCGTCCGAGGTTGGGGGACTATCAGGTTGGAAGCTGTGGAAGGAAGATCTCCAGAGGAGATGAGGTAAGTGACAGTCCTGGAAACAATGGCTTTATGTTCAGTGGTGGGGTCATGGTCCAGGGGGAGGTAGGAGGAAGTGTCTGCGAGTTGACGCTCAGCCTCTGTGAGGTAGAGGTCAGTGCGCCAGACAACAACAGCACCACCCTTATCAGTGGGTTTGATGACAATGTTAGGGTTGGACATTCTGTTGCATGAACTAGTCAATGGTGCTATTGGTGCAAAGGTGCATGCATGCCAGTTGTATCCCAGCGGTAGTTTCCTCTAGTCATCAAGTTCGCCCTTAAAGGACTGAGGCACACATCGATGGTGTGTGTGGGGCAACCCTCATGGGTGCCATTTTCATTATACTCCTCCTTGGCCCCTCTGACTAAGGGACCATCTTGGCAGCAAGGCCCTGTGACAGAGGTTGCCTCAGCATTGATGCCACTGCAGCAGCCTCTGGAGATACCCGCACTGGTACCTTCACAATGAGGGAGAATGCCATGAGCGTCCCAACCACCTGCAAGCAGACTGCTTCAACTTTATCTGAGACCAACAGGAGCACCCTGGAGGAATTGCTGCAATCGAAAGCAATGTCATTAATAACACCGAGTGCTTCTTTTGGGTGATTTTTATTTGTGGGTATGAAACATTGTAATCTATCACTACAATGGACAAAAACAGAATTACCTGGAAAAACTCAGCAGGTCTGGCAGCATCGGCGGAGAAGAAAAGAGTTAACGTTTCGAGTCCTCATGACCCTTCGACAGAACTAGGTGAATCCCAGGAAGGGTTGAAATATAAGCTGGTTTAAGGCGGGGCGGGGGGGGTGGGGTGGGCGTTGGGTATGGGAGAGAAGTGGAGGGGGTGGTGTGGTTGTAGGCAAAAGCAGTGATAGAAGCAGATCATCAAAAGATGTCACAGACGGCAGAACAAAAGAACACATAGGTGTCGAAGTTGGTGATATTATCTAAACGAATGTGCTAATTAAGAATGGATGGTAGGGCACTCAAGGTATAGCTCTAGTGGGGGTGGGGGGAGCATAAAAGATTTAAAACTATTTAAAAATAATGGAAATAGGAGGGAAAAAGAAAAATCTATATAATTTATTGGAAAAAAACAAAAGGAAGGGGGAAGAAACAGAAGGGGGGTGGGGATGAAGGAGGGAGGTCAAGAACTAAAGTTGTTGAATTCAATATTCTGTCCGGAAGGCTGTAAAGTGCCTAGTCGGAAGATGAGGTGTTGTTCCTCCAGTTTGCGTTGGGCTTTACTGGAACAATGCAGCAAGCCAAGGACAGACATGTGGGCAAGAGAGCAGGGTGGGGTGTTGAAATGGCAAGCGACAGGGAGGTTTGGGTCATTCTTGCGGACAGACCGCAGGTGTTCTGCAAAGCGGTCGCCCAGTTTATGTTTGGTCTCTCCAATGTAGAGGAGACCGCATTGGGAGCAACGAATGCAGTAGACTAAGTTTGGGGAAATGCAAGTGAAATGTTGCTTCACTTGAAAGGAGTGTTTGGGCCCTTGGACGGTGAGGAGAGAGGAAGTGAAGGGGCAGGTGTTACATCTTTTGCGTGGGCATGGGGTGGTGCCATAGGTGGGGGTTGGGGAGTAGGGAGTGATGAAGGAGTGGACCAGGGTGTCCAGGAGGGAATGATCCCTATGGAATGCCGACAGTGGGGGTGAAGGGAAGATGTGTTTGGTAGTGGCATCATGCTGGAGTTGGTGGAAATGGCGGAGGATGATCCTTTGAATGCAATGGACACGTTGTTGCATGAACCCAGAGTTGTGTGTTTCTATCCTTTGATGTCAATACAGCAAAATAGGGAGGAAATGGGTATGTGACAAAACGGGCTGTGAAAATGGACACTGAGATCACTGGGAAGATATTTTCCATGCATTTGCGGTAAGGATGGAGCTGATCAAAGTTGTGTTTATTGTGGATGTGCTCTGACATTCAGAACGAGATGAGTATCAGAGCTGCAGTTTTGCTGGATGAGTAGTGCTCAGGTGAAATCTGCCTTGGTCAAATTGACTTGAACGTCCATACTGTTCTGATCAGTGCTTCAGTTGTGAGGTGGCCCCAGCCACCTCTCCGAACAGCATGGTCTTTGTTCTGCATCTTGCTCCTCCTTCTCTTCCTTGTCCTCCTCCGACGAACTGTGCTGCTCTTTTCCAAGGTCCACACCTCTCACCAGAGCCAAGTTACGGAGAGCACAGCATGCCACCACAATATGCGAGGCCCTTGTGGGAGTGCACCACAATTGCTACCTGACCAGTCAAGCACTGGAATCACATCTTCAGAAGCCACTTGGCCTGCACAATGGTGGTCCTTGTGAGCAAATGGGCATCAGTTGAAGTGTCTCCTTTGGAAGGTCATGCAAAGGAGTCAGTAGCCATCTCTCTTATGAATATCCCACATGCCAAAGAAGCCATCCAAGGAGTCTTTCCGGTGTCATAAAGAGCAGTGACACCGTCGATTTCTGGAAGGTGAAGGTGTTGTGGCAGCTGTCAGGAAAGCATGCACATACATGCATAAAGCACTTGTTGTGGTTGCAAACCAGCCGAATATTTAGAGAAAGGAAGGGCTTCCTATTGAGGAGTCTCCCTGGCTGCTCAGTCGGCACCTTGATGGACACATGGGTGCAATCCATGATGGCCCTACAGCTGCAGGAATCCAGCTATACAGGCAAATCCCACTGCCCTCTGTACCTGTGATGGCCCCATACATTTGAATGTCAATGAAGTTACCCCCTCTTTCAAATAGGGCATGACTGACCTGCGAGGTGTGCTGCCTCTTGAGTGACACCACCAAGGTCCACTACCAATCCTTGGATTGATCCAGAGGCAAAGAAGTTCAAAGCCACAGTGACTTTAATGGCTACTGGAAGGTTATGGCCACCAGTCCTGCAAGCTCTGAAGTCTTCCCCAACAAGGGCCCAAATCTCAGATAGTGCCTGCCTGGAAAGGTGCAGTCTCCTGTGGTGCAGATTCTCTGCCATGACCAGGTAACTTCTTCCTCAGAAGTACAGTTAATACTGACAGTATGGCCTTTGTTGCCTTCCTGCCCCTCATTCCTTTCAACCAAGCTCCTCGTGCCCAGGGCTCTGCATCTGCTACTGAGGATCCACATCCCTCTTCGGCCTTGTCGAGTAGTTTAATCCCATGTCCAGCCGTTGCTTTGCCTGAGGTCAGCAACACTGGCAATGCTCCCTCTTATGGCCCTCTGATTCCCACAGGTTCACAAGCACCACAGCCCACTCCTCCCTAAACTGTCCCAGCACTCACAGACAACTTACTCCACTCACATAATGGCAACTGTGTGCCAATGGATGAGCATCTCTCGGAGCCTCCCACCCTGCAATGAGACCATTTCATTGAGTGGCGCGGTCATGACTGTCTTTTCGTTGTGTTGCCACCTCCTCCTCACAGATGTGGTTAAGATCCAGGTAGTTCCCATGGCTCACCTCAAAAAATTCAGACTTACCCTTAACGAGCAGTAAACATTAACACTGTCCATCAATTGTTTGTAATATTCAGATGGGTTGCCAGCTCTGGCTTCCTGATCTCAGTTCCAAAATCGATGCATGTTGTCTGTGAGCACCAACAAAGAGCTATTCAGGGAGCTCTCATGACTCATGCGTTAGTGGAAGTGTTACTCCCTAGTACTTCCACAAACTTTACAATAGCAAAGGTAAATCAAAAATGCCTCACTTGGAAGTTGGGTAGCTGGCCTGTTAAATAGCACTTCGGGGGACAGATGGACGGCATTCTCTTGTGCAGGTGATAGCACGTTCATCTGAGAGTGATTAGCACACTGTACCTGCACAATCCAAATTTTCAAGACATTCATCAAATCAGCTGGAACAGCTGTAAGAGGTCAAAATCTGGCCAATGTGAAATCGTCCAGCGCACAAATGGTATGTCCACTCTAAGAGCCTTCCCAGCATAAGACGCCTTGCAGGCAGCACTGGAAGTGGCAAGAAACACTGTGGCATTATTTTCTCACTTTGAGACCTCTGGAGTGCCACTTGTATTTTCTGTATGGGCAGTTCTATTTACTTTGCCATGGTGCACAAAGGTAAATTAGACTCCATTAGGTCACGCTTACAAAATCTATATGAAGACTGTATTCTGCCTTCACTGAGGCGCAAGATTACTTACTTTCTTTCTTCAAGGTACTTTATGTCAAGCTCTATAAGAATTGAAAATAAATTTCCTAATCTATTTGATTCTTTGTGACATGTTTACAGACTTCTGATTCTTTAGCTCAGTTTCTCACCTGTACTTCTCTAGTCATGAGTAAAGCTGTTTACAATTTGCCCTGTGTTATGACACAGCAGTTTGGCAAAGGCTGTTATTTAAAATCCCAGAGTGAAACTTTAAACAACAGTCATAACCTATATTTTCAATTGGTATGTTTTGAGTTGCAGCTCTAAATTCAGGAATAAGACCACCAATTCTCAAGAGGATTTTATATCAAACTAAATGAAATATTTATTAATTTATAACAAATTAAACACATACACATGGCTACAAATTACTACCAACATAACTTTTACCAAATTCCCAAATTAATCTCCACTAAGGCAACAATACCCAATAGGCTTAACCAGACACCAGGTAAAGCATTTTCACCTTACAAATTCAAAATTAGGTTCCTTTCAATTTGTTCCTTTGTGGACAGTTGTAGGCTTACAGGCTTTGATCTTACATGCCTCTGAACTGCACACAAACTCCTCTCAGGTTATACCTAGCCATCCCTTTTGAATACAAATTCTCCAGGCCCTTTGAACTCCACCCCTTCAGACAATAAAACCCCTTTCATAGCACCAATTTTATTATTAATATTATCATTGCTTGGTGCCTCCTAGCTAAGTGCAAGATTTCATCCCCAGTCTTTGAATGGTCTATTCAACAAAATACAAATGTACCTCTACCTTACTGTTTACATCTCAAAACTACTATACGTCAAAGCATTCAAGCTAGCTGGCTTTAATCCAATTAGACACACACAGACTAAATCTCTATTTAAAAAAAAAATTTCCAATAACATTATATATGCTAATATCTCTTCCTGACACCATATTACAATAAGTATCTGGCATGGCTGCTAGTTTCTGCCTTCTGAAGTGATGCAAGTTGCAGTTGAATTCTATTATAGAGTGGCAATTTTACAATCACAAGAGGCTTTTGAATTATGCCTCTTTTATTGAATGTATAATATCAAAATCTGAATTTTTTGAAAATTCTCTTCTGTCTTTGTTGTCATTGTCGTTGGCAGTCCTTCGCCTCAAAATTTTGTCTACTCAGGCTCACGAGTTTCTATCATGGGTCTTCATGTGACTGGAGTAAGCCGATTTTCAACCTGTGTATCTTTGAGCTCATGAGGCAATCTGGAGTGCTGATTTGCTTTCTTTTCTTTGCTTCTCTGCCATTGTTCTGCCTCATCGTTAAGGTGTTTACACTCAAGGCATGATGCAGCTTAATTGACAAATTGTCACCATTTTGAATGATTGGCAGAAAGCTCCTCCCAGTCATTAAGGTCAATGCTGCTGTGCTTCAAAGAGAGTTTCAGAGTGTCTTTGAAACATTTTCTTTGTCCTTTGTTTGTCGACCAATTCGCTTCTGTAATGAGAATACATTAAGGAAAGAGGCATTTGGAGAAAGCATGAAATATAACAAGCATAGTTGTAAAACTTTTTTAAAATTACTTTAATATGGTTTGCAAAAGGCAACAATGCTTATTCTGTTTAACACTATCAGAAGGACTTGGTGGAATCAACCTTGTTCATGGATATGGAGAAACTTTTGAGTTGTAATCTGTTGATTCCTCTGACAATAGCAAATGTTGATATCAATGATTAATTGTGATTGTGCTGATGCTAATCAGTTAAATTGCAAACACAAATCTGCCAAAACACTTCCTCTGCTGGTTAGCTGAGTAGATCAGACTCTCAAACTGACAGTCAAGGCGAGCATCATAGATATAACGGGAGTGAAATGAAGAAATCTATGCAGATAGGTAGGTGGCCGTTATTTACAAAGTTTCAAACATGGGGCCAGAATTGTTCAGCTGATGATAATGTTGGTTGCACAGGGTGAAACCTGATTAATGCTAATATGTATGAGCCTGGCAAGCATGAGACGCAGTTCAAATACATCACCCGTACTCTATTCCCAAACACAGGCCTCCCGTCAACCCAAAACCTGCCATGTTGATACAAACCACCCTCAATGTGCCCATTTTATGCCGATAAGATAATCTGGAACATTTTTTTAAAAAGTAAAAGTCTCCAGGAGTCCAGGCTGCTCCCCTGACCTGGTCTTAGAGGCAGGGCCCACCTACTGTTAGAGTGGAGGCAAGTACGTTACCGCATATCTGACATTGCAGCTGTGGAAACGTCCAACTTAGAGACCCCAACCCCACTAGCTCATTTCTCAGTTGCTTTATAATTGATAGACAGATGTTCCTCTCTTTATTTGGCATTGAGGAGACTTCCAGAAATGGCAGACTCTTGGCACGACTGGATCTCTATCATTTTCTTGGGTGCTGTTTAAGAAATGTTGGGAGGAACACTTTGCACGTCTGGGAAGTAAAATTACCCTGAAAATATTTTGAAGTATCGAAAATTAGTAACAAATTGTTAAACCTACAGCCACTTTCTACGCTATGAATACAAGAGCAGAATTTTCGGGTTGGCAGGCCCATGAGTGGCTGGAGAAGGGATGATTTCATGGTGGCTGGCCAATTAACGACCAGCCAGCGTGAGAGGCGCACTAAAAGGCTCAGCGCTGCCCAGGTGGGGGCGGGAGGAGGGCGAGCACTGAAGGCAGCACAGGCGCAGGGGAGTGCGCAATGAAAACGCCCTGAAAGCAGAGAGCTGCCTCAAGGAGCTGAAGAATTTAAAATCAATAAAAGCAGAATTTAAAATCCTGAAAAAAAATCCACGTCTCAGAATGAGTCACTTCAACATAACAGATGCTGAGAATTCTGTCCAAACATTTTCATTTTGTTTTAAAATTAACCTCAGAAGCCCCATCCCGCCCTTGGATCAAAAAGGCAAAGGCTGCCTGGCCACTTTGCCCATCCACCAACTGTAACGTCAGACGGCAGTGAAAAACCGCAGTCCATTGTTACCTTAATGGCCTTATTGGGCCTCGTAGTTATCAGCTGGTGCGCTGCCAACTCTTCTGCTCACCCGCCAACTGAAATATCACGTGAGTGTGTGATGATGTCGGAATGCTCACCCGACGTCATTGCACGATATTTCACAGGCGCGCACCCACATGCCGAGCAGAAAATTCTACCCCAAGGGTCTAAAATTGTTTCAAAGCTGATAACAGAAGATTGAACAGGGTTTAACAACTCTGTTGAAGGGTCATTCGAACTCGAAACGTTAACTGAGCTCCTATCCGCAGATGCTGCCAGACCTGCTGAGTTTTTCCAGGTATTTTTGTTTTTGTTTTGGATTTCCAGCATCCGCAGTTTTTTGCTTTTAATTTAACAACTCAATGTAGATTCTCATTTTCGATTCTGGAGTACCTACCGGAACAATGAAAGTTCATAGGTTTC
Organism: Carcharodon carcharias; assembly: GCF_017639515.1. NCBI lineage: Eukaryota > Metazoa > Chordata > Chondrichthyes > Lamniformes > Lamnidae > Carcharodon > Carcharodon carcharias. Next base: position 33,732,748 of record NC_054470.1, read on the forward strand.
ATGGCAATGGTATATGAGATCTGTGGCAAGATAGTATTGTCCCAAGGGATTGACGTCAAGCTGCTGGTAACACATGATATCCATTTGAAAAGATCTCACGGGAAATTAATTTCTATTCAACCATCTTGATCCAATTACATGGATACATAAGGGTCTGACACTTTTAAAAACAGGTAAGCGGGTTTCTTGAAGTGTAATAGTTTCTGTAGAATTTTTATTTTACAATAAAATATGTAATCCACTCACATTGATTAACTATGGACCAGAGTTTACTGCTCAGCCCACCCACCCCACCCACCCCCCTCAACCCCCCACCCTGGTGTATTTGAAGGCGGAGGCTCATAAAATAAAGCGAGTGGCCTTCCCAATACCTTCGCACCACCTGACCCATCTCCCATAATTCGATGGGTGGGGAAGGCGTCAGGAGGATTGCCCTCCTTTGGGCCTATTGAGGTCCTTAAGTGGCAAATTGATGGTCACTTAAAGGCATCATTACGCCTCCACCGCTAATTTACATCTGACAGGGGAAGATAGAGGCAAGACGGTCGGTCTGGCAGCTTTCATTGTGTGGGCTGCTGTCGGGCAGGAAGAGGGGGTACCTTCTTTCCCTGTGCTCATCAGAGGCACCCCCCCCCTCCATGATCTTACCCTCCTTTTAACCCTTCCACTAGCCTCTAAGACCTGGGCCCCACTCCCTCTGCCAGGCAGCCCCCTACAAAATCCTGACTTACCTAAGTCTGAGCTCCATTGTATCCTCGGGGACTGCCAATAGTCCCAGCAGTGGCCCATCAATCGATCCTGGTGCTGTTGACACTACGGAGCTGCTGGTCAATCAGATCTATAGGGCAGGACTTCCTCCCTGATGGGAGATGGAAGTCCCACCCTGAATCAATTAAGGCTGCTCCCAGTGTAATATCATTCGGGGGTCCGGACTCAGAGTTGGCAGGTTCAAAACCAACTGTACCGTCGGCAGGAGCACGGGGTGGGCTGCAGAGAATATGTTTTGATGCAAAATCCAGCCCTATATCTTTCAAAGCGACTTTTTTTATTAATAATTACTTGATTAAGAAGGTCAGGATGGCCCAAGATCTATTATATACATTATCCACAGGGAAAAACCAGCAGAGCCTCTGGTCTGGGAATTAGATCACACAGAACATGTCTTTCAAAGGAAAAATGAGCACTGAAGGGTCCGATATGACATGTGGTGTACACATAGTCATTCTGCACTCAGAGAGCACCACATGCAAAATATTGGAGTCCCAGTATCGTCCAGGATGCATTCCTGAGACTAGAATTAAGCCTATTTCTTATGCAAATTCAGAGCCTAAATAAAGGCAGTTTCAGGCCCATTTCCCATGTTCAATTGGTTCTAACCACAGAAGGCACTGTGCAAATTGTGGGTAACTTTCTGAGGCCTAAAGCAGCTGAACCAGCACCCTTTAATGGATTTGCTGAAAGTTGCTACAAAATAATTTTTAAAAATGCTTTCCTGATTGTGGAGCCAGAAGGAGCGGGTGTGGCACTACTGGACACTGCCTGCCCCCCTTGGACTCACCATGAGCCTGGTACTGTGTCTCTACTGGCTGACTATTGTCTACTTCAGAGCAAGTGCATTGGCTCCTCTGCCACAATTGGCACCCAGAAAACTGGTCATATTTTAATGGTGCCAGAAGCTCTATTTCATGTGGTCCTCTTGAACATCCTTTCCAGCATAGCAGTTATTGGCACTGTTGGGTTTGGGTGCAAACAAATTCCTGCTCTTCTGTCTCTTACAATATCTACCAGGTGAGTTAATTTTATCAACTGCAGAAAAATACAGTAGCAGCTAGTACAGTACATCTTGCATTTAAACAGTGGCTTTAACATAGCAAACTTTTAAAGGCACTTCAGAGATGCACTATTAAACAAAAATTGACACCCAGCCCTTTAAGGATATATTAGGACAGATAAGAATTCAATTTAATCTAGTCCAAATCTAGTTTGGAAATGCGATCTTACTTTTTCTACCTCACTTGTCCACTAGAAAGTTTTGATCTAAAACACACTGTCAGGGATTCGGCTGATACTTTACAAATTCATTTGACGCAGCTACTTTAGCCGTCACTAAATTGGAGTGCTGCTTTGGGCTGCAGTAGAGTGCTTAAATTGGAGTTTGGTGACTGAGTGAATTTAAGGGTTAATTTCTATCTAAAGTCTAGTCTTTCTTTAATTTAGTAATTAACTAAAAGTTGCTGTTTGTGTTGGAAGAAAGTGAGTTTTAGGCCAGCTTTAAAACAGGGTTTATACAGGCTCTCTTGCAGCTACAACTAGCGAATCAGATAACCGGCTTAAACAGGTTTTCAGAGGCTAGATTCAGAGAGTATAAAAACAAGCCATCATACAGTGCTGACTTTGTCTGCACTGGAGTGCTGCGCTGGGCTTCAGTAGAGTGCTTAAGTTGGAGTTTGGTGACTGAGGGAGATTGGTGAGGAGGGAACAAAGTGATCCTTTGAGCACCATGAGTACTCAAAGTATTTACTACTTTTATTGCTTATAGTTTTTAAGGTCTTATTTTGTGGTTCATCATTTGTAAGGGCTATATTCTGTAACAGCAAGGAGCAGGGAAGAAGGGCCCTAGGGTAATTGATATTATTTGATATTAAGTATCTTCCAAAATGTTTAATTTAATTTAAAGGGGTAAGTCATGGCAGGGGAGCTCAAAGTCGTGGTGTGCTCCTCCTGCTCTATGTGGGAAGCTGGGAACATTTCCAGTGCTCGGGGCCAGCATGTGTGCGCGAAGTGTCTCCAGCTGCAGCTTCTGAAAGCCTGGATTTCAGAGCTGGAGAGGTGGCTGGGGACACTGTTAAGCATCCATGAGGTAGAGAGTATCATGCATAGCACGTATAGAGAGGTGGTCACACTGCAGTCTAAGAGTCCACAGACAGGAAGGGAATGGGTGACCACCAGGGGAATTATTTGCTAGAGTGGAACATCTGTAATTATGGGTGACTTTAATCTGCATATAGATTGGGCAAATCAAATTAGTAACAATACCGTAGAGGAGGAATTCCTGGAGTGTATATGGAATGGTTTTCTGGTCCAATACATTGAGGAACCAACTAGAGAACAGGCCATCCTAGACTGGGTAATGAGAAAGGAATAATTGGCATCTAGTTGTGCGAGGCCCCTTGAGGATGAGTGACCACAAAATGACAGAATTCTTCATCAAGATGGAGAATGACATGGTTGATTCTGAGACTAGCGTCCTGAACCTTAATAAAGGAAATTACAATGGTATGAGGTGCGAGTTGACTATGATGGATTGAGAAATATTCCTTAAAGGAATGATGGTAGATAGGCAATGGCAAACATTCAAAGAGCGCATGGGTGAACTGCAACAATTGTTTATTCCTGTCTGGCGCAAAAGTGAAATAGGAAAGGTGGACAAACCATGGCTTATAAGGGAAATTAGAGATAGTATTAGATCCAAGGAAGAGGCATACAAGTTGGCCAGAAAAAACAACAGACCTGAGGATTGGGAGCACTTTAGAATTCAGCGAAGGAGGACCAAGGGATTGATTAAGAAAGGGAAAATAGAGTACGAGAGTAAGCTTGCGGGGAACATAAAAACTGATTGTAAAAGTTTCTATAGGTATGTGAAGGGGAAAAGATTGAAGACAAATGTAGGTCCCTTACAGTCAGAATCAAGGGAATTTATAATGGGTAACAAAGAAATGGCTGACTAACTAAATACATACTTTGGTTCTGTCTTCACAAAGGAGGACACAAATAACATACCATAAATGTTGGGGAACACCGGGTTTAATGAGAAGGAGGAACTGAAAGAAATCAGTATTAGTAGGGAAATGGTGTACGAGAAATTGATGGGATTGAAGGCTAATAAATCCTCAGGGCCTGATAATCTACATCCCAGAGTACTTAAGGAAGTGGCCCTAGAAATAGTGGATGCATTGATGGTCATCTTCTGAGATTCTTTTGACTCCGGAACAGTTCCTATAGATTGGAGGATATCTAATGTAACCCCACTATTAAAAAGGGAGGTAGAGAGAAAACAGGGAATTATAGATCAGTCAGCCTGATGTCGGTAGTGGGGAAAATTCTAGAGTCCATTATAAAAGATTTAATAAGCTGAGCACGTGGAAAACAGTGGCAGAATCAGACAGAGCCAGCATGGATTTATGGAAGGGAAATCATGCTTGACAAATCTACTAGAATTTTTCAAGGATGTAACTAGTAGAGTTGATGAGGGGGAGCCAGTGGATGTGGTTTATTTGGACTTTCAGAAGGCTTTCGACAAAGTCCCACATAAGAGATTAGCATGTAAAATTAAAGTGCATGGGATTGGGGCTAGTGTATTGAGATGGATAGAAAACTGGTTGGCAGACAGGAAACAAAGAATAGGAATAACAGGTGGTTTTCCGAATGGCAGGCAATGACTAGTGGGGTACCACAGGGATCGATGCTGAGACCCCAGCTATTCACAACATATATTAATGATTTAGATGAAGGAACTAAATGTAATATCTCCAAATTTGCAGATGACACAAAGCTGGGTGGGAGGGTGAGCTGTGAGGAGGATGCAGAGATGCTTCAGTGTGATTTGGACAAGCTGAGTGAGTGGGCAAATGCATGGCAGATGCAGTTTAATGTGAATAAATGTAAGGTTGTGCACTTTGGTAGCAAAAGCATGAAGGCAGACTATTATTTGAATGGCTGTAAATTGAGAGAGGGGAATGTGCACCGAGACCTGGGTGTCCTCGTACACCAGTCGCTGAAGGTAAGCATGCAGGTGCAGCAGGCGGTAAAGAAGGCACATGGTTTGTTGGCCTTCATAGCGAGAGGATTCGAGTACAGGAGCAGGGATATCTTGCTGCAATTATTATGCCGAACTCCACCACTGAAACGGGGCCAGCTGCCATTTTGAGTGGGCCAATTAAGGCCCACCCAGCGGCTTGCCCAATGGGAAGTGTTATGCACTTCCTGTGCGGGGGGTGGAGGGATTCCCCATTTGTCAAAGTGCGCTCTTTCGCGCATGCGCACATAAGAGCGCATTGCTCCCTGAGACTAAGTGCTGTCTCAGGGAGATTACTGACAGTCTAAAAAACTTTAAAAATAGAAATGTTAAAAAATTATTAACAAGTCCCCCTCATGTGACAATGTCACATGAGATGGGGCATGTTAATAAATATCACATAAAATTTATTAAAGTTTTTAAAAACAGACATGAAACCTAATCCCGCCAGTGGATGAGGTTTCATGTATTATCAGAAGCCCGCTGGGGCTCCTGGCCTGCCCGCCAGCCTTAAGTTTGGACGGACAAGGTCTTTAATTATCTTAATTACCCTGTCAATGGCCTCAGTTGGCCATTGACAGGTCGGCGGGCGGACAGTTGATTTCACTGTCCACCCGCCTTCCTAAAAATTTAAATGGACCAGGATGATGGCAGAGGTTCCACCCGATGTCATCCCGTATCATTTTCCCATTGACGAGCAGGCCCTGCCCCCAAATCGCCGACGGGAAAATTCAGGCCTGGGCCTTGGTGAGACCACACTTGGAATATTGTGCGCAGTTTTGGTCTCCTTATCTGAGGAAGGGTGTTCTTGTTATAGAGCAAGTGCAACGAAGGTTTACCAGACTGATTCCTGGGATGGCGGGACTGACATATGAGGAGAGATTGAGTTGGTTAGGATTATATTCGCTGGCTTTCAGAAGAATGAGGGGGGATCTCATAGAAACCTATAAAATTCTAACAGGACTAGACAGGGTAGATGCAGGAAGGATGTTCCTGATGGTGGGGGAGTCCAGAACTAGGGGTCACAGTCTGAGGATACGGGGTAGACCATTTATGACTGAGGTCAGGAGAAATTTCTTCACCCAAAGAATGATGAACCTGTGGAATTCACTACCACAGAAAGTAGTTGAGGCCTAAACATTGTATGTTTTCAAGAAGGAGTTAGATATAGCTCTTGGGGTGAAAGGGATCAAAGGATATGGGGAAAAAGAGGGAGCAGGCTATTGAGTTGGATGATCAGCCAAGATTGTAATGAATAGCAGAGCAAGCATGAAGTGCTGAATGGCCTACTCCTGTTCCTATTTTCTATGTTTGTATGTTTGTCTGTTTCTCTTACTAAGTTGTATTAAAATCAGATACTGAAAAGAAGTTAGTTTTCCTTGCATTCCCATTTTTCATTCCATTTTGTAATCATTTGACATTTTGAAAAGTACAATATTCATTTATCAATTAGCTACAGGCCATTTCCAACTACATTAACTAAAGTAAAACCCGGAATCTAATTCCTTTAACTTTTAGAATCGAGATTTTCGGCAAATAAATTATTCCAATAAAATGTAGCTGCCTTTTAAATGGTAAAATTACCAGAATGAAAAGATCCATAGGAATTCACATGGGAAGAAATTTACTTCTTGCAATATTACAAATTGGCCTTTAAAAGACTCAGAGAAAAGCAATACCATGGCTCTTATAAGATGTGGTGTCTGGAAGTGATGGAATACATCAACTAACATGATAATGTGTACATTTTAACTAATTTGCTGTTTGACTTGAAAGGGAATATTTTAGTAGCCACTCCCATGACATGCCTAAGTCCCAGAGAGACACTTGGCTTTAACCCAATATTATTGAGGATCAACAGGAGAGATCTCCTCAATGGAAAACCCCACAGCTGCAAGCCCCACAAGAACTTAATCAGCAGAGGCAAAGATCAAAGTTGGTTAGTAATTATTTATTGTACTAATAGAAGACTTCAGTGTGATGGTCATCAGCTTAAAAGCAAAATATATCCTTTATGAAGTCAAAGGTTACAAAGGGGTCTGGAGAGCATGTTGCTTAGGAAAACCAGTAGGGTTGCAGAGCAAAATAATAACAGAGAGGCTTCGGTAGGCAGGTCTTGTGAATGAAAACTATAATTATTTTAGAGTGTCTTTTTTGGACATTTAAAAAAGCATGTAGTGGGGACTGAATCAATTCCTGTTCAGAACCAATGCAGGAATCAAGCCCTCACACATCGAGTGCAACAAAGTTTTGCGCAGTTCAGAGCCCCCTTGAGATGGACACAAGAAATATGCTTTCTTTCCAAACCATACAAGTTCCTCCATTTCAAACTATAATCATGGTGCTGCTGATCTCTTTCAGGAGAAAGCAGTGCGAGGTGACATTGATTGCAATGGAACTGAAATTAGGACAGGGGTTATAACAGACATTTGATATGATACCACCCACTTTACTTGACTGCCCAAGGAAAGTTCCTATCACTGGAGACCATCATTAATAGCAGATGAAACAGCCATATCACTTAAAGTGGATAGAGGAGAATAAATGAATATCATGTCTGAGTGCAATTGAAAGAAATTACAGAATACATCTAAATTAAAGTAAAATGACTCAATCTTCAGGAGCAGACATATCAGTGAAAGTAAAGACTGTTGTTGGTGTATAAGTACACCAAGTACATGTTGCAATTTATAGTTAATGTCAAAACATGAATAGGCAATTTGAGGCTACAGTGCTTCTGAGAAATTAACCATTTTAAAAGGTAACTTGCAGTAATAGTTCAAAGCGATACAAGGGCTGGATTCTCCACTAACCTGCAAGAAATCAGAAAGGATAGCAGCAGAAAATGAAGGAAAACTTGAACAATGAGGTGGACGCTGCCTCACTATTCTACTTGTATTTCCTTTCCCCTGCCCACTCAAGGACCACTACATGATATTCCTTCATGATCTGTTTCAAGCAATGACAGTGGGGGGATAAAGCCCAAGTTCCCTGGAAATTTCCTTCAAATCCATTTAAGTTATTTCCCAAGGCTTCAATTTCTTTCAGGTGCTTGCTCTGTTTTAACTGCCCAGCTACTTGTGGTGTGGAATGGCAATCTCACTGAAGCACGCTGGGATTTTGCAGCCTAGCAGTGGTGGGGCCATCTCTTGACATTGTGGAAGCTGAATTGGCGATTCCAATGATGACAAGGTGTGGAATGAATATCACCTCTGGAACAGCACAATTGGGAGCAGAATCTGTCATATAGAGCAGTGGTTTTAAATTCTTTTTGCTTGAAGACCTCTTCTTTAAATGGATGAGTTGTCACAGACCCCTTCCCCATCTAAATTATAAAAATACTGAGGACTTAAACAAACCTTAGAATGCATATACTGGATTCGTTTTTCTTAAACCTGTGAATTATATTTTCACTTTTATACCATGGTTTAGTCACTCTGTAATTGCAGTGTGGTGATTAAGACTCATTCTGTGTTCAGCTACGTTCATTCTTAGACAGGACCAGCAAGCACAAACCTATACTCAGTAAACAATGCACTCATTAATGTTAAAGTATCCTTTTAGAGTCACACATGGGTAAAGATGCCTGCCTGCCCTAAATACTGAACCCCTCCCCCCCCATTGCCAAGGCCTCCCCGACCAGCCTTGGCGCTCCCATCAACCTATCTTCATTCCCGGCTCCAGAGACGTCCCTGCAACCTGGGCCTCTTACAGTACCAGCAGTGGCCACCATTCCCAGTGGCACTGCTGGTACTGGAGAGCTGCCAGCCTCTGATTGACCAGCAGATCTCAGAGGCAGGAAATTCTTCCTAAAGATGACTGTTGGAACCTGTGGATTCTCATCACACACTTGTTGTAAGTGGTGGCCAAGTTGGTACTATAGGTAGAGTTGATCAGCAGATACTTCTTAGGTGGAAAACATTATGTTTATTTACAAAGGTACTCAGCAGCAACTGCATGTGCTCTTTCACTTCAAACCCTATCTCCATACTACTAACCACTAACTACAGAGGTAGCCCGCGCTACTCTTCTATTGGTTACTCAAGAACAAGTGATCTCCCTTTATAACATTCTTCTTAAAGGTGTATTACACATTAGATAAAACCATAATTACCACATCCCTCCCCCTTACTCGGAAACACATTTTATATTTACAAATACAATTTTCTTAAGATGGCAAATTATTTACACTGATAAGTAATTTACAAATTCAGTCTTTTTGTGTTTTTCCTTATGCGTGTGGAACGTCTCAGATTTTCTTCAGATGCTTTGTCAGGAACCTCCTTTTCCAGAGGTGTCTGAACATCAGGTACATCAGCGGGCACCTGCAGATCAGTATCCTCAACTCTTGCAGGTACAACAGACAAATCAGACATGTCTGTGTTGGTTGAATCAGTCATGAACTCTGGTGGAATCATTTCGAGATGATTTGTTTCTGTCTTCCTCAGATGATCCATGTGTTTCCATATGATTCAGCCTTCCACCTTCATGTGGTAAAATAGAGGTCCAGTCACTGCACTTATTTCAGCCAGTAACAACTTTGGTCCTTCTCCAAAGTTCTTCACGTATACTGTCTCTCCCACAGTAAATTTCCTCTCTCGACTTTGCCAGTGGTGTCTAGTTTTCTGACTTCCCTGACTCCTTTCCACCTTCCCCCCCTAAATTCAGCATTATTAAGCTCAATCTCATCCTGAGTTGGCGTTTCATCAAGAACTCCACAGGTGTGTCACCTGTTGTTATGTGAGGGGTGGTCCTATAATGATAAAGAAAGCATGGTAGCTTGGTTGCTAAGGAACCTCCAGTTAGATTTTTCATGCCTGCCTTGAATGTTTGAACTGCCCTTTTGGCCAGTCCATTTGAGGAAGGGTAGTATGGTGAAGTTTTCACGAGTGATACTGTTGATGTTGATAAACCATTGAAACTCAGCATGCGTAAATGCCGTGCAGTTATCAGAAACGACTACTTCTGGTAATCTGCGAATGGTAAAACCTTGACATTGGTTTACCGTGAAACATTGCTCCCGTGAAAGGTCCCACATAGTCAATGTATAATCGTACCCACGGTCTTCCTGGCCACTTCCAAGGGTGTAATGGAGCTGTTGAAGGTAACTTTTGCAGTTGCTGACATTGCACACAATTCTTCACTAAACTCTTTATTCGCCATCCATCCCAAGCCACCATAGGTAGCTGCATGCTATTGTCTTCATTCAGGAAATTCCTGGATGTGCACTGTGTTGTTCAATTAGAAGTGGCTCCCTTCCCTTTGGAGGAACTATCACTCGTGCTCCCCACAATAAGATGTCATCCTGGTTGGTTATTTCATGTCTTCTGTTGAAGTACAGTTTCATTTCATCAGATACGGGCTCTTGTGACCAATTATGATGCACTTGTTCTCGTACTTGAGATAGAACTGTGTCCAGTGTCTGATCTGTTGAGCATATACCAGCGAGGAATCGAAGAAATTTAACAATAAAACAAATTCTTGTGGAACTGGGATGTCCTCATCATTTTCTTCTAAAGGCAAACGACTAAGTGCATCAGCGTTTGCGATTTGATTACCAGGCCAATTTATGAAAGTATATACTCGTATACTGTCAGGATTAAAGCCTTATTTGTGTTCCTGTGTCTTCTTCTTTCTAACACTGACCTTAACCTCGGCCTTCTTTTCGGCTTCAATGTTGGCCGGACTACTCTCAAGCTCGACTTGAAAGAACTCAGCTGTTGAGTCTCCCAAAATTTCATCATCCTCTCTGCTTCTTAGAAAATTCTGCAACTTTTGCCTCCAAAACCTCTTTGGCTCCATTTAGTTGATTCTTCAGCTCTTCCATCTCTTTTTTGTATTTGTTTGCTGCCTCCTGGAAAATTGAGCATTGTTGTGTCTTCCCTGCCAATTCATTCTTCAGTTTGTTCAGAGAAGTGCTGAATTGTTTCTATTTCTTTTCATACTTTGCCAGAGCTACAAACTTAGACCTGAGGGAATCTTGTCGTGTGTGAAGGTTTCTCAACAGGTTTTCTTTTTCCTTTCCAAGATTGCTCACCTCGACTCAAACTCTGCCATTAAGCAGAGTTTCTTCAAGTTCTTTTTGCTGCTCTAACGTGTTTTGGCTTAAGACAGCCTGCGCTAAATCAGGTTGTTGAGTCCTTACACACTCCTTTTTCCTGATTCCTTTTGAAATCTCAGTGGCCGCTCAAGGCTGATTTTTGCCAGTTTCATCCTAGAAGATTCAGTGCTCTGCCTCTCAGTACCAACACTGGTAGCTTTGCTGAATGGCTTCCATAATGGACAGCTACTCTACTTATGCCTTTGATTTGAATATCTTCACCAGTATATGTTTTTAGTTTGGCATCAGTTTCTTCTAAATTGAATTCAGGTATCTGAAGGTATCTTCCCCAATTACTGTAGTGGAAGCTCCTGTGTCCACTTCCATTCTAACAGGTGTGCCATTTACTTTCACTGTTACAGATATTGGTTCTGTCTTTCCAACCTCTACTAAAATTATTCCTTGTTTACGCTGCTAAGTCATTTTTCTCATTTTCCAGCTAGCGGACGCTGTTTCCCTCTATTCAGCAGAGTCTTGCATTTTTGCGCCCTTTTTGGCTGGAGCTTTCCATGGCCAGTGCTTTCTCTAGCGCCTTCTTAAAATCCAAAACTGTTTTGGTCAATAATCTCTCCTGAATCATGCCCTCATTCACACCGCACACTAAACGATCTCTGAGCATGTCATTTAGAGATGTACCAAAGTCACAATATTCTGTTACCTGCTTCAAATTTACCACATAACAAGCAACTGTCTTCTCAGGATTCTATTTCTTGAGTTAAACTTGAACTGTTGCATCATTACTGAGGGCTTTGGCTGACAAGATCCACCAATTCATCAAAATTTTTTGAATCTGGGGCACTGGGTACCGTCAAACTTCGAATCAAGCCGTAGTCTTTATTCCCATGTGTAGTTGGGAGAATTGCTAGCCTCTTCTCTTCCCTCGTAATCTCGTTGGCTTGGAAAAAGTTCAATGTAATGAGGCCAATTGTCCATGGCTGGATCGAAAGGATCAATTCTTCCAAATTGCAGCATTCTGAGAGGGAGTTATTTCGTTGATTGATCAGGTATAGCCTAATTTCATTTCTCTTGATTTCTTCTGTTAACTTGCTTTATCCTCGCTTGATCCTCATTGCCAGTTTGTTGAAGCTTGTGGATCTTTGTTACACACTTGTTGTAAGCAGTGGCTGATAGATAGAGTTGATCAGCAGACACTTCTTAGGTGGCAAACATTAAGTTTATTTAGAAAAGGTACTCAGCAGCAACTACATGTGTGCTTTCACTTCAAACCCTATTTCCATACTACACTGACCACAGAGGTAGCCTGTGCTACTCTCCTATTGGTTACTCAAGATCATGTGATCTTCCTTTATAACATTCTTCTTAAAGGTATATTACAAATTAGACAAAACCATAATTACCACAATGACGAAGACCCCAACTCTGACCAAATAAGTGCCTGAGTGGCCAAGAAGGGGTTGCCACATGTTTTCCACCACCGTGAGCATTAAATTCTGCCCAAGAGGCTCAAAGGCTTTGGCGAACAAAGGAAGGTTGGAGATATGGCAATAAATTACAAGGTCAGAGGGGTGGGCTTTTTGAGGAGGGAGGGTGATGATGGTTTGAAAGTTTTGAAAAGGGTGGAGACCCTACCTGAATAGATCAAATCATTTACACATTTCAGTGAGCATGGGCCCCAGAAAGGGAATTTTTGTGGTTATCAGATTAATGTGAATGGGAGCAGGAGGTGGGTCTCATGGACAAGTTGAGCTCAGAACGAGCATGAGGAGAGATAGGGGAGATGGTAGTAACTTGCATGGGCTAAGGTAGGGAGGAATCCTGGCGTTGGTTTGGTGGTGAGCAGGAGCAAGCAGCAGAGGCTGCTGATTGAAAATTTCAATCTTAATAGCCAAAGAAGTCACTTATTGTTGGAAGTGAGGATGGAGGAAGCAGGGTGTAGTGGAGGAAATAAGCCAAGGGTTACCTTTGCTCTTCAGCCCGATCCTAGAGTAGTGGGAAGTTTTGGTAGAGAAGAAAGAAGGAAAACAAGAAAGAATGAAATAATTTGATTGAACTCAGGGTGTCCCGTAGCATTTTGCAGCCAATGAAGTTCACAGGAAGTGTTTTCTCTGTAAGGAAACAAGTAATGAAATACTAGTCCACCTTACCATGGTAAAATTCCTCAGTACTAAACATTTTCCCTAATCTGCTCCCATATCCTTTAACTATTGGACATAATATTGGTTCTCCATCACTTCAGGCCAAGTAAAATAGATTGAGCTCTTATTGGGAGGGTGCTTCTAAGGGCCCAAACAGGGTCATAAAATGGTAAAACCACATTAAAAAATGGAAGTGTTCTGCATCTTTGACTGGTCATTTCCAGGTTTGTGTCCAAAAAGAATTAAGGAAGCCCTTTAAATCATAGCCACAGCCTTTATGAGCTTTAACTGCATTCTATTTCCTGCCCTGTCACTGTTAGTGAGCTACTGGTGAGTCCAATCAGGACTGAGAATTGACTATGCATAATTTATCAGGTTAACCTTGCTTCAGCGCCAGGACCAAAAAGCTAACTGCTGTGTCTGCAGTTTTCTGTCTATTGTGTTGTTATCCTGAACCCTGTCCTTTACTGAAGTTTACTCAAAAAATGGTATTAACTGTCACTTTCAGTACCAGGATTATTGTTGCATGCACCAGTGAATGGATAAGTTCAGCATTTATCCTGTGGCAATTCCAATGCAAATTTGCTGATTATTTTTGAGTTCCTACTGACCTCCAGGGTCAATTCTATGGAACATCCTTCCTTTAACATTTGTGTCCAGCTGCAGAACAAGGCAAGTGTCTATATCCTTGGGAAAAAAAAGTCAATCAAGTGGTAATGATTAGTTGATGTCAACCTTGGGTTTTAATAGACTGGATGGTGGCATAGGGAGTGAAATAATTTTTAGAGATAGCTACAACCACTAACAAAATGGAGTTAAGAATACTGAAGGCCTGCCCACTCATGTTCTATCCACCTACTGTAAAGTAAAGGGTTAACATCAGGAGCATCCAATACTGATGTAACTACTGATGTGATTATGATGCAATGTCACATGACTAAAAGACTGGGATCTGGTGGGAGCCTTGTCTCGAGTACTGAGATTTATAAAGACCTGTAACTAAACAAGAATGGTTTTTAAGAATAACGGACTATGGCATATTCTTAGGATAACAGGCAAACCCCAAAGTAATAATAAATCCCAAAGTAACCTATCTAGACCCCAAACCAAAGACAAAACATGGTGGCAGCTGACAGAGTGTAAATACATTGAAATACTCCAAGAGAGGACTGCAAGACTTGAGGCACCTCTGAATCCTTGCAAAAGGACAGTAAGAAAGATTGAAGACTCACATGAGAATGGAGCATCATGGGTGCTGCAGATGCAAGCAGACACACATACTTGGGGTCCAGAGAACAATGAATTCAGATCACACTCAAACAACCAAAGTACTGAAACAGCAACAGATCCAGAGTTTAGGGTAAGCATGGAGTCTACATTGCCACTTTCAGAACCATTCTAAAGCACAAAAGGCTCACAACAGGCTCAACACTGAGCCAATTGGAGGAAGAGAATCTTCAGATACAAAACAGCTTCAGGTTTGCATAAGATTCAATGGAAGGATCAGATCAGTATGTTACGCAGTTTAATAAGAGGAGACAAAAACCAGGTGAATCCATGGACTCATTTTTAAATTACCTGCACAGATTCGTGGAGAATTGTGACTATGGGATCTTCAGAGATTAATTAATACACAATCTTATAGTGATTGGGGTCTCGGATGAAACTCTATCAGATCTTTAGCAAAAGATGGAAGATAAAGGCAGTCAAAATAGCGTGACAGACTGAGCTTAGGAAAGTAACCAGAGCAGCTGTTCATGAGAAAATGATGTCCCGTGGAGAAAAATAAGTGAAGACACTCAATATGCCGGACAAAAAATAGAAAGCGCAGTGAAGCAAAAGCCCGCAAAATTTGGAAAAAGCACGTCAACTGCCATCTTGAGATGCTCTGTGTGGCAGGAAAGCCCTGCTCAAGTGGGAAGAATGCCCAGCAGGGGAAATGAATGCCACAACTGTGGGAAATTAGGACATTTTAAAATAGTCTGCAGATCCAAAGTTGCTATAGCTCATAGGAAGAAAAAGATAATGATGAAACTAAGTAAAATCCAAGAAGTAGAAGAGTCAGGAATGAACAAATAACCTTCTTAGGAAAAGCTAACAAAATAATGTAATTATTGGAATAATTAAATAGAAGTTGATGGTTATCCCACAGAATTCAAGCTAGATACTGGGACAGGCGCTGAAGCAAGGTTAACCTGATAAATTATGCATAGTCAATTCTCAGTCCTGATTGCAGGTAATGTTATTGCAAGGCAGAGTGTTGATGAGACTTTGAGTTCACATGAGGAAGTCCTCCAGGTATTCGATTCAAATTTCAGTGTTTGAAAAAATTTGATCATTGAGCGAGCAAAATTTAATAAGAGGAGACAAAAACCAGGTGAATCCATGGACTCATTTTTAAATTACCTGCACAGATTCGTGGAGAATTGTGACTATGGGATCTTCAGAGATTAATTAATACACAATCTTATAGTGATTGGGGTCTCGGATGAAACTCTATCAGATCTTTAGCAAAAGATGGAAGATAAAGGCAGTCAAAATAGCGTGACAGACTGAGCTTAGGAAAGTAACCAGAGCAGCTGTTCATGAGAAAATGATGTCCCGTGGAGAAAAATAAGTGAAGACACTCAATATGCCGGACAAAAAATAGAAAGCGCAGTGAAGCAAAAGCCCGCAAAATTTGGAAAAAGCACGTCAACTGCCATCTTGAGATGCTCTGTGTGGCAGGAAAGCCCTGCTCAAGTGGGAAGAATGCCCAGCAGGGGAAATGAATGCCACAACTGTGGGAAATTAGGACATTTTAAAATAGTCTGCAGATCCAAAGTTGCTATAGCTCATAGGAAGAAAAAGATAATGATGAAACTAAGTAAAATCCAAGAAGTAGAAGAGTCAGGAATGAACAAATAACCTTCTTAGGAAAAGCTAACAAAATAATGTAATTATTGGAATAATTAAATAGAAGTTGATGGTCATCCCACAGAATTCAAGCTAGATACTGGGACAGGTGTTTCAGTATGAAATGGCTTAGAAATATCACATTACAGCCATCCTTCATCCAGTTGCAAAGTCCAGGAGGAACTACACTAAAAGTAATAGGCCAATACTTGGCGAGGTTAAGGTATAAGGATGAAGAAATTATGGAACCCCTGTAGGTGATAAAGAACCAGCGGTCATCATTATTGAGCAGAAAAGCATGTTTGCAGTTGAGGCTCATTTCCAAGGTTGATGAAACTGCTGAGCAGTCCAGTGAGGTATTCAGAAATTAATTTCCATCCCTATTTTCAAGCTTAGGAAAGCTAAAAACAGAATATCACATAATGCTAAAGGTAGATGCCAAGTCTATATACCACTTCACAACGAGGAAGGTCCCTCACCCACTCTTAGATAAAGTCAAGAAGGAGATTAAACACATGTTAAAACAAGGGGTTATTTCTTCAGTAACCATGCCAATGAAGTGGTGTTCTGGAATGGTCACAATACTAAAATCTAATAGTTCAATTAGAATCTGCGTGGACTTGACTCAATGAAACAAGTCAGGAGAGCAAATTCACCCAGTGGCATCAGTGGATGAAAGTCTCACCAAATTAGTAACAAACAACACCTTCTTCACAAAATTGGATGCTAACAGTATCTTTTAGCAGTTGTCTCTGGACAAAGAATCCAGTTTGCTAACTACTTTTATCACCCAATTTGGTTGTCATTGTTTTAATAGGTTACCATTCGAAATTGCTTCTGCACCTGAGATATCCCAAAGAACAATGTCTCAGGCCATGGAAGGCATGGGAGGAGTAATATGTTAAATGGACAACATATTCATACATGGTTTATCAAAGGAAGAACATGACCGTGTGTAAGAACAGTCCTCAAAGTCCCATAAGAAGCAGATTTGACACTAAATGACAAATATGAATTTGTAAAGTCTATGATACAATTCTTAGGAGACATTGTGCAAGCTTCAGAAATGATGGCCAACCCGTAGAAAACCAAGGTCATTAGAGAGTTCCTACAACCTAATAACATCACAGAATTACAAAGATTCCTTGGAATGGTCAATCGATAGGCATGTTCCTACCAAACTTGGTGGAAATCAGTGAGCCATTGTGGTAACTGTTGAGACAAGGTCAACAATGGTGCTGGAATGTGGACCAGCAAACTACTTTGACAAGATCAAAAATCTCCTAATTTCACTAGAAATTCTAATGCACTGCAATCCAGAGTTGCCAACAATTGTAGCAGTAGATGCATCATCTACAGGCTTGGGCGCAGTGCTGTTTCAAGTTCAAAGCAATGGACAAAGAAGACCAGTTTATTACACCTCAAGAAATCTCTCAACCCAACATCCTTCAGAAAGTCTACCAAGGTCACTTGGGAATAGCAAAATGCAGAGCAAGAGCCCAGCAATCAGTTTGGTCACCAGGCATCAGTCACTCCATTGAAGAGTTAATCACAAGTTGCCTTATGTGTGTAGTGCTTTGCCAGCAGCAGAGCGAACCATTTGCACCATGTCCCTTTCCTAATGAAGTCATGGGAGCACCTGGGAATGGATTTATTTGAGTTTAAAGGCAAAGTATTCATCATTGCCATTGATCACTACTCCAGATGGTTTGAAGTAAGTAGACTGCATAGTACCATTGCAGAGGCAGTCATTACATCATTAAGAAGAACCTTCATGACACATGGCATCCCGGATGTTGTGGTGTCAGACAACGGTCCTCAGGTTACTAATGTGCTGTTCCATAACTTTGCATAAGGATATGGTCTCATCATGTGATTAGTTCACTTAGATACCCTCAGTCAAATGGAGAAGCAGAAAGAGGGTTTCAAATAATCAAAGAATAGATGAAGAAAACAAAGGTATTAATTTAGACCTTCTTAACTACAGAACCTCACTGCTAAAAAGTGGGTTCTCGCCATTAAACTGGGAAGGCAGCTGCAAACACAACTTCCAGCTCTACAACAAACATTACAACCTAACATTATCTCAGATGATCGTGATAAAGTTAGAAAGTGTGAGGAGCAACAAAGAGACAGTCAAGCTCATAATTTCAACTTCAGGCACTACAGTCTGGGGAGAGAGTGTGGATACAAGATCAACACAAAGAAGACATTGTAATAGAAAGTGCTCCACAGCCAATATCTTATAGAGTTGAGACAGACCAGGGAAATATCAGAAGGAACTGAAGAGCCTTGATATCATTGGGAAGGAAACCAATGGAAGCTTGGAAATACTACTTAGATCCGGATGGAGACAAGGGACCAGAAAAATGTAGAAAGTCTACAATCACCCAGGTGGAAGACACTCCCCTATCGAACAACAAGAGAGTGCAGTACACCCTCAACCTTGAAACAAAATCAAGACCAGATTAGCGAGATTGGTTAAGGCACCACAGTGACTAACACTCTGAAGACTTAGACTTTGGAGGAGATGTAGGAGCATGTGTATCATTGGGTAAAGACTTGCGGGGGGTGAAGATTAAAGGGTTAACATCAGAAGCACCTGATATTGATGTAACTACTGATATAACTATGATGCAACAGCACATGACTAAGAGACTGAAATCTGGTGGGATGCAGAAGTACAGCCTCATGTAGAGTACAGAGGTGTATATAGATCTGTAAATAAACAAGAATGTTTTTTAACGAATAAAGGTCTATGCCAACATTCTTAGGGTAACAGGCAAATCCTAAAGGAATCCCAGCTAGGCCCCAAACCCAAGATGAAACACCTACCTTCATATACTCGACATACCCACTCAAACTAAGTGTTGTTCTTTGCAATAAATGTGAACAACATTCTTTGATTCAATAATTCTCAATCTTTTTGGAGAGCCCCAGATTGAAAACAGTTTAACAGGACCTCCAAGCCACACACTGAACTATATCACCGCTCCATCACTGATGCTGGGTCAAACACCTGGAACTCCCTCCCTAACAGCACATTGGATCTACCTACACCTGATGGACTGTAACAATTCAAAAAGGCAGCTCACCACCTGCATCAAGGGCAATTAGGGATTGACAACAAATGTTACCCTTGTCAGTGATGCTCACACCCCATAAACAAATAATGAAAAAAATCTCTGAGAATCACCATTCTATGGCAGAGTGAAACATTGGTCATCCTTTGACAATTGTGCACAACCTGACACAAATTGCAAGAATAGGGCCAAATAAACAGTTGGGGGCAACTGGCCCATGTCTGAACGGGTGCACTAAAACTTGGTGCTCTAACACAGGAAAATCTGATTAGCACATGCCAGACCAAGGCAAGAGAGGAACTTCCATTTTGGGAAAATAAGCACTTCTAAGGGAATCGACGACCTTTCTCTGGTGCAATCCCTGGTACTTACCACTAGCTCGCAGCCTGAGAACTCTTGCAGACTAGATCTCTTGACTCAGGATGGGATGGCAAAAAACTTGCCCATTTGTCCCCACAAAACCAGCTGGGCTTGTTGCACAGGGGAGAATGTGAAGTGGAGCTATAATCCATCCTAAATTCTGTCCCCTGTTAAGTAATCTGCCCCCATCCTAGCACCCAATTGGAATTTTAGGACCTCAGCTACTTACTGCCTCTAGCTAAGAATATATGTACAGGCATATAAGCCAGGTTTCCATCAGACAATGCACAGTGTGGTTGATCTGCAGGCCTAAACAAGTGGACAAGAGGCACAAATGATTTTCATGCTTGTGCCTTATTTGATTTCAGCTGATGAGCAGTTAGCACTTAAATGCTTCTGAATGTCAGCTTGGCTAATTGTGGGGGGAATGGGACAAAGGGGGAGATTTGCATGGGGCAAAAATTCAACTACCTTGACAGGTTTTTAAAGCAGACTGCACCTTTTAAACAGAGGCGCTTTTCGATCACAGTCATCTGCATTTCAGTTTAATTGATTTTACAACAGTCAAATTAACAAAAAGGCCAAGGGCAGAATTTTACATTCTGTGGACAAGCAAGTGCCCAACCCAGATGGGCATAACATCATGTGAGATGATGTCAGGCGAGCCCCCTGACATCCTCGCACTCTCGCGTGATATTTCGCTCGGCATGGCAGTTGGAAGTGTGCCCACTGACAAGCGGACAATTAAGCCCATTAACAGCATAGTTGTCAGTGATTTTTCATGGCCAGTCTAACCTTACGTTCGGTGGGTGGGCCAATCGGCCAAGTGGCCTTTACATTTTTGATAAAGCCTCATCCAAGGGATGAAATCTCCTTTAGGATATGAAACAAAAATAAATATCTGGGTTTGATTTCAGGTTCTTGATTGTGCTGCTTGGTCATTTTTTGCAGCTTTTTTGTGCTTCCTTTTATTATTTGGAGGTCTACTGTTCCCCTAGGCAGCAGCGGAAGTGCTTATCTGCGCACACCCTCTTCCCGCCCCCACCCCAGCAAGCGCTGAGCATTTCAGCACGCATTTCACACTGGCTGGCCGTCAATTGGCCAGCCAGCACCAAATCACCGTCGGAGGCCCATTTCCCCACCGCTCTCTGGCCCACCGATCAAGCGCGCCTGACGAGGGAAAAATTCAGGCCCAAATGGTGGATTCTCTGATTCTCTGATGCCATATCAGACATCCTGGAAAAGGTGATCAATAGAATGAGGGACATTTCCCAAAGGATCCCAACAATAGTGGCAAGAGTTCATGAAGGAGGGGAATACCAGGCAGATTGTATTTGGCAGCAATGTAGGGAGAAGTGTAATGACCGCTCCAGGGTTGCTAATTCTGATACAAAAACAGAAAATGCTGGAAAAACTCAGATGGTCTGACAGAATCTGTGGAGAGAGAAACAGAGTTAACGTTTCCTGTCCATATGAAATGTTAACTCTGTTTCTCTCTCCACAGATACTGCTAGACCTGCTGAGTTTTTCCAGCATTTTCTGTTTTTGTTTCAGATTTATAGCATCCACAGTATTCTGCTTTTATCTTGCTCCTAATTCTGATATTTGATACCCTCTGCTTTGCTCTACACCACATGGGGCCCCAGTACTCAAAGGTCTTCTCTCCCCTGCTTCCTATCACTCACATAATCACAGCTGCACACTTCACTTCCTTCTGCTGCTACCACCGCACTTTGAAGCTGCTATTAGCCTCATAATTACTTCCCACACCTCTGCCCCCTTTCACAAAGCAACCACAATATTCTACTGTGACATGCATATCCTCAAGACATCACACTGTTACCACTAACACTCCACACTAACACAGCAGGAGAAGCTGACACATGTATTTAAAATCATCTCTTCCTGTATGTCCTGTCCCCACTGGAGGAAGAGGTGCCTGACATCAAGTTATGCCTGTGTCAGGGCCTGGTGAAACTAGAGGACAAGCCCTGAAGGTTACTGTACGACACCGCTTCTTTATCCTTTACCACTTCAATCTCATGTTAAATACTGTTTGACAAAGTACAACCCCTTTAACCCGCCTAACTCTGCTTACTCTTCCTGCTAACTGCTAACTTTTGACCTTGTCTTCCATTTTGGCTCTGGGCTAGTTTGAAGTTAAGGCAAAGGCGAGTGAATGGGGTGACAAAAGGTTGGGAGTCTGATCATGTGTATTCTGGAGTCAGGCACATTTGCTCCACAGCAATGATTACTGATTGTTTTCTTTTAAGTATACTTGAATTTTATTGGGTCCACTGAAGAACAACAGGCCCAGCATCTATTCTTGAATCAGCAAACAATTTCTGCAAAGGGGTACATGTTTGGAGCCTAATGCATGTATTAGGCGATCAGCCATAATGTGTAATAATGAGCACCCCATAACAAGGTGTCAATCAGACCCAGCATCATGTGTCTCAAAATTGGCCCTGTTAGCTCTGTTTTTCATCTAAAAAAAGGGTTGGAACAAGGGTCAATTTCTATGTGTATGTCTTTGTCCTCCTTTACTCCTAGATTTCTTGCTATCACATCTATTTTTCACTCTCCCTCATCTTTGTCTCTCTCCACTTCCGCACTTTATTTTGTCTCTAAATCCACTTTTGTCCCTTTTTCACAAGCTTCCCTTGTTCTATGCTTTTCTTTTTGCTTTCCTGTTCCCTCAACAATGGTTTCCTTTTCATTTTTTGCTTCCTAACACTTTGGAGCTGCCTCATAGAGTGCAGCAGAGGGTAAGTGAGGAAGTCAGAGGAGTCACTGAAATTCCCAGGCTGCGGGAAATACAAAGTGGAGGGGGTGAGAGATTTTTTTAAAATTACTGGAAAGTCTGCTTCAAACACAAAGGGCAGCTCAAAATACAAAGGGCAGGAAGAGGGACCCTTCAAAAAAGTACAGGAAAGGGCAACTTCAAACACAAAATACAGAAGATTCAAAACTTCAAACACATAGTACAAGAGAGGAATAATCAAACCAAAAATACACAAGGGAGCAACAAGCTCATTCATGCTAAATGTTGGGCAGGTCTACCCTGACTATCCCAGGTGGTAGTTGCAACAGTGGTTTTGAAATGCTTGGGAAAAAATGAGTTGACGTAGGATATGGTGCAGCACATCTTGATTTTATTATACTGGGGATGTAGGAAGAAAAAGGGATGTGTAGAACACTATATTTGGAGCATTGGGAAAATGAACTGTGGAAATACAAAAGGTCACTGACCATAGTTATCCCCTGCTGGAAAGTGCAGTTGTTTGAAAGTATAGTGAGAAGCATAGGCCTAGTTATTGCCTATCACAATTAAAAAACCGGCTACAGTCACCAAATATACTTTCATTTAAAATGATCCTTTAGACCAGCTATCATGGACCAGAACCTGTGAAACCATACCCCAAGCGCTGATCACCAATTTCAGATGATGAGAGAGAGAGGAGGAGAAGGAAAATACTATGGTTACAACAACCAAATTCCTCTCTGAGAACACTTCTGCTCTTCTCAATGAAGACCAGTGAAATATTGGGAACCATGAAAGGACGTTCAAATGAACAGTAGTGGGAAACTAATAGCTTCAATTTAACAGGCTAAGGATTTGTGATGGGAGAGCCCTGATACAAGATTAACTTAGCAGCATGTCATGATTTTAACTGATTTACATTGAAAGCTTCAATTCTGCATCGGCTTGAAAAGGCTTTGCTTTGGTATTGCCGCTTGTAAATGCTGAATTTTTACACTATATCATTATGACAAACATAGAAATAGCCATGCTTTTAGCCTTGTATACAAAACATGAGTGTATCCCAGATTTAATATGGATTCTGTTCGCTTGTCCATAATGATAAAAGCCTTCAGTCATCAGCGACTGACAGGAATATCATTATGATTAATATAAATATCCATTACCATTGCATTGATAAGCAACATTTCTTGATTGTTATTCTGTTGAATATTTTATTAGTTACATCTTGTAATCTCACAAAACGACCTTCCATCCAATCATATCGTTATGTGTGTTTGTAAAGTTGCATATATTTTAGGAATTATTTTTATGAAGATTTGCCTGGAGAACCTTCCTCAAAGCAAAATATATTTCATAAACCATTATTTCCATGGCAAAGACAGTCACTTTGAGGAACCTGATAGGTTGAGGATGCCAGTATGGAGGGAGAAGTCAGTGGGTGTTAAATTGGGCTGTGTTGCATCCCTTTTCCAGGAATTAAATGATCTTTCAAGGCACCAAAATGGCAGGCAGGAAGCGCGCACATGCTTCTAACTGGAAGTACTCTACCCACCACTCTGGGCAAGGATAACAAGAATCTGCTTCAGGTCTCCTGCAGCAACAATGGTTTGCCTTGTGGCAGCAGGAACCAGTGATAGAGAAAACAAACCTAAAGATCAAGTACATAAAAACAGGTAAGTGCTTAGCACCAAGATCATCCCATACACTGCCAATGCCAGCCCAAGAATCCTGACCTCCAGTCCCTCAGCCCTCAATCTCCCTCATCCTGTGGCCCAACTGCAATGTCTCCCCAAGGCCCTTTAGCTCATATCCCTGATGCCATGATCCTACTTGCTGCCACCAATCCCTTATTGTGAGCTGCTCCTGCACCAAACTTCCAGCAACCTAACCTGTGTGGCTTCCTCCAGCAGTGCTGTCTCTGCTGTTATGACCCTGTCAGTGACTGTTAATGTTTAAAGAAGGAATTCAAACACCAGACAGAACTATGCCACAAGATTTCATGTTTTTAAACAAAAACAAACTTTACTGTATACAAAAGAAATTAAACAAAAGAAGCCCAACTTAATGCTATAGTTTGTAAATACTTATGCTATAAACTCAGTTCTGCTTGTTACTTCTCCTTAAGAGTTCCCTTATCTTACAAAATCATAAAGGTTCATTAACTTCTTTAGGGACCAACCCAAAGGTATGCCACGATTGTGCGGAAGTCACTTTGATTTTTCTTCAGTGTTCCAGATATTCTCCGAAGTAAGATTCTATGGGGGTCCTTCCATTTGCTTCTTGGTTACACAACCTTCCACCTTTTCTTTACAGACCTCAGAGCTGTGGACTCCTCAGCTGCTTGTCCCGGTTTTGGACATACATAGACTGCTTTTCCTGAGTATGCTCGCACAGCTTCTGTACAGCTCTTTCCAAGCAAACTATTCAAGCAGATTGCTTTCTGCCACAAGGCTCTATGTGGATCACTGTAGATTTCTTCCTCCAGCTTCAAACCATCCATATCTTCCAGTTTCCTTCCCTCTTACAAAATCCAAACTTAGCTCAAACCCTCAACCACATTTTGCATTGTGAACCTGTATTTTCTCTGCTTAAATGCAGGCCTGACTAATACTTATTTCCTTTGGCTCCCCCAGCTCAGCGAATTGTAGCCGACACAAGACCAAATCTGAAACTGCCTCTGTTGTTTGCCAAACTGAACTGCTTGCCTTCTGTCAGCAAGCACACACACATAAATTCAACAAAAGAACCTCCTAACCAAGGCTCCACTCTGAATCACTATCTCTATGGAAATATGGCATGCTTTGGAATGGTTCAAACAGAAATGCGAACAAATTATTTTATCTTGAACATAACTCTTTGATTCTGCAACTCAAATGAAAACATTCTATCTCTAATGGAGTTTTATGACACTTTTTCCCAGAATTTCTAGCTTTTAGCTTCTTTTATGGAGATATCAGTAGGCATCCTGACTTTACCCAGAGGTCCAGAAATGAGTCACCCATTGTTTAAGCTTCTTCACTATCAACTCTGACCTTGAAAGATAAACACAGGTTACTTTTTAAGTATAATAAACCCAGGCTGTTTGAATTGCATTTACATAAGAGTTATTATCAGTTTCTCAATCAGATGTCTACTTATCTTACATTTAACACTTAAGCTTCCAACATAAATGTTATATTCCTAAAACTAAAAGTTATATTCTAAAACATGAATTAAGAACTAGATCTTCACAACATTATGTCAATGAGATCCAAGTCCAAATGTACCTTGGATCTTCTCGTTTGTGTACAGATTAATTACCTTACACACCTAAAATGTGCAATCCCAAATTTTTAAGCACTAACTTTTGCTTTTGCGTGCCCTTTGACTCATCCACAAAGTAAAAGAACGCTTTGATCTCAGTGCTCCATCAAGAAACTCTGCTATAAATTCTACCCGCATAAAAAAGATAAATTTAATCATTATAGACGGCTTTAGAATGATTTATAGATGCTTATTAAACTGTGTACTTCCTCCATCACCAAAGCAAAAGGGCCAGAAATTAGGCTGGGAACTGCTTAGCACTCGTTGGACCAGGATTGTGGCCTGGATCTTGAAGAGCAGATATTTGTTTCCTTTACAAAGAGGGCTCTGAGGCCAGATCAACTTCAAAATCACTCCCTAAGCATATAAATCTCATCCCTAGAATAGGTCTATATATTTTATTTACTTTTTTGACTGCCTCCAAATGCTCAGCTATCAGTTTTAGCTGCCTACCCATCAAAAGCTTTATACCTCTTGTTCTGTCACCTGATGAATATTATCATTAAAGGTATGTTCCATTCTATTGCTTCTTCACCTAGTTGCACAATTTATACATATCTCTGTTGAACTCCACCTACCATCACACACTTAATACTTTGCCATTTTTCCCCCACTGTGAACCTTATTAACTTTGATGATTATAGGGAAAGAAAATCTCCAAAGTAACTAGGAAATTCAGCAGCTTGAGAAGGAAACGCATAGGCATCAGCTTGAGGCCAGCACGAGCCAGAAAAGGAAGTTCGCTGGCACAAAACTAAGTGTGCAGCTTAGTAATGGAGACTAACAAAAAAGCGAAGTAGCGACTGTGTGATCCTGCATTAGCTAAATGCATTGCAACAAAATACAGCCTAACACAGTGAAAATAAACAGATTCAGCCCAGGATCCAATACATGGTTTAAATTTGGTTAAGTTAACCTTGTTCCAAAATTTTATGAAAGCCAATGTACAGATTATGCATTAGGGAACTTTGAATTACTATTTAGCTCAAAAAAGGCCAAGAAATATAGACCAAACATTCAATACCCTCATTCAGTGAAAAGCCTTGACTCAATCCTTCTTTGCAAACCTTTCATTCAACACGCTAGAGTTCCACCATGTCATCCTGCTTCCAATGCAGCAGCTGAGCATCCAGTACAAATTGTTAAGTGTGGTCTTGTTAAGAAAATGCTAGGTACAAATCTGAAGAAATTTCTGTTTTCCCTCGATCACTGACTGGCAATTTTTATGTTTATTTATCTTAACACGTCAAACACTACTACCAGCAAGACACCAACTAAATTGAAACAGAAAATGCTGGTAAAGCTCAGCAAGGCTGACAGCATCTGTGGAGAGAGAAACAGAGCTAACGTTTTGAGTCTGTATGACTCCTCTTCAGAGCTGAATTGTTCAACTGAAGATGGCCCAGACGAGGTTTTCATTGCTGAAGTCACATTTCGCACAGTCAGTAGAAGGCAGAAAAAGAATCATGATAGGGTGGAGTGAGAGAAAGAAGTCTGAAGTTGAAGCAGAAGGTTAAGGTGAAAGATCATCATCATAAGTAGTTGAAGGGGCTACCAGGAAGAGATGTGAAAATATGTGGTCTTCGAACATATTTGGTAGTGGAAAGGTTAGGTTCATACATATATTTCATGTTTTACCTTCAGAGGTTCATGAAGAAGGAGGAAGTTGAGAAGAATCGAATTAGTCTGATGAATTGGGACACGAGTAGAGTTACTACAACACAAGTTATGCCTAAAACCAATTCAGATCTAAGTCAGGATCAGACAGACATGAATGATAAAGAGGAAAATACAATTGAAGGTCAGGGTAAAAATCAGTCTTTTTTGGAGAAGAATTCTCCTCAGACTCAGTCCAAGATGAGTCAAAGTCTTTCCCCAAGTACTGAAAATTTGGGTCAAGGAAGGAGGTATCCTTTTAGGAATAAGAAACCAGTTGTCAAGTTTGAGTTTGACACGTGAATTAATGAAAACAGAGAAATTTATAAAATGATGTGGAACTCGAACATATTTGTGGGGAATTTATAGAGCCCACAAAAGCAGGAAATGTGGTGTACAGGTTAATTCATTAGGCAGGATGCAAAATTTCAATTTCCTGATGGCAGGTTGAGATCCAAACCAGACTGGCCACCCAGCATCGAATTAGGCACAGGAAATGACAGCAGCAAACCCAGCCTTGTCAACCCTGCAAAGTCCTCTTTACTAACATCTGAGGGTTTGTACCAAAATTTGGAGAGCTGTCTTACAGAATAGTCAAGCAACAGCCAGACATAGTCATACTCACCGGATCATACCTTACAACCAATATCCCAAGCTCCTCCCATGCCATCCCTGGGTTTGTCCTGTCTCTCCAGCAGGACAGATCTAGCAGAGGTGACAGCACCATGGCATATAGTTGGGAGAGAGTTGCTCTTGGAGTCCTCAATATTGACTCTGGACCCCATGAATTCTCATGGCATTACATCAAATATAGGTATGGCAACCTCCTGCTGATTGGCACACATCAATGACCTTCCTTCCATAATAAGGTCAGAAGTGGGGATGTTCGCTGATAATTGCACAATGTTCAGCACCATTCACGACTCCTCAGAAACTGAAGCAGTCCATGTCCAAATGCAGCAAGACCTGGACAATATCCAGGCTTAGGCTGACAAGTGGCAAGTAACATTTGCGCCACACAAATGTCAGGCAATGACCATCTCCAACAAGAGAGAATCCAACCATTGCCCCTTGATATTCAATGGCATTACCATCATGGAATCCCCCACTAACAACATCTTGGAGGTTATCATTGACCAGAAACTGAACTGTAGCTACAAGGGCATGTCAGGGGCTAGGAATCCTGCGACGAGTAACTCATCTCCTGACTCCCCAAAGCCTGCCCGCCATCTACAAGGCACAATGTGATGGAATACTCCCCACCTGCTTGGATGAATGCAGCTCCTACAACACCAAAGAAGCTGGACACTGTCCAGGACAAAGCAGGCCCCTTGGTTGGCACCATATCCACAAACACTCACTCCCTCCTCCACCGACGCACAGCAGCAGCAGTGTGTACCATCTACAAGATGC
This sequence comes from Carcharodon carcharias, assembly GCF_017639515.1. Classification (NCBI taxonomy): domain Eukaryota; kingdom Metazoa; phylum Chordata; class Chondrichthyes; order Lamniformes; family Lamnidae; genus Carcharodon; species Carcharodon carcharias. Next base: position 33,761,216 of record NC_054470.1, read on the forward strand.
ACTGCAGGAATTCACCAAGGCTCCTTTGACAGCACATTCGAAACTCACAACCTGGAAGGACAAGGGTAACGGATAGATGAGAACACCACCACCTCGAAGATCCCCTCCAAGTCATTCACTAACCTGACTTGGAAACATATCGCTGTTTCTTCACTGTCGCTGGGTCGCCGCCTGCCATCGGCTGCACGCGGCCATTTTACGTTGGCGTGCCAATTAAGACCCACCAAGCGTGATGCACACCCAGAAGCACTGTGTGCTCCCTGTGAGGGCGGGGGGAGTAGGCTGAGTCAGGGCCTGTGCTCTTGCGCGCATGTGTGCGAAAGAGCTCAGAAATCTTCTCTGAGGCTTAGAGCTGTCTCAGGGAGATTAGTTTGATTTTGGAATAAAGAAGAAAAAAAATTTTAAGAAATGTCCCCTCATGTGACAGTGTCACATGAGCTGGGACATGTCAATGAATTATATTTAAAAATTTTATTAAACTTTAAAAACGTTCATGAAACCTCATCCAACGCTTGGATGAGGTTTCATGATAAATGCGAAGGCCGCCTGGGCTCTTCACCTGCCTGAAAACCTTAAGGTTGGACGGGCAACTTATTTAATTATTTTAATTAGTTTTTCAATGGCCTTAATAGGCCTTTGACATTTCAGCGGGCACACAAACGACTCCGCTGCATGCCCGCAGAACTGAATATCTGAATGACGTGGGGTGACATTGGGACGCACGCCCAAAGACACTGTGCATTGTTTTACACGTAGGCGAGAGGGGCCCACCCCCACTCGCCAACTCGAAGATTCTGCCCAGAGAATGCTGGCTGAGGGCTACAATGTCCATCACAAGGAGTGGCTCGGTAGCACAAATACAAACTGAACTGTTCAAGTACTGAAGGACATATCTGCCAGGCTGTGTAGTAGGATTTGACAATGACCCTGATGCCCTCCGGATCTGAGACAAGGGATCCGTTGTCGGCCAGCAGCGTAAGGAGCCTGTGGAACCTGTGCCTTTTTTCCAGAGAGTAGAAGAAGGGGGAGCCACGGTCCAGATCCCAGAGGAACTGAATCCATGACCTCGCGTTCGCACCGCGAGACCCGACCAGTTGCAGGTCCTGCAGCGTGCCCTTCTTCTCTTCGTACACCAACCACAGAGCCGGGTCCATGTTGGGCTGACGGAGACGTACCTCCAGGTCAAACACCTCCTTCTCCAACTCCTAGACCCAGGATTTCCACCTCTTTGGCGACCCCCTTGTGTACTCCTGACAGAAGGCGCGGACGTGAGCCTTGCCCATGTCCCACCCTAGACTCAAGGAGGGGAAGCCTCTCCGCTTCCTTCTCCAGCCAGCCCAGAAATGACGGAACGAGTCCAGGAACCGCTCGCCCTCCGGCAGCAGGTTGTTAAAGTGCCAGTACGCGGACCCCGTCCGAGCGCAAAGCAGAATGAGCTCCGCCCACACCTGACAGTGGTCTGAGAACAGCACCTGCTGCACAGAAGCTGATGGAACACAGGACACGTACACCTTCGAAACGTAAAGGCAGTCGAGTCTGGATGCTCCGAATCCAGGTGACACAAAAGTGAAAATGCTGGAGTCGGGATGGAGATTTCGCCAGACGTTCACCAGATTGAAGGAGCCGACCAGGTCCACAATTTACTCACACCGAATGAACGGGGCTGGGCACCGTGATGGTCCCCAGTTGAAATCCGCTCCCCGCCCCCCCCACCCCCACTGAGGACAATGCACTCGCCTGCGTCGATGGAGCCGAGATGAGTGGACACTTCCTCAGAGAGTCTCGCTTGCTGCTGCACGCCCAGGGGAGCGTACACATTCACAAAGTGAAGCACCGCCCCCCCCAGATGCAGTCAGGTGCAGCAACCGGCTTGGCACCTGTTCCTTGACCCCCAAGATCTCCGGCTGAAAATTTGGAGCCAACAAGATAGCCACCCCGCCAGAATTGGAGGCTAGGTGACTCATGTAGACCCCCCCCCCGCCTCACCAATCCAGGAGCCACTTAGCTTTGTCTCCTGGAACGGTATGGGTTTCTTGCAGGAAGCACACCGCATACTTCCTGTCCTGGAGGATCGAGAAGTTCCGGAACCTGCGCTGTGCGTCCCTGCTGCCAGTGATGTTGAGGCTGGCTATGGTAGTCTTCATTGTCAGGAGTATGTGCTACCATCACCATGCCTCATGTAAGAAGGGGAGGACTATTTTAATCCTTCAGGATCCCAGCGAGAAACATGTGGACCCTCCTCTTAGCGTTTCGGTCCAGCCCAGGGGCTTTTAGGGCCTCGCAGGTGGACCAGAACACAAGAGGAGAATGCCACTGGTCCAGGGCCAACTGCACCCTGTCTCAGAAACCGCGATTACCCACTAAAAAATCCTGGAGCTCTGGTTAAGGGATGAGGGGAAATTAGGTGGGGGGGGCACCAGGGAATCCACCACCTCACCCGATAATGACTCAGAGTCATCCCTGGTGCTCACCACCAAAACCCCGTCCTCCTCCAGGTCATCGCCTCCAGCTTCCAACCCTTCCCCCATATTGAGTACTGGGGCTGGTTCAGAGCTGCCAGTCAGCTCTGCCTCCAGCCCCAGGATCCCACCCTCAAGATCAAGGGCAGAGGGGCCCCCTCTGATCTCCTCTTGAGGATATCGGCCAAAGGGTGGCACCGGCTCAGAGTCCCACTCCCCCCCGCAGACAGCGGAAAAAGTTCCGGACCCAGGACGAGGTGCCCAGCGCTGAAGGTCGGGAGGGAGCCAGGAGGTCTTTCTCGCCACCGCTGCCCAATGACCTAGAGGTCGGGGCCATGAAGGGACTGCTGCAGTCCCCTGGTGGGCCAGATGGCATCTCGGGGGTACAAGGTGGGTCGGGGTGGAGCACCACTGCAAGGGCGATACCCTCACCAACCCCCAAGGGATCCTGCTCGAGAGACCGCGGCAAGGGATTGGGAATTTGGGCTCCCCCCAGAGGGCAGAGCGGTGATTTGCGGGGCAGAGACGCCAGCACCTTTTCATTGGTGGAATGGACACACCCGACCTCACAAGTGGCAAAGTCCTCCCCCTCCGAGGGGTGGCGTATCTTCCGGGATAGGCTGGGGGCAGGGGAGGCCTCCATCTGTGAGGCCGCCGCCACCTCATCCAGTCCCTCTGGACGCTCCACCCTCTGCGGTTTGGGATGGTCTATTCTTTTTAGGACAACCACCGGATCGGGGTCGAGCGCCCCATCGCCCCCAGGCCCAGGAGCCTGCGCATGAACGACGTCAGGCCCAGCACATGGCGCTGAGGTACACACGGGTGGAGAAGCTCGCACAGACATGTCGCCAGGGCCGGATGATGTTTTTCTCCCCGAGCCAGTGTCCCTAGGTGTCTGGGGATCAGAGTTAATTGTTTGAGGAGTTCAGGGGGCTTGGGGGGGGGTGGGGGGGGGGGCCGCCTCCGCATGGCGGGTCTTCCATCGTGCCTTCTTCTGGTGTGGGGTCTCTACCCACCCCCGCGAGATGGCGGTGGCTGCCGGCAGCACCTCCCCTTGTAGGGAGGAAGATGGAGTGGTGGCGGGGGGAAGAGCGGTGGTGCCAGCTGCAGCCGCCTGAGTGACATTAGTGGCGTTGGAGGCGAGGCAGTTCTTTCGGACGTGTCCCATCTCCTTTGCAGACATGGCACCACACGCCGTCCACCAACCAGGAGACGCAGTAGGCAGCCCCCTCAAAGGCGACGTCAAACTGCCCCTCCGTGCACTCCTCCCGAACCAGGCGAACAAAGACCTGGTGCCAGAAGGAGTACACGTGGTGGAGACTGGGCTCCCTGAGGCCGAGCAGGATTGGCACCACCCAAGACCTGACCTCCCCCAGTTGGTGAAGGTGGGGGAGGAGCAGCTCACCGGGAACGAAGGGCGGGACGTTGAATAAAACAAGCTTCTCCGCGGTGGCCTCAAGATTATCCAGTGCCATGTAGATCCCACCCATGGTGAGCCCCTTGGCCAGGGCGAGGGTGCACCACCCGCTCGGACCTCAAGAAGAACACCACCTTCCCACACACGTGTGAGGCAGCAACAATGGCCGAGGGGCTGACAACCCCAGTCAAAGCCTTCATGCATGTCTCTACAATCATCTCAGGGTGAACGGAGCTCTTCACCCCCATGACCCCAGTCAGGAAGTGGAATGGTGACAGGGCTGCGGGAGCAGTGGAGGCCACGGAAGTTGTCACTCCCGCATAGGCCTTTTTGGCGGCCCCGCCACCGGTGATAGCGCCACCTCCACAGCTGCCCTGGAGGGCCCAGCCACCGGTAAACCCATGGCAGCCATTGGGGGATGAGGGGCCAGACCCACCTCGAGCTCTGTCGGTGGTAGCAACAGCGTTTAGAAGGGGGGAGCGGGGGAAAAGAAGGATTACCCTCTCCCTCCTGATGGTGTGTAAAGACAGAAGGGGAGGAAAGAGAGAGGGAAAAAGGACAGGGAGGCACAGAAGGGGAAAGGGTAATAGGTACAGGGTGGGTGGGTGTCGCTGGGTGGAGTGAAGCAGGGTGGTGCGGGCCTGGCTGCTCTTCCTGTAGGGGGCGGTCATTGTATTCGCCAGCCGGTGCTGCCTGGCACACAGAAGTCAGTTCACCAGACTGCTACCTGGACTTGGACATGGGTGGGGCAAAAAGTGAGGGTTTCCGGGCAGACAAGATGTTAAATGGACACACACACGCACGCACCCCTTCTCCCTGAGTTCCTTCAGTAGTCTTCTTCCTCCCCCTCCAGAGCACGACAGTCTTCACAGCCCCTACCAAACAAAAGTCCAGACACCCACCGCAGATGTAATGAAAAAGTCCTTGTCTCCCGCCTCCCTGTCTTGCAGCACCTCCTCTCTCTCTCTCTCTCCGCCAATTCTTCAAACCTCAGGCCTTGCGGGCTCCAGCCCCTGCAACCCCAGCAACAATACACAGTAATAGGCTTCTAGTGTCCCTTAGGCAGCAGCAAAACCAGAGCAGCTTGTAAAAGTCCAGAGGAGTATGTTGGAAAAAGCAGTAGGAGCAGCAGGGTGTACCTCTCCCAGTAGCAGCAGCCACAGCCAGCATCACACTGCAACAGCTCCCACTCAGGCAGGAACGAGCTGTACTGGAGCCCAATCAGGAAGCTGTAAGCCCCACAATCTGGGCATGGGTGTTAATCACTTGTACATACTGTTCACTGTTGTCAATAAACTCCTAAGAATATTTCTCTGCCTATGGCTCCTGGTTCTGATGAGCAGTGTTCATGTCAGTCAGATGTGAAACCTTGTTTCCTGCACAAGATAAAGGCAGGTGTCTCAGTCCAGGGCCTCTTCCCTGTGTAGTGTGTAACCTTCAGACCAAAGTGATGGTCAGGTCTCACACTCACTGGAGACATTAGCGTTTCTGCACCTCAATGGTGCTTATCATTGCTGCCAGAATGTAATGGGCGGGCATCACAGTGTTCCGCCATTCTCTCTGTGTGCTCTCAGCACCTTTAAAAGTGGGATTGGCCCCCATCTCTTCATCATCTGTGACCAGTGACACTGTGCTCCTGAAGGAGTCAGGTGCTGAAGGCTCTCAAAGGATCAAATGCATTTAAAGTTCCATGGCTGCATCTCTATGATATGACCCTGATCACAGAACGCAGGCGAGCTGCCCTCGGCCAGACAGGAGTCAGAGGTTCTCAGAGGTTATGTGAAGATCTTTGGGATGTCCTCACTGCATGCCATCATCATCCTCCTGCAATCGAGTGACTATAAGGGCTTCCACAGCATCTCCATGACAGGAGCCTTATCACAGAGGGTATGTGCACTGCCATAAGCCAAAGTGGAGTCAAACGTTCATAGATGCAACATGAGGATCCAAGCTGTCTCCTTACTGCTTGTCATCATCATTCTCCACAAATCTAGCAGCTATCAGAGCCTCCAGAGCCTGCCTCATCTGGCCAGTGTGAAGGCCTCATCCCCATCATCGCCGTCTTTGAGGACATCTTCACCCCCATCCCGTCGGCGTTCTCACCATCGGAGGAGACCTCCAGTTCCTCCAACTCCTCCTCAGCCAGCTCCTCTCCCCGGTGCAGCGCCAGGTTGTAAAGGGCGCAGCAGGCAATTATGAGGCATAACACCCTCTGTGGACTGTATTGCAGGGCTCCACCAGTCCGGTCCGGGCACCAGAACTTCATTTCTAGCTTCCTGATGGGGTCTGCTCCACCAGGTTGTGAGTTGCAGCATAAGCCTCGCTATACCTTCACTCTGCTGCACCGCACGGGTGTCATCAGCGATGTCCTCTGCTGGCAGCAATGTCCCTGAGGAGCCATCCCTGCAGCTTCTGTGGACCCTGGAAGATGTCAGAGATCTGTGACTGAATGAGAATGTAGGATTCATAGAAACTCCCTGGAAACCGTGTGCGTTTGTGGTTGTCGCATAGCAGCTGAACATTCAGCAAGTGGAATCCCTTGCAGTTGACATAGTTGACCATACTGTGATGGAGATCTGAGCGCCACATGAGTGCAGTCGATGGCAACCTGTACCTGTGGGAAATCTAAATCCCATCGCTCTTGCGTCCTGGCTTTCCTGATCCCGGGTGAAGTGCACAAAGTTGTGTGCTCTCGCAAAGGTGGCATCCATGACCTCATGGATGCATTTGTGAGTGAGGCTTGTGATGTCCCACAGACGTCACCCGTGGAGCCCTGAAAGGACACATCGGTGTAAATGTTGAGCACCATTGTCACTTTCGCGGCCACTGGCAGTGGATGCCCTCCATGTCCCCGTGGCATCAAATCCTGCAGCAGGTGGCAGATGTGACCAATCAATTCCCTAGACATGCACAGTATTTGGCAACACTGGTGCTTGGTCATCTGCAGGAATGAAAGACAGCATCTATAGACCCTTAGTCTAGCTAGGCGCCGACCAGTGATGGCTCACTGTGGCTGTTCAGAGGTGTGTGTGTGGGAGCCCCAGCCACCCCTTCTTCCAGAGGGTGCTGTTCCTTCCTCTGCGCAGCCAGATGCCTCAGTCGCTCTCTTCTCAGCCATATTTGCTCTCTGTGTGCCATGAGACATACAGCTAGGTCACCACGCTCCATGATTCTGATGTACTCCTCCTGCAGGCTGAAAGAGAGAGAGAGAGAGACGCCTGGGTTCACATGGGCGTACTAAGAACTTGTATGGGTTAAGCCTAAGGCACCTTAACGAATCCCAGAGAACGCTGGCCACCACTTGGATGGCCAAAGTTTAGTGCACTGAAACTCTACCTGTTTCCGCCCCACTCCACCCAACTGATTGGAAGTAGCTTTGCCCATTGGACTGCATGCTGTGCTCTCAGCTCAGGTACAGGCATTCTCCTAACCCACACTGCAAGGCTGGAACCATGGGGGAGACTGGTCCAAACCGGGATGATGACATTGCAAGGGGCTGTGAGCACCTCCACCAGTGACTGCTCCATGGCCAACTTTAACAAGGAGATTGTACAGTGCACCCAGTCATCCAATTGTTTTGCAGTCCTCTAACACGCTCATTATTTTGCAGTTTGTGCCTGAGAGGTGGAGTACTTGGTGGCACTTTGATGCCTCTGCATTGTTTCAGTGGACAGAGAAGCTAGAGGCGCGAGTCCTATCATATCAATGTGGCTGCATCTGAACTGTGTCAGCCCCAGAGGAATGGTTACTTTATACACGGTTTCCTTAATGTGTGGCTGCTTCCCTTGTCCAGCCCAGCCTACCCCGCATGTGCTTGTGCACTACCTTCAGCCGCAGGGCAGCCCTCACCCCACCCCACCCCATCCCGGCCCCCATTGCACCTCAACTGCAGGGCACAGGTTTAAAATAATTGGCAAAAGCAGTAAATGTGATGTGAGGAAATATTTTTTCACCCAGGACGTGCTTGGAGTCTGGAACAAACTTCCTGAAAGGGTGGTGGAGACAGGTTCAGTCGAGATATTCAAAATGGAATTAGATTGCTACCTGAAAAGACAGAATGTACAAGGTTACAGGGATAAGGCAGGGGAGTGGGAATAGGTGGAATGCTCTTTCAGAGAGCCAGTGCAGACTCAATGGGTCGAATGACCTCCGTCTGCACTGTAAAGGTACTGTGATACTGTAGCCCTTGTCCCCTGCCCCCAAAGCACCTCAACCTCAATGCAGCTCATAACCCCCCACCCCAACACGCCTCGACTTCAGGCCAGCCCTTGTCCCATCTCCAACATGCCTCAACTACAGGACAGCCTTTGCCCCCGCCTCAACTGCAGGGCAGCCCTTGCACCGCCCCCGCCCCCGCCCCCCACCCCCGCCCCGTCCCCTTGCGCACACACCCATCAACGCGGCTCAACCTTGAAGTCCAACAGGCAACCCGGGCGAGCGCTGCACGTTGCTGTGTACCCATCCCCAAGTTCCCCTCAGAGTGCAGCTTGCCAAGTGCACACTTTTTATATGCTGATGTGAAACACATTGGCATCAAATCACACCGACATGGGCGGACAATCCAGCAGGGGAGACGATTCCGGCGGTCTGGGCTTATAATGATATGCAGATGTATTACAATGAGGCTTCCCGATGGTGGGAAACGTGGTCCATCGAGCGGAGCGAAGATCGCAGACGAGTTTCACGATGTTGTGAAACTAATTTTTGGTCTTCCCGCCATATTGTCCACTCACCCCACTGAACACACCCGACGCCAGTGGGTACAGACGATTCCACCCACCGTCCACCATGTTATGTGGCACTACCACCATGCTAAATTGGATTGATACAGAACAGACTCCACAGCTCAAAACTGGTTATCCAGGAGGCACTGTGGGCCAGCAGCAGCAGTAGAACTGTATTCAACCACAACCTGTCATCTCGTGGCCCAACATATTCCTCACTCTACGATCAACAGTGGAGATCAACCCTGGTTCAGTGTGGAGTGCAGGAGGGCATGTCAGGAGCAGAAGCAGGCAGATTAAAAATGAGGTGTCAACATGGTGAACCCACAACACAGGATGAGGTGCATGCCAATCATAAGCAGCAGCATGTGATAGAGCTAAGTGATCCCACATACAACAGATCAGATTAAAGCTCTGCAGTGCTGCCTCATCCAGTCATGAATAGAGGTGGACAATTAAAAAACTAAGCAGAGGAGGAGGATCTACAGGTACCCCCATCCTCAATGATAGAGGGCCCAGCACATCCCTGTAAAAGATAAGGCTGAACTATCTGCAGCCACCTTTAGCCAGAGTATCAGATGATCCACCTCAGCTTCCTCCTGAGGTCCCCAGCATCACAGCCAATTCGATTCACTTCAAATGATATCAAGAAATGGCTGAAGGCACAGGATATTGCAAAGGCTATGGGCCCTGGCAACATCCCGTCAATAGTACTGAAGACTTGTGCTCCAGAAGTAACTGCATCCCTAGCCAAGCTGTTGCAGCATTTATGCAATACTGGTATCTACCCGGTGATGTGGAAAATTGCCCATGTCCTGTGCACAAAAAGCAGGACAAATCCAAACCAACCAATTATCTCCCCATCAGTTTATTCTCAATCATCAGCAAAGTGATGAAAGGTGTCGTAGGCAGTGCTATCAAGCAGCACTTACTCAGTACCAACCTGCTCATGAATGCTCAGCATTGGTTCTGCCAAAGACATTCAACTTCAGAGACCATAACTTCCAACTAGCATCAGAAAGAGATGGCCTGCAGGAATTAGATAGAGTAAATACATACTTACCTGCCCTTGAAAATTACACTGACATTTCCAATCACCGAAGCTGCTTGGGACCTGCATCGAAAGACTCCTCAAAGGCCCCAGCGAAGTGCAGCTCCAGCAGATTCAAGGAAGCCACATCCCCATTTTACTGCAGCAGCTGCCGTAAAGCAGGTAAGTTTAAAGGGCCAGGGAAATTGACAGGCCAGGGAGAAGGTAAGTGAATAGGATTTGGGATGCGAGGGGATTGGAGGATGGGGGGGTGGTTTTGGAGGGATGGGAGGGTTGGAGGGAATCGAAGGACAGTGGGGGATGGGGGGATCAGAAGATGGTGGGTGTGGGGGCTCGGAGATCTGGGGTGTGGGGATTTGGAGGTTGGGTGCTGAGGGGGATCGGAGTTAAGGGTGGGGCAGTCAGAGGTCAGGGTGGGTGTCAGTCAGGGGTCAGAGATCAGGGTGGGGGGTCGGAAGTGGGGTGGGGCAGTAGGAGGTTGGGGTAGGGGTCGACATCAGGGGTTGGAATCAGGGTGGGGGGGGTCAGAGGTCAGGAGGTCAGAGGTCAGGGTGGGAGGAGCCCCATGGTGGGGGGGAGTCTTTGGGGGTCTGTCTGGGTGTTTACAATGGTTACCAAGAAGTTCGAAGAAGTTTTAACTCTTCTAACTTTATCTGGGTAACTATTGGTGTAACCCTGATGGATCCATCCAAAGTTTGAGATTTAAGCTGCATTTTCAGATCGTTCCCAGAGTAGGGCAATTGTCCAGAGGAAGTTAGCACTTCTGGGCACTTGCCATGCAAACCCTTACCTGGGAAGTACCGAGAGGGATTCTCCAGCGCATCTTTGGGGTAGCTCCCCAAAATCCAACGCTCAGAAGTTATGGCCCCAGATCTCATTACGGCCTTGGTTCAAACACGGAAAAAAGAGCAGAACTCAAGTGAGATGAGAGTGACTGCCTTTAATAGTAAAGCAGCATTTGAATAAGGGTGGCATCTAGGAATCCTAGCAAAATTGAAGACTGTGGGAACCGGGGAAAAATCTCTACTGATTGGAATCATACCGAGCACAAAGGAAGATGGTTGTGGTTGTTGGAGGCCACTTGCCTCAGCCCCAGGACATCGCTCCATGAGTTCCTCAGAGTAGTGTCCTCAACCCAACCATCTTCAGCTGCTTCATCAATAGCCTTCCCTCCAATGTAATATGGGAATTGGGGAAGTTCGCTGATGATTGCACAATGTTCAGTACCATTCGCAAGCCCTAAGATACTGAAGCAATCTGTGCCCATATGCAACAAGACCTGGACAGCATTCAGGCCTCAGCTGATAAGTGGCAAGTAACATTCGTGTCACATGAGTGCCAGGCAATGGCCATTTCGAACAAGAGAGAATCTAATCATCGCCCTTGGCATTCAACGGCATTACCATTGTTGAAACCCCCACCATCAACATCCTAGGGGTTACCAATGAACAGAAACTGAACTGGACTAGCCATATAAATATTGAGGCTACAAGAGCAGATCAGAGGCTGGGAATTCTGTGGCAGGAAACTCACCTCCTGACTCCATTTACAAATGTCCACCATTCACAAGGCACAAGTCAGGAGTGTGATGGAATACTCTCCACTTACCAGGATGAGTGCAGCTCCCACAACACTCAAGAAGCTCAACAACATCCAAGACAAAGCAGCCTGCTTGATTGGCACCCTAACCACCACCTTCAACATTCATAAGGAGTGAAACGTTATTGGAGATAGGCAAGATTGTGGAGTTGAGGTTAATATGAGCTCAGCCATGATCTTGTTGAATAGTGGAGCAGGCTAAAAAGGACAAGCAGCCTATCCCAGCTCCTAATTTGTATTCCCTCCACCGCCAATACACAGTATGTACCATATACAAGAGGCACTGCAGCAACTAACCAAGGCTCCTTTGACAGTACCTACCAAACCCACAACCTCTATCACCTAGAAGGACAAGGGCAGTAGGTGCATGGGAGCACTACCACCTGCAAGTTCCCTGCCAAGCCACACATGATCCTGACTTGGAAATATATCGCCATTCTTTCACTGTTGCTGGATCAAAATCCTGGAACTCCCTCCCTAACAGCACTGTGGGTATACCTACACCACATGGACTGCAGCAGTTCAAGAAGGCAGCTCACTACCTCAAAGGAAATTAGGAATGGCAATAAATTCTAGCCTAGCCAGCGAAGCCCACATCTCATGAAAGAATTAAAAAGAAATTGGAGAATTGAGCAAAATGCTATTACAAAATTTCAGGTTTTATATCTGATCTTCTCTTGGTGTCATTGGTTACTCCTGTAAGTGGATCTGTGATCCAGCACCCTTTCCTGCTCAGTACTTAGTTAGATGATGGTATGACTTGGGATTATAACATAAAACCCTTATTGATACCATGATGTTGCACTTGTCGTCAACTGTATCATCCTCTCTTTATGGTACCTGGACTAGAAAGTAATCTAACGAGAGAAGGCACAGTTGGAAACCAACAAACTGTTTATGTTACAAAAGATACATAATCAAATAGATTAGAATTTTCACAGTGAGTTCCATTAATTTTTCTTCACCCATGAAAATAAAAGAAATGTTAACTTTATTTACAATCTGGTTAAAATCACTATTGGGATAGCTATCACCTCTCTCAATTGCTAATTGCTCTCAATTTTTGTCCCAGCAGGATGGGTTGAGGATTCACTCTGCCATTCATCTAACCCTACAAAAGAGATAAGAAACCCCCTAAAAGTCCTCCAACACTTTAACTCTATATACATTTCGGGGCATTGTCCTGCAGAGCTCTCAAAGTTCCCACTTTAATAGAAATGCTTTCCTGTGTTAAGCAATTGCATAATAATATCACTGAGAGAAATTTCTATCCTTGTATCTCTGATACTCTCAGGCTCTGAAATTATACCATGGGATATTAATAAATGAATGTATCACATCTGTCAGAAATTCCTCTCCTAGAAGCACCTGTCAGTGAAGAACTCTGCTGGACATAACATCCTTGCTGAAGGTCCAGCTTACAATTGATTGGTTCCTGGGTTTTTTTTTAACATTGCTTTAAAGCTGTTGAAACTTACATAAGTAAACAGTTTTATAGCTGGCACATCTCTTAGCACTTCAAATTACCCAGGTCCAATATTCTAGTTTGAAGTCTCCATTTAACATGCTGAGAAACATTATAAATTACATTACTCAGACTACCAGCGAAACCTAAAATGCAACGAATGGTCAAAATGAGATAGCCAGGAAAGCTAAGCAGTGTATGGCCTCAGTTGCTTCAGACAACAAGAAAGCAGCTGGAAGGGCAGGTTGCTCATGTCAGTCGACTGAAGGATGATGCATCCAACCAGGTGATAAATGCAGCAGCAAGAGCAAAGAGCTGCCCTGAGGAAGGGTCTCAAAATGGTGACTACAGGACTTAGGGACTATAAAATAATGTTATCCAAACATTAATATCTGAAATCTTAATAGCAACATTCACTCATTTATTTAAAGCAGATTAGGTTCTTCTCACAAGATCACATGGGGGATGTACCAGCACCGGAAAGGATGAAGAGCCTAAGCAAAATGGAGGATAAATTGGATCCAATGAAAACAGGCACAGGGATCATGATGCATGATTAGCCCCATTCAATGTAATGCAGGCAGTATGCCAACATTATGCTGCCTGCTCATTTGAATGATTTCTGTATGCAAACAGACTAACTGTGCTGTTCATTGGCTGTGTGCATCAGTAAGGAACTAAAATTGTCACTTCCAAGCACCATTTAAAGCTAGCATGCACCTCTTAAAGGGGATGTGCACTGTGGCTGAAGAAGGTGTTGGCAGGCATATAGAAACAAATCTGACCTGGGAAACAGTAAAAAATGGCACAAGATGGGATTTCAAGGTTTACAGACACTGTACTGGAGGCCTTGGTGAAGGGTGTGAAAAATGGAAAGATGTTCTGTATTTGCAGGGGGCCAGGAAGCCATCCAGACACACTCTCAGGAGGCAATGGGAGCAGATAATTGTGGAGGTGAATGCCAGGAGTGAAGTCCCAAGGACCTGGATGCAGGGCTGCAAGAAATCCAATGACCTCCAATGAACACCAGTGGTCAAGGTCATTGAATGCATCTTCCTTATCCTACTACACCACTGCCTCAGGAACTGCTCAACTCACCACATGCCCATCCCACATCTGCCAACAATCTATATTAATCAGGACTCATATCTAATATTCATATACTTCACACACTTATTAATGCCATAAATCTCACACCAACATTTCACAGCTTGCACACACTGCCAGCTATGCAACCATGACAGTCACATCAGCCAAACAGTTTGCACCACATTCACTGTCACACTTCACCCCCTTTTACAGAACAAAGTGATTCACAACCAGAGGTAGCAGGAGCTAATGGAAAGGGGAATGCACACCAGTATGTCCTGACACCAACAGAGGGGACATCTATTGCTGAGGCTGTGGCCAGCAGCAGGGCAGAAACCATTAAAGATGATGATATCCTCATACCTAATCCATTCCCTCACATTCCACTTCCCCCTCAGCCCACATTCTGATTTACAAGCTGCAGTTGGTATATACACCATTTACTTTCCATTTCTTTCCGTACCACAATTCCACACTTTGTTAAGATCTGCGTAGATTCCAATAACTTTTCAAAGAAATTTGAACTTCCAGTTAATAGCTGAAAGGGATAACACAATAAGATTCCACATTTTAAGGCATTTACTATAACAAACAGACTAAAAGCACCATTGACTAAACATAATTTTTTAGGTCATTTATACTTTGAACTATGGAATAGAGCTTTCCCCTTTTACTTTCAAAACAACAGGCAAACCCACTTTACAGGTATATGTTACACTGTCCTTTAAGTAGTCATTCAATTCTCCTGGAACCAGGCCAAAGTGATTCTTAGCTCTTGAGGGTTTGTTTGTGTTCATTTGCTTTCTCAGCCTGATAACCTTTAACCCCAGAACTGTCCTTCACAGTAAGAGTTTTCCTGTAGATTCTCTCGCTAGCGCAAGCTAGGGAGATCTTCCAGCCTTGTTTTAACTCCTCATGAATTTGATCTTTTCAATCTGTGTGTGAGCTCCCACCTGCATTCCTGTGCAGTAAACCATAGAGACTTTCAGCCTCTAGCTGCTCTCTCCCAAATACTGGCAGACTAACATTGCCTGTGATACTCAGTGATATTTTAGGAAAGCCTGTAATACAACCTGACAATGGCTTCCTCTGCATCCTTCCCCTCTACAAATCCATATCTATGGCAATGTGAATTATATGGGTCATTTATCCAGGTAAAAATGGTGATTAGACATTCTTTAAATCCCAACTCAGTCTAACCACTAAGCACAAATGCTGCTGCCATTGTCTCCAAGGGCTGAATTTTCCCCCTGTCGGGGGTTTGTGTGGGGGCAGGCGGGACCGAGCCACGAACACGATTGGCACTCCTGATCGGGTGCACGCTGCCCTTTTATGTGGGTGGGCCAATTAAGGCGCTGAGCGCTCCCTGTGCGGGCGAGTGGGGATTCACTGAGTATGGGCCTGCGCTCTTTCACACGTGCACAAAAGAGCACAGAAATCTCCTTGAGCTGGGAAATGTCAAGGAATATTAATTTAAAAATTAATTTGGTTTATAAACACTTCATGAAACCTCAGCCCACCAGTGGATGAGGTTCCATGAAAAATGCAAAGGCCGCCTGGGCTCTTCGCCTGCCCACCAACCTTAAGGTTGGACAGGCAGCATATTTAATTGATTTAATTAGTTTTAAACAGGCCCTTAATAGGCCTTTGACACTTGATGCCTGCCCGACGTCACCGCGTGTCATTTTACGTGTCAGCAAACGGGCCCCGCCCCCGCTCGCCAACCAGAAAATTCTCCCCCAAGCCCCAAAACATAAGTCTTATAAACTTCATAATTTTCATAACACCTTGTGCCTTTCTTCTTTCAGATACCCAAGAACACCAACCTGGCCAGGCAGTGGAGGAATACCAAGAATAGGGTGATGATGAAGATATAGCACCGCCACTTGATTTCATGCTCATAGCCATCAGCTCAGATACTTACACTGCATGTGTTACATTGGAGGTGGCATCTGCACATGGTGAGGCACTGGGAATGAATGGGCTGCAGCCAGGGGAGATGACGATAGCGTAAGTGTCAGCTCATTGGAGGGCAAGGTCACATATGGGTTCTGCTGTAGAAGGCTGATATGAGAATTTGGATGGGACAGCATACAGAAGATCCCGATGGGTATGCACAGCAAAATGTTTGGTGCATTAGGAAACCCGCCAGAAAGTCTGCAGTCAATGTCAAGGAGCATGGATGAGTCCAGCATAAACTTGGCATAGGGTTTGGAGCAAAACTTGGAGCCTATATTTTCCCACATAGAAGTTGTGGCCAACATCATTTGGACACTTTTGGACACAACCATGATGAGGCAACTGATGTCTGATATCTCAGCTTCTATTGCAGCACAATCAGCAGCGTTCCAACATCTGAGTGGTGCAGTGGAAGTTTGGACTGAAGTCATGCAAGCTCAGCCTGTTATGTTATGGCTGTGAATTATACTGTATAGAGGGGATTTCATGGATTCACAGCACTCCAGAAATCTGTCCTCCAATGGATTATTAGGATTGTTGAGGTACACCTGGGGAATGGTAGTGGTTTCATGGAGCATGTGATTAAGAAAGGGTGTTGGCAGGATCACTGAATTCCAAAATGGCATCCCTGGCATCAACTAGTGTAATGATCTCCTTGCTCTGCAAATGTGCAGTGGACATCCACTATGGCAGACTAACACAGTCACCTACTTGGCATTTGCCCACATTTGCATCTAGACATGCCATGGGCGACATTTTGAAGCTCCAAGGACAGTCACAGCACCCAGAAAATGGGCAGTAATGAGCCCAATTTCTCACCCAATTATTCCAAGCATTAGGGGCATGATCTATGAGAAAATGCTATTTTTTTTTAAAAGTCAAGCTTCTGCTATTTGGTAAAAAAATAATTCATTGAAGTCAACTATGTAGATAGATAGTAAAGAGATAGTAAGGCATGGGAAAGAAATTCATTATAATCTGCTTTTGGGCATATAACTTCCAAAATATACCCACCTCCCCCCTCCCGTCACCCTACCCCACCCCAAACCAGAAAGCCTGAGGCTCAACAGAATTTGTCTGTTGGACCTCATTTTAATAATTGGGCAAGTTGCCAGCACCTATCACGTCAACAAAGGAAACTCACCACTTTGCCAGGATAAAAATTTGGCTACTTCCTCACTGGAAATGGGGATGGGAAAGGCTTGGAAGCAAATGGGCGGAGGCAAGTGCAGGGAGAGTCAATTTAAAAGGTCCAGAAATGCATTTGAGGCATTGAAATGACGGCATGAAATGCTAATGTATTTTTAAAGGTTAATGCCTTTGCTAAAATAACGGAGAGGAATTTCTGTCAGACATATTGGGAGTTGGTATATTAATATCCTATGGTGTAATTTCAGGGCCTGACAGTATGAGAAATACAAGGATAGAAATTACTCTGTGATCTTATTGTGAAAATGCTTAACACACTTAGACCAAATACCTTTTCTGGAATTTTAACAGAATCTTTAATAAAAATAAATGGGATAATGCTTGCACTAAAATTGCAGAGAGAGGAATTTAGTTTAATAATGGTAAACATTTGTTCAATTACATTAATCAAGATTAATTTCCATCCTGCTGTGTGTAGCTAAGAGAAAATATTCAGGAAAATTTTGGACAACAACTCTTAGAAAATAAATAATTCAAGATAATAATGGATACAACAGGAAAAAACTGGTACCTTCTTGTATGTATGAAGGTATAGACATCAGGAGCAGAATTTTTCCCTCTCGGCTATCTGAAGAGTCGACAAGGAATGCATCCTGCTCTGATCGCAGCAGCCCTGCAGCCACTTAACATCCTGAGGAGTGTTAATTATCTGGAGATGCGACCTCCGCCCCCTCACTTGGGCAAAAGTCCCACCTCAAAGCCGGCAGCTCTGTAGTCCCAGTAGCACCAGTGGCAGCAGAGGCCAGGAATGAGACTACAAGCAGTCCCCAGATTCTAAGCCCTGGGGTCCAGGACCAGGTGAGTGCAGGGAACATAGGAAGACATAGGAACAGGAGAAGGCCATTCAGCCCATCGAGCCTGATCCGCCATTCAATACAATCATGGCTGATTGAAAACTTCAATGCCTTTTACCCACACTTTCCCCATAACCCTTTACATTATTTTTAATAAGAAATCTCTCAATCTCTACCTTAAACATACACAATGATTGAACATCCACAGCCCTCTGGGGTAGAGAATTTCAAAGATTCACAGCCCCCTGAGCAAAGAAATTTCTCCTCATCTCAGTCCTAAGCGGCTTCCCCTTTATTTTGAAATTGTGTCCACTGGTTCTAGACTCCCCAACTAGGGGAAACATCTTACCTGCATCTACCCTGTATATTCCTTTAAGTATTTTATAGGTTTCAAGGAGATCACCTCTCATTCTTCCAAACTAGAGAATACAGGCCCTGTTTCCCCAATCTCTCTTCATTAGACAGTCCCACCATCCCAGGTACAAGTATACAAGTATGGTGAACATTAGTTGCACTCCCTTTCTGAGGTAAGAGGATCAAAACTGATCACAGTACTCCAGGTGCGGTCTAGCCAAGCTTTTACACAACTGAAGGAAGACTTCACTACTCCTGTACTCAAATCCTCTCACAATAAAGGTTAACACTCTATTAGCCTTCCTAATTGTCTTCTGCACTTGCACATTAGCTTTCAATGATTTATGGACAAGGACACTCAGGTCCCTTTGTACATCTACACTCTCTAATCTCTTACCATTTAGGAAATATTCTGCACATCTGTTCCTTCTACCAAAGTGGATGACCTCACATTTTTCCACATTATATTCCATCTGCCATGTTCTTGCCCACTTACTAAGTCTGCCCAAATCCTCCTGTAGCCACTTTACATTTTCCTCACAACACACATTCCCACCTAGCTTTGTATCATACGCGAACATGGAAATATTACATTTGGTCCCCACATCCAAATCAGTGATATGTATTGTGAACAGCTAGGGCCCAAGCATTGATCCTTCCAGTACCCCACTAGTCACAGCCTGCCAATGCGAGAATAATCCGTTTATTCCCATTCTCTATTTTCTGCCTATTAGCCAATCCTTAATCCATGCCTCCTATCCCGTGCTTTTACTTTGCTAATTAACCTCCTGTGGAGGACTTTATCAAAAGCCTTCTGAAAATCCAAGTATACTACATCCATCGACTCTACTTTATCAATTTTGTTAGTGACATCCTCAAAAAACTCCAAGTTTGTCAAACATGATTTCCCATTCACAAATCCATGCTGACTATGCTCAATCAGTTCATGATTATCCAAGTCCATTTATCACACCCTTTATAATAGATTTTAGTATTTTCCCTACTACTGATGTAAGGCTAACAGGCCTGCAATTCCTTATTTTCTCTCTCCCACCCTTCTTAAATAGTGGATAACACTTGCAACCTTCCAATCTTCAGGACCCATTCCAGAATCTGTAGAATTTTGGAAAATGATCACCAATGTATCCACTATCTTTATAGCAATTTCTTTTAACTCTCTGGGATACAGAATGTCAGATCCCAAGGACTTATCAGTTTGCAGTCCCATTAATTTCTCCAATACAACCTTCTTACTTATACTAATATCCTTCAACTCCTCATTCTCCCTTGTCCCTTGGATCTCTAAATCTGGGAGATTTCCTGTATCTTCCTCAGTTTAAAATAGACACAAAGTAATCATTTAGCTTCTCTGCCATTTCTCTATTCCACATTATGAATTCTCCTGACACTGCCTGTAATAGACCCACATTTGTCTTAGCCAAACATTTCCTTTTTACACCCCTATAGAAGCTTTTACAGTCCGTTTTTATGTTTTTTGCTAGATTGCTTTCATATTCTACTTTCCCTTCCTTTACCAGTTTCTTTGTCTTCCTTTGCTGTATTCTAAAAACCTCCCAATCTTCAGGTTTACTACTACTTCTGGCAACTTTATAAGCCTTTTCTTTTAATCTTATACAATCCTGAACTTCTTTGTCAGCCATGGTTGCTTGAGTTTTTTGGGGGGTTTTTGCACCTTGAAGGAACATATAGGTGTATAGGCTATGTAATACCTTTTAATGTATTTTCCCAATCGACCTCAGCCAATTTGTCCCTCATGTCTTCATAATTTCCTTTATTCAACTTTAACACCCTTGCTTCAGAGTGTACCATCTCACATTCAAACTTAATGTAAAATTCTATCATATTATGGTCACTCATCCCTAAAAGTTCTTTTACAACAAGTTTATTAATTAGCCCTTTTTCATTACATGATACTAGATCTAAAAGAGCCTGTCCTCTAGTCGGCTCCACAACCTACAGCTCTAGAAAACCATCCCTAACACACTCCAGAAACTCATCTTCCACAACATTAATACTCAGTTGGTTTATATGCAGATTGAAGTCATCCATGGTTACTGTGTTGCCCATGCTACATGCTTCTCTCACCTTATGATTAATACCATGCCCCACATTACCACTACTGTTTGGTGGCCTATAAACAACTCCAACCAATGTCTGCTGTCCTTTGCTGTTTCTTAGCTCTACACAAACGGATTCCACACATTGTTCTTCTGATCTGAGATCCTCCCTTCCTAATGCACTGATCCTGTCTCTTATTATCAATACAACTCCACCTCCTTTCCCTTCTTGTCTGTCTTTCCTAAATGTCGAATATCCTTGAATATTCAGTTAGTTCCCAGTGTTGGTCACCATGCAGCCATGTTTCTGTAATGGCAATTCTATCAAACCCATTTACCTTTATTTGTGCCTTTAGGTCATCTACCTCATTGCGAATGCTGTGCGCATTTAGGTAGAGTGCCCTTAACTTTGTCTTTTTGACATCATTCCGCATTGGAAGCATACTCAATGCTCTGCTTTGTTTCTCCTGCCTTCTAGTCTCACTACTACTTCCTGTTACCAACTTTACTTTCTTCCAATTTGGGCCACACCTCAGGTTCCCACCCCACTGACAAGCTGGTTTAAACTCACCCCAACAGCACTACCAAATCTCCCTGTGAGAATATCAGTCCCAATCCTGTTAAGATGTAACACATCCAGCTTGTACAGGGCCCACCTGCCCCAGAACCAGTCCCAATGCTTCAGAAATCTGATGCCTTCCTCCAACACCAGTTCTCCAGCCACGTATTTAATCGATAAATCAATCTTCCTATTCCTATGCTCACTAGAACGTGGCAATGAGATTACTGCTCTTGGAGGTCCTGCTTTTTAATTTCCTTCCTAACTCCCTGAAATCTGCTTTTAGGACCTCATCCCTTTTTCTACCCATATCATTGGCTCCAACGTGGACCACAACTTCTGGCTGATCCCCCTCCTCCCGGAGGCTGTCCTGCAGCCTCTCCGTGACATCCTTAACCCTGGAACCAGGGAGGCAACACACCATCCTGGAGTCACGTTTACTGCTGCAAAAACGCCTGTCTGATTCCCTGACTATGGAATCCCCTATAACTATTGCCCTTCCATTCTTCTTCCTCACCATCTGTAGAGCTGAGCTGCATGTGGTACCAGAGGCTTGGCTCTGTCTGCATTCCCCTGAGGAATCATCATCTTCATCAGCATCTAAAATGGAAAACTGATTAGCAAGCAGGATAGGCTAAAGGGACTCCTGCACTACCTGCCTGGTTCTCTTGAGACTGCCTAGTGGTCACCCATTCCCTCTCTGGCTGTACGCTTCTGACATGCAGTGTGATCACCTCCCTAAACGTGCTATCCACGTAGTCCTGTGTCTCGCGGAAGTAGAAGAGTGACTCCAGCCACCGCTCAGGTTCCAAAACCCAGAGCTCAAGCTTGTGCAGCTGGTGATACCTCCTACAGATGTGTTTGACAGGGACATATGGTGTGTTCACGACTTCACACGTACCGCAGGAAGTACACTCCACTTGGCCAAGTTGACCCGTAACTCTAAAACTAAAACTATTTCTTGCACTTACAGTAAATAGAATGAGTAGAATAAATTACTAGTAACCTAAATTTACTATACTTACCCCAACATTTTCTTACTTGCGGCCTTGATGGAATGGCCTGGAGGAATGGGGGGTTTGGGGGGGAAAATCCGAGGGGTGCAGACTTTGGGAGGGCACCCAATGGCAAAAGGTGGCCCTTGAGAGAGATGAGCCAGCCCCTTCACGGCCGAGGGCTGAGTAAGATGAGCTGCCAGGTTTCACCCCTGCCCCTAATGCCTCCCACCAGCCTCAAAATTGAGACTGGGACAGGTAGCAGCCTTAAGGCCCTCAATTGGGGTGAGGGCAGACAGGCCATATAGGTCTTGCTCGCCCCATGCAAAATTATGGACAGGTTGGGGTGGGCAGAAGGGCAGCAGGAAGGCTACCCAGGGCATTTCATGGGCCCTTCTGCCTGCAAACCCACCAGTGGAAGACTGTAAAATTCTGTCCCAGTAGTCATTGCAGCATTATTGGTACAAAGCTAAAATTCATATGGCAATTTAAATAGATTAATAGCCAGGTTTGCACACTGCAGTCAGATTCCAAGCAACAAATACAGGGCAGATGTCTTAGCATTAGGAGGTTTCTAGTACTTTACACTGCTGCTTGCCACGCCAGATGGGAGGAAATGACAGCATGGCTCAATTTCATTTATTCCAGTCAGAAGTGCTGGAGCCTGATTCACCGCCTTGGAGCAGCCCAAAAATCACCTGTATTAAATCGCCCATCAGTCAGCCCAAACCAAGTTTCTCACCATCTGTTCAATGTAGCAAGGACACGTTGGATAAGAAAACAAAGCGCACCATCTGCAATGAACTGAAAAAACAACGCCAGCAGCATGCAGAACATGGAGATCACAGAACTGGAGACAGCTTTAATGGACCTGAAATGTGGCAAAGTAGTGGGATAAGACAACATTGTAACAGAATTCCTGAAACAACTCGGCCCCCCTGTTTATGCCTGGCTGACTCAGTTCTACACAGGAATCATCAGCTCAAAGCCGAAGGTGAGGCATATGGCAAAAATCATTGCCATACCAAAACCCGGAAAAGATCCCACACTGACGGCCAGCTATTAACCGATTTCCCTACTTTCTTTGTGCTTTAAGATCTTTCAGTGTCTTGTCCTGGAATGCATATCTCTGGAAGTAGGGGCCATCCTAATGTCAACCAAGCTGGTTTCAGTAAGGGGCACAGCACATGTGGTCAAGTTCTAGCACTCACCACCTATACTAAAAATAGTTTCCAAAAAAACTTGAAGACAGGTGTGGTGCTGCTGGACCTCACAGCTTTCTACGATACAGGGCGGGATTTTGCACACCCGCCCGCTACCGGGATCTTCCGGTCACGCTGCAAGTCAATGGACTTCTGGTTGGAACGCTGTCTCGCCTGTGGCGGGTCCCGCTTGCAATGGGACCGGAAAATCCCGGCCACAGTATGGCATGCTGGTCTGCTCCTGAAGTTATTCAGAGTGCTTCCAACCTGGGTCAGGACAGTTGTCGAAATATTCCTTCACAACAGGCAGTTTGGAATCCATCTTGGACAAAGGAGAAATGCATGGAGATAACCGGCCAATGGACTACCGCAGGGCTCAATGTTAATGCTATTCAACATATGTACAAATGACCTGCCAACACCCATGTCTGGTAAGTTCATCTATGCTGACAACATCGGTTGTGCCACCCAAGCCCCATTCTGCTGCACCCTGCATCAAATCCTTAACAAAGATGTTGCAAAGTTGACAGACCACTGCAGCACGCAGTGACTTACATTGAATTCCTCTAAAACTATATTCAGTGTATTCCATCTCCATAATGCCAGTGCCAAAAAAGAATTGTACATTTACATGGCTGGTCAGAGACTTAAGCATGACCCAAGCCCAACACTATGGGAATCACTATGGATAGGACTCTGTCCTTTCAATAACATCCAAAGAAAACAGCAGCAAAGGTCAAAACTGGAAACAACTTACTAACCAAACTTGCTGGATCTATATGGAGCACAGCTGCCACAATACTCCGGACTTCAGAACTTGTCCTATCGTACTACGCAGCAGAGTACTGTGCATCAGTCTGGCACAAGTCATCACATACACATCTTGTTGATACTCAGTTGAATGCAACAATGCACATCATAACTGGAACTTTCCACTCAACAACCTTCCCCCGGCTTCCTGTCCTCACAAACATCACTCCCCCACACATTTGCTGACTGACAAAAACCTACAAGCTGGCTGAAAACATCCGTGATGCACCTCACTTACCACTCCACCTATTGCCCACCTTCCATCTCAGTGCGCCATACGGAGTAGTCTCCTTAAACATGGTCTACCAGCAGACATTCTTTCAACCAAAGAATGGGAAACATGGGAAGTCACTTATAAGCTGCTTCTGACAAACCCCACCTCTCAAATGGCAGGCTTTGGTCTACCACAGCAGGAGTGGTCCTTGCTAAGCAAGTTCAGGAAAAGCCAGGGTCCCTGTGCAGCCAACCCCCACTGCTCCATACATACCCCTTATGCACTTGTGGGGAGACAAAACCAATGCTGCACATTACTGAGGAGTGTCTCCTCGCCGGACTAAGCGGACTAATCACCTTAAATTCAGCAAATGTGGAGGCGATTGCTTGGCTCCAGGCATTTGTATTTGCTAAATAAATAAATAGCTGCTAAAATATGAATCATTTAATCAGTGAAAGTACCTGAACAAATCACATGGTCATAGTGAGGTAAAGAGATGAGCAATTTCAAAGACCAGGCTGTAGCATTTATGATACCCATTTCTAATCTCACAGGAACCTCAGCCAGGAGGAGAAAGCGAGAATAAAATCAATCAGCCAGGAAAAGCACAGAATGAAGAGAAAGACATGGCTTCCATGTGTGCAACGTGCTGAGGAAACCAGAGCTCTCTATCAGCTTTCTCCAGGGCTTGCTTTATGTTATAAAAGACAAAGCAATGAGAAAAAGGAATGGTGTTGTGACTAACCTGCTCACTCCTTTGAATCAAATCAGTTAAAACTCACAGATGTTAGTATTTTAGATTGTTTCCCTTCATTCATTTTCTTTCCTTAAATTTGAATCAATTTCTCTACAAAAGGCTCTTTTATTGTCAGGATATCGTTAAAAGGCAGTCTGGTTTTTTGACTGCTATAATAACCTTTATGACATTCCCACGTTAATAATGACTAAAGGTTTGCAGGCACTGCAGTTATTTGGATCTGGCCTAAGGGGAGTGATTTTGAAAATGATACAGTGTTGTCAGGTTTAAAGAAGAGTTATGAACATTGCACAGAGCTCTCGTGACTTAAGGTAATGTTAACTAGGTGCATTTCCTCAGCCTAGAACTCTTTTGGTGATCAGTTCCAGCAACTGTGGAATAGTAGGTATGTAATAAATGGAAATTAACAATAAAGACATACCCTTCGCTATCCAACCCTTGGGAATTTCTCCATGCTGGTTATATGCTATTTACAAACAATATTCCCCAAGCTACTGATCATATGAATACCTTTTTTAAAATATGTAATTATGAGCAAGCAAATTGGCTTCCTGTACTGTTGTCTTTTCTTAGTAATCACTACAGTTTCTATATTGTTTCAAGTAATTATTCCATCCTCTTTTGATCTTCATCCCAACAGCATTAAGCATTAATAGCCCAGACTAGAATAAACCCTTAAACTGCAGTTTATTAAAATAAACGCTTAATTTCAGACAAAAGCAGTTGTTGTGCACATTTTCTTGGATTCAGAGTTAGTGGCTAAAGAGATGCATTAAAATTCTCAAACCATCACTGGCCCCTTTATCCATTACTGCAACATACTCAGTTCTATTATTCTGCTACCCACTAGAAATACAGATACCAGAAGACATGAGAAATGTCTTGATTGATTCAATGCAGCATAATTGTCTATCACCCCAATAATTCACATTGGCTCCTTGAGCTCTTCTGTATAGATCATGTCAACTCACCATAGGTATAATATCCTTTAGGTCACCACAGAGAAATGAAAAGGGTCAAAGTAACATCTAGAACTTTCTCCTCATTATTATTTATATGCATGAGATAATGACCTTCCATTATCAAAAATGAGATAGCATTTTACTACAGTCTACTACAGTGTTTACAAACAAAATAAAAGAGCTTGCTAGATCGTTGTGACAAGTGGCCTAGGATGGAAGCAAAGAAGTTCAGAAATTCACTATTGTCTCCATTTTTAGTATTAAAATACTAGCACTATTTTACAGAACAACTAGGGAGCTTAAATGTTCTTAAAATATCGACAGTGAAGTAATAATGAACAAGAATATGTTAATCATTTGGAGAGGGCGGAGGCTTCTTAGGTGATTGATAGCACCCGGCTTTAATCTACTTCAAGATAATCACTAGTATAGTGAAAGCCCTGATTAAAGACATGCTTTCAAGATCATTAATAGCATTGCAACCTATTGGAAAATGCATTACAAGACAGATTCATATATATGTTATATATATGGCAGTGTCTATTCTCCTAAATAGACGTCTTTGCATCATCGCTAAGAAAATCAACAATGCTGGAAAAATGAAATAGTTACAGAAAACAATGGAATTATACAAGTCAGTCATCATAGGAAAGAGGAAAGCTGAGTTAATGCTTCAGGCACAACTCTTCAACATAATCATATTCAGTTCAAAGGCATTTGAACTTAAAATGATGGGTTATTGCAGAAACACTGAGGAAAAAAGGTTTAACCAAAAGAAAAAGGACAGTATTACTGAAAGTTCCCATGCAATCTTCCCATGAGTATAGATAAAGCTACAGTGTCAACTGTGGCTCAGTTAGGAGCCCACTCACCTCTAAATCATAGGTTCTTGGTTCAACCCTGCTGCAAGCACCACAAGAATCAAGGCTATACTCCAGTGCAATACTAAGGGAGCACTGCACTGTTGGAGGTGCTGTCTTTCAGATCAGGTGTTAAACTGAGGCCCTGTCTGTAAAAGATTCTATGGCACTGTCCTGGTTAATATTAAGCCTTCATCAACATCACAAAAAATGGATTAACTGGTTATTATCACATTGCTGTTTGTGGGAGTTTGCTGAGGGCATATTGGCTACCATGTTCCCTACATTACAACAGTGACTATACTTCATTGGCTGTAAAGTGCTTTGAGATATTCGGTGATGTGCAAAGTACTATAAATTTCTTTTTCTTTTCAAATTCAGAACAATAACAATTTATATTTATGTAGCACTTTTAACATAGAAAAACATCCCATTGACAATTAGTAGCCTCGCCGCAACAATAACATGCTAACAATATCTGTAACAATATCTGTGTACTTAGTAGATCAATAATTTATAGCTGTTATCAATAGCAAGAGCTTATTTGGTATTATACTAAACAAAAAGAAAACAAAGTGCAAATAACCACACCATAATAAGACCGAAAAAACATTGTGGTTGTTAAGAGTTAGTGGCTTGTGGCTGTATTGTATTAAAGACAGTTTAAGAACATTGTTTTTTAAAAATTAAAATAGTCAATGCTTGTTGAATAATTAAAATGAATGTTAAGTGAACAAGGTTGAGGGCCACATAAAACTGGAAGTACGTAAAGAGATTATTTGCTATTACGCATTATCTCTAGTAGCATTTTTCAGTGTTTGGTTGAGTGACCTGTTACAACAGCACCTTCTTCTGCATACAGTGAGACATAGCACTTAGGCTGGAAATTGGTTACATAGTACACTGATTAAAATGGAGCATACTTGACTGTTCATATGTCCAGTCTGACTTCCATTCACTTTCTTCTACTTTTGCTCAGTACTTAGAATTTCAGATTTTCACCATTAGCTTCAAATCTGCTTCTCCTATTTGCTTTTCCCAGCAAAAACAATCTGTTAGCTTGATCAGTAATTTTCATTCCCCCTTCTCTCTGGACTCTGAGTTATTGAATATTTCTTCTTGCTAAACTGGAAAATGTCCTACTTCCATTTTGGTTACTCAACATTTAAATGTGCCTTGCACCAAGTGTAGCACTACTGATATGATCCCAGCTGATGTTACTACTGGAAAGGTTAATATTCCTTCACTCCAGCTATATCTTTACAGACACATACACATTTGGAAAGATAAAACAGTTTACAATATCTATTTTGCACTCTAATGTTCAGGATAAGTGTGCTGTACATGTGAACCAACTGATGAACTGTGGTCAGGCACACCACACCCCAAAGTAAATGATAGATGTGACCAAAGCAGGTTCTATGGATTTCTTAACAACCCACCCAGATGCTTGTCGCACTGTGAGACAATCCAGTCTCGCTGAAAGTCCATCTCTCTCACAAGGGCGTCTAATCTCCACATTTGAAGAACTCGCCTTGGAATTCTCTCAAAACGTCATTCCCACTGGGACGGCTTCAACCAGGGTGCACCTCCAGGGTTTCAATCTTGCCTTCTTAATTTTTATTCATCTGGATCTCCGAGTACACTCACGCTTCACCTTCCAAGCACACTTTCAGATCTTCTGCCATGCCAAGCAGAACACCACTACTCCAAAATGTTACCTTTGCCCATATAACATGGAGTCACCAACCTTCGGCTGCCTTGTTGGATCTTCAGGCTTCTCTCGAGACCATTTTGCTTCAAGTCTGCTCCCCGCAGCTCTCTCTCATTAATTTGGAGCCCATGGCTCTGCTCCTTTCTCTCAAATTTACATAACAGGATCTGATTTTGACCTCTGCTCTTCTCCCTTACCTGGGACTGTCTCCTGGAGCCTCTTTCTTTCCCAGTCTCTGGTTTGGGACTTCTTTCTTGGTTTGGGAACTTCTCCCTGTCCTCCTCCCCATGTCCTGCTCCCTGGTGCACCTTCTCTCTAATGGCGCTTCTGTTCAGGTTACCTAACCTTCAGTTTCACACAATTTCACTTCCTCGCTTCCTTTTCTTCTGCCCCTGTGCAGGCTGGTTCCCAGCCTGAGGACGCTGAAATCAATGAATAGCACGTGTGCAGCCATTCTCCAGTCGGCACTTGCGCAGAAGTCCCGACGCATGCAGGAACTGTAGTTCCCAAACTGCAACTTCAGTTTAAGCTCAAGGTAAGTATCAGAGTTCATGACATGTTCCCCTTCAGAAGAGAGAAAGCTTCACTAAAGTGAAGGTTTCTTTACAATGGCTTAACATTTTCCTTTGAAGAACTTAACATCATAATCTTCAAACAAATAGCTTATTGCATACAATATAAATAAAGTTTTCATTTTGTTTCACAACTACACATCATTTTATACAAAACAAAAGTCAATATATGCAACAAGTAGGATTAGCAAAGTTTAAACTTTATGGAATTATCATAACTCATTTATGATACAATTCATTGCATTTCCTTTTTCTCTTATTCTTGGTCTTTAACGCATTAAATGTCTTATTTAAGTCCACAGCCCAATCATTATCCTTTTCATTAGCTGTAGATGTAAATCCATCATCTAGCTCATTTTCCAAACTCAAATGCGATAAATTTTCATTGAAACAATAAGGTTAAAGTGGCATCTTTGTGTGTTAACAATTCATTCCTCCTCTGATCACTTTTGACCATTTCAAAGAAGTTATCAAGATGCTTTTTATGTTCACACAAAGGGATTTCATACTCCTGCTTGGTTCAGTCTTTGAACATTTTAGGGTCTTGTAGTTTCTCTTGATCCCATTTCAATCGGGTCTTATTTAATTCTCTTTGAGTAACATCAGCCAATTCCCCCGTCTGGAGTTTTACTGTTCAATACTTCAACTGTTTTTTATTCCTTGATGGAGTGTGGGTGTCACTGGCTAGGCCAACATTTATTGCCCATCACTAACTGTCCTTGAGAAGGTGGTGGTGAGCTGCCTTCTTGAATTGCTGCAGTCCCTGTGGTGTAGGTACACCCACAGTGCTGTTAGGGAGGGAGTTCCAGGATTTTGAACCAGTGACAGTGAAGGAACAGCGATGTATTTCCAAGTCAAGATGGTGAGTGGCTTTGAGGGGAACTTCTAGATGGTGGTGTTCCTATCTATCTGCTGCCCTTGTCCTTCTAGATGGCAACGGTCGTGGGTTTGGAAGGTTCAGCCTAAGGAGCCTTGGTGAGTTGCTACAGTGCATCTTGTAGATGGTACACACTGCTGCCATTGTTTATTGGTGATGGAGGGTGGTATTGGTGCCAATAAAGCAGCTGCTTTTCCTGGATGGTGTCAAGCTTCTCGAGTGTAATTGCAGTTCATCCAGGCAAGTGGAGAGTATTCCATCACACTCCTAAATTGTGCCTTGTAGATGGTGGACAGGCTTTGGGGAGACAGGAAGTGAGTTACTCACCACAGGATTACTAGCCTCTGACCTGCTCTTGTAGCCACAATATTTATATGACTAGGCCAGTTCATTTTCTGATCAATGGTAACCCCCGGGATGTTAATAGTGGGGGATTCAGTGATGTAATGCCATTGAATGTCAAGGGGTGATGGTTAGATTCTCTCTTGTTGGAGATGGTCATTGCCTGGCATTTGAGTGGCGTAAATGTTACTTGCCATTTGGCAGCCCAAAACCCAAACCTGCGTATTGTCCAGGTCTTGTCGCTTTGAATAGGGACTGCTTGAGTATCTGAGAAGTCACAAATGGTGCTGAATATTGTGCAATCAGCAGCAAACATCCCCACTTCTGACCTTATGATGGAAGTAAGGTATATGATGAAGCAGCTGAAGTTGGTTGGGCCTAGGACACTACCCTGAGGAACTCCTGCAATGATGTCCTGAAACTGAGATGATTGACCTCCAAAAACCATAACCATCTTCCTTTGTGCTAGGTATGAGTCCAATCAGCAGAGTTTTCCACTAGATAAAAACAAAATACTGCAGATGCTGGAAATCTAAAGCAAAAACAAAAATTGCTGGAAAAACTCAGCAGGTCGGACAGCATCTGTGGAGAGAAAGACAGAGTTAAAGTTTCAAGCCCTTAGGACTCTTCTTCAGAACTAAAGACAATGAAACAACTCACTGGAGGAGGAGACTCCACAAATATCCCCATCCCCAATGATGGAGGAGCCCAGAACATCAATGCAAAAGATAAACTGGAGCATTCACTTTAGTTCTGAAGAATAGTCATAAGGACTTGAAACGTTAACTCTGTCTTTCTCTCCACAGATGCTGTTGGACCTGCTGAGCTTTTCCAGCAATTTTTGTTTTTGTTGCAGCAGAGTTTTCCCCTGACTCTAGTTTTGCTGGGGCTTCTTAATGCCACCCTCAGTCAAATGCTACCTTGATATCAACAGCAGTCACTCTCACCTCACTTCGGGAGTTCAGGTCTTTTATCTATGTTTGAAACAAGCCTGTAATGAGGTCAGAAGCTGAGTGACCCTGGCGGAACCCAAACTGAGTGTCAGTGAGCAGGTTATTGCTAAGCAAGTGACGCTTAATAGCAGTGTTGATGGGCTCCTTCCATTACTTTACTGGTGATCGAGAGTAGACTGATTTTTCGGGTTTGATTTGTCCTGCTTTTTGTTTACAGGACATAGCTGGGCGATTTTCCACATAGCCGGGTAGATACCACTTTTGTAGCTGTACTGGAACAGCTTGGCTAGGGGTGCGGCAAGTTCTAGAGCACAAGTCTTCAGTACTATTGCCGGAATATCATCAGGGCCCATAGCCTTTGCAGTATCCTGTGCCTTCAACCGTTTCTTGATATCAGGTGGAGTGAATCAAATTGACTGAAGACTGGCATCTGTGGTGCTGGGAACATCCGGAGGATGCTGAGATGGATCATCCACTTGGCATTTCTGGCTGAAGATTGTCGTGAATGCTTCAGTTTATCTTTTGCATTGATGTGCTGGGCTCCTCCATCATTGAAGATGAGGATATTTGTGGAGCCACCCCCTCCAGTGAGTTGTTTCATTGTCCACCACCATTCACGATTGGATGTGGCAGAACTGCAGAGCTTAGATTTGATCCATTGGTTGTGGGGTCGCTTAGATCTGTCTATCACTTGCTGCGATGTTATAGCTTCACCAGGTTGACACCTCATTTTTAGGTATGACTGGTGCTGCTCCTGGCATGTCCTCCTGCACTCTTCATTGAACCAGGGTTTATCCCTTGGCTTGATGGTAATGGTAGAGTGGGGGATATGCTGGGCCATTGTGTTTGAGTACAATTCTGCTGCTGCTGATGGCCCACAACGCGTCATGTGTGCCCAGTCTTGTGTTGCTAGATCTGTTTGAAATCTATCTTATTTACAACAGTGGTAGTGCCACATAACACGATGGAGGGTGTCCTCAATGTGAAGACAGATTTCATCTCCACAAGGACTATGTGGTGGTTGCGCCTACTGATACTGTCAAAGAAAGATGCATCTGCGGCAGGCAGGTTGGTGAGGATGAGGTCATCTATGTTTTTCCCTCTTGTTGGTACCCTCACCACCTGCTGCAGACCCGGTCCGGCAGCTATGTACTTTAGGCCTCAGCCAGCTTGATCTGTGGTGGTGCTACCGAGCCATATTGGCGGTTGACATTGAAGTGCATTTTGGGCTTTTGCCACCCTCAGTGCTTCCTCCAAGTGGTGTTGAACATGGAGGAGCACAGATTCATCAGCCAGGGGGTGGGGTGGGGGGAGTACATGGTATTCAGCAGGAGGTTTCCTTGCCCATGTTTGACCTGATGCCGTGAGACTTTATGGGGCCAGAGTCGATGTTGAGGGCTCCCAAGGCAACTCCCTCCCAACTGTATACCTCTATGCCACCACCTCTGATGTGTCTGTCCTGCCGGTGGCACAGGATATATCCAGGGATGGTGATGGTGGTGTCTAGGACATTATCTGTGAGGTATGATTGTGTGAGCACAAAATTCTGTTGCTTGACTAGTCTGTGGGACAGCTCTCCTAACATTGGCATAAGCCCCCAGATGTTAGTAAGGAGGACTTTGCAGGGTCAATAGGGCTGGGTTTGCTGTTGTCATTTCCAGTTCCTAGGTCGATTCCAGTTTCATTTCTTTTTATTGACTTTGTAGCAGTTTTATACAACTGAGTGGCATGCTAGGCCATTTCAGAGGGCATTTAAGAGTCAACCACATTACTGCGGAACTGGAGTCACATGTGACTCTGGCACTGAGGATGCAGAATGTACTCTGGGTGGAGCACTTCAATGTCCACCACCAAGAGCGGCTTGGCAGCACCGCCACAGACAGAGCTCTAAAGGACAGCAGGTTTATTTCCCTAAAGGGCATTAGTGAACATGATGGTAAATGGTCACCATTAGACTTTTTAATTCCAGATTTTTATTGAATTCAAATGCCACCATCTGCTATGGTGGAATTTGATCCCAGATCCCCAGAGCATAACCCTGGGTCTCTGGATCATCAGTCCAGTGACAGTACCACTACGCCATCGCCTCCCCACTCTTCCATAATTCCCAAATCATATCATTCCACTCCTCTACAAGTTTTAAAGGATCTTTTGCAAACTGCCCACTTGTGTCAAGGGTTGCCCTGTGGTTGAAGCGAGTTGTTGAGGAGGGGCAAGAGCTGCCCTGTAGTTGAAGCAAGGTGTTGGGGAGGGGGGGTAAGGGCTGACCTGTGGTTGAAGTGAGTTGTTGGGGAGGGAGGGAAAAGGCTGCCCCGTGGTTGAAGTGAGTTGTTGGGGAGGGGGGGAAAGGGCTGCACTGTGGTTGAAGTGAGTTGTTGGGGAGGGGGGGAAAGGGCTGCCCTGTGGTTGAGGTTTCACATCTGAGTGACACGAACACTGCTTATCAGAACAAGGAGCCATAAGCCAAGGAGACATTCTTAGGAGTTTAGTTACAATAGTGAACATTACATACAAGTGATTAACACGCGTGCCCAGGCTGTGCAACCACATCCTCTTAACCTTCCTGAAAGGATTAAACTCAGAGCTAAAAAAAAACTCAAGAGTTTTTAGTAAAAGCGGGACAGAAGTTGAAAAAGCAGAACTGGAGAGTAGCAGGTGTGCTTTAGGCAGAATAAGGAATGAGGCAAACAAGCTAGTAGAACAGAGCAAGGCCAGGGAGTGGGTATTGAAATAAATGTGGCCTAGGTTGCACACTCAGCAAGATAGGTGGTCTTGAAATGGATGAAAATGATGCTTGACATATGTACACATGGGAAACAAGTAACTGAGACTGGAGAAGCATGTGATTGTAAATTGATAAGATTAGAATATGTGTACGTGACCAAAGGTGTAATCTTTTAGAGTACGGTCTTGGACTGACCAAGGCTGTCTCTCCCTGCATATGCTGGAATAATAAACGATTGAAACCTGTACCTGAGTCTCCTGGTGTTTTGTCAAGGCAAACTACAACAATTGGCGCTGCAAGCAGGGTACTCGTACCGGATCATCAAAACGGTGTTGGGAATGGGTGAACGTGTTTATTTACCACCCATAGTTAGAGCAGTAAGCCTATCTGAGTAAAGGTCTGGCTGAACATCCAAAGAATCTGAAGGAGGTCTCAGGGCAGGAGGCGCCAGGAGAGGAGGCAGAAATGCACTGTCAGGTTAAAAGTTGAAGCCACGTAGATAGATTGGATCCCGCAGAAGGAATAAGCCAAAGCCGCACTGGTCAGGAAACTAAGATAGCACAGGGCAGGTGGAAGACAATATTTTCAGAAGAGAAGAAGGAGATGATGGACACCATCGACTTCGACTGGGGACTGGAAGGCTCCACTATGGGTTCGTAGCAGCACATCAGAAAAAGATTATTAAGAGAATGTGGAAGGACGCATGGGGCCCAAAAGAATTGGTAAATAATTTTAAAATGAATTGATCTAAATCACAAGAGCTGTTTGTTCTGGAGAGAGAAAGAGAGAGAGGGGTAACCCTAGGGGGGTTGAAAAAAGCAGTGACAGGCAGGAGCAGAGGAAATGTGAGCTTCAGTCATTTTGATTGTCCTTGTAGGTGGAGCCTCGAAGAACTCTTTATTCCTCCCACTGTTACTTAAAGTTTTGCTTAGAGTCTGAAAGTTTTAAGTTGTTAAGATAAACATTATAAGAATGGAAATACATACCTTTACGTATAAAGTATTTGTGTGCAAGGAAAAATTTGTATGTGAGCTTTAATGTGTTTTCTTCCCTAAATTGTCATTGTTGTGTGGAGTTCAGCATTTTAGAGTCAAAACCATCATATTAGATTAAAGGAAAAGGATACTCAAACATGTCTTGAGTATTGGGTTCGAGTTGAGATTTCTGGCAAGAACCGCAATTCCAAGGTATTGTAAAGATAAAACAAGGTTTTCTTTTGTTTGAGATGAGCCAGCCTTTTCACCACCCCCTTGAAGACTCTTTCCACCAGCTGCCAAGCTGATTGGGCTTAATGAATTAGGATCAATTCATACGAGCTGGCATTCTAAGAATTCTGAAGGAAAAATTACCTGAAATTCAAAAGGATTCTAGGAAAACCAAAAGACATAAACACACACACAGTCTAGGTGGTTTCTATAGATAAAGAGGGTTTTCTTTTGAATTAAATATGAAAGGAAATCTGCAGCTCAACAACACTGTTATTTGAATTTGGGACAATCTTGAGATGTGAAAAGTGCATTGTAATTTATCAAGTTACTTTTGAATAACTAGGATGTTGTCCAAGATAAAGAATATGTGCTGGTAAACATGTGGGACTTTTAATCTGGATATAAATTTATATACAAGGGAAAGAGGTAGCTTTAATTTTGATAATGTAAATTACAGTATGTACAAAATTTTAAAATTTGAGGTTTGGTTCCCGATAAAGTTCTCAAAAGGGATTTTTTTATTTGACAACAATTGACATTAATTCAAATGCTGCAAGCTTTTTGTGTGTGTAAGTCTGTTCCCAAAATATCAAGTTAACCTTGACAAAGTTTGACAGAAATCTAATTTTAGGCAGAGTTAATGGGCAAAATTTTTACCTCGACGGGACCCTTCCCTCCAGGACACACTGGTCCACTACTCCATCACTCCCAACCCCTCATTCCCTTCCCGCGGCACCTTCCCACGCAATTGCAGAAAGTGCAACATCTGCCCCTTTACCTCCTCCCTCCTCATCGTCCAAGGGCCCAAATGCTCCATTCATGTGAATCAGCATTTCACTTGCACTTCCCTCAATTTAGCCTACTGCATTCGCTGCTCCAAAATGCAGTCTCCTCTACATTGGAGAGACCAAACGCAGCCTGGGTGACTGATTTGCGGAACACTTTCAGTCTGTCTGCAAGCATGACCCAGACCTCCCTGTCGCTTGCCATTTCAACACACTGCCCTGCTTTCATGCCCACATGTCCGTCCTTGGCCTGCTGCAATGTTCTGGTGAAGCCCAACGCAAACTGGAGGAACAGTACCTCATCTTCCGACTAGGCACTTTACAGCCTTCTGGACTTAATGTTGCGTTCAATAACTTCAGACCATGAACTCTCTCCCCCATCCCCACCCCTTTTTATCCCTTTTGACAGAATTCATTTTTTTTAATCCATATATTTTTATTTTTATTCATTTTTATTTTTATTCATTTATTCATTGTTATCCCCTTTTCTATACCGGTTTTGATTCTTTTTTCCCCACCCCACCTCCACTAGGGCCATCTAATAATTGTTCATGTTTTTTTCAGAGTTCTGCTATCACATTCTGCTTTCTTACTTTAATGCCACTATCAGCATCTTTTTTTAGCCTTTACCATTCCATTAATGCTCCCTTTGTCCTTTTGTTCATGACATCTTTGTCAATCTCTCCTTTGACCCCACCTATCACTGGCCTTCTATCCTGCTTCACCAGCTCCATCCCAATTAAACAGTATAAATTTCATCACATTTCTACTTCTCTGTAGCTCTGAAGAAGAGTCATATGGACTCGAAACGTTAACTCTGTCTTTCTCTCCACAGATGCTGTCAGACCTGCTGAGTTTTTCCAGCATTTTCCATTTTTCTTTCAGATTTTCAACATCCGATGTATTTTGCTTTGATCTCTGTATGGTAAAGTACACCATGAGCTGGCACCATTCATTCTAACATCTCTGATATTGGCTTGCCTGAGTGGTGCTTGAGTCAGACCTGAGCACTGTATGCAGCTTTGGTAAAACAAGTGATAACACAGGCGGCATGGTCTAATGGTGCAGGGCAGCCCATGGCTGCAACCCCAGTCCAGGGAAGAGGCTGACAGGAATGTAGTCCGGTTAATGACATCGCCACAGCATTTAACACAGGGACCTCAGTCGTAAATTTGATTGATTTGGCAATAGTGGATCAAAAGGTCCGGACCTTAAGTTTTCAACTTAAGAAAATTCTGGAGAAGGGACAGGGATCCAGGACAGGCAACTCAGTGCAGAGCAAGACCTGACACGGAATATTCAGATCTTGGCCACTATACCAGAGATCCATGCTTCGACCATTAACAAATTGATTAATGTAGAAAGAAACCTCTCAGGTGATGCAGTCAGGAATGACATCTGCACATCTATGGATCATGGATGCTTGAGCAGACATGGGAAAACTTGAGACAAATTTATGAGGGTGAGGTGCCCCTGTGCATACCAAATTCATACTTGTTTAACCTGTCATGGCACATGAATCATAATTTGACCAGTTCAGGGGTCTAACATGTGTATATAGAACTGATACTAAGTGTGTTGTGAATAATAATATGTTAATCAGCATTGTTTTGGCAATCCCAGTTACACCAGAATCAACACCCATTAAGACATTATATAGAGTAGAAAATATTGGGGTAATTAGGGGGAATTATGTTGTAAGGTATCATAATATACCACCAAATGCATTAGGGATAAAGAGTAATATAGTAAACACCACTTTAGAGAGATGAAGACTAGAGGCCTCTTCGATAGTGTGTCCACATCTGATATATGAGACAGAAGAAGCAAGGTACGGGTTTAATGCAACAGCCAATTGTACGATGGAAGCTATATGGGCCAAGTTGGAACCAGCTCACATGTAATATGTGGACGGGGATGATGGATGGGGTGAGGGGACATGCTCTGTGCTGAAGCTTTGTCTTTGCTCCTGTGCTAGGGAGGAGAGCAAATCAGAGCTTTCATCCTGCTGGCGTGGTAAAGCAATACACAGAGCAGTGGTTCCCAAACTGTGGGCCGTGTCCTAAGCTCTCCCCTCCGAAGGCAGCAATGTAACTGTGGAGACTCCAGCCGGACAGCACTGGACCCACTAGCTCGATGCTGCCAAACAGCAATGGGCAGATGGTGAGCCCAACACTCTCTTTAACATTAGGAAGCACTTATAAATGGCGAGTGCTGTGCAGACCCATGATGTCTGTGTACCTATTTGGCAGAGGCAGACAAGTGTAACTCAATCACTAAGTGCAAGATAAACCCGGAGGTCTTGCAGCTCAACTCGGAAGGTGAGTGGTGGCTTCAAACTTTACTGTGCTTCTGTTCCTGCCTGCCTGTTGTACAGGTCCCTTACCCTGGCCTGCTGACTCAGCTTCGCAGGCACCAACAACTAGACCAAAGGGTGGCCTGTGTGCTGTGGTAAAGTGATAGGAGAGGAGATGATTGAGATAGACAGATTTTTAATCAGTGAGGGAATCAAGGTTATCAGAAAAATACAGGAAAGTGGAATTGAGGATCATCAAATCAACCATGATCTAATTGAATGGCAGAGCAGACTCGATGGGCCGAATGGCCTATTTCTGCTCCTACATCTTATGGTCAAGGAGATATTGCATTACTATGTCTACAACGAGAGTACTAAAATGGGAACAATTACTTCTGCCTTATAACCAGCTATGCAGTGTATCTATACCCACAGGTACCAGCTAGCATGGGAAAAGTAGAACTGGCGGAAATCTACAAAAGGGAAGCAGTCAACATGCAGGCAGAGGAAGGCATAAATGAAAATCTGATGCAGTATTTCAGCCAGTTCTCCTATGTAATCCCACTGTTGCCTGAATGCCTTACACAGAGATCTGCGATGAGACACAGGGGGTGCATAGAACATATTATATGCTGCAGCAATGGGTTATTATACTGACAATGTGGAACAAATAGATATCCCCAGAGTAGGGCCTTTGGAATTGGGAATCAAAAGTACAGATACACCCATGGATTAGGATCATCTCCCATGTTTTGATTATCGTCCAGTTGGTATTAGTTCTACAATTAACATTTACCACACCAGAAGGACAAGATAGGGCAAAGAGTATGGGATTTCAGGAATGCAGAAACTAAACAAGAGAGGCAAGTGCCTGTATTGCAGGGCCAACCTGTACAGATTGTATAACCCAATACCCTTATAACCCTAAGCTCGATACCTGGCCAGTATTAATGGCCAGCGGGGCATAAGGAAAGGGGAAATACCACTGCGTTGGCTACCTTTCATTAGGCCAAAGGCCAAAGGGGGGGACTGAAAGGGTTAAACTTGAAGCTAAAAAGTGTTTTTAGTAAAAGCAGGACATAAACTGGAAAAGCAGAACTGAAGAGTAACAGATGGGCTTTAGGCAGGATAAGAAATGAGACAAACAAGCTAGTAGAACAGAGGGCAAGGCCAGGGAGTGGGTGTTCAATTCAATGTGGCCTAGATACCACATTCCTCTAATATGCCTTGCAATCTGAGGAATGCAGCGGATATCCCTTCCTGATATGCCCGAGCTTGGCTTTGTAGCTAGCAACTGTGACATAACCGAGTCCAGAGGCTCATCATTTGACGCAGACTCAGCAGATTTCTGATCCCCAGCAGTCCTTTGAGTGTCAGACACCTGGGAAGTTCCTGCTGCTGCCTGCTGCAGATCAGACAGTTCGATGTGCTCACCAGATTGTGATC
Organism: Carcharodon carcharias; assembly: GCF_017639515.1. NCBI lineage: Eukaryota > Metazoa > Chordata > Chondrichthyes > Lamniformes > Lamnidae > Carcharodon > Carcharodon carcharias. The sequence goes on from NC_054470.1 coordinate 33,800,691, forward strand.
ACGAGGCTACTGTAAAGGTAGATCCCACTGAGGTGTGTGTCTCTGCATTGGTGAAAGTTGTGTGTGAGCGCTGTGATGGGACTCCAAGGAGTGTGCCTCCAGATATCTCTTCAGAGGTTTCTTGGGGGCTTGATTGAAGGCCCTGGGTCATAGACTCTGTCGGCTGTTTCCTAGATGTGCCTGTGGAAGCAAGGGGAGATAATTAGTACATGGCAATGACCTGTGAAACAGGACACATCACTCACAGCATGGGCGTCAGATAGCTGTTGCACTGCAGGATCCTCACTTGGTTGAGCACCACTGACCTCACCATCAGCACAGGAATGGTCCAGATCTTCGCCAGCCAGCTGGATGACTCTTTTTAAAGTCTGTTAGGAACTTGATGTCTGGCATTCTTCCACCAGTCTGCAACCTCTCTCTTTTGTTGCGTGCTAGATTGTCCTGCATGATTACAGATGGAGAGAGTGTAAGCGGGACACCTGCCAGGCCAGATAAGTGGCATGTGTGGGTGGTGAGTGGTGCCATGGACAAGATGAGGACAATGAAGGTGTACAAGAGAGAGTGAATGGTGATGTCCTTTGAACTGGCAGCGAGTGAGATCCCTGTAGATGTGTGATGGGTTTGATGAGTTGAGAGTGATGAGAAGAATGACTTACTCTGGGATCGTTCATCCTCTTGCGGCACTGACTGCCACAGCCACCATCTCCCAAGCTGGATTGGTAATGTTGCTGCCCCTCCTGCAGCCACAGCAGCGATCGAGGACATCACAACAGGCCTCCACAGCATCCAAAGGACACTCAAGGGATGCGTGACGAAACTGAGAAGCTGCAGTCATCTTGCTTTCCGTGGCCATGTCTTCTTTGCAGCAGTCCTGGGCCGGAAGCACTGAGAGGTGTGCGTGCAACTGCACTTTAAATACGGAGCCCAGCTTGAGCAAGCAGTGAGGTGACAGCATGGCGGGCGAATGAAAGCCCGCCTGTCATTGAAACGGCATGCTTCCCGGGAATGAATGATTAATAAGGCCTAATTGGGATGATACAGCATGAAAAGCTGCCACCGTGGCCAGCGGGTAAAGCTTTCTTTTCCTGCCCGCTACCGCACTTAGTGCACATTGGGGATGATTCCTCACTCTGTCTTTCTCACATGGGTTTCCAATCTCCACATTTGATGAACTCGCTTTGGAATTCTCTCCAAACATCCCAGGTGGCTTCAGCAAGGTTCCACTTCCAGGGTTTCAATCTCACCTTCTGAGATTCCTTTCTTCTGGATCTCTGAGAGCACTCACACTTCACCTCCCAAGCACTCTTTCAGATCTTTGGCCATGACAAGCAGAACATCACTGCTCCTTTACGGTCCGCAGCATGGAGTCACCAACTTTCAGCTGCCCTCTCAGATCATCAGGCTTCTTTCGAGCCCAGTTTGCTTCAAGTCTGCTCTCCACAGCTCTCTCACTTTAATTCAGAGCCTACTGCTCTGCTCCTTTCCCTCAATTTTACTTAACAGGATTTGTTTTTAACCATTGCCCTTGTCCTTTACCTACGGCTGTCTCCTGGGACCTCTTTCTGTCCCACTCCCTGGTTTGGCACCTCCTTCTTGGTTTGGAACCTTCTCCCATCCCCCTCCCCATGTCCTGCTCCCTGGGACACCTTTGCTCATCTTGTTCAAGTCACCTGACCTCCAGTTTCATGCCATTCTACTTCCTTTTCTTCTGCACATGTGTGCAGGGCTGGTTCCTAGCCTGAAGACGGTGAAGTCAACAAACTGTGCGTGTGCAGCCATTCTCCGGCCAGCATATGCGCAGAAGTCCTGAGGTCCGATGGGAACTGTAGTTCCCAAACTGCAACTTCGATTTAAACTCAAGGAAAAAAGTATCAGACTTTGTTACACTACCTTTCGCTTTTCAAATCTTACCTTCTTTCCAGAAATCTGCTGACTGGTTATGACATTTAAGCTTTTTGAAAAACACCTAACACCCTGTAAATGATTATCTAATTAAATCAGGGGTGTGCACATTTTTATATTAATCAATTCCCATTAATTCATATTGTGTATTAGTGTAAGCATTGCATATTGTTAACATAAGGCAGCTGCAGGGAAAGGGGAAAATCCTGATGATTGTAAGAATATCTGAATTGCTGTTGAAATATGTAGCTGATCTTAGTCGAGCAGAAAACTAGCATCATCAGATTGAGAGGGACTGTGTCAGCTTTTTGCTCAACCTCAGGTAGAGGGTTGCAAAAATTAGGTGTACAACTTTATTGTGTCAGTAATTATATGAGAGACAGTTTATGCAGCGGGGTGTGGTGGGTGGGGAATATTGAGGCTGCACTGCCAGCAAGAATGGTATCATTTCAATCAGAGATGGATAGATTTTTGTTGTCTTACAGAATGAAGACATATGGCGCCAAGGCGTGTAGGGTTGAGGCATAGATCATACAAACATTGGAACATATGAAATAGGAGCAGAAATAGGCCATTCAGCCCCTCAAGTCGGCTCCACCATTCAATAAGGCCATGGCTGATCTGAGCAAAATACTGCGGATGTTGGAAATCTGAAACGTAAGCATAAACTATTGGAAAAACTCAGCATGTCTGGCAGCATCTGTGGAGAGAGAAAGACAAAGTTAACATTTCAAGTCCGTATGACCCTTATTCTGAGCTCTGAAGAAGGGTCAGATGGACTCGAAATGTTAACTTTGTTTTTCTCTCTCCACAGATGCTGTCAGGCCAGCTGAGTTTCAATAGCATTTTCCGTTATTATTTCATGGCTGATCTGCTTGTGTTTCGAATTCCGCACTCCCATCTCCCTCCGATATTCTTTGATTCCCTCGCCTAACAAGAATCTATCTATCTCTGCCTTAAAAATACTCAACGATCCCACCTCCCCAGCCTTCTGAGGCAGAGAGTTCCAAAGTCACACAACCCTCAGAGAAAAAATTTCTCCTCATCTCTGTCCTAAAAGGGCAAACCGTAATTTTAAAACAGTGCTCCATAGTTCTGGACTCACCCACAAATGGAAACATCCTTTCCACGTCCACCTTGTCCAGACCATTCAGGATCTTATATACTTCAATCAAGTCACCCCTCACTCTTCTGAACTCCAGTAGAAAGAAGCCCAGTCTATCCAACCTTTCCTCATAAGACAACTTGCTCAATCTTACTTTTATGTTCAATTCCTCTCGTAATAAAGGACAGTTTTCCATTAGCCTTCTTAATTACTTTCCCTACCTGCATACTAACTTTTTGTGACACATGTTCTAGAACACTTAGATCCCTCTGCATCTCGGAATTCTGCAGCCGTTCTCCATTTAAGTAATACTCTGCTTTTTTTATTCTTCCTGCCATAGTGAACAACTTCACGTTTTCCTATATAATACATCTGCCAGATTTTTGCCCAGTCGCTGAACCTATCCATATCCATCTGCAACCTCCCTATGTCCTCTTCACAACATACTTTTCTACCTATCTTTGTGTCATCTGCAAATTTAGCTACCATGCCTTCGCTTCCATCACCTAAGTCATTAATACAAATTGTAAAAGATTGAGGCCACAGAACAGACCCGGGAATCCACTCGTCACACCCTGCCAATCAGAAAAAGACCCATTTATGAATAGTCTCTGTTTTCTGTGAGCCAGCCAATCTTCTATCCATGCTAATATATTACTCCCTCCACCATGAGCTTTTATTTTCCACAATAACCTTTGATGTGGCACCTTATCAAATGCCTTCTGGAAATCCAAATACACCATGTCTATAAGCTCCCCTTTATCCACAGTGCATGTCACTCCTTCGAAGGAATCCAATACATTGGTTGAATATGATTTCCCTTTCAGTAAACCATGCTGATTCTTCCTGATTACCTTGAGTTTCTCCAAGTGCCCAGCTATAACCTCCTTAATGATCGATTCTAACAACTTCCCCACAACAGGCATTGAGCTAACTTGCCTACTGTTTCCTGTTTTCTGCCTTGGTCCCTTCTTGAATCAAAGTGTTATATTTGTTACTTTCCAGTCTGATGGAAGCTTTCCAGAATCTAGTGAATTTTAGAAAATTAACACCTGCGCATCTACTATATCATTAGCCACCTCTTCTAACACGCTAGGATGAAGTCCATCACGTTCCAAAGACAGGTTTGGGAAGAGTGTCCTGCAGTCAGCAGCGTGGTGAAGTAGTCTGGGACGAGTGTCCTGCAGCCAGTTCTTGTTGAAAATAACAAGAGTGACATCACAAGACAGAGCGAGACAGCAGCGGAGAGATCAGAACCAGCACAAGTGGGGGGAAGCTTCAAAAAGTGAGGTCAGCAAAAAGGTGAGAGCTGATTGGTCAGTAGTGGGTAAGTGTTTTTCTCCAGTTTAAAATAGATTAAGCTAAGGAAAGGTAAGGGTCCTAGTTTTTATTTAAAGTACATAAATAATTTAACATTTTTTTTACTAGCATTTAACTTAAAGTAAGGGTTTTTATTTCAACTAGAGGCATGACAGGGCAACTCAGTCCCATGTTATGTACCGCGTTCAATGTGTGGGAAGTCCTAGACTTTGTGTCTGTGTCTGTGTGTGTACACACGCGTATCCCGCACATGCTCAATTAATTACAAAACTCCCCATCATCAGAAGTTGGGTCCTTGCGCTCTGACTGACCACGTGTGCAGGAAGTGCCACAAGCTGCAGTTACTTGAGCTCCGGGTTTCAGAGCTTGAGCGGCAGCTGGAGGCACTCAGATGCATCCGCAAGGCTGAGATTTTCATGGATAGCACGTTTTTAGACATGGTCACCCCACATCTTACAGAAGTGTAGACAGAGAGGGAATAGGTGACCATCAGTCAGAAGGAAGGTGTCAGGCAGGTAGTCAGGAAATCCCCAGGGTGCATCTCACCCGAGAACCATTCTTCTGTGTTGGGAAACAGTGAGAGTGACGGTTCCCCTGGGGAGTGCAGCCATGCTCATGGCACGGTAAGTGGCTCAGCTTCACAGGCGGAGGAGGAAAAAGAGGGGAAGAGCAAAAGCGGTAGGAGACTCGATAGTAAAGAGAACAGGCAGGCATTTCTGCTGTCGTAAACGTGACTCCAGGATGGTATGTTGCCTCCCTGGTGCCAGGGTCAAGGATGTCACTGAATGGCTGCAGGGCATTCTAAAGGGGGAGAGCAAACAGACAGAGATCGTGGTACATATTGGCGCCAATGACATAGGTGGAAAGAGGGATGAGGTCCTGCAAGCAGAATTTAGGGAGCTAGGAAATAGATTAAAAAAACAGGACCTATAAGGTACTAATCTCTGGATTACTTCCAGTGCCACGTGCTAGTGAGCATATAAGTGAGTATAGGAGGTTAGTCCAGATGAATATGTGGCTGGACAGATGGTGCAGGAGGGAGGGCTTTAGATTTCTGGGACATTGGGACTGTTTCTGAGGGCATTGGGACCTGTACAAGGCAGACGGTTTGCACCTGAACCGGAATGGGACCAATATCCTTGCAGGGAGGTTTGCTACTGCTGTTGGGGAGGGTTTAAACTAACTTGGCAGGGGGCTGGGATCCTGAGTGGAGGTTCAGCAGGGAGAGATGCACAACCAAAATTAGAAGAGAGAGCTAGTGAGTCTGGAAGACATAGAAATTATAGGCCAGTTAAGGCACAAGGGTTGGATGGTGTTTATTTTAATGCAAGGAGTCTGATGAATAAGGCAGATGAGTTGAGGGCACAAATTAACGCATGGAAGTATGATGTCATTGCTGTCACAGAGACATGGTTGAGAGAGGGGCAGGATTGGCAGCTCAATATTCCAGGATATAGGGTCTTCAGGCAAGACAGGGAAGGAGGTAAAAGGGGAGGGGTTGTTGCAATATTGATCAAGGAATCAATTACAGCAGTAAGGAGGGATGACATCTTAGAAGGCTCCTCAAATGAAGCCATATGGGTAGAACAGAAAAACAAAAAGGAGCCATCACATTGCTGGGAGTGTACTATATACTCCCAAACAGTCAGAGAGAAATAGAAGAGCAGACATGTAGGCAAATTTCAGAGAAGTGTAAAAATAATAGGGTAGTAATAGCGGGGGATTTCAACTTCCCCAACATTAACTGGGTTAGTCATAGTGTGATAGGTTTAGAGGGAGCAGAGTTCTTAAAATGCATCCAGGAGAGCTTTTTAAGCCAGTATGTAGAAGGTCCTACCAGAGACGGGGCGGTCCTGGACTTAATTTTAGGGAATGAAGCCCAGCAAGTGTTAGAGGTATCAGTGGGGGAGCATTTTACAAACAGTGATCATAATTCTATTAGATTCAAGGTGCTTATGGAAAAGGACAAAGCTGGGCCAGATATCAGAGTTCTAAATTGGGGGAAAGCTGATTTTAATAAGATCAGATATGATTTGGCCAGAGTGGACAGGGAGCAGTTACTCCCAGGTAAATCTGCATCAGAGCAGTGGGACTCATTCAAGAAGGAAATAGGGTGAGTACAAGGCCAACATATTTCAGTAAAGACAAAGGGTGGGACCAACAGATCCAGGGAACCCTGGATGTCAAGGGATATAAAAGATTGGATAAAGAGAAAAAGGAAGGCTAATGGCAGATACCGAGGGCTCAAAACAGCGGAAGCCCTAGAGGAGTATAGGATGTGTAGGGGGGGAACTTAAAAAGGAAATTAGGAGAGCAAAAAAGGGGCAGGAAAAAACATTGGCAGATAAAATAAAGGAAAATCCAAAGTTATTTTACAAGTACATCAAGTGTAAGAGGATAACGAGGGAAAGAGTAGGCCCATTAAGGACCATGGTGATAGTTTGTGTGTGGAGCTGGAAGATGCAGGTAGAGTTCTAAATGAATATTCTATGTCGGTGTTCACAAGTGAGAGGGAGAATGTGGATATGGAAATCAGGCAGAAGGACTGTGATATAATTAAAGAAATTAGCATAGAAAGGGAGGAGGTTAGTTCTAAGTGGTCTGGCAGGCTTAAAAGTAGATAAATCTCCAGGACCGGATGAAATATATCCCAGGCTGTTGAGTGAGGCAAGGGAGGAGATAGCAGGGGCACTGGCAATAATTTTCAATACCTCTCTGGCCAAAAGAGAGGTGCCAGAGGAGTGGAGAACAGCCAATGTGGTACCGTTATTCAAGAAGGGATGAAGGGATAAACCAGGGAACTACAGGCCAATCAGTCTAAACTCAGATGTCCACCATCTACAAGGCACAATCAGGAGTGTGATGGAATACTCCCCACTTGTCAGGATGAGTGCAGCTCCAACAACACTCAAGAAGCTTGATAACATCCAACCCGCTTGATTCGCACCACATCCACAAACTTTCGCTCCCTCCACCACCAACGCACAGTAGCAGCAGAGTGTACCAACTACAAGATACACTGCAGAAATTCAACAAGGCTCCTTAGACAGCACCTTCCAAACCCATGGCCACTACCACCTAGAAGGACAAGGGCAGCAGGCAGATGGGAACACCACCACCTGGAGGTTCCCCTACAAGTAACTCACCACCCTGAATTGGAAATATATTGCCGTTCCTTCACTAACGCTGGGTCAAAACCCTGGAACACCCTCCCTAACAGCACTGTGGGTGAACCAAAGCACATGGACTGTAGCAGTTCAAGAAGGCAGCTCACCGCCACCTTCTCAAGGGCATCTAGGGATGGGCAATAAATGCTGGCCTAGCCAGTGAAGCCCACATCTCGTGAATTATTTTTTTAAAATTCTGATATATCCCCTTAAATGTCTGCCCCTACTTCTCTATTGATGTATCAACTAGCCTAGCTTCCCAGTTCACCTCAGCTACCTCAGCTTTCATGCCCACATAGCTGCCCTTACTTAAGTTTAAAATGCTAGTCTTAGACCCACTCTTATACCTTTCAAACTGGATGTAAAATTCAATCATATTGTAGTTACTACTACGTAGGGGTGCCTTTACTCTGAGGTCATTAATTAATCATGTCACGTTACACAATACCAAGTCCAATATATACTGCTCTTTGGTTGGTTCCAGAACATACTGCTTTAAGAAACTACCTCGAAAGCATTCTATGAACTCTTCATCAAGGCTACTGCTACAAATCTTATTTTCCCAGTTTATATGTAAATTAAAATCCCCACAATTATTGCTGTCCCTTTATCACAAGCACACAATATTTCTTGTATACTTTGTCCTACATTGTGGTTACTGTTAGGGGTCCTGTAGACCACTCCCACTGGTGACTTCTTTCCCCTACTATTCCTCATCTCCACCCAAACCAATTCTACATCCTGATCTCCTGACCAAGGTCACCTCTAACTTTTGCACCAATACCATCCTCGGTCAACAATGCTACCCCTCTACCTTTACCTAGCTTCCTATTCTTCTTGAATGTCATGTACCCCTCAATATTCAGGATCCAACCCTTGTCATCCTGCAGCCATGTCTCCGTAATGGCTATCAGATCATGTTTATTTACTTCAATGTGCACTATCAATTCATTTACTTTGTAATGAATACTGTGTGCATTCAGATACAGAGCCTTTAGCTTTGTCATTTTGTTATCTTTGTAACATACAGTCTTGACCATTCGTGTATTCTTAGGTTTGATCTCTCTGCTTATTCCTGCTATTTTCTGACCCTCGTTTCTCATATTACTGTCATTATGTCCTGCCTTGAATCTATACCTTGATTTTCCACAGCTACCCAAGCTTGATCCCTCACACCCACTTGTTCAGTTTAAAGACCTATCTACTTCCCTAATTATGCAATTTGCAAGTATACACATCCCGGCACAGTTCAGGTGAAGATCATCCCAATGTTACAGACCCCACATTCCCCAATACTGGTGCCAGTGCCCCACAAACTGGAACCCACTTCCCCCACACCAGTCTTTGAGCCACGCATTCATCTCTCTAATCTTATTTGCCCTATGTCAATTTGCAGGTGGCTCAGGTAATAATCCCGAGATTATTACCTTTGAGGTTCTGCTTCTTAATTTGGTAGCTAGTTTCTCATATTGACTACAGAGAACTTCCTTCCTTGTCCTGCTTATGTCGTTGGTGCCTACATGGACCACAATGACTGGATCCTCCCCCTCCTACTGCATGTTCCACTGCAGCCCTGAGCAGATGTCCTGAACCTTTGCACTGGGCAGGCAATACAGCCTTCTGGACTCTTGCTCTTCAGTACAGAGAATAGTGTCAATCCCCCTCACTATACTATTCCCTACTGCCACTACAATCCAATTTGCTCCCCCTACTTGAACGGTTTCCTTTACCATGGTGCCATGGCCAGCCTGCTCATCCACCTTGCAGACTTCGCTTTCATCCACCAAGGTTGTGAGCACCTCAAACCTGTTTGACAATTGCAGAGTCTGAGGCTGCTTCATTACTGTCTGTTCGGTCCCTTTACCTGCCTCACGCATGGCCACATCCTTCCATCCCTCACCGCTGACCAAAACAGACAACCCTATTCTAAGAGGTGTGATTGTCTTCGGAAGCAAAGTATCCAGGTATTTCTCCCCCTCCCTAGTGTTGTGCAATGTCTGCAGTGCAGCTTTCAGATCAATAATCCTGTTTCAGAATTCCTCTAACTGCTCACACTTTCTTCAAATGTGTTTGCCATGGGTAGCCTTAGTGTCCAAAAGCACCCACATTCCACAGCTGCAACATAACTCCTGATCTGCCATTGTTACTTATGTTATTTAGTTAACTTAATTTAATTACTCAATTAATTAACTTAGAATAATTATGTATTCCACACTTCTTTCCTCATGCATGGAATTTCCATGTGAACCTAATTAGCTATTCACTCAGTCTCTGTTTCACTCCAACGTAGTCGCCTGCCTCCTTGCGCACCCATTACTCATCGTTCAGTTTGAAAAGCCTGTCTCTTTTATAAACCCTCCAATGAGTCACTAGATAGTTTAGCTTACTGCTACAGTAATTAACACCACTTGAACCAAATTGCTTTCAGGTGATTGACAGATAACAGCCACTGCAGTCAGTTCTCTGTGTAACAAGCTAATATAACTTATTTGAAGGTTAGTATTATGTCAGGTTTTGATTCTTAACAAATTGTCAAAACCTGCAAAGGACTTACCAGAACTTACCACATGAACCTAATTCGCCATTCACTCAACCTTCATCTCACTTCTCACATGCCCCTTACTGATCAACCTTGATCAAATTAAATGATGGAATATGATCAGGGGCATGTGTTTGCACCAATAAATCTGAAAATACTAGGAACACAGTGGTCCTGCCAAATTTAATGGCAGAGCCTCATATTTTTTTTAATAGATTGAGAGGCTGGTCAGCTGCCAGGGGAAAGCCAGCAGCAGAAGACCACACCTCAGAACTGCTGGGGACAGACCTTGGAAATCGAAGAAGATTGGGGCAAATTTAGGGGGTCCTCTGTGCATCAGAGAAAGGGTAGCGAGAGAGAGATTGCAGGGAGAGAGATATCAGGGTAGGGAGAGGTCACAGGGAGGGAAGAGATCATAAGAAGGGTGAGTGCACAGAAAGAGAATGATTTCAGAGAGCAAGAGATCATAGGGAGAGTGAGATCGCAGAAAGGAAGAGGACAGAAGAAGGGAAAGCTTGCAGGAAGGGAGAGATCTCAGGGAGGGAGAGATCGCAGGGAGAGAGAAATCATAGGGAGAAAAATCAAAAGGGAGATAGATCGTGAGGAGAGGAAAATCACGGGGCTGGAGAGATGATAGGAAGGGAGGGGATGCAGGAATAGAGTGGAGAGAAAGATTGCAGGAAGGGTGGAGTCGCAGCAGAAGATTTGCTTGAGGGGCCAGAGAAAACATTCCTGCTTCTCCTGGTCCTCAAATTATATTGGAAAAGCACCTATCTACTGGATCTTTAGCCTTTCTTTAGCTGCTGGGGGATCCCAAGCTCCCCAGCCATTAAATTCAAATGGCTCCCAAAATCTGAGGACTAGAGTCTCATTAAATTATCATAATTACGGACTAATGTATCCAGGGTGGGTTATTCGGATATCTCCAAACCTCCTACAATTAAACTGGAAATAGGGGCATTTGTGGCAGGTTGGGTCGTGTTTCATATTTTTAACAATTTAACAACTCCCTCCACACAGTGTAGGAGTTAAAATGCCATGTGTTTCTAACTTAAAATGCAGTACATAATTTTGTCTCCCTAAATTTGAAGTATTCATGTAAGGCCATGCCCACAGTGCTGGACACCTGGTGCATGGGTGTCAGTGACAGGTGGGGGTTGGGTGCTACGGCTGTTGGGAATAGAGGTTGTGCCCCTAATGAAATAGATTCTTAAAGGACAAATCAAGCTGGATAGAAGGCCAGTGATAGGTGGAGGCAAAGGAGAAATTGCAAAAGATGTCATAAACAAAAGGTTCTCCTTTAGCCAATATCACCATTAACACCCCTTTGACCTTTTGTTTATGACATCTTTGTCAATCTCTCCTTTGCCTCCACTTATCACTGGCCTTCTGTCCAGCTTCATCTGTCCCATTCCCCTTAAACAGTATATATTTCACCACATTTCTATTTCTCTTTAGTTCTGAAGAAGAATCATACGGACTTGAAACGTTAACTTTGTTTCTCTCTCCACGGATGCTGTCAGACCTGCTGAGTTTTTCCAGCAATTTTTATTTTTGGCCGATAGTCCATTTCCCTCTTCCTCCTTTCTTGAACAGTGGGGTTCTGTTTGCGTTCTTGCAATCTTTAGGAACTGATCTAGAAATTCTGGAAGATTCACTAACTCTGCAGTTGCCTCTTTTTGTGATGAGAAAGCATTTACACTCAATTAATGTTCCAACGACCACTATTCAGGAAGCAGCTGAGATAACGTTATCATGCAGAATTCCACAGAGCCTGCATTATTTCAAGGAAATAAACAACTCTTTGGAGTGGTGCAATCTGCTTCTCCTCCTAGGAGATGCCGTAGTTCCAATTTAGCTTTGTCCCATGGTTTACAGTGATTCAATGCTGCCTGTGGAGTTATTTAAATAATCTGGGGGGAGCATCATTGACCAAGGAAAATTGAAGAGAGCAAGAGGTCCTTGACAGACCAAAGTTTACAAGAAGAAAAGAGACACTGCATATATCAGGTTGAACAGGTTGGGCCTATACCCATTGGTGTTTAGAAGAATGAGCTTTGATAGGGTGAATACCGGGAGGATGTTTCCTTTCACTGGGGAGACTAGAACTAGGGGACACAATTTAAAAATAAGAGGTCTCCCTTTTAAGACAGAGATGAGGAGAATGTTAAAAGCAAAAAAACTGCGGATGCTGGAAATCCAAAACAAAAACAGAATTACCTGGAAAAACTCAGCAGGTCTGGCAGCATCGGCAGAGAAGAAAAGAGTTGACGTTTCGAGTCCTCATGACCCTTCGACAGAAGTTCTGTCGAAGGGTCATGAGGACTCGAAACGTCAACTCTTTTCTTCTCCGCCGATGCTGCCAGACCTGCTGAGTTTTTCCAGGTAATTCTGTTTTTGATGAGGAGAATGTTTTTCTGTCAGAGAGTCGTTAATCTGTGGAATTCTCTTCCCCAGAAAGCAATGGAGGCTGGCTCATTGAACTTATTCAAGGCTGAGATAGATTTTTGATAGACTAGAGAGTCAAGGGTTGTGGCATGGGGTGGTGGGTTGTTGGGGTGTGGGGTTGCAGACAGGAAAGGGGAGTTGAGACCACAATCAGAGCAACCACCATCTTATCGGATGGCAGAGCAGGCTCAAGGGACCAAATGGCCGACTCCTGCTCTTAATTGCAATGTTCCCATGTTCTTATAAAGTTACTTACAGACAAATAGCATAATACCAGTTATTATTTTCCATTTGATTAGTCAGATTCCTACTGTAAATATATATAAGTATATATAATACATGCATGTGTGTGTGTGTTTTATATATATATCAATGATTTATTGACTTGTTACACCTTATAAAATAAATTTGCTTAACAGTTTGAACTTAACAAAAGGTTTGATGTTTTCACAAAATGGGAGAAAGATCCCATTAAGGCATGAAATAAATCCAAATAGCTAAAACAATTCATGGGGAGATTGTTTTGTTCATTATCTGGGTATGTTACTGAAAACTTACCTATTCACCAAGGCCATTGTAGATTCCCTTGAAGGTGGTTGGATTAAGCTGAAATACAGGAGACAAATAGTTAGTATGAAGGGGGTTAAAATCATCTAAAAACAAAGTATTTGCCAATTAAAAAGGTGTTAATGCATTTCTCCAATTTATATATCCATGGCTGAAGGGATTAGTTTTTTTGGCTACAGCCATTTCAGAAGAGAGTGACTCTGGCAAAATGTCTAAACAATGGGATGGAATTTAGTCCTTGTACTTCTTTACAGCATAAAATTAACACACAAAGGACAGATTTCAGGGCACAAAATGCTGGGTCTAATGTATGCCTGAAAAATACCTGATCCAAATTGGGTTGGGCCTTTTTTTAGGCATTTGTGGAAGACACTTAAAACAGGCATTATAGACTATAGTAATGGGCTTAAAGCCTGGTTAGGGATCTTTACAAGAAATTAGACTGTCTGACTGGGCCAGTCCTGGGGCCTGTTCTGCTCAAGAGTTTGAGACATGGGTATGGCCTAACCATACTCCTCCCAGCTTCACAGTACTTCCACTGGGTACAACAGGGGCCAGCAACTCACTCTGAATATTTAAATGAGGCCCACAAACCAATTTATTGCAACCATGGGCCTCCACCTTCGAACACAAAGATCATTCCTTCGGCACGTATGTACCTGCGGGTCAGTATGTATTTTCCACCATAGGTTTTGGTAGTTTAATGACAAATAGGATTATGGTGTTGTTACAGGAATCATGAATGCACTGGCACAGGAAAATGGGAAGGAGTCAGACAGGCAGAAATAAGAAATGGGTCTTCTAAACTGCCAAGTTAAAAAACCCAAGGTTAGTTTTGGTTGCAAATTGGAAGCCAAATTAAACACAACCTTTACTGATCAACTGGCTAGTACGACACTGTATTGAAGAGGAAGGTAATTCCAGCTGTATGTACAATGAATGCTAAGATAAAATTCATGTGCATTTTTATTAAATTTGCTTCCCAAATATGCATATTCACAAGCCTTCTGTCATTCATTTCAGCAGTTACACAGTAAAGGGAACCTAAAGCTCCTACAAATCAAAGGAATTCCTCTTCCTCCACTGCCCAGATATATCTCTTCTAATACAATCAACAGAGTAATCTCGGATCAGTCCTTTTCCACCAAACTACATGCGTAATGTGACATGTGGGATGACAGTGGTGTATTGATAATGTCACTGGGCTAGTAATCCAGAAGCCCAGGCCAATGATCTGGGGTCATGGGTTCAAATACCACCATGGCATCTGATGGAATTTAAATTCAAGTAGTAAAAATCCAGAACTGAAAGCTAGTCAGTAATGGTGACTATGGGAGCAATCATTTCTTGTTGTTTAAAAAAAACCTGATAAACTAATGGCCTTTTGGGAAGGAAATCTGCCATCCTTAACTGGACTGATCTTTATGTGACTCCAAACCCACAGCAATGTGGTTGACTTTTAAATGCTCTCTGAAATGGCCTCGGAAACCATTCAGTTGTATCAAACCAGGACAGAAATTTGGATCAGGAATGAATCTGGACAGATCACCCAGCAGGGAACTAGGCACCAGAAATGACAACAGCAAACTCAGCCCTGTCAACCCTGCAAAGTTCTCCATAATAGCATTTGGGGGGGCTTGTGTCAAACTTGGGAGAGCTGTCTCACAGACTAGTCGAGCAACAGCCTGATATAGTCATCCTCATGGAATTAAACTTTACAAATAATGTCCCAAACACCGCCATCACCATCCCTGGGTATGTCCTGTCCCACCAACAGGACAGACCCAGCAGAGTTGGTGGCACCATGGTATACCGTCGGGAGGGAGTTGCTCGGGGAGCCCTCAACATCGACTCCAGACCCCATGAAGTCTCATGGCATCAGGTCAAACATGAGCCAAGTAAACCTCTTGCTGATTACGATGTGCTGCCCCACCCACGCCCCTGTGCCTCCTTCTCAGCTGATGAATCAGTACTCCTACATGTTCAATGTGTCTGGGAGGAAGCACTGAGAGTGGTTAGGGCACAGAATGTACTCTGAGTGGGGGACTTCAATGCCCATCACCAAGACTGGCTTGGTAGTGCCACAGTTGGCTGAGTCCTAAAGGACACAGCTGCTAGATCTTGTCTGAGGCAGGTGGTGAGGGAAACAACAAAAGCGAAAAACATACATGACCTCATCCTCACTAACCTGGGTGCCACAGGTGCATCTGTCCATGACACTATTGGTAGGAGTGACCACCGCACAGACCTTATGGAGGCGAAGTCCCGTCTTCACATTGAGGGTACCCTCCATCGTGTTGTGTGGAACTACTACTGTACTAAATGGGTTAGATTTTGAACACATCTAGAAAGACAAAACTGGGCATGCATGATGGGGGGAGCCAAGCACATCAGTGCAAAAGATAAGGCTTAAGCATTTGCTACAATATTCAGTCAGAAGTGCCAAGTGTTGATTCATCTCAGCCACCTCCTGAGATTCCCAGCATCACGGGTGCCAATCGTCAGCCAATTCGATTCACTCCACGCGATATCAAGAAACAGTCGAAGGCATTGGACACTGCAAGGCTATGGGCATTGGCAATAGTACTGAAGACTTGTGCTCCAGAACTTGTACCCCTAGCCAAGATGTTCCAGTACAGCTACAACACTGCCATCTACCTGGCTATGTGGAAACTTGCCCAGGTATGTCCTGTACACAAAAAGCAGGACAAATCCAACCCGACCAATTACCGCCCCATCAGTCTACTCTCCATCATCAGCAAAGTAATGGAAGGGGTCATCAACAGTGCTATCAAGCAGCACTTCCTTAGCAATAACTGGCTCACGGATGCTCAGTTTGGGTTCCACCAGGGCCACTCAGCTCCTGACCTCACTACAGCCTTTGTCCAAACATTGTCAAAAGAGCTAAACTCCAGAGGCGAGGTGAGAGTGACTGCCTTTGACATCAAGGCAGCATTTGACCCTGTGGCACCAAGGAGCCCTAGCAAAACTGAAGTCAGTAGGAATCAGGGGGAAAACTCTCTGCCAGTTGGAGTCATACCTAGCACATACCTAGCACAAAGGAAGATGGGTGTGGTTGTTGGAGGTCAATTATCTCAGTTCCAGGACATCACTGTAGGAGTTCCTCAGTGTAATGTCCTCGGCCCAACAATCTTCAGCTGTTTCATCAATGACCTTCCTTCCATCATAAGGTCAGAAGTGGGGATATTCGCTGATAATTGCACAATGTTCAGTACCATCCACAACTCCTCAGATACTGAAGAAGTCCATGCCTAAATGCTGCAAGACCTGGACAATATCCAGGCTTGGGCTGGCAAGTGGCAAGTAATATTCATGCCACATAAGTGCCAGGCAACTACCATCTTCAACAAGAGAGAATCTAACTATCACCCTTGGACATTCACTGGCATTACCATTGCTGAATTCCCCACTATCAACCTTCATTGGGGTTACCATTGACTAGAAACTGAACTGGACTAGCCATATAAATACTGTGGCTACAAGAGCAGGTCAGAGACTTAGAATCCTGTGGCGAATATCTCATCTCCTGACTCCCCAAAGCCTGTCCACAGTCTACAAGGCACAAGTCGAGTGTGATGGAATACGCTCCAATTGCTTGGAGTGCAACTCCAACAACAATCAAGAAGGTTGACACCATCCAGGACAAAGCAGCACACTTGATTTAAGGAAGGGTGTAAATGCATTGAAGGTGGTTCAGAGAAGGTTTATTCGACTGATACCTGGAATGAATGGGTTATCTTATGAGGAAAGGTTGGACAGACTGGGCTTGTTTCCACTGCGGTTCAGAAGAGTGGGGGTGACTTGATTGAAGTATATAAGATCCTGAATGGTCTCGACATGGTGGATGTGAAAAGGATGTTTCCTCTTGTGGGTGAGTCCAGAACAAGGGGTTACTGTTTTAAAATTAGGGTTTGCCCTTTTAGGACAGAGATGAGGAGAATTTTTTTCTCTCAGGGGGTTGTGCGACTTTGGAACTCTCTGCCTCAGAAAGCTGTGGAGGAGGGTTAATTGAATATTTTTATGGTGGAGATAGATAGATTCTTGTTAGGCAAGGGAATCAAAGGTTATTGAGGGTAGATGGAAATGTAGAATTTGAAACACAAACAAATCAGCCATGATTGTATTGAATGGTGGAGCAGGCTTGAGGGACCGAATGACCTACTTATGCTCCTATTTCATATGTTCATATTGGTACACCATCCACAAAGATTCATTCCCTCCACCGCCGATGCACAGTGACAGCAGTGTGTACCATCTACAAAATGCACTGCAGAAACTCCCCAAGGCTCCTTAGACAGCACAGTCAAAACCCACAACCACAAACATCTAGAAGGACAAGGGCAGCAGGTACATGGAAACACCACCACTTGGAAGTTCCCCTCCAAGCCGCTCACTATCCTGACTTGGAAATATATTGCCATTCCTTCACTATCGCTGGATCAAAATCCTGGAACTCCCTTCCTAACAGCACTGTAGGTGTGACTATACGACATGGACTGCACAGTTCAAGGAGGCAGCTCACCACTGTTAGGAAATAGAGATCACTTAAGTAAGTTGTTTTTGCACCTGTGGGCAATAGGAATGAGTTTTAGCTTTAAAGTTTAAATTTGATTTGTATTTCTCTATCTGTGTTAAGATAAGGTCAAGTTGAGTTTTAGTTTCACTTTAAAAGCTGCCTGCATTTCTAATGAGAGTTTTGCGACTGTTGAAGCTAAGTTAAACAAACAAGAGTAGAAAAACTGGGCTGTTGTCTAGCAACAGGGGTCCAGAGAGGCAGGTTCCTTCCACAGACACACACACACAAGAAATTAGAAACAGCAGTTTGATTTGGAAGCTGTTTTGAGTTCAGTTGGTATTGAAGATGGTTGCCAGGAGAGACTGGAGCAAAGGGGACAGATAGCCAGTTGCGAGCTAAAGAAAAAAGCCCAAAAATCCAGGGGAGTGAAACAGGAGAAAATCCCAAGAAGACCTTCTAGTCAAAGGAAGGACAGGAATCTGGATAAGGTCCTGTTCTGTGGAAGTGAAAGTAAGGGGCAGAAAGAACGACTCCAAGCTTCTAGCTTAAATAAATAAAGGCTTGTGAAAAGTCAGAAGGTGTAAAGAGGCAACTGAAGGTCCATAACTTTTTGCTATGGGCATGTGAAGCAGTGGTGTACGGTTGACAGATGAGTTGGAGAGAGAATGTGAACGGAAGATAGCTTGAATTCATGTGGAGACCCAGGGGAGGGGAACATCAGAAGAAGAGTTTGAAACGTTGGAGGCAGACATTGCAGAAGACGTCTGAGAGAAAACATTGGTTTGGGAGAACTTGGCGAGTTCTTGGAAAGTGGAGATTGGAAACCCTTGTGTGAAAGACGGAGTCAGTGAGGCTGGTTGGCTCATGCTGTAATAAATGTCTGGGGTGGGCAGTTGAGGGGAGATCCATAGCATTTGTCTGGGGTGGCAACTGTCACTTGGTTTCAGAGTGTGGCATGCTTGACCCCAGGTTGCCTATTGGTTTACATAGACAGTGAACATTAGAGTATAAGATAGCTTTTGTAACCTGTGTTATCCTTACAAATCTATATATATCTGTAAAGGTATAGTTGTGGGTGAAGGAGTAATATAATATAGTTCATCTTTTCTTCTTTAATAAATGTTTTATATTTTTGTTAAAAATTCATTAGCTGACTCCAGTGACTCTGTTCAGTAGCCCCTATCCACATATCTAAACAACAAATAAAAATTAAGATCTATCAGTTGGGTTCCACCCTGGTATCAGGCTTGTCCTGTGGTAACCTCAGCTGGGGATCATAACCACCACCTTCTCAAGGGCAATTATGAAAGGGCAATAAAAGCTGGCCTGACCAGTGATGCCCACATCCCTTGTATGAATAATTTTAAAAAGCATAATGGAGATGGCCTCAGTTTTGGAGTGCCTTGCAATACTCTATTGCATCAGAGCATTTCATTGGAGGGAAGGACAGACTAAAACCTGATCAGAAAAATGCTCCTTCCTGTCATCTACCAGTGACTGAAGTCCCATTGGTCTGACTGTAGCAAGGTGAAGGAAAATCCTCCCAAAATAATGAGAACTCTCTGGAGTTATCTAAAGCTTTCCAGTTTCTACTGCATTATGTAAAGAGAGATGCTTCTATCAGCCATCCTTCACATTTAAAGGAGTATTAGGAGTTTCATTCCAGTAACTAAGCATTTCTAACCCTTGCTGGGGCACTAAAATAGCACACTGCCAAGTTCCCTGGCTCCATCCCACCTCCAGGCCATTTTCCCTGAGATAGGATTGGGGGTGTGGGTGACAGTGGATAGTCCACTTGAGCTCATTAATGGACACTTAATACCTATAGAGAAGGCCAATTGGGCTTTACCAGTCAGCCTTGAGGTCTCCCTAGCCGGCAGGGGACAGCTCAGTTGCCTGGAGGCGATCACCCAGAAGCAGGCCACAAGTAGGGTATCAGCTCTGCAAGCACGTTTAGAAGACCCCCATGCTTACCTGTGCGCAGCAGCAGCCACAGGCCACACTCCAGGTTTCCCACCTCCGGATTTCTCCCCATCTGGGAGCCCCCTCCACCCCCGTTTACATGGTGGCCCATCTGCAAAGGCCATTTTTAATTTTAAATTTGAAGAAGTTGAAGAGAGTGCTCCTCCCTTTTCACGCCCCTTCTCCCTCGCTGACTTGCTGCTGTTTTCATGCTGCAAGGCATCCTATTGGCCCTGCTTTATTAACTGGGCAGCATGCATGTTCCCTGGCCATTAATCAGCTTACTCAGGAAAATCACAGGGGAGTGACTGTTTCTCACACAGTGCAGGGTCCTGACTCCCATTTGAACCTGACAGCAGGATTTAGAAAAATCCTGGCTAAAAAACCAGCACAGTAAGTACATCTGTGAAGGAAACAAAGAAGTTAACATTTTGGGCACTAGTCATTCATCAGCTTGGAAATATTAACTTGTCTACTCATTCCACAGATGCTGCCTGACCTGTGAGTGTTACCAGCATTTTGTTTTTTGTTTCCTTGGCTCACTCCATTCTCTTCTCTCGTCTTGCTTCATGTAAACTTGCATTCCACAAGACATTAAAAGAAAATAAAAATCTGAGCAGAGAAATCAGGTATCTCATTTTAACCACAGGATTAAATGGGTCTCTTGCGTAGATTTTGATGTTCATAGGCCTAAAATAGTTCTACATTCTAACCACTTTCTGGGTAAAGAAGTTTCTCTCCTTTCCCAGTTGGATCTATTAGTGACTATCTTATATTTATGGCCCCTACTGCAGGTTTCCCCCACAAGTGGAAACATCTTTTCTAGATCTATCCTATCAAACCCTTTCATAATTTTAGACATCTATCAAGTCACCCCCAAGTCATCTCTTTTTTAGAGAAAAGAACCCTAGCCTGTTCAATCTTTCCTGATAAGTCATTCTAGTAAAGCTTTTTTTTTGTATTTTTCAAGTGCCTCTATATCGTTTTTATAACATGGAGACCAGAATTGTTCACAGTACTCTATGTGTAGCCACACCAAGGCTCTCTTGCTTTCAATCCTGTTTCTCTAGAAATGAATCCCATTGCTTTGTTTTTTTAATGGCTTTGTAACTCATTGCTACTTGTTGTGTATCTGAACACTCAGATCATTCAGATCCATAACCTCATTTAGATACTTAATTTTAAAGGAGTATGTGGCCTCCTTATTCTTCCTACCAAAATGTATCACCTTACTCTTGTCTATATCGAAGTTCAGTTGCCAAATAATTGTGCACAAAAGTTAATTAATACCGCTCTGAATTTTGTTGCAGTCCTTTTCTGTTCTAATGGGTAATTTGGAAGTTTCATCCCCTCCTGGTTAGATTACTTTACCTTTCTCAAGCTTAAATGTTTTTTTAATATATTTTTCTTCTGAGGGGGGAAAGGGCTTAGCAGAGGTTTTTTCTCCATTCAATCTGGCTACCAGTATTTACTTCTGTAGCCCACAGTGGCCCTATTTTGGGAAACTTTTACCCCTTTCAGGTTCCTTACTGTCTCTTCAGTTGCTGCAGCATTGTAAGCATTGATTTGTTTCCACGCAGTGAGTATATACAAATGATTAATGGCACTGCACAACAACATCATACACACAATGGACTAACAATACAACTTACTATAGAAAAATCATACATTGTATGAGTAAAATGTGTAAAGTAGGCTGTGTTGTCAATTAAATTCCATTTACTATATCAGTTAATGAGCTCGGCAAAGCTGCTAGAGTTGGGTCACCAAATGCAAAAAGACTATAGACAGAAACTTCCATTCTGGAGTCAAAGTCCGGTGGTGGATGGGGAAGTCGGAGTGACTCCTGTTGGGCAGCAGGATAGCTGAACTTGTGCAATCTTCTGCTGCTCAGCTCATTAATTATGCATCCGCAAGGAGCACAATGAATCTCATGGCGAGGAGGGCACCTCTCCTTTACCTCGTGGGGTCGAAGGACCTGGCACCATATTTAAACGGCACCCAGACAGTCATTCACTCACAGCAGCCCAGGAGCTGTACATTACTCATCCAGAGTCCTTGTGGCTGCAGCTCATACTGAAGAAGCTGGCCGATATAAGCAACCACATCCCGGGACATACGAAGTCACATCCGGCATTGCATTTCGGCCATTTCTAGGTAAGAGCACTACCTGCGATACTCCATGGTCGGGCCAATGCTCAACATTGCAGTGGGCCCTGTTCACCAGCATCTTGACCTCCTTGAGGCCCTGCTTGCCTCCTGCTGCTCAGGCCCTCGATTCTCCTGATCCTGTTTCTCTCACACTCTCTTGCTGTAAATGAATTTGAGAGAAACGGCATGGTCATTTAGAGTGAGAGAAACAGTGGGGCCATTTACAGTGAGAAAGTGCGAGAGAAACAGTGGGGCTATTTACAGCAAGAGCGTGTGAGAGAAACAGCGTGGTCATTTATGGGGTTAGAGTGAGAGAAGCAGCATGGTCATTTACAGCGAGAGAGTGTGAGAGAAACAGCCTGGTCATTTACAGTGAGAGAAACAGAGTGGTCATTTACAGTGAGAGAATGTGAGAGAAACAGCATGGTCATTGACAGGGAGTGAGTGAGAGAGGAGCAGGGCTTTTAACAGTGAGGCAGTGAGAGAAGAGTGTGAGACCATTAAAGAGTGCAAGAGGTAAAAGAGCACAAAGAGCAGCTGATTGGTGAGTAGGATTGGTGAGTATTTCTAGTCTATAAAGTAAAGTAAGGTCTTTAGTTTGTGTTTAGATCTCTAGTCTTTTTTTTCTCTTTTTCTTAAAGATAGCTTGTTAAGTATAAGATCGATACTGGTGTGTATAAAAATAATTATAATAAAGTGTAAAGGGGGAATACTAGGGTAATTAATTAATAAATTGAATAAAATATGATAGCGATGGCAGGATGGGTGATGTGTTGCTGCTGCAGCATGTGGAAGCTGCTGAACACCAAGGTGATCCAGAGTGAACACATCTGTACCAAGTGTTTGCAGCTCAAGGAACTTCGGATCTGAGTCAAGGAGCTGTTGTCTGAGCTGCAGGTATTACGCCACATCAGGGAGGGGGAGAGTTACCTGGACACTTTGCTCCAGGAGGCGGTCACTTCCCTCAGATTAGGTAATTCAAATTTGGTCTGTGATCAGGGACTGCAGGTGAAGGGTTCAGGGTACAGGTGCAGGGTGTGACTGCAGGCAAAGCAGGCTTGGGGACACAGGGGATAGCATTTGAGGAGCCTCAGCCTCTGCAATTCTCCAACAGTTACAAGGTTCTTGCAAGATGTGTGGATGAGAACAGGGACTGCAGAGAGGATGAGAAAACTAACCACGGCACCATGATACAGGAAGCCATTCAAGTGGGGGGAGGAAATGGGAACGTAGTAGTGGTAGGGGACAGTATAATTAGGGGATAGATACTGTTCTCAGCAGCCGTGAATGTGAGCCCCGGAGGCTGTGTTGCCTGCCCGGTGCCAGGCTTAAGACATCTCCTCAGGGCTGAAGAGGAACTTGGAGTGGGAGGGGAGGGATCCAGATGTCATCATCCATGTTGGTACCAACGACATTGATAGGTCTAGAAAGGAGGTTCTGCAGAAAGAATTTGAACAGTTAGGAGCTGAAGTAAAAAGCAGAATCTCTAAGGTAATGATCTCAGGATTGCTACCTGAGCCACAGGCAAACTAGCATAGGGTAAATAAAGTAAAGGAGTTGAATGCGTGGCTCAGAGATTGGTGTGGGAGGAATGGGTTGCAATTCATGGGGCACTGGCACCAGTACTGGGGTAGAAGGGAGCTGTTCTGGTTGGATGGGCTTCATTGGGGAAATGGCAGAAGAGTTGATTAAATACTTTACTTCAGTCTTCATGGTAGAAGATACTAATAGCATTCCAAAAATACTAAATAATCAAGGGGCAAAAGTGAGGGAGGAAATAAATAGAATAATTGTCACTAGAGAAAAACTACTAGGGAAACTAATGGGGCTAAAGGCAGGTAAGCCCTGGACCTGATGGGTTGCATCCTAGAATATTAAAGGAAGTAGCTACAGAGATAGTGAATGACTGGTAGTAATCTTCCAAGGATCCTTAGATTCTGGAAAAGTCTCAGAGGATTGGAGAATGGCCAATGTAACACACCTATTCAAAATAGCAGGGAGACAAAAAACAGGTAACTATAGGCCAGTTAGCTTAACATCTGTCATTGGGAAAATGTTGGAGTCTATTACAAAGGATGTAATAGCAGAGCATTTAGAAATACACAATCTAATCAAGCAGAGTCAGCATGGCTTCATGAAGGGGAAATCATGCCTAATAAATTTATTAGAATTATTTGAGGAGGTAATAAGCAGGATAGATAAAGGGGGATGAGTTGACATAATATATTTGGATTTCCAAAAGGCGTTCCTCAAGGTACCGCACAGAAGGACACTTAATAAGATGAGAGCCCATGGTGTTGAGGGTAGTATATTAGCATGGATAGAGGATTGTCTAACTAATAGAAGACAGAGAGTTGGGATAGGGGTACATTTTTGAGATGGCAGCCTGTAACTGGTGAAGTGCCACAGGGATCAGTGCTGTGGCCTCAATTATTTACAATATATATTAATAACTTAGATGAGGGAAGTGAATATTCTGTCTCCAAGTTTGTGGATGACGCAAAAATAGGCACGAAGGCAAGTGGTGAGGATGATACAAGGAGTCTACAGATTTATAGACAGGTTAAGTGAGTGGGAAAAAACTTGGCAGATGGAATATAATAATGTGGGAAAATGTGAGATTATGCACTTTGACAGGAAGAATAGAGGAGCTGAATATTATTTAAATGGAGAAAGACTGCAGAAGGCTGCAGCAGAGAGGGATTTGGGAGTCCTTGTGCATGAATCCCAAAAAGCTAACATACAAGTTCAACAGGTATTAGGGAAGGTAAATGGAATGTTGGTAAAGGGAATGAAGTATAAAAATAGGGAAGTCTTACTAAACTATAGAAGGCATTAGTTAGACCACACCTAGAATACTGTGAATAGTTTCCGTCCCCTTATTGGAGGCAGTCCAGAGAAGGTTCACTAGGTTGATCCCGTGTATGGAGGGATTTTCTTATGAGGAGAGGTTGAGTAGGTTGGGCCTGTACTCATTGGAATTTAGAAGAATGAGAGGCAACCTTATTGAAACATATAAGATTCTTAGGGGGCTTGACAGGGTAGATGCTGAGAGATTGTTTCCCCTTGTGGGAGAGTCTAGGACCAGAGGGCATAATCTCAGAGTAAGGGGTCACCCACTTAAGTCAGAGATGAGGTGGAATTTCTTCTCTCAGAGGGTAGTCAATCTGTGGAATTCTTTACCGCAGAGGGCTGTAGAGGTTGGGTCATCAAGTATATCCAAGGCTGAGATAGACAGATTTTTAATCAGTAAGGGAATCAGGGGCTATGGGGAAAAAGCAGGAAAGTGGAGTTGAGGATTATCAGATCAGCCATGATCTCAATGAATGGCAGAGCAGGCCCGATGGGCCTAATGGCCCACATCGGCTCCTACGTCTTATGGTCTGTGCCAAACTGCAGTTGGCCCTCCTTTTCCTCATCTGGATGAAAGCCATTACCAAGGCAGGGTTGCCTGTAGCCAGCATCATTGATGCCTCAGTGGATCTGAGAATGAATTGGTGATAAAATACGAACATACATATGAACATACAAAGTAGGAGCAGGAGTAGGCCACTCAGCCCCTTGAGCCTGCTCCGCCAATCAATAAGATCATGGCTGATCTGTTTGTGACCTCAGCTCCACATTCCCACCTACCCCAATAACCTTTCACCACTTGCTTGTTCAGAATCTATCTGGCTCTGCCTTAAAATATTCAGGCTCTGCTTCCACCACCTTTTGAGGAACAGAGTTCCAAAGCCTTATAACCTTCTGGGAGAAAAACATTTCCTCATCTCTGTCTTAAATGGGCACCCCCTTATTTTCAAACAGTGACCCCTTATTCTAGATTCTCCCAGAAGAGGAAACACCCTTTCCACATCCATTCTGTCAAGACCCCTCAAGATCTTATATGCCTCAATCAAGTCGCTTCTCACTCTTCTAAACACCAGCAGATAAAAGCCAAGCTTGTCCCACCTTTCCTCATAAGATAACCCACCCATTCTGGGTATTAGTCTAGTAAACCTTCTCTGAACTGCTTCCAACGCATTTACATCTTTCCTTAAACAAGGAGAGCAATACTATACACAGAACTCCAGGTGTGGTTTCACCAATGTCTTGTATAACTGAAGTATAATCTCTCCACTTTTGTATTCAATTCCTCTCTCATAAACAATAACATTCTATAAGCTTTCCTAATTACTTCTGTACCTGCATAATAAATTTTTGCAATTCATGCACTAAGACACCCAGATCCCCCTGCATCTCAGAGCTCTGCAATATCTCACCATTTAGATAATATGCTCTTTTTTTATAATTCCTGCCAAAATGGACAATTTCACATTTTCTCACATTATAGTCCATTTGCCAAATCTTTGTCCACTCACTTAATAGCCTCCTTATGTCCTCTTCACAACTTACTTTCATACCTATCATTTTGCCATCAGCAAATTTAGCAACCATACATCTCTTCATCCAAGTCATTTATATAAACTCCAAAACATTAATTTAAATGATAAACTTAGTGAGCATATCTTTTATATCCATCTCAAAGCCTGCAGGCCAGTGGCAAGCCCTTTGCTTGGTTTCCATCTAGACATGGCATCCTCACCCCACCCCTTCCAGGTGAAGGACCAGAGATGGGTGTTCCTCACTTTCACACATGACTGCACATGGAGACATTGCTCTTTAACCAGGGTGATGAGAGTGTCTGATAAGCCTCCCTCTGAAACTATTCTGCTTGCCTCCACTAGCCTTGAGACGCTATAAAGTGACCGTTGCCTTGGCAACATAGAAAGATCAACCATATGAGCCCTTGTCAGGCCTGACCATCCACCCAGGAAGATGGAAGTTTGAAGTTGTGAGTTGTCCGCCAACCACCAGCCATGGCCCTTGGACGTATCTACCTCCCTCCTCACTTCATCCCTGTTTTTGACTGCAGCCGATGGCAACTGCACAGAATGAACAGCAGCTGCACACTTCGCTGGGATCTCGCTGTTATGAGGCCTATGAGTCAGGAACAAACCTGCTGCTATGTTGGCTTCACCTTAGCAAGAAGACAACTGAGCATGGTTGATGTCCTGTTACCTCATAATTTGGATGTTCCTTTATTCGGCCACTTGAGGTGACCTTGAACTCCACTCACCTCCTCTCACTTTGAGGGATCTCACTGACTAGCTGTGTGATCAAGCTCAGGTTTGAAAAATGGAGTGCATCACTTTCCAGACTCAGTCCACCACATTCTTCCCCCTTCCGTCACACACCAACTTGCCCCCATCACCCTTGATCCACCCAATATCACCATTCCTCTCCCCTCTGTCACCCTTGACCCCCCCCTCCATTACCCTGGACCCTATTACAATCCACCTCCACATGCCATCCCTCCCCTCAGAGCCACCACCCATTACCATCTCCATGCCCACCCTGACACTGTCCCTCCCCTTATCCAAGCCACCTGTCTAGTCCCCCTCTGTGACCTCCCCCATGAGACCTTCACCTACCAAGCAATCACCCTGGACCTGCCACCCTACCGCGTCCTTCTTCCCCCTCTTCTGTGTCTGTTCCCTCCTATTACCAGTACACTGAGTTCATACCCCAGGACCCCAACATCGACACCATGGACTCGTCCTCTAAGACATTCTCTCTCTCCCTTGTTCTGGACACTTTCTCCCCCACTTCCGTGGGTAGTCTCCATCTCCCTTCCCCAGGTACTCCTCCTCCCCTTCCCCGGACACTGTTCCCCTACCCTCCATGGACACTCTTCCCCCATCACCAGACACTCTCTCTCCACCACCCTCCCCCTTCCCAGGACACACTCCACCCCCCCCCTCCCTGGACACTCTCCCCCTCCTCAATCCCAGGACACTATCCCACCTCTTCCCCAACCCAGCCTGGACACTCTGCAACGCCCTTCCCAGAAACTTTATCCCCAACATCTAAGGACACTCTTCCCCCTCCTTCCCCAGACACTCTTCCCCTAACCTTCCCTGCTTAGTCAGTCTCCCATGTTCAGCCTTGGGGCAGCCTTTGCTAATGGCCCTCATTATGAGTGAGGTTATGAGCAGTCCCCAAGAAGGTAAAAGCAGCATTTATTGCCCTCAAAGTTGTGGAAGAGTTGAAACTCACCAGGTGTACACCACTTATATACAGTCGTAAAACTGGACGCCCTAAATTCTCACTGGCAGGGAAGTTAATTTGGAGAGGGAACTCAATTTCAGCAAGATGGTCTCTTAATGAGCATTCGTGAGATGCTAATGTTGGGCAGCTCGACCCACCTGGAAAGTTGGAAGAACAAAATTTGAACATTTGCCCCACTGTCTGGAAACAGATTTTTTGCCTCCCACCAAATTAACCACGGTTCTCGCTGCTGTTGGGATCAGAAGATTCCACCTTATAACATCTGTCAAACCTACTTATCACTCTGAACTGTCAGCAAAACTTTGTTATCTTTAGGATAACAACCATTTGCACCTGGGTAATAACATGCCTGGCACTGTAAGTAAAGAAATATATACTGCTGCAAACCTCAAACGTGGCAGCCTAGAATAATGCCTATTGTGTCTGTTACATGTAAGGCGTGTTGTCCAGATACAACAGGAATTCCTGTTTGGACAGGAAAAAATGTTTAAAATTAACTCAGCACAGCGACAGTGCAATTACAGAAATTTTCTGGGTTGCAATCATAATGTGCAATATTAACATTCAGTTTGGATAAGATTCCTTCACCTACTTTTTTAATGAAGAAATTAGTTTTTTACCTTAACCGGGTCGTTAGCTTTGTTCAAATATATTCAAATAAGTGTCACCTGTATAGCACAACTTCAACATCATAGTGCAACTTAATTTTTAGTCTTACAATGACAAAGTATTATATTTTATTGAACAAATAGGTATACAAATTGATGGTTAATTGAGAAATGAAGAGATATTTGGCTTACCTTATGGAATATTCTGAGAAACCTCAAGAAGTATGACCATACAAAGATGAAATATGAAAAGGTGGATTTGACTACTAGTTCAGTCATTGTAAAGACACTTGAGTCATGATCCAATCTACAGCTGGATACATGCAAGATGATATACCGATTCCTGGCCAGTGGCTGCCCAAGGCCAGATCAACTTAGGCTGGGACTTTGGCCATATCGGAGAGCCTCTCCTTCATGATTAAAATGGTGGGCTAGCCTGGAAATTGCAACTCACGGCCCCAAACACAGCACACAAGAACATTTCACACATGCACAATTCACAGAGGTAGTTGGCCATTTAAATCATCATCTGCCTCCATTCAAGTCAGATTTTGGTAGCCCAGGAGCATCCAGACCAGACCTGGTGAGAACAGTTCTGAGCTTTGTTCATTTCTTTGGATAGCCAAGGTAACCTTTTGGAGAGTAAAGTACCCCTCTGGATCTGATCCAGGAACACCTTTGGGGGAGGTCAGGTGTCCTTTGGGGGAGGTCAGGTGCCTTTTGGAATTCTTAAAAGTGGGCATCAATATGCAAAAAATCTGCATAAAATCATTAATTGTCAAGCTCCTTGGAATTGTCAACACACCTGTCAAAATCAACAGTTAAAACTGTCAAGGGGAACTGTCAAGAAGACCTGTCAAAAGTGTGAAGAGGAATTGTCAAGGGCACCTGTTAAAAAGGGACCTGCCAAAAGGGGACTTGTTAAAGGTGTCAACAGGACCTGTCAAAAGGACTTGTCAAAATCATCAAGAGGAACTGTCAAAAGCACCTGTCAAAGGGAGCCGTAAAGGCATTTAAAATTCTTACCCTTTAAAATTTTGTAGAAGATGTCTGCAGTGTTAAAAAAAGAATCATTGCTTGCTATTTCACTGACTGTTGACATAAGCCTGAGGGCTTCCATTATGGATTACTGCTGCATGACTGATTTCACAACCATTCATTATCACAGTAGGATGCCTGTCATTTCACAGTATGATTAAAAGCTACAAGTGGTAATATACTCTTTGAAGTGGGACTGTGAATTCCAATGCTTAGTTATAAGGAATTTGCACTTAAATGAAATGTTTATGGTTATAAGGCTTTAGGTAGTTGAAAATGTAAATGTAGTAAATGGATTTTATGAATGAAGGTGTTTTTTCAATATAGCGCAGTCTGCAATAGACACTGAAAACTTAATTTTATTTCATTTTTGCATGTGTCCTGAATACTTTCCATTGCGGATACTGGGTGAGTTGGCATTGTTGGTGTAAGGGCCAAGGGTGTTGGTGGAGACATGGATTGGCATGAGTTGGCACTAAATTGGAATAGGGGTTATAAAGGACCGTGGAGGGTGGGTGGTGTAGCATAGGTTAGCATGGAGGGTATGAAGGGTTTTTTGAGGGTACAGGAGCATAATGTTGATATGGAAAGATTTATTCCAGTAAGAAAGAAAGACTCTTTGAGAAGGATGCATCATTCATGACTGAATGAAGAAGTTAAGGATTGTTTCAAATTGAAAGAACACTGTACAAATCTGCAAAGATTACTAGTAGGTCAGGAGATTGGTCAGATTTTAAGAACCAGCAAAGAATAACTAAAAAATGATAAAGAGGGAGAAAGTTGAGTATGACAGAAAGCTGCTAGTAATATAAAAATGGATAGTAAGAGTTTCTGCAAGTATTTAGATAGGAAAAGAGTAACTAAAGCAAGTGTTGGTCTGCTAGAGAGTGAGTCTGGGGAATTGATAATGAAAAACAAGGAAATGGCAGAGGTATTAAACAGGTATTTTGTGTCTGTCGTCACAGAAGGAGACTTAGAAAACTCCCCAAAGATACTTCAAAATCAAAAGGTGAATGGGAGAGAAGAACTTAAAACAATCATCATGGCCAGGGAAAAGCTACTGGGTAAACTATTAGATCTGAAGGCTGACAAATCCCCAGGACCAGATGGCCTGCATCTCAGGGTCTTCAAAGTGGCTGCTGAGATAGTAGATGCATTGGTTGTAACCTTCCAAAATCCCTCAGATTTTGGAAGGGTTCCATCAGATCAGAAAATAGCAAATGTAACACTTTTATTCAAGAAAGGAGGGAGACAGAAAGCAGGAAACTATAGGCCAGTTAGCCTGACATCTGTCATAGGGAAAAGTGCTAGAATCCATTATTAAGGAGGTTATAGCAGGATACTTAGAAAATTATAATGTGATCAGGCAGAATCAAAATGGCTTGTGAAAGGGAAATCATGTTTAATTAATTTATTAGAGTTCTTTGATGAAATAACGAGCAAGGTGGATAAAGGAGAACCTGTAGATGTGGTGTACTTGGATTTCCAGAAAGCATTTAATAAGGTGCCACATCAAAGTTACTGCACAAGGTAACAGAACATGGTGGAGGGAATAACATATTAGCATGGATAAAGGATTGGTTAGCTAATAGGAAGCAAAGAGAGGGATAAATGCACATTTTTTGGGTTGGCAAACTGTAATTAGTGGAGTGCCACAGGGATCAGTGCTAGGCCCTCAATTATTTACAATCTATATCAATGATTTGGATGAAGGGGCTGAATTCATGGTCGCGAAATTTTCCAATAACATCAAGATAGGTAGGAAAGTTAAGCTGTCAAGGGGAGGTAGTGAGTCTGCAAAGGGATAGAGGCAGGTTAAGTGAGTGGGCAAAATGTTGGCAGGTGGAATATAATGTGAGAAGATGTTAACTTGTCCACCTTGGCAAGAGGAATAGAAAAGCAGTATATTATTTGAATGAGGGAGATTGCAAGACTAGGTGGTACAGAGGGTTCTGGGTGTCCTGGTATATGAATCACAAAAAGTTAGTATGCGGGTGCAGCAAGTGATTAGGAAGGCATGTGGCATGTTGGTGTTTGTTGCAAGGGGAATAAAATATAAAAGTAGGGACGCTTTACTGCAGCTGTACAGGACATTTTTGAGACTACACCTGGAACGCTGTGTACAATTCTGGTCTCCTAATTTAAAAAAAGATATGGGCTGAATTTTACGTTGATCGGGCAGATGCCCGATCCAATCAGGCGTGAAATCGCACGAGATGAAATCGGGCAAGCATCCCGACGTCATCGAGAACTCGTGCAATATTTCGCTCAGCGGGCTCGCGCAAAAGAAGTGCGCCTGCTGACAATTAAGAGCTGGCGCAATTGTCTGTTTTTTTTGCCGCCCATCCAATCGGCGGACGGGCGAATCAGCCAGGCGCCCTTTACATTTTTCATGAAACCTCATCCAAGGGCAGGATGAGGATTCCATTATGAAATAAAATAAAAATAAAAATCTGTGGGCAGCCTTTTTATCATCCAAGGGCAGGATTTTCCATCCTGTGGGCAGACACGCGCCCGACCCCATTGAGTGTAAAGTTGCACACAATAACATTGGGTGAGTGTCCTGATGTCATCGCGCACCCACGTGATATTTCGGTCAGCAGCGCGCGAGGGTGCTGGAGCTGTGCCGCCATTAATTAAGGGGCCACTTAAGGCCCTTAACAGTCATTGCCCATGTGATTTCGTGCTCATCACATGGGCAAAACGGGAGGGCGGCCGGCCAGCATTTTTAGAAACCTCATCCAAGAATGGAAAGGATTTGCAGCGTTGCCAGTGTGGATAGTGAGGAGTTCTGGAGATAGTTTGCTGCTGGTTGCTTATTGGTACTTGGCAGCTTCATTTCTGTTTGGGGCTTCATTGTTAGCATTTCCAGGCTTCATTTCAGGATTTGTTGGTGTCCACAAGGCCCCCGGAGGATTCAGACTGTGTGGACCCTTCCAGGTATTAGACAGCCTTCCCTTACCCTGGTAATGGGGATTGTGGTCTACACTGCAGGCACCTCCTCTGAGGAGGAAGAGAGGGGCAGTAGGGATAGGAGGCCAGGGGTCCTAATACAGCTTCCAGGGAAAGACCTGTGGGAGGAGAAGTGCGGGCACAAGGGACACAGGACCAGCAGGAAGTCTAAGGCGTAAGGGGCACAGAAGATGCCACTATCCCGCTGCCAGGGTTTACAGGCGGCGATGCAGCTACCTCAATATGTCTGAGGTGCAAAGCCGAAGGAGGGTCCATCTCTCAAGGGAGACTCAAGGGCAATCTCCATTTGCCAGATGATTGTGCCTGAGATCAGCTCCGACTGTGTGGGTAGAAACGCCATGCCAGTGGCTCTGAAGATCACAGTGGCCTTCAACTTCTATGCATCCAGCTCTTTCCACGGATCGTTGGGGGATCAGTGTGGAGTCTCTCAATCAGCTGTCCACGGTTACATAAAGCTGGTGACAGAAGATCTGTTCAGGTGGGAACTGACATTTATTCTTTACCGTACAGACAAGGCCAGCCAGGCTGAGTGATCCAGAGGCTTTCCAGCGATTCCTGGGTTCCCCCGCATCCAAGGTTCAATTGACTGCACACATGTGGCCATCAAGGTGCCAGTGGGTCAGCTGGGTGCCTTCGCCAACAGGAAGGGCTTCCACTCCTGAATGTGCAGATAGTGTGTGACCATAGGATGCAGATTCTGCAAGTCTGTGCAAGTTACCCTGGCAGCTCCCATGACGCTTACATCCTGAGGCACTCCTAGGTGCCGAGGTTCTTCAATGCTCCAGCCCGGCTGGATGGATGGCTGCTGGGTGGCAAGGGCTTTCCTTGAAGAGGTGGCTCATGATGCCTCTCCACCATCCAAGAACAGAAGCTGAGCAGCGTTACGATATGAGTCATGCCTCCACAAGGGCAGTGGTCGAGAGGACCATAGGTCTCCTCAAGACTCGCTTCCGATACCATTCAGGGGGTGCACTACAATAACCCCCAGAGCAGATGTTACTGACGATGGTTGCATGCTGTGCTCCCCACAATCTGGCACTGGCAAGGAAGGACCCACAGGAGGAAAAGGATGTTGATGCAGCTCCACAGGCCACCGATGATGAGTCCAGTTGTAAGTCCAAAGAGGAGCAGGTGAGGAGAACACTGAGGGTGTGGAGCCAGGCCACAGATGATGAATCCAGTAGTGAATCAGAAAAGGAGCACGGTGAGCAGTATGCTGAGAACATGGAGGCAGACCTCTGTAAACTCCAGGGAGGTAGAGACACTATGATCCAATGCTACTTCACTAGGCTACAAATGATCAGCTTTGGCACCAGCATTGGAGATAGCCTGCTGACTCTGCTGTCTTGTTGGACTCGATGATTTTGGCAGTCGTCCTCTAGCCAGTGGAGCCTGTGCAGGCCCACCTAGAAGGGAGTGGCCAGTGCCAAGGCCAGCATCTACCCAGTCACCAAAGCCTCATCAGATGCCACGGTTACTGGCGGAGGAGCGGAGGAGCTGCTGCCATCATGCAGAGCACCCTGAGAGGAGCCCACAAAGATGACAGGCAGCTCGTGTGCCAACATGAGGTCGCCCAGGACCTCTCTGCTCACCACTGATGGACGGGCATCTAGCTGGGATATTGGGTGCCTCGTCCATCTCACACATGGACACTGACCACCTGAGGTCAGTGTCTGTGTGAGGGATTGCAGGGCCGAGTGCAACCCCAGAGGAACCCTTGAACCCGTTCCTGGAGCAGCCTCTCCATGAGAGTCGCCACTCTCTCATTGGAGAGGCATTGCGCTCGGCCATGAGGGTCAACACAGTGCTCATGCTCCGCGTGGACTCGTCCATCACAGAGACCATGGCATGCATACCCTCATGGATCTCTGCAGATCCTCCTGCACATCCTGCTGGACATCCAGTGTCTGCTGCCTAATGGATGAGTCCAGAAGCTCATCATCTGCCTTCGACTGAGCATCGTCCTGGTTCCCAGCAGTCCTCTGACTGCCAGTGCCCTGGGCACTCTCTGCCTCCACCTGCACCTCAAGCGAGTGTGAAGTGCCCTCACCAAAGTGCACCAAGATACTAGCTGCCAATATAATGCCACCAAAGTGCTGGTATCTGTGCCTGCTTCAGAGAGCAGGTGTGATGCATGTGCAACAGAAGCTCGGTAGTCCTCCAGTGTCAGGGGTGGCCCTTCGGGGTCTGCAGAGCATACGCCTGCTGCCGAACCTAAAAGGGAGAACAGGGCTTGTCTTTACTTAAAGTTATCACACTGTCACTGTGCTTGTCAGATATTCTGGCGAGACATTGGAGATCTGCATCACGTGCCCTCGCCTTCCAATGATCAATGGGGTCTCCAGGTTCGAGGCTCACATTAATGAAGAGACTACACTAGAACCAAAAGTCTCACCTCTGTGCACAGCACTCTTATCTTTGTCTGGCACCCCCTCCTCTCCACGTCTGGTTGTACAGACAGCGTGCCAGCTCTCGAGCTTCATGGCATCTTGGGAATCCTGGAAAGGATTAGAAGGCTAGCACGGCCTCCACTGGTCTGCAATCTTTCAATATTGTTATGGGCTGTCTTCTCCTGAAAGAACAGAGGAGCATTGATTAGTCCACCCCCTACCTGCAGCGCCATTGCAGCCTGGCCAACCCCACCTGAGGAGCACCTTGCAGGGCACATCCGAGTCATGGCCCTCAAGCCGCAAGGCACTCCTTCCAAGCAGCCAGGGCTCACCCCCTTGGCCAGCTCCAGCATCATTGACATTGACTCTAGTACTCCTGAGATCCAAGGGGAGACGACCACGCCTTAACACTTCTGCACACTGACCCACGCCAACACAGTACTCACCCTTCCTGAACGCAGCAGGTCATTGAATCACTTCCGGCACTGGACCCATGTGCGCCGCACCACGTCACGGCTGCTCACCAGCGCTGCCCTCTTGGTGAGGTGCGGCGGCTTCCTCCTCCCATCCCTGGGGACAAGGGTGACCCTCCTGACAGCCACCTCCTCCAGGAGGATGGTGAGGCACTCATCAGAAAGCGGGGGGCTGAGTGCCCATCCGACCTGCCCTCCCGCCTGCCGTGACCAGGTGCACTGGACTCCATTGAGAACGTACAGGAGGTGTCTTTCCATGGCAGCCTTCCAGGGGCTGCCTGGGCCACTTTTAAACCGGCTGCCGAGTCACAATTAGACCCAGCGGCCGATAGGCCCCTGCCCCCGCTCGGCCCTTCCTGGCCAGTGCGGAGCAGCGTTTCAGCCTGGGCGGACCTTAATTGGCCCATCAGCATGAAATGGCGGTCAGCGCCTAATCACGGGCAGCAGTCCCTTTCACCGCTGCTGCTGGGCCTGCCCACTGCACCCGCCCAACAACCTCAAAACCCAGCCGGATATTTTTAGGTGCCTGATTGTGATGCTCGGACATTTTTTTCTGCTTTTTAAAACTTTACTGGAACCTTTTCGGGTCTGCAGCTCCCTGAGGGAGCTCTCTTTCTTCAGGGAGCTTTCTCTCAGCGCTTGCCCGTGCCCGTGTTGAAGTCATCGCCCACCTTCCTCCCGCCCCCCACTCCAGCAGCACTGGGCTTTGCAGCGGCCCTTCATGCTGGCTGGCTGTTAATTGGCCAGTCAGCGTGAAATCGCGGTCGGGAGCCGATCATGGTCGGCAGTCTGTTTCCTGGCCGACCCCGGGCCAGCCAGTCACACCAGCCTGCCAAGCTAAAAATTCAGGCCATAATTTTGTCAGAAGCAGTTCCAAGAATGTTCACTCGGCTCATTCCTGGGATGAAGGGCTTATCCTATGAAGAAAGGTTTAGCAGGTTGGGCCTATACCCACTGGAGTTTAGAAGAATGAGGAGGTGATCTTGAGGGGCCTTGATAGGATGTTTCCACTTGCTAGGGAGACTAAAACTAAGGGACACAGTTTAAGAATAAGCAGTCTCCCTTTTAAGACTGAGGAGAGAAGAATTTTTTTTCCCTCACAGGATCTTTTTGTGGGGAATTCCCTTCCCCAGAAAGCAGTGGAGGCCGGGTCAATGAGTTTATTCAAGGTTGAGTTAGATTTTTGTTCGACGAGGAAGTCAAGGGTTATGGGGGGCAGACAGGAAAGTAAAGTTGAGATCACAACAAGATCAGTCAGGATCTTATTGAATGGCAGAGCAGGCTCAAAGGGTTCTTATGTTCCTATGGAGGGTAAGAGGAGCCATGGGGGTGGGTATATGAGCATAGGTTAGTATGGAGGGTATGAGGGTTTATGGGGTTGGGTACAGGGCTTAGGTGGGTTGCATTGGCATGGATGTGGCATGGACAGTGTGTGGGACGTGAGAGAGAAGGCTGGTGGGATGTTTTATGCTTAATTCTTTGTTGAGTTTTTGGACAAAGTGCCAGAGCAGGCCCTCCACCCAGCCTGCTTCCGCACCCAGCATCCTCCTCATTGTATTTGGGGTCACCCACACCAACTTCTAATATAGCCCAACCACACCACCGCTCCCGACACTGCCCCCACCCCCCCCACCACCAACCCCCCCACCCCCCCCAACCCCACCCCACCCCCGCCACCCCGGTCCCAGAAAATCTGAAGTCCAGACAGCCATTTTTAAAAGTTGGGTTCACGGAGTCGGGAATTCTCCTGAGTCTGCGCAGACAGAAATCCAGGCTTTAATTTTCGAGCTGGCCTTGAACTGCGCTTCAACTCTAAATAGGTGGGTGCCTTATTTCAGCAGCCAGAATTTTACGACCCCCACAGGCGGGGGGGAACATGAAATTGAAGGGAAGGGATTCCCAACTGCACAGTGATTTTACACTGGGGCAGGCAAGGCCTCTGACGGGAAGTCCGCTCTGGCCCCAATTCAGGCGCTTGAGTTGGGGAAGGCCAAAAATCAACAGTGACATCTCAAGCGGAAATGGTGGGGGTAGGGGAGGGGGGGGGGAGTGGTGCAAGGGGGCGACTCCATCAGAAGCCACCTTTGGAAATCAGGTGCCCTCCCTCCTCAATGTCTGGTGGCCTCCAGACCTCCCTCGCCCCCACCCAGTCTCTCCCCCTGAGACCCCAATCACCCCCTTCGCAGCACCCCAGACCTTCCCTAACCTCTCTACCCTGGGACCCCTGGAACTTACCTGGGCCTTCAGTGCCTGGACTTAGTCTCAGGCTTCATCCTGCATTTCTTCTTCTGTCCACTGCAGCACTGTCACTGCAGGGACTGGAGAACTGCCGGCCAATCTGATTGGCTGACAGCTCTCTAAAGCCGGACTTCCTCCTGAGTGAGGGGCAGAAGTCCTGCCTGCAGTCACCTACCGCTCATTTGAGCATGAAATGGCTGCGGGGCACTTGGATTCGGCAGGTGTGTGTTCCCCACTGACTCTTCAGAGTCAGATGCTAGACTCCCCATTCCACAAAGTTCAGGCCATTGTTTCAATTGGGTGTCCTTCATTTGCTGTGGGTTCCAGATGCCATTTCCATGAACCAATGGGTGAAGCCTGCAAGTTGGTCGGAATTATAAAAATGAGGTTCAACCATAGCATGTGGTCGGGCCTCAAATTGATACCATCGGTAAACAGTGGGCTCACACCAACAATCGCCTGCTTAATGAATCAGTGATTTGAAAATTGCCCCCATAATCTTAAATTTTAGAATATATTCGGTGTCATACAAATTTATAAAGAATAGGAGAGCATTAGTCACCAATGCAAATTAATATTCCATGATTGGAATGAATAAAGCCTCGTGCTCCAGACTGTTTCTTAGCTATCCTTTCATTCCTGAGTATCACCCTGCCAAGGAAACAAAATAGTGGATGTGTAATGTCCCCACTTTCCTGAAAACAATACCAGATTTGCTGCTATATCCACACATCATAGGAAGAGGAAAATTAGCTCAGATTCCGCTGTGAGTCATGTATTTTTGGGATCTATTCAGTTCCATGTTCTCAACAGGGGACAAACCACAATCAGCAAAAAGAAAACAATTTGATTATTTACATGAATCTGATCATACTGTTAACGCCCCACATCCATCGCAAGAAATAGAGTTTAATTTGGAAACATTGGCCATAATTTTCCAGCCGCTCATGCTGGCGTGATCACCTAGTCCTGCCGACATGAACGGAGATCTCAATGGCTCGCTGGCCCCACAGTGTGAGAACCCACCGTGGGCGGATGGGAGGGGGGGTGGGTGGAATGCTGAAAAATTCTGGCCATTTCATTCTGCCTCCTTTCATTGCAGATGTTTGAATTTTAATCTGCACCAGCTGAGCTACAGTAGTTCACAGGGACACTGGATATGCACATCAAAAAGTAAAAGTGGTACACATATTGAGCCACTAATGGTCTTCCACCCCCTCAACAGACACGGTTAATCCATGTGTTATTGGGCTTGTGATCAGAGACAAATAATGTTGAACTCTGGGGCATGTGCATAAGAAAGTTAAACTTTAAAACAAAATAAACAAATAGGATCATAGAATGGTTACAGCACAGAAGGAAGCCATTCGGACCTTGGTGTACTTGCCAGCTCTCTGCAAGAGCAACTCAACTATTCCTACTTGTCTGCACTTTCCCCATAGTTCAGCAATTTCCCTCTCTTTGGGATGCTTAGCTTTTTCCCTTTATGGAACTGCTTTACAGAAATCTGCGAGTGACACTTTGGCCGAAACTTGCTTACAGTTATGGTCCTGAATACATCAGGAGCTCAAATTTTTTAAATTTCTATACACGTCAACAGAGAGAACTAGCAAAAATTGACATGGCTCCTAAAAAGCTGACAATGAACAGATGACTATAGCCCATGACGCTACAAAATGAGTGGGTCAGAAACTTACAATTTTTGCTTGCGGTATGTATGATATTTCATTAATGCTATTGCAGGAACAGTAGCAGTTTACACAAATAGCATATTTAGCAATTGAAAATGCAAGATGTACTTCCTGGGCAATCTTTGCATGGCTTTCTACAAACAGTTTGTTTTATTTATTTTGGTGGATTTTTCCAATATTTGGGGACTACTGTAATTGTAGCTTTCAAACAAAAAAATAATTGGGACAAGATTGGACACTGTTGCACTTCTTTCACAGGTGCAAAAGTGCCAATTTTGCAAGCTGTTTCTCATGCCCACATGGCACCAGAATTAAATCCAATGCCATTTTATATCCAGCAATACAGGCGGAATGTTCCATTTATGAGATGAAGTGCAGGGGCAGGTGGTTTCAATGGCGCCCGTCCCGCTGGTCGGAATGGCAGGAATTTGTGCCCAGTTTCACACTTGGAAGGCCATTAATTATGCACATTATTGTGCCAAATCACTTGGCGAGTCGGGAGTTGATTGGTCCACCTGCCATCAGCTGGCGGTGTCAAAGGTCTGGGCGCCACATTTAAAAGCCAGTTCAATACATATTATAGCTCCCTCTCCCACCCACCTGTATTTTGGACATGTGCAGAGATGTCTTGCAGCCAGAAGAAGGTGGCTGAGAGCCTCAAGAAGAATGCAGCACCCTGCTTCAGGCACCAGGCCCTACAGGCCTTGATCAGAGGGATGCAGGCGCACAGGCACGTCCTGTATCCCAGGGATGGCTGCAGGGAGCGCAGCAGCCTCACCTCTCCAGCCTGGGATCTGTCATTGAACAGGTTAGCAGGGCTGGCATCCGCACCCAAAATGTTATCCAGTGCAGGAAGAGGATGAATGATCTCGTCTGCTCTGCCAGGGTAAGTCATCTTTCAACTCCCTCCAATATTAAACTCTCATCACAGCATTATGCGCTCAAGTGGCTGCTCTCTTCAGGGATCTCACGCAACCATTAGCGGGGAACACATACCAACATTCGTTCTCTCACCGAGACTTTCACATCAACACCTTCCCATCCATCATGTTGCTCATACTCCATCCTCTGGCCCTTCTGGGGAGGGCTCACCACACACAGGGAACCTGCATCTCACCCAAGCTCTGCTCCATCCCTTCTCATCACCTGCCTTTCTTTCTTCTTCATACAGGCCAAGCTGGCGCACAACAGGCGCGAGAGATCGCAGACCGAGGGGAGGGATGGCTGACGTCATCACCCTTACTGAGTTTGAGAAGGCTGCAGCTGAGCTGGTCGGGAGGACATGGATTATTCCTGCGGGGAAGAGGAGTTCAGCCTTTCTCCCAGCAACCTAGTGTGGATCACAGCTCCATCACTTCATCAAATCCTGGCAATCACAGTGAGTCACATGCAGTTTTACCTAGTCCATGCTCATTAACTGAAAATCTATTTTCTAGACACCAGCAGATCAAAGCCCCAAGGAATTGAGCACCAGCGTGAGCCCCCTGACCATGCCTGAAGAGGAAGCTCAGAAAGAACCATCACGGTGCTCACACACACCCTCCACCAGCTCAGAGACACACACGTCGCTGGGGAACAGATATGGATTAGGATCGGGCTCACTTTCTGGGGAACACTCACTGACAGGTCCCCATGGCAGAGAGGCAGGGACAGCTAAGGTCTCCAGCACTCTGAGGGCTGCTGGAGACCATCCAGCCACTCGGTCTGAGTCACATGATGAGCCTCTGGCCAAATCTATGCTGGAGGTGCAACGAAAGGCGGAGGAACA
Organism: Carcharodon carcharias; assembly: GCF_017639515.1. Taxonomy (NCBI): domain Eukaryota; kingdom Metazoa; phylum Chordata; class Chondrichthyes; order Lamniformes; family Lamnidae; genus Carcharodon; species Carcharodon carcharias. The sequence goes on from NC_054470.1 coordinate 33,841,679, forward strand.
TCAGGCAGAGGTTCAGCAGTCACTCAGCAGACTAGAGCGAGCGATGGAGGCACATTCCTACAGCCCATCAGAGTCTGTGACTCTCTGCTCATTTCTTCTCACATCTATAGAACTCTAGAAATGTATAGTACGCAAAGAGCCTATTGCATCTGCCTGCTCTTTCAAAGGGAAATCCAGTTAGTCTCATTCCCCTGCTCTTTCATCATATCTCTGCAATTTTTTCTCCTTCAAGTGTTTATCCAATTCCCTTTAAAATGTTACCTTTCTATCCACCACCTCATCAGGCACAGCATTCCAAATCCTAGCCACTCATTACTTAAAAATGCTTTTTCTTAAGTCACCTCTGGTAGTTTTGCCAATCACCTAAATTTGTGTTTTCTCATCAATGGCCCTTTAGCCATTGGAAGCAGTTTCTCTTTATTTACTCAGTCTAAACCGTTCATGAGTTTAAATGCCTCCATCAAATTTCCTCAGCCTTGTCTGCTAAACATAGAGGGTTGGATTTTCTTGGAGTTGGGACACTCCGGGGATCTCTAAAAATGTTGGATGGGACCAAGATCCAGAATTTCCACGCCCATTTCTGGCATGCACCATTTTTGAGGGTAGGGGGAAGATGCCAGGGCATGAAGCACACAGGCGTAAATGACGAATTGACTGAAGCATTTAAACTCAGCGCCCAGGACAAGGCATAGCCAATTTTCATTCAAGGAATGGCCTCAACCTGCAGTGCATGTTCCACAACTTCATGATGGAGATATAAATGCTCACGAAGGGTGGATAAGATATGTAGAACTGTCAAGCTGTCAAATTATTTAAATCCCATGCCCATTGAATTTTGAAAAAAACTGCCTGCCTGCCTTTCAAATGCATCTTTGAAAGTGAAGAAAGTCACTTCTAGCAGTTTCAATAGATGTTTGTTGACATAACCCATTGGCTTTCATGATAACATTATTACTGTTTGGCTGCTTCCACAACCTGTCATTATCACGGTGAGGGGCTGTAAGTTTACAGTTTGATTGATGCCTCCAAGAGGTTATTTAAAGGATTAGCTGTCTTTTATGTGGGGTTATGATTACAAACATTTGTTTTTTTAAGGAATTAAGTATGTGAGGAGATTTAAATGTTTTTAATGGGCTTTTTTAAAATAGTAAAGTCTGTAATAGATATTTAGAACCTTATTTTATTTCATCTCAGTACGGCTTCCGAGGTCTGCCCATTGTGGCTATTGGGTAAGTTGGCATGAAGGCTGTAAGGGGAAAGGATGGTGGGTGGAGACATGAGTTGGCACTAAGTTGGCATATAGGATATAAGGGGCCATGGGCATGAGTGAGGTTTCATGAGTTGGCACCAAGTTAGAAAAAGGGCTATAAGAGGCCATGGGGATTTGAGGGGCATGAGTTGGTATTAAGTTGGTTTAGGGATATGAGTTAGCATGGATGGGCATAGGGAATGGGTGGGAGGGTGAGGGAGTGCGTGGGGTGAGGACCTAATATCCAACAACACAACTGGGAAAAGTCCCAGAGAACTGAGGCAGGCCTTTTAGCCAGCCAGCCTCAACACTCAGCAGCTGCTGCATCCCAGGGGTGGTGGGCCCAGTTCTATCCCACATTCCCCCCAACCACCCTCAAAAATGAAAATCGCAATGCTCAAAGCACTTTCTCTGAGGCGGTGTGCCAAGCTGTGAAATTTCCCAACTCCAGCTACCCGCCTCTAAGATGAAGATCCAGCCTAGAAACATAGAAAATTTATGATGCAGAAGGAGGTCATAATTCGAGCCATCGTGACTGTGCCAAATGAAAAAGAATTGTCCAGCCTATTCCCATTTTTCCGCTCTTGGACCGCAGTCCTGTAGGTTGCAGCATTTCAACTGCTGATCACCTTCACCAACATATGGGTGAAAAGATTTCTCAACTCCCCTTTAATCCCACTGCCAATTACTTTAAATGTATGCCCCCTAGTTTTAGGGTTTACTGCTAATGGCAATAGGTTCTTTCAATCGACTCTACCTAAGTGTATCATTACTTTATACACTTCAAGTAAATATCCCCTCAGGCTCCTCTGTTTCAAAGAAATCAACCCCAACTAATCAATCTTTCCTCATGGATAAAATTTTCCATTCCTGGCAACATCCTTGTAAACCTTCTACGTATCTTGTCTAGTGCGACCACATCCTTACTGTAATATGGTGACTTGAACTGGACGCAATACCCTAGCTGTGTAGAGTATTCTAGTTGTGGCCTAACTAGAGTTTTATACAGTTCTAGCATAACCTCTCTAATCTTTTATTCTATACCCCAGCTAATAAAGGAAAGTATCCCATAGGCCTTTTTAATCACCTTATCCACCTGACCTGGTAACTTCGGGGATCTGTGGACATGCACTCCAAGGTCCCTCTGTTCCTCTAAGCATCTCAGCATCCTACCACTTATTGTGTATTCCCTTGCCTTTTTGCCCTCCACAAGCGCATTACCTCACACATCTCTGGATTGAATTTCTGTTTCCACTATTCTGCACACTTGACCAGCCCATTGATATCTTCCTGCAGTCCACAGCTTTCCTTCTCACTATTAACCACATGACCAATTTTTGTATCATCTACAAACTTCTTAATCATGCCTCTTACATTTAAGTCGAAACAGTTGAATTAAAACATGAAAAACAAGGGGCCTAGTTCAGAGCCCTGTGGAACCCTACTGGAAACAGCCTTCCTGTCACAAAAACACCCATCAACTATTACCCTTTGTTGCCACTGCTAAACTAATTTTGGATCTAACTTGTCACTTTCCCTTGGATCCCATGGGCTTTCACTTCTCTGACCAGTCCATCTAAGACCTTGACAAAAGGCTTGCTAACATCCACGTAGACTACATAAGATGTGCTAGCCTCAGCAACCCGCCTTGTTAGTTCCTTTAAAAAATTCAATCAAGTTAGTTAGACACAACCTCCCTTAACAAATCTATGTTGACTGTCCTTGATTAATTTGTGCCTTTCTAAATGGTGATTAATACTGTCCCTCAGAATTTTTTTCCAATAATTTGTTCATCACTGAGAATAAGTTGACAGGCCTGTAGTTACTTGGTTCAGCCTTTCCTCTCTTAATAAACACTGATACAATGTTGGCAGTCCTCTAGTCCTCTGACACAAGGCCAATAGCCAGAGAGATTGAAAAATGATTGTCAGTGCTTCCGTTATTTCAACCTTGCTTCATCTTTGCAGTTTGGGATACACTTCACCCAGGCTTGGTGATTTATCTAAATTCCTTAATTTTGCCTCTCACTATGTTAACACATCCAATATTTCACATTCTTTGACCACAATGTCTGCATTGTTCTCTTCTTTTGCGACAGAAAATATTCATTAAGAACCATGGCCATGTTCTCCACCTCCACCCTTTTGGTCTCTAATTGTCCCCATTCTTTCTTTAGTTCTCTTACTCTTCAAGCGCTGGATTTTACACTGAGGATGGGCTCCCCAGTGTAAATTTCAGGGGCGAGTCCACCTTGCTTAGGCGGCTAGTCCCACTCTCATTTTTCAGGCGATGGCCCTTTAATTAATATGTAATGGGACATCTGTCCATCCGTCCCACCTCATAGAATTCACAGTCAGGTAAGTCTGAAATTTCGCTAGGGCCAGGCTGACAGCCTGAGTGAGAGGGAGCTGGGGGGCATATTGGGCAGGGCATTGGGGGAGGGTGGACATGGGGAGGAAAAACTGAGAGGAGCCCTCCAATTGACACAGGGGTCCTGGGAAGGAGACAATACCCCTCCCTTTCACTGACCAGCAGCCCACAGGGTTAAACCTGCCAGGTTCACAATTGGCTGAGGCCTCTCCCCCTGCCCAATGTATCAGAGCTGTGGTGGGACGAGGCCCTTAATTTGGCATTAATTGCCCCACTAAGGGCCTCAATTGGACCAGAGGCAGATTGCCTATCTGGTAATCTCCCTGGTCACCCAAAAATCGTGAAGGGGGTGGACAGGTGGACCGACAGCGGGTACACCGCTGATGGCACAGTGCACAAATTTACAGGTCCCCCTGCCTGTTTTCCTGCCTGTGGCCCATAAAATTCAACTGTATATGTTTATAAAACATCCTTGGATTTCCTTGATTTTATTTGCTTTCCTAATTTCCTTTTTAATTTCACTCCTGCACTCTCTATAATCCTCAGGTTTTCTGCAGCATTGAGTGCTCAGTATCTGACATAAGTTTCCCTTTTTTGCTTCACCCTTTGCTATATGCTCTTTGACATTCATGGGGTCTAGCTTTGGGAGTCCCACCCTTTTTCTCCGTGATCACATATTTGTTCTGATCAGTCTCCTTGAATGGGTCACCTTGTTCTGACAGTGATTTACCTTCAAGTATCTGTCTCCAGTCCACTTCTGCTAAAACTTAATGAAATCGGTCCTTCCCCAATTTAAATCTTTATTCTTATCTATTTTCCTCCTTTTCTATAATTGCTCTAAAACTAATTGAATTATCAGCAAAATACTAACCCACTGTTATCCCTTCCACCTGCCCAGTTTCATTCCCTAAAACTAAGTCCAAAAAGCACCTTCTCTTGTTGGGCTTGCTGTGATATGGCTAAAATGTTCTCCTGAATGGATGACTCTCTGTTTTCTATTAGTTAACCAATTTTGTATCCGTGCTGCTGCTGTCCCTTTTATCCCATGGTTTCAATTTTGTTAACAGGTCAGTTTTGTGAAATAGCTTTTGAAAATCCATACACGCAACATCAACTGCACTGCCCTCACCACCCTTTCTGTTACCTCATCAATGGGATCAAGAGTTTAAGATGAGTTTATTAAGGTCAGCACATGGCACAAGCTGAAATTATGATTGTGACCCCTCAAACAGGGTGTAATGAAAAGCATCCAAAAGGATACTGAGCACAATTTTTCAGCAGCTTGACTGTGACATATAAATGTTGTAAAGCCTGCTCTGAAGTAGTAATGCCATCAGAAACTGTACATTCAACTGCATTGGACTAATTCAGGAAAAGAGACATGTCACTGCCCCAAGAGCTGGCTACCTGGGCACTCTTCCAATTTCGAACATCAGGATGCCTTGTGTGTGATTCAAGGGCCAGACTGCTCATAACTGTGCTACAGGCGGAAGAACCTGTTAATTTGAAAGAGTTGTACAGATTTGAAGGAAAAATCCTTGCAATTTTTGGCTCTTATGTCTGTGAGAGGAAAATGGGAGTGTTTGGATGTGCACTCATTGTTGCCCTCACTTACTGTCATACTCAGTAACGCAGAAGTATAAGTTACTCAACAGTGACATGGCACTCAATATAATGGCACCTTACCTCTGGCACAAGGCACTTAGCCTGAAACCAAGGTAGCTCATCCTTGTTTGCATCTCCTATACACTCTTCCTAAGTTGATGTCAAAAGAGTTAGTTGAAACCAGGAGCACAGAATTTTACCGCTGACTGTGTTACACACTCAACAACAACAACTTATATTTATATAGTGCCTTTAAGGTAATAAAATGTCCCAAGGTGCTTCATAGGAACATGAAGAAAACAAAATATGAAACCGAACTACATAAGGAGATATTAGGTCAGAAGACCAAAAGCTTAGTCAAAGATGTAGGTTTTAAGCACTGCCTTAAAAGAAGAAAGCAAGGTCAAGAGGCAAGAGATGTAGGAAGGTGTTCCAGAGCTTGGGGCCTAGGCATGGCCACCAATGGTGCAGTGATTAAAATCAGGGATGCTCAAGAGGCCAGAGTTAGAAGAGTGCAGATATCTTGGAGGATTGTGGGGCTGAAGGAGATTACAGAGATCAGGAGGGACAAGGTCATGGAGGAATTTGAAAACATGGATGAGAATTCTTAGAGAAAGATAAGAACAGAGGTGATAGGGGAATGGGACTCAGTGTGAGTTAAGACACAGGCAACAGAGTTTACGGAAGGTAGAATTTGGGAGACCAGTCAAGAGTGCATTGGGATAGTTGAATCTAGAGGTCATGAAGACATGAGTGAGGGTTTCAGCAGCAGATGAGCTGAGACAGGGCGAAGGTGAGTGATGTTATGAAGCTGGAAATAGGCAGTTTTAGTGATGGTGTGAGTATGAAGCTGGAATTAAACTCATCTCAGGGTCAAATGTGATAGCAAGATCTGAACTTTCGTAAAGACGGAGAGGGTCTCCGGCTTAGGCAAAATGGTTCCGGAAACACAATTCCATAAGTCCTGTCCTGGACCTAGCAGTCAGCATTTTCGCTGGGGCAAATGGCGGGGGAGTTTGTAGTTTTCACATCCATGGTTCACAGAGTGCAGTTGCCTTCAAACTGATCCAATTTTCGTAACTGGGATACCTAAAACAAGACTTGTGGCTTTAGATCTTTCAGGAAAAGGTCCAAAATTACCACAGTTCTTTGGAGAAGTAGGGTGCCCTTTTGGATGGGTCCAGGACACCCTTGGGAGAGATCAGGTGCCTTTTGGGAATGGTCAATTGCCCTTTGGGATTCTTAAAATTAGACATGAATGTGCACAAAAAGTGGATAGATTCAATGGAATTATCAAGCTGAAGGGAACTATCAAGATGTCAAGGGGACTGTCAAAGCTGTCAAAGCATTTAAGTCTAATTGGAACTGTCAAACTCATTAGAACAGTCAAGCCGTCAAGGCATTCCAGTTTTAAAAAAGGGCATTCTAGAGTTTAAAAAAATCAGTTCTCTCTATTTCACTCTGTCTGCTGACATAAGTCTGAGCACTATCATTATAGGATTTATGCTGCATGATTGATTTCACAACTTATCATTATCACAGTGGGGTGCCTGTCAGTTCACAGTTTGATGGACAGCTCCAAGTGACTATAAAATCTTTGTTGAGGAGCAATGAATACAAATGTTTGTTTTTTATAAGGGATTAAGCACTTAAACAAAATATTTGTTTTTCTAATGTTACAATCATATCTCTCAAGGCTGAAGTTTTATTTTACAAAATGGAAGAACATGGTCATTTGGATGCCAACCTGGGACTTTTTTTAAAAAGGTCATAAATTCACCTTGGAACTGTAAACAAGCAAGCTTCTTCCAAGAAATCACCTGACCTATATGGTACTTGAGAAGGAGTTGTTTGTTTGTGTTAAACTGCAAATAATTTTACTTAATGAAAAGCTGAGAGACAAAAAGACAATCACATTGCAGAGGGAAAAAAAATTAAGTTGTGAACCTGCTTGCTCGGAAGGCAGTCTTGTTGGAAAGAAAGGTGAGGAAAGAAGGCTACCTTGACTGGCTCCCTCTCTCTATATCTTGCCTAAAATTGTAGCTATCAGCCTATAGCCAAAGAACCCTCATCTGAGTGCAACCAGTCTGCATTTGGACATGCAAAGCTGAGACCAGTGGTGAGAACATCCAAGCATCCATCAGGACCAGTGGCCTGTCTTCACATGAGAGAACTCCAGGCCAACAGTGTTGAGACCCTGTGGACTTTATTCTTTATTTTAAGAGTTTCCTGGCCAGTGTTGTCTACAAACAGCACTGCTTGCCAGAAGCACCTGTCATAGGAATCAGCCCTTGTAAGGGTAATGGGGCTATTGGATTTGTGGAAAAGTGTAAATGTCATGTAATAAATGTAGAGCTCCTTATTTCTACTTAGTGCAAAATGGTTCTGTTTTGAAGGGAAAAAACTATGTTACAAATGGATATTATGTTAGGATGGTGGTGAACCTTCAATAGAAGGACATGTACTTCATAATATTTCTGCGTAAAATGGAAGCTTTTGTCCTTCTCCAAACATGTGGGACTATCTCCCCAGTGTTCCTGGCTACAACTCAGCTTCCTGCATTCCCAATTCCTTCTCCTCTGCTACTCATGGCCCATTGGCCTTGTCTTCATTGTGTGCTAGGATGATTTTGCTTTTTATTGTGAAGTAATGTATCTATTCCACCCAGCCAAGGTCATCATCATCAACAATACACAAAGTACACAGGTCACAAATATTGTGGACATATCAAAAAGCGGTTTAGTTTGTGCTCAGCACAACATAAACAAATAGAGATATGCACTTGAAGATCTCACAGCAAACACTCAGAAGGAAGATTGGTCGACAATTTGCTGCTAACCAAGAGGGGCATTCTTGCCACACCCCTGTGAGTAACCAGAAGACTGAATAAGAGAATCATCAAATCCCAGTCAGCTGGCTAATAATGGCAAAGACAACTCTTCCAGCCAGGCAGGCAACTTTCATAAGAAACATAACATAAGAAACATAAAGAAATAGGAAAAGGAGTAGACCATTCGGCCCCTCAAGCCTGCTCCGTCATTCAATAAGATCATGGCTGATCTTCTTGTGTTTCGATTTCCACATTCCCATCTAACCCAATGACCTTTGATTCCCTTGCCTAACAAGAATCTATCTATCTCTGCCTTAAAAATATTCAATGACCCCCACCTCCACCACCTCCTAAGGCAGATTTCCAAAGTTGCACAACCTTCTGAGAGAAAAAAATTCTTCTCATCTCTGTCCTAAGAGGGCAAACCTTAATTTTAAAACAGTGCTCCATAGTTCTGGGCTCACCCACAAGAGGAAACATCCTTTCCATGTCCACCTTGTCAATACCATTCAGGATCTTGTATACTTCAATCAAATCATCCGTCACTCTTCTAAACTCCAGTGGAAACAAACCCAGTCTGTCCAACCTTTCCTCATAAGAAAGCTAGCTCATTCAAGGTGTCAATCTAGGAAACCTCCTATGAACTGTCTCCAATGCAGTTACATTCTTCCTTAAATAAGGAGACCAAAACTGCGCACTGTACTCAAGATGCAGTCTCACCAATGCCCTGTACAGCTGAAGTATAACATTCTTACTTTTATGTTCAATTCCTCTTGTAATAAAGGATAGCATTCCATTAGCCTTCTTAATTACTTGCTGTATCTGCATACTAACCTACTGTGACTCATGTACTAGAACACCTAGATCCCTCTGCACCTCAGAATTATGCAGCCATTCTCCATTTAAGTAATACTCTGCTTTTTTTATTCTTCCTGCCAAAGTGAGCAGCATCACATTTTCCCACATTCAACTCCATTTGACAGATCTTTGCCCAATCACTAGCCTATCTATAACTGTCTGCAACCTTCTTATGTCCTCTTCACAACATACTTTGCAACCTATTTTTGTGTCATCTGCAAATTTAGCTACCATCTCATTGCTCACCTTATCTAAGTCATTGATGTAAATTGTAAAAATTAATGCCTCAGTACAGACCCCTGTGGGACTCGTCACGTCCTGCCAATCAGAAAAAGACCCAATTATGCATAGTTTCTGTTTTCTGCCAGCCAGCCAATCTTCTATCCATGCTAATATGTTACCCCCCTACACCATGACCTTTTATTTTCTATAATAACCTTTGATGTGGTGCCTTATCAAATACTTTCTGGGAATCCAAATACAGTACGTCTACAGGCTCCCCTTTATCCACAGCACATGTTACTCCTTCAAAGATCTCCAATAAATTGGATAAACATAATTTTCCTTTCATAAAACCATGCTGAATCTTGCTGATTATCTTGAGCTTTTCTAAGTGCCCAGCTATAACCTCTTTAATGATCGATTCTAACAACTTCCCCATGACAGACGTCAGGCTAACTGGCCTACAGTTCCTGTTTTCTGCCTCAGTCCCTTCTTGAATAGAAGGGTTATATTTGCTACTTTTGAGTCTGATGGAACCTTTCCAAAATCTAGTGAATTTTGGAAAATTAACACTAGCACATCCAATACCTCATTAGCAACCTCTTTTAAGACCCTAAAATGAAATCCATCAGGGCCAAGAGAATTGTCAGCCCGCAGCTCCATCAGTTTGTTCAGTACCATTTCCCTAATGATTGTAATTTCACCAAGTTCCTCTCTCCCTTCCATCTCCTGATTTGCAGCTATTACTTGCACATTTTTTGGATCCTCTACAGTAAATACAGAAGCAAAATACTTGTGCATTTCTCCACCATTTCCTTATTATCTACTATTAACTGTCCAGTGTCCCTCTCTAGAGGACCAAAAGTCACTTTACTTACTCTTTTCCTTTAGAATAGATTCCTGTAGAATCTATTGCTGTTTTTACGTTTCTAGCTTCCTCTCATACTTCCGTTAATTTCTCCTGATTAACCTTTAGGTCATTCTCTGCTGTTCTTTATGTTCTGACCAATCATCTGTCCTGCCACTCACCTTTGTGCAGTTGTATGCTTTTTCTTTAAGTTTGATGCTTTCCTTAACTTCTTTAGTTAACCACGGATGGGGGTTCCTCCCCTTAAAATTTTTCTTTTTTTTCCTTCAAGGCATAGGGCTGAATTTTCTGTGCCCGCTGGTGTTGGACGTGTTCGACGGTTTGAGTGGACAATATGGCAAGAAGACCAAAAATAGGTTTCACAACATCATGAAACCAGTTTGCAATCATCCACTCTGCCCATCAATGACGAGCCATGTTTTCAGCCATCGTACGTCAGGACCCTCACTGTAATACATCTGCATATCACTAAAAGAGGAGAAGAAGGTCTAGGATCAACTGGGTGAGGAAGGTGTGTTGTGTGGTGAGGTTTGAAGGGGGGAGCAATGGTGTGGGGGGGGGGCGGTGAGTTGGGAGGGGAGAAGCGAAGGTGTCAGGGTGGTGAGGTTGGGGGGGGAGGGAGTTCTGGGGAGGAGGGAGTAACAGGGGAAAAGATGGCAAATGGGGAGGTAGGTGTAACAGGGGAGGAAGGTGTAAGGGAAGGAGTGCCGAGCACTGGGGAAGGGGTCCAGAGAGGGGAAGGAGTCCAAGGGGAGGAAGGAGTCCAGAGAGAGGATGAAGTAAGGGTGGAGAAAGGAGTTGGGAAGGGAGAAGGAGTCAGGAATGAGGAAGGAGTAAAATTGGTGGTGAGTGGGGGCGAGGGGGGTAGTCTGGGGGGATGGGGAAGGAGTTCCAAGAGGGAATGGAGTCCAGAGGGGGAGGTGTCCAAGTGAATAAACAAGGTAGGGCTCTGTTGAGTCTATGGCTGCCTCCTGGGGAGTGAACTGAGGATGGGTGTAGTAGGAAGAAATGGTGAGAATGATCGGGGCAAAGTGAGGCAGTAGGGTGGGAGTGTAAGGGTGCGACAGTACTGGTAGAAGAGACAGTTGAGGGTGGTTGGTAGGGACTCAGAGGCAGCAAGGGACCGTGGGGGTGGGAAGGAGGAGGTCAGGGAGGTGAATGTGGATGGGGGTTGGATTTTCCGGAAGGAAGGGAACGTGCACATTCACCTGGACTTCCCCGAAGGAAAAGGGTTGTGGCTGGTATGTCGCTGTTGGGAGGTGGAAGATGATTCCAAAGGGGTCAACAGTGATGGGGGAAATGAAATGGATGACTGGAGGAAAAGGTAGGAATGGGGGAGCTGAAGAAAAATGTTAGGTGCACCATGCTCGCTAAATCAAAAGTGAAACGAGAGTCATGGTGAGCAAGAACAGATGCTGCATGGGAATGAGATCAATGGGTGGGTGGAGATGCAGGTCAGCTCAGATGGGCAACTGAAATCAAATCCCAGCAGGTGGCATTGAAAAGGCTAGGGACATTGAGATGAGTGTGATGCAGGAAGGATCTGCATGTGTGAGAGAATGCTTAGAGTGCTTGCACAAGGCTCCAAAAGGCCCTGCCACATAAACTCATAGAATCACTCCAGGGCCGGCTGCGTGTAGCTGAACAGATAGTTGTGGGGGGAATGGGGGGGCGGTGGGGGGGCGGCACAGGGGGGAATGCAATGGCAGGATTTGGGAAGCCTGTCAATGATGCTAAAATACACCATTACACATTATTCAGTGAAAGTGAATATATTTTCAGATTTTAAAGTGACAAAATGTGTTCGCCCATGGAACAACTTGTGATCAGAATTTCTTAACTTTTGAACACCTTAAGCTGCTAAGTGCTGCCCTGACATATGCAGCAAGGGTGGAGACAGCCTGTGCAAAGGTTGGCCCTGTTGCCTCTGATCAATTTGGTGTGGGTCCTCTGGAGACCCGAGGCCTTGGGGGCCCTGACTTGCTTTGTCCATCCTCCTGTGGGACAACTGCTCCCTCTGCAGTGACAGAGGGTGAGGTTGAGGGGCTCACAGGTAAAGGGAATTCGGAGGGAAGCCTTTGAGATTCCTGGGTGGATGACCCAGGGGTATCCAGCTGCCGCTCCTCCTCCCTTCGGGTGCCTGAGGTCCCCCACCTGACTCCTTGAGGAAAAGGAGCATCAGGGGGGACATCAAGGTGCCCCATTCCCCTCTCATTTTGCCACTGCAGGAACTCATCCCTGACTACTGTGATGGAACGCAGGTCTGCACACATCTCTGTGTTCTGCTGGACCAGAGTCTCTATGGCATCCGCCATCCTCCCCATGGAAACCTCCATATGCGCACATGTGGGCACTACTTCATTAGAGAGCAGGTGGACGCACTCCTCTGACTCGTGTGCCACTCTGTTGAGGGCTTCCAACAGCTCTGTGCAATGTACCCTGGCCTTTTGCTGATTCTCCAGGATGAGTTGGAAGGCCGAATCCAGAGGCTCGTTATCTGACTTGGACCTCACAGATGCCTCTTTCCCAGCAGTCCTCCAAGTGCCAGGGAACTCGGCTGAACCTGCCTCCTCCTGCTGCGGATATGTGTCCCAGAGGTGACCACCAGATTGTGAACCCAAGCCTGCTCTAGATCTAGATTTCACTGAGGTGTGTATCTCTGTGCTGGTGGAGGGTGTGGGTAAGGCTGTGAAGGGTCTTCCAGGCTGCTTATTTCCATCTCTCCAGTGGAGGGGGTATCCTCTTGCATAGAGGTGAGGACATGGATGGAGCTGAGGGACAGGCTGGTCGGTTACATGGCAGAGCTTCCTGTGAACCAATGGCAGCAGAGTCAAAAGCACGAGAGAGAGAGAGCACCCACATCTGCGTTGAGAGCTGGATGACGTGGTTCAGGATCCTCACGAGGGTATTCTTCGCTAACCTCACCGTCACCGCAGGCACGGTCCCCATCCTCACTAGTGAGCGTGATGGCACACTCCTTAAAGTGATTGGGGGCCTAATGTGGGCCACTCCACTCCCAGTCTGGCACCTCTCCCTGCTGTTGTGTGCCAGCTTCTCTTGCGTGAAAACAGATGGAGAGAATGTGAGCAGGACAAACGTTTGTATGACGAGCGAAGCCATGGATGGGGTGAGGAAGCGAGCTCAGGAGGATATAAGCCTGGTGGAGATGTGATGGTGTATGTTCGTGGTATTGTCTCTTGAGGTGTGAGATCCCTGTGGATGTGTGATGGATTTGTGAGTGTGTGAGCTAAGATTGATGAAAAGAGTGACTTACCCTGGTGGAACAGATGAGGCCATTCATCCTGTTGATGCACTGGGTGGCTGTCCTCTTTTGCAGGGCATTGATGCTGACCACCTCTGCCACTGCCTCCCATGCTGGATTAGTAATGTTGCTGCCCATCCTGCAGCCAGAGTGAGGGTAGAGGACATCACGGTGAGCTCTCACTGCCTCCAAAAGGCACTCAAGAAACTCGTCATTAAACCATGGAATTGCAGTCTTCTTGCCTTTTGAGGCCATGCCTTCAGTGCAGCTGTCGTAGGCTGGAAGCACTGAGAGATGTTCACGCAGCTGCACTTTAAATACTTTAATTATGGTGCCCGGTGTGATGAAGCAGTGATGTGATGGCATGGCAAGTGAATGAGAGCCTGTGCCTCCTTCAAAAAGGCATGTTTCTGGGGAATGCATAATTAGTGAGGCAGGATTCAGATGATAGGGTGTGAAAAGCCACCATTGCGGCTGGTGGGTAAAACGTCCTTTCTCACGCCCGCTACCGCACTTCGTGCAAATCTGAGACAATTCCGCTCATAGGGTCAGCACTGAGAACCCTACAATTTCATGTTAAGGGCCTTTCAGTGGAGATTCTGCTGAAGAATGCTGATTCAATCATCTCACTATTGCCAGCCACTAAAAGTGTGACATAACCCACCTTGAAAATCCCACTTAGCAGCAGATGAATCTGGTCACCTCACTACTGATAAATTCAACTTGGTATGTCATGTACTTCATGCTCAGCATGGTCCAGTTATCTATGTGCGTAACAACATCTCACAAATGCAACTAAAGTCTTATTCACTAATCACCATGATGTTATACAGATTGGTGGTTTCAAAATTGCCAACGTTTGTAAGCAACCAGGTGAAACCTAGGGAAAAAACTCATATCCGTCTCTTTCTCACTCAGCACCTAGCCACCATACAGAATGGGTCACTGACAATCTAATCAAAATGGTGATCCATTACAAATTTGAGTATCTAGTAATGAACCATGATCCTAAACAGTAACAAGCATCCACTCAGTGAAATGGAGTCAAAACTATTTCATTGACATCTGCAGGGTGACAGCGATTAACACCTCCCCAACTTCAGGTACTGTTCTCAATGACTTTCCACATAGTAAACATTGGCCATCACTTATCCATGTCAGCCTGCAATACCACTCAGCAAAATTACAAGAAAACCTTGATGGAACTTTAGGGACCCTAAATGAACTTAGTTTACAGAGATTGCTGAATGAATCAATGTTACTATTCCACAGCATAACATCCCAATTGAAGGAGTTAATAAACAATTTTGTGGTACCTTCTGGAAATATGCAAAATCCTGTCTCTCCTGGTTCTTGCCCTTTATACACACCATGCCTGGACAAAGAGGTGCTGCCCTATTGAACCTGTACAAGGCATCAGACAGCCCACATATTATAGACCTCCTACCTGAGTCAGTTGACGGTGCTTAATTATAAAGCCCACCGGAAGAGACAACCTCACAGATGGATTTTATTCACTTGAATCAGAAAAGCTGGAACCTCATTCATCACCTCGATCCTGCTCGGCATCCAACAGTGCAGATCTGATATCTGTGTCAGTCAATTCCATTGCCAGTCACTTACTTAAAGTGGCAAGAGACCCCTGCACCAAAGAGTTTGAATGGAAAGCTCAAAGAAAGATGAATGGGGTCACAGTATTATGTAATATGAAACCTGATACTGCAGCCAACTACAATAACATGTACCCTGAATTTCTGAAGTGCCTTGTGATTGGGTATCAATTTTCTTCACTTGGGTTGTCCTTGAAATCTGAATCCTAGCAGCATGGCACAAGCGATGTTGATTATCTTGGACACAGATTATATAGAGAATTATGATGCCTAAACAGTCCACACAGCAGAATTTTTGCTTAAGCATCTTAATAATGTGTTCTAAATTAAATCTAGCTGGAGTATGTGTCTCATTGTATTTGCATTCAGTGATATTTCAATGGGATCATCAATCAAGGTTGCAAAAAATAGCAATGGTCTCCAAACAGCCATCTGCACATTCTATGTGAATAATGTGGAGACCATGGAATGCTATGTAATTAAGACATTATGGATGTTTGCTAACTAATGGTTATTGACTTGGATAATGATGTTTTATGGCCAGATACCACCTGCACATTAATTCAATAGGAACCTTTTCTTTACATAGGGCCTTCTTGTACCCTTGGAAATGCTAACGCCCAATGAAAGTCCTCTGCCCTTTCCAGCTGATGCATTCTTTTGAAAGAGAAAGTGATTAACATGTAGATCTAAAAATTCAATGGTGTCACACCCCTCCTTAGGCAAAACTAGTGCCTAAGCTTCCAATACAATGGGCACACACTCACTACGCATTGCATGTTTACCATATTGGCAATAGTAGACAATGAAACATCAAGGGCCTGCCCCTGCCTGTTAGGTCTTTTGCATGTACAGTTTGAAGTCTCTAAAGTCTAATTGCTTGAATTTGCTGTATGATCATGAACATATCTTCATCATCTAAATTGTAGAGTGCAACAAGAACCCTGTGGAATTCTCATCTTTCATACTTCCCCTGCAGCTGTTACAAACACTCCAGGAATGGTTGGCACAGAAATTAAAGAAATTATTGAAAATGGCAGCCTCCATGTCAAACAGAAGGAAAAATATCCCTCCTCACAGAAGAAATAACTTTGCAATGTACTTTTAGAGTGGAAATGTAATTTTAAGAATCCAAGTACAAAAGGTCAGGCCACTCGCTTAATAATTCACTGGAACATGAGAATCTAGGAATATTAGGAGGCCATTGAGTCCCCTGATCCTGTTCCATCATTTAAAAAGATCATGGCCAATCCTTGGGTGGGGTGGGAGGGGGGTGGTGTGGGGGGGCCGCCACAGGGTTCAATTGAAGAGAAGTTTAAAAAATCAAAAAGAAATGAGAGAGCAGAGGTGCAGAGTAGTGTAGAGACGGACGTTAATCTAAGTGTGACAGGAAGGGGAAGGAAATATAAGCAGAAGAGTGCAGCATAAATTAGAACCAGAATGAGCAATAATGGTAAAAAGTCAAAGCTTAAGGCTCTTTATCTGAATGCACGCAGCATTTGTTCCAAGATATATGAGAGTTGCCGGCACAAACAAAAGCAAATGAAATGACTTGATAGCTATTACAGAGGTATGGTTGCAGGGTGACCAAGACTGGGAACTCAATATTCAATGGTATTCAATGTTCCAGAAAAATAGACAAAAGGGAAAAGGAGGTGGAGTAGCTTTGTTAATAAAGGAAGGCATCAGTGTGGTAGTGAGTAGTGAAATAGTTGCAATAGATCATGATGTGGAATCAGTTTGGGTGGAAATAAGGAATATCAAGGAGAAGAAGTCACAGATAGGAGTGGTCTATAAGTCCCTGAAGAGTTGCCTCACTGTAGGACAATGTATAAATTGGGAAATGAGTAAGAAGGGTACTACAATTGTAATGAGTGATTTAAACCTGTATATTGACTGGACAAATCAGATTGGCAGGGGTAACATGGAAGACGAACTTGTAGAGTGCATCAGGGATTGTTTCTTAGAGCAAAACGGTGCAGAACCTATTTGGGAACAGGCTATTTTAGATCTAGTAATGTGTAATGAGGCGGGATTAATAAGAGATATCGTGGTTAAGGATCCTCGAGCGGGTAGCAATCACAACATAATAGAATTTCAAATTCAGTTTGAGGGTGAGTAACTCAGGTCTCAAACCAGTGTCCTTAACTTAAATAAGGGCAATTACAGAGATATGAAGAAAGAGTCGTCTAAAATGGGCTGGGAAAGTAGACTAAGGGGAAGGTCAGTGGATGCGCAGTGGCAGACATTTAAGCAGATATTTAATAATGCTCAGCAAAAATTTATCCTGGTCGAAAAGAAGGACTCAATGAGAAGGATGAACCATCCATGGTTAACAAAGGTGGTCAAGGAGAGTATCCAATCAAAAACTAAGGCATATAAAGCAGCGAAAACTAGTGGTAGGCCAGATGATTGAGAATTTTTTTAGAAACCAGCAGCAGATGACTAAAAACTAATACAGAGGGAGAAAATTGATTAAGATCATAAGATGTAGGAGCAGAAGTAAACCATTCAGCCCATCAAGTCTGCTCTGCCATTCAGTGAGATCATGGCTGATCTGATAATCAACTCCACTTTCCTGCCTTTTCCCCATAACCCTTAATTCCCTTACTGATTAAAAATCTGGCTACCTCAGCCTTGAATATACTTAACAACCCAACCTCTACAGCCCTCTGTGGTAAAGAATTCCACAGATTAACAACCCTCTGAGAGAAGAAATTCCTCCTCATCTCTGTCTTAAATGGGCAACTCCTCATCTGAGATTATACCCTCTGGCCCTAGACTCTCCCACAAGGGGAAACAACTTCTCAGCATCCACCCTGTCAAGCCCCCTAAGAATCTTATAAGTTTCAATAATGTCGCCTTTCATTCTTCTAAACTTCAGCGAGTACAGGCCCAACCTACTCAACTCTCCTCATAAGAAAATCCCTCCATACCCGGGATCAACCTAGTGAACCTTCTCTGGACTGCCTCCAATGGCAGTACAGCTTTCCTGAGGTAGGGAGACCAAAACTGTTCACAGTATTCTCGGTGTGGTCTGTTATGACACAACAGTTGGTAAAGGCTAAGTTGTTTGAATCCCAGAGGGAAACTTGAACAAGTGTCATAACCTATATTTTCAATTGGTATGTTTGAGATGCAGCTCTGGATTCAGGAATAAAACCACCAAGTCTCAAAAGGTTTTTTCTATAAAACTAAATTAAACATTTATTAATTTAACAAGAAATTAAACACATACATATGTCTACAAATTATTACCATAATAACTTTTAAACAAATTCCCAAATTAATCACTCTCAGGTGAATCTTTACCAAGGCAACAATAACCCATAGACTTTAAGCCGACACCAGGCTAAGCACATTTGAACTTACAAATTCAAAATGAGGTTTCTTTCAATTTGTTTCCTTTGCAGACACAGCCTAGGCTTACAGGCTGGTCAGATGTTAAATGCCTCTGACCCACATACACAAACTCCTTTCGGCTTATACCTAGCTTTCTCTTTGAATGTAAATTTTCCCTTGTATGTCTTTGAACTCCACCTCTTCTAACAATAAAACACCTTTCATGGTACCAATTTTATTAGTAATGTAAACACATTGCTTGGTGTCTCCCAGCTAGGTGCAGGAATTTACTCATTCTTTTGAATGGTTTATTCAATGAATGCAAATTGCCCATCACCTTTTACTCCTTATGTTTATCTATTTAACATCTCAAAACTACTATACAGCAAAGCACCCAGACTAGTTGGCTTTAAACCAATTAAACCACACACAAACACACGCATATATACACACATAGACACAGACCCTACTACAATTCCAATTTAAAAATAATTTCCAATAACATTATAGACATTAATCTCTTCATGACATAAGACCATAAGACATGGGAGCAGAAATTAGGCCATTTGGCCCATCAAGTCTGCTCCGCCATTCAGTCATGGCTGATAAGTTTCTCAACCCCATTCTCCCACCTTCTCCCCGTAACCTTTGATCCCCTTACCAATCAAGAAACTATCTATCTTGGTCTTAAATACACTCAATGACCTGGCCTCCACAGCATCTGTGGCAATGAATTCCATAGATTCACCACTCTCTGGCTAAACAAGTTTCTCCTCATCTCTGTTCTAAAAGGTCTTCCCTTTACTCTGAGGCTGTGCCCTCGGGTCCTAGTCTCTCCTACTAATGGAAACATCTTCCCCACGTCCACTCTATCCAGACCTTTCAGTATTCTGTAAGTTTCAATCACATCCCCCCTCATCCTTCTAAACTCCATCAAGTATAGACCCAGAGTCCTCAAACGTTCCTCATATGTTAAGCCTTTCATTCCTGGGATCATTCTCGTGAACCTCCTCTGGACCCTCTCCAGGGCCAGCACATCCTTCCTGAGATACGGGGCCCAAAATTGCTCACAATATTCTAAATGTGGTCCGACCAGAGCCTTATTAAGCCTCAGCAGCACATCCCTGCTTTTATATTTGAGTCCTCTCGAAACAAATGCTAACATTGCATTTCCCATCCTAACTACCTTCGGACCTTTCAGTTTTCCTAGCACCTTCTCCTTGGTAATGGCAACCATATTCACTTCTGCCACCCCCCCCAATTCTCTTGAACTTTGGGGATGTTACTCGTGTCTTCCACCGTGAAGACTGAGGCAAAGTACCTATCCAGTTCCTCCGCCATTTCTTTGTTCCCCACTACTACTTCTCCAGCGTCATTTTCCAGTGGCCCAATCTCCACTTTTGCCTCTTTCTTACTCTTTATATATCTAAAAAAATCTCTTGCAATCTTCTTTTATATTACTGGCTAGTTTACTCTCAAATTTAAACCTGCAAGTTAACCTTAAGAGAATCCTGGACTAGGACTCCCAAGTCCCTTTGCACTCCAGATTTCTGAATTCTCTCCCCATTTAGAAAATAGTCCATGCCTCTATTTTTCCTACCAAAGTGCATGACCTCACACTTCCCCACGTTGTATTCCATCTGCCACTTCTTTGCCTATTCTCCTAACCTGTCCAAATCCTTCTGCAGCCTCCCCATCTCCTCAATACTACCTGTCCCTCCACCTATCTTTGTATCATCTGCAAACTTAGCCAGAATGCCCTCAGTTCCTTCATCTATATCATTACTGTATAAAGTGAAAAGTTGTGGTCCCAACACTGATCCCTGCGGAACTCCACTAGTCATTGGCCGCCATCCTGAGAAGGACCCCCTTATCCCCAATCTCTGCCTCCTGCCAGATAGCCAATCTTCTATCCATGCTAGTATCTTGCCTCTAGCACCATGGGCTCTTATCTTACTGAGCAGCCTCCTGTGCGGCACCTTGTCAAAGGCCTTCTGGAAGTCCAAGTAGATAACATCCATTGGCTCTCTTTTGTCTAACCTACTAGTTATCTCCTCAAAGAATTCTAACAGATTTGTCAGGCATGACCTCCCTTTGATGAAACCATGCTGACTTTGCCCTATTTTACCATGCACTTCCAAGTATTCTGAAATCTCATCCTTAATAATGGACTCTAAAATCTTACCAACGACTGAGGTCAGGCTAATCGGCCTGTAATTTCCCATCTTTTGCCTCACTCCCTTCTTAAACAGCGGGGTAACATTAGCGATTTTTCAGTCCTCTGGGACCCTCCCTGACTCCAATGATTCCTGAAAGGTCATTACTAACGCCTCCACTATCTCTTCAGCTATCTCCTTCAGAACTCTGGGGTGTAATCTATCTGGTCCAGGTGATTTATCTACTTTCAGACCTTTCAGTTTTCCTAGCACCTTCTCCTTGGTAATGGCCACCAAACTCACTTCTGCCCCCTGATTCTCTTGAACTTTGAGGATGTTATTCGTGTCTTCCACCGTGAAGAATGACGCAACGTACCTATCCAGTTCCTCCGCCATTTCTTTGTTCCCCACTACTACTTCTCCAGCGTCATTTTCCAGTGGCCCAATCTCCACTTTTGCTTCTCTCTTACTCTTTATATATCTAAAAAAAACTCTTGCAATCTTCTTTTATATTACTGGCTAGTTTACCCTCAAATTTAATCTTCTCCTTCCTTATTTCTTTTTTAGTTGCCCTCTGTTGGTCTTCTTAGGCTTCCCAATCCCCTGGTTTCCCATTGCTCTTCGCCTCATTGTATGCTTTCTCTTTAGCTTTTATGCTGTCCCTGACTTCCCTTGTCAGCCATGGTTGCCTCGTCCTCCCTTTAGTATGCTTCTTCTTCCTAGGGATGAATTTTTGCTGTGTCTCCCAAATTACTCCCAGAAACTCCTGCCATTGCTGTTCCACTGTCTTTCCTGCTAGCTCATCTCCCTGTCAATTCTGGCC
The DNA here is from genome assembly GCF_017639515.1 of Carcharodon carcharias. Classification (NCBI taxonomy): domain Eukaryota; kingdom Metazoa; phylum Chordata; class Chondrichthyes; order Lamniformes; family Lamnidae; genus Carcharodon; species Carcharodon carcharias. The sequence goes on from NC_054470.1 coordinate 33,862,874, forward strand.
AGCTCCTCCATCATGCCTCTTTAGCTGTCTTTATTCAACTGTAATACCTTTACATCTGATTCCAGCTTTTTCCTCTCAAATTGCAGGGTAAATTCTATCATTATGGTCACTTCCTCCTAAGGGTTCCTTCACCTTAAGCTCCCTTATCAAATCTGCTTCATTACACATCACTAAATCTAGAATTGCCTGTTCCCTAGTGGGCTCCACCATAAGCTGCTCCAAAAAGCCATCTCGTAGACATTCCACAAATTCCTTCTCTTGGGATTCATTAACAATCCGATTTTCCCAGTCTACCTTCATGTTGAAATCCCTCATGATCACTGTAACCTTGCCTTTCTTACACACCTTTTCTATCTCCTGGTGTATCTTGTGCCCCACATCCTGACTACTGTTCGGAGGCCTGTACATAACTCCCATTATGGTTTCTTTAACTTTGCGGTTCCTCAACTCTACCCATACAGATTCTGCATCACAACATGGCTTAACTAGTGCCTTGGATTGTTTTAGCAAGACTTCCCTATTTTTATACTCCATTCCCTTTGAAATAAAGACCAACATTCCTTTTGCCTTTCCTGTTAACAGCTGACCTTGTATGCTAGTTTTTTGGGATTCATGCCCGAGGACCCCCAAAACCCTCTGTGCTGCAGCTTTCTTCAGTCTTTCTCAATGTAAGTAATATTCAGCTCCTCTATTCCTCCTGCCAAAGTGCATAACCTCACATTTCCTCACATTATATTCCATCTGCCTTCCGACCTATTTTTGTGACACCTGCAAACTTCGTGAAAGTAAATTGGTAAGAAATGTAAAAACAAACAGCAAGAGCTTCTATGGGTATATAAAAAGAAAGAGAGTGACTAAAGTGAGTGTGAGACCCTTCGTGGATGCGACTGGAGAATTGGTAACAAGGAACAGGAAAATGGCAGATAATTTAAACCAATATTTTGCATTGGTCTTCACAGTGAAGGACACGATAAACATCCTAAAGATATCAGGAAGCAAGGAGCTAATGGGAGGAAAGATCTGGTCTCTATCACGAGGGACAAAGTATTTGACAAACTAATGGTACTAAAGGCAGACAAATCGCCAGGGCCTGATGGCCTGCATCCAAGGGTTTTAAAGAAAATGGCTGCAGAGATAATGGAGGCATTTCTCAAAATATTCCAGAACTCACTAGACTCTGGGAGGGTCCCAGTGGATTGGAAAACTGCCAATGTGACACCCCTGTTTAAGAAGGGAGGGAGACAAAAAACAGGAAACTATAGGCCAGTTAGCCTAACAGCTGTCTTTGGGAAAAAGCTAAAGTCCATTATTAAGGAAGAAATAGCAGGACATTTGGAAAAGCTTAACACAATCAAACAGAGTGAACGTGGTTTTGTGAAAAGGAAATCATGTTAGTCAAATCTGCTAGAGTCCTTTGAGGATATAACAAGCAAAGTTGATAAAGGGGAACTGGTAGATGTAGTTTATTTGGATTTCCAGAAGGCATTTGATAAGATGCCACAAAAAATGTTATTGCACAAGATAGGAGTCATGGTATTGGGAGTAATGTATTAGCATGGATTGAGGATTGATTAAAACACAGTAGACAGAGAGTCGAGATTAATGGGTCTTCTTCAGGTTGGAAAGACGTAACTAGTGGAGTACCACAAGGATTAGTCCTAGGGCCTCAATTATTTACTAGCTATATTAATGACTTGGAGGAGGGGGGAGAGTGAAATGTAAGCAAATTTGCTGACAATACAAAAGTAGGTGGGAAGGCATGTTATGATGAGGACATAAGGAATACGCAAGGGAATATAGATAGGTTGAGTGAGTGGGTAAAAACTTGACAGATGGTGTTTAATGTAGGAAAGTGTGAGGTCATGCACTTTGGTAGGAAAAATCGAAAGGCAGACTATTATTTAAATGGAGAGAGAATCCAAAAAAGTGCAGCACAGGGGGATCTGGGTGATCTTGTGCGTGAAACACAAAAAGTTAGCATGCAGGTACAGCAACTAAGAAGGCAAATGGAATTTTGGCCTGTATTGCTAGGGGGTTGGAGTTTAAAAATAGGGAAGTCTTGTTACAACTGTACAGGGTGTTGGTGAGGCCGCACTTGGAACACTGTGTACAGTTTTGGTCCCCATATTTAAGAAAGGACATACTGGCATTGGAGGCAGTGCAAAAGAGATTCACTAGGCTGATTCCTGGAATGAAGGTGCTGTCTTATCCAGAACAGCTAAACAGGTTATGCCTTTATTCATTAGAGTTTGGAAGAATGAGGGTGATCTTATTGAAATGTTCAAGATTCTGAGAGGGCTTGACAGGGTGGATGTTGTAAAGTTGTTTCCACAAGTTGGGGAATCTCGAGCCAGGGGACATTGTTACAGAATAAGGGGACATTCATTTAAAACTGAGATGCAAAGGAATTTCTTCTCTCAGAAGGTAGTGAATGTCTGGAATTCTCTACCCCAGAGAGTTGTGGAGGCTAGATCACTGAAAGTATTTAAAGTGGAGGTTGATAGATTTTGAAATATCGGGGAGTTGAGGGCTATGAGGAGCTGGCACGAAAGAGGAGCTGAGGCCTGGGGCAGGTCAGCTGGGGCAAGCTTGAGGGGCCGAATGGCTTACTCCTGCTCCTAGTTCTTATGTTCTTATGTTTTACCTCAACATTATTTACTCACCTTTGTTCCATGTTCCTTGATAACCTTATTTAACAAAAAAAAACTACTGATCCCAATCCTGACTACAGAATGTAGGACAAAGTTGACCCGAACAAAGCAAAATTCTGCATTCGGTCACATTAATATAAAGTCCTGCTTTTGTCAAGAGACTAACGCTGGCCATCTAGCAGCTTCCCTTTGTCCCACGTTTTTAACTTTTGCACCCTGGTATCCTGTAAATATCCACTGGTGTCATGTAAATGTGATCTGAGGCCCAATATCAGGTGTGCCTCAGATGTACTCATTCCAACACCTAGCAATTTCTAGGCCATCATATATCTGATATCAATCCATTGGCAAATCCCAGAAGGGGCATTAGGTGTTGGGATCCAGCAGTTTCCCAATTTTACAACCAGCCTCTTCCTGCAAAACACACCCAAAATCTGATGGAACAGCAGAAGATCTGCCCCATGTTGATTTGATTGGCTGAGCAACTACTTTCTTTTGGAATCGAAAATGCGCTAATATGAGAAGCTACAGCTAGAATCCCACATCACCAGATTGAATAACAGTGCAGCTGTTTTCCAACTATCTTGGAGATCATTTACAGATAGCATTTTTATGAGCATTTTGTACAAAACTCATATTGTACAATTGAATAAAAATGTGCTTCTTTCACACAGTGGCACTTATAATAGTACAGCTAGTTTGAATGATTCGACCAGAGATAGGTCATTCTTAAATCAGCAGGATGCTCCCCATTTTCCATGTATAATAAAAAAGCATAAGCCTTCTTAAAGAAGGCAACTCCAGAGGAGAGTACTCTAAATGGGCGATTCTGTACAACCACCCTTACATTCAAAGACATTAAAATAACTGCTTAAAAAGTTAGAAAGCAGTGCTGTCCATATTATTGGGTAGATGCATAACCTGTTCATTTGACATTCCTCTACCTGCTACTTTAACTGAAACATTAATGCAATTATTTTAAGGGGTTAACACATCTGGTAAAATAGCAGAAATAGGAATGTCAAGCCACTATACTAAGCTTTTGTTCATTAAAATGCCAATAGCAATAACTAGCGTAATATGTGCATAAAACATTACTCGGCCTTTTAAAAAAAACAGTAAATTTATCACTTCAACTGATCCTAAAGATTCTAGCAACAAAAAGGGTCCAGTTTTGTTTTTATGTTCCTAGCAGAAAGCTTTGCGTTAGAAATACTAAACTTTACCCCATACTAATTGGTCGCTTGATTTTCTGGCCCACATCCAATGTGAAGTTGCAGCTAGCCAGAATCTATAAGCAAAAAAGACAGGGTGAGTATCTTTCATCGGATGGGGATTTTCAACATTTTTTTCAGATTATCTGCATTTATAGTTTTTCCTTTTTATTCTTGATTCCCATTAAATGAATTTTTAAAAAATTAATTCCTGGGATGCTGGCATTGCTGGCTAGGCCAGCATTTATTGCCCATCCCTAATTGCCCTTGTTCAGAGGGCATTTAAGAGCTGTGGGTCTGGAGTCACATGTAGGCCAGACCAGGTAAGGGCAGAAGATTTCCTTCCCTAAAGGACATTAGTGAACCTAATGAGTTTTTACAACAATCAGCAATGGTTTTATGGTCATCATCAGACTTGTTAATTCCAGGTTTTTACTGAATTCAAATCTCACCACATGCCATGGTGGGATTTGAGCCCTGGGTCTCTGGAATACTAGTTATTAATATACCACTATGCCACCACCTCCTTATTGCTCTTGGTGATATTAGTGCACAAACACTTAACAGATTGGTAAGATATTCCTCTCCCTCCTATTTTAAATGTATAAACAAATACATTAATGCTTCAGCTAAAATAATAATTTGAGGAAAGCCATATGACCTTTTGTCTGCTCTAGGAGGCAGGTCGGTGCTCCCTTCTCAGTGTCTCCCTCAGAGGACCATAAACAGAAGGAGGCCTGAAATCTTAAGTCCCTGTTGGGATGGAAATATTCCACTTTTTAAAAAACGCCAAAAAACAATTTGATGAATATGTTTTAACGTAGAAGTTGGGGAGCACTTTGAATGAAAATTACAGTGGTAGATATTATTTTCCCTTTGATAGTATCAGTACAGCATTAAGCACACTATCCAGTCACAGAAATAAATCTTTTCCATTGACTCAGAAACTGTCAAGGCAGCGCAAAGCCTTCTTAAATTGTTGTTTTTTCTAGCAATAATTAACTTAATGTGAATATTACATCATAGGTGACAAATGCATTGACAATGTAATGGAATGGATTGTATGAATGAAATAAGTTTCTTTTTGCACCCACAATGCAAGGATGCTTAGTAATGTGTGTGCCGCCATACTGTCTCAGGTTGTTTAATTAAATCCTGTGCAACACCTCCTGACTCTGTCATTCTGAAGCAGCTAACTTAAAGGTGAACTTCCTTTTGGTTTCAGTTTTGGGTTTGGGAATGCTCAAGCTTTGGGTGTTCAGGAATTGGGGCATCCTATTCCCAATTTTTGCAGCCTGGTGTTCAAGGCACAATGATCAGAAAAAATTAACATGTCAACCATGAATAAAGCTACTCATTACCAACTTTTGATACACATAGCACAAATAAATATAATCATTGTGCCACTGGATATTCAATTGGAAAGAACTTTCATTGGCCGATCTGGACTTGATGTGAGCCCCATCCTAAATCTCACCGATGAGTTTATTCAAATATTAGAGATGGGCAGGCAAGCCTGTATTGGCATTACTGGGGTGCTAATCCTGTGGACATGTCGGGCTTCCAAATAGCACCTGGCCACAAGACAGTCTGACTAAAGACCTAGATGCTTGCATTTGTTTTGTTGGCGCGCTGTCCCAAGTGGGCTCCAACCCAAACAGAAATCATTGGCCCCTATTTTAACTCTGGGGACGTTCTGGGTGGATGGGTAGTGATGTGGATTAGAAATGCACCTGCTGCTCCAGAAATGAGGACCAGATTATTTTAATTCCCAGACCTCATTTGGATCCCACTAGCTGGTTTGTCAGCTGGAGCAGACGGTAGGTGGTCAAAAATCATGTGGCGTTTAGGCTATCCACTGGCACAGCGTGAGGCAGCAGGAGGCTACTGTCATTTTAATCCCATTTAATTTTAATTTATTAAGGGGATTAGCATCCTTGAAAGTGGATAAATCACTGGGGCCAGATGAAATGTACCCCAGGCTGTTATAAGAAACCAAAAGAAAATTGCGAAGGGTCTGACCATCATTTTCCAATCCTCTCTTGATACAGGTGTGGTGCTGGGGGATTGGAGGTCTACTAACGTTGTACCTTTGTTTAAAAAGGAAGGGAGGGATAGACTGAATAATTACAGGCCTGTAAGTCTGACCTCTGTGGTCGGCAAATTATTGAAATCAACTCTGAGAGACAGAATAAACTGTCATTTAGAAAGGCATGAATAATCAAGGACAGTCAGCATGGATTTGTTAAGGGAAGATCAAGTCTAACTAATTTGATTGAATTTTATGAGGAATTAATAAGAAGGATTGATGAGGGTAATGTAGTTGAGGTGGTCTACATGGATTTTAAGTAAGGCTTTTGACAAGATCCAACATGGCAGACTGGTTAAAAAAATAAAAGCCCATGGGATCCAGATAACATAGCAAGCTGGAATCAAAATTGGCTCAGTGGCAGGAAACAAAGGATAATTGTTGATGGATGTTTTTTGTGACTGGAAGGCTGTTTCCGGTGGGGTTCTGCAGGGCTCAGTACTAGGTTCTCTGCTTTTTGTGGTATATATTAATAGTTTGGACATAAATGTTGGGGGAACGATCAAGTTTACAGACGTCACAAAAATTGACTGCACAGTAAACAGTGAGGAGGATAGCAGTAGACTGCAAGAATGTATCAATGAACCGGTCTGGTAGGCAGAAAAGTGGCAAATGGAATTCAACCCAGAGAAGTGAGAGGTGATTCATTTGAGGAGTTTAAACAAGGCAAAGGATCACACAACAAATGAGAGGATACAGAAAGGTGTAGAGGAAGTGAGAGGTCTTGGCGTAAATGTCCACAGACCACTGAAGGTTGATAAGGTGATTAAGAAAACATATGGAATAACTTCATTTATTAGCCGAGGCATAGAAAATAAGAGCAGAGAGGTTATGTTAGAGCCGTATGAATGATTAGTTAGGCCACAACTTAAGAACTGCGTTCAGTTCTGGTCACCCCATTACTGAAAGGATGTAATTGCATTCAAAAGGGTACAAAGGAGATTTACGAGAATATTATCAGGACTGGAAAAATGCAGTATGAGGAAAGGTTGGATAGGCTGGGGTTGTTCTCCTTGGAGCAGAGAAGGCTGAGGGGAGATTTGATTGAGATGTACAAAATTGTGAGGGGCCTGGATAGAGTGGATGGGAAGGACCTATTTACTTTAGCAGAGAGGTCATTGACCAGGGGACATAACCTTAAAGTAATTGGTAGAAAGATTAGAGGGGAGATGAGGAACAATTTTTTCACCCAGAGGATTGTGGGGGGTCTGGAACTATAATTAAACCCTCTTGAGGCAGAAACCCTCAAATCATTTAAAAGGCATCTGGTTATGCACCTCAAATGCTGTAACCTGTAGGGCTATGGACCAAATATTGGAAAGTGGGATTTGGTTGGGTAGCTCATTTTTTGGCTGCGCACATATGGTGGACCAAATAGCCTCTTTCTGTGCCATAATCCATCTATGATTCTAAACACAGCTGAATCAATACCTGCCTGGAATGGACAAAAAGAGGGAAAGAGGGAGCAGAGCAGCTGCTGGCAGGGGAAGATCAGACAGTTCTTGGTAACCTGGCTTCCAAGTAAGTTGACAAGAAGGTTTCAGGTGCATGGCTCTGAAGTGAAGAGAGGCCAGGTAAGAGAGACCATAACTTTTCCTTTTGTGCCCTGAGGAGCACTCATTCTCTTATTGGCCTCACTAAGGGAACTTTTCGACATACCTGGAGTGCCACCTTGGCCTCCCCACAACATGCTGACCTGCCACATTCTGACGGGAAAGCCGCAGTTAAAATGCAATGGGAGTTCTGTTGATTAATAGGACCTTGCTTTGCATAAATTCATGAAGATATCATGCTTCAGCTATGCATGTCATCCAGTTGCAGAATCCTGCAGGTTAGTATCATAGTTTCAAGTTGAGTTCCAAGCAGGACATTAAAGTGGTCACTTCAAGTAAGTGGGCTAAAATTGACTTATACAGTCACTCTATCAAAATGTCTAATTGAATCTTGAATGAACATAAGGTACGCACCTCCACCACTCTACCGAGAAAATCATTCTAAGTTCTCATCAGTCTTCGCATCAAGAAATTCTTCCCACTTCCTGTCTTAAAATGTCCTTCCACCAGTGTTAGTTGTATACACATGTTCTAATGTTTGGTTTACTTTGAAGTAGTGCCTGGGGAGACCTTGCACACATTAATTAATATCTAGTATTTTTGCATGATGTCCCCCCCTTAGTCAATTCTTTTCAAGGCTAAAGAGTTTCTTCTGTCTCTCTTTGTAACTAATTCTCTAACACCTTGTATCAGCCTTCTGGCTCTTGTACAACATTATATTTGTACCAGTTTAACAATTCTAACAGATGAGCATTTGCAACAGAGAGGATTGAGACAGGGAAGGTGTGAGACAGCAGTCAGACAGAACCAGCAAGTAAACACCTCCCATAGAAATGTATATGAGTAAGCTCGGGCTTTAGGGAAATAGACATTTTGACAGGATCACACGTCGATGGAATTGATCAATTCTGATTTCGAGTCCAGGGTAAAAAAAATGACCTTGCTTACATACTATTGCTTTCACAGACTTTTGTTTTCACTGGCATTCTGACAGTAACGCTTATGTAAAGTAGCATGGTTACCCTCCTGCATGACTACCGTTGTCATGGTACTTCAAGGGCTTTTAACATAATTGGAGCAGTTCCGAAAACTTGAAACTGCTGTGTGAAATGTTGGTGAAGGAATCCAAATCCACACTTTGGATTAGGAAATGGAAAAAGCAGAGTTTGCAAGTTGAATCTGTAACTCTTCTAAGGCTGGTTTCATTTGACCACTTTGTTTTTGATTCATGAATCTAATAATCAGCAAATTCCATTTACCATTAAGGTGAATTTCATAGTCATGAAATGGGATGAAATTCCACTTTTCACAAAGAAATTGGAAAATGCCTGTTTCCCACCATGACTATCAGCTGCTGATCAAATTGCATGTTTCCAAGCCATGTGTTCCTGCAATCTCATTGTGAAAAAGACAGTATTCATCAAAGTAACTCTTAGGGCAGGATTTTTCACTCAGCGTGCAGGCGAGCACCCAACATGCCCGAGCGGGAAATAAAGCACATTGATGTCGGCCAAGCTTGCCAACCTCAACACACACTGTTGCAATAATTAGGTCGGCAGGCATGCTCTGGAGCCGGCAGCGCACCCACCGACAATTAAAAGACCTATTAAGGCCAATAAGTTAACAACTGTGCTGAATCTTTCACTGCCCATTCAACCTAGTCGTTGACAGGTAGGCAAAAAGGCCAAAACCACATCCACAGGAGGTTGGGGGGGCGGCGGTGGGGGATGGTGGTGAGGTTTCCTAAAGCAAATAAAAATAAAATTAAAATTTTACACTTGAGTCACATGAAGGAACATGTTTTCTGACATTTTTATTTTGTTCATTCGTTTTTTTTAAACACCACATGATCCCCCTGCGGCAGTTCCGTGCCTCAGGGAGATTGAAGCACTCTTTTGCGAGCATGCACAAAGTTCACGCTAGGCCTGCTCGCCCTCCTTCCCCACCAACACCCCTCTCCTCCCCCCAGCCCGCACAGGCAGCGCTGCCGCTTGCATTCCACACTGGGCAAGCCTTAATTGGCCATCCTGTGGCCTGCTTCCAGACTGTCCCCAGCAAGCATTCCCACTAAGAGCAAAATTCTGCCCTTAAAACATTTGCTTTTGCCATTGGATTGAAATTACACAAGCAAATGATCATATAACTTATCATTTATAAAAAATGCTTTACCTGATATCCAAATCGGTACTCACATAGGATGTTCTAAAATCAATTACCTTCAAATAGAATGGAAAATGTATTCATGTTTATATGTGACACGCTATAATATCCTCAGGATTAAAATTTGTGCAGCACCTTACAGGGGAATGGGAGATGAATTGCAATTATTTCCAAAAAGGAACTTGCCTGAGAGATCTACTGCAGGGCACTGAATCTTCAGATGATTTAACTGTTCTTTGGTCAAACTGCTTGTGGCCCAAATCAGGCAGGGTGGGGGTGGAGGGGATGTAAGACCACAATTAAAACAAGTGGAGGTGTCCATGGAAAGGGGCTGCTCAGGCACAGTGAAAGGCAACAGTGCTACCTTCAAAATTGGCCTCCCCGTATAGACAAGGTAAGAATGGACCTTCCAACGTTGCACTGAGAATGCACTAAATTAAGAATTTTTGGTACTTATAATCACTTTTCCCTTGATGGATTGAAGAGTTTTAATAATTTGTTCTCAGTGTTCAGGAGATACATTGGGACCCTTCACAGCCCCAAATCTTCAGCTACAAGTATTTATTCACTCATGGTCCTTCCTTGAATGAACCCCACAGAAAGCCTCATATGATATGCAGTTGCCCACTTCCTGCCTTTCCATTATGCATGGTGGCATCTGGATTGGAGTTTCTTTCATTAGTAACTGAGGTGGATGGATTAATACTTCCTGCTCTCTTGTTAAAAGAGAAGACACAGAGAGCAAGTGTAAATTGTCTTCTTCCAGATCTTTTCACTGAAAATCATTAATAACTATGAAGAGAGGTATGCATACTTGTAAGTATTTGTAGCTTTAAGGAATGTAGTGACTGTGGCCTTAAGGCTTATTATGTTGTATAGTATCATGTGACAGTGTGAACGAAACAGCTCTAAGTTTGGGGAACCTTAGATTGGAGTTCTTCTCCTAGTTGTGGAGCTTGATAGAAGCATGTAACTGCTGTTGCAGCCTATAAATAAAGTTTGATGTTTCTAATGAGAAACCTGTCTGGAAAATCAAGTCCAAAACAAACTGGTGAGAAGGATGGGATTGGGTCCGGGGTTGTCCCTCGCCCAGCAACAGTGAATATCTTGTTTAACAGAAGAAAAGGAAGACATACTCACCAGACATGCCACAGTTTGTCAGGATTGACCCCTTCAAACCATCCACGGAGGATTGGTATCAATATGTAGAATGCCTCGGGTTCTATTTCCAGGTAAATGAAATAACCGGGGAGGTAAAGGGGAGAGCAATTCTCCTAAGTGTTTGTAGAAGTAAAACCTATAATTTAATCCTAAGTTTGATGGCCCCAAATGTCTCTGATTCGAAGACCTTCAGTGAATTGGTAGACCTTGCTAAGGGACACTTTCAACCTAAACCCTCGTCACCATGCAGAGGTTTAGGTTTAATTCGAGGGTTAGAGGCCCAGAGGAAACCATTGCTACATATATGGTGAAATTGAGACAACTGACTGAACACTGTGATTTCAGGGAGACCCTAAGTGATACGCTCAGGGATCGTTTGGTCTGCAGTGTGCAAGATGATGCCATTCAACAATGATAATTAGCTGAAGTAAACATCAATTTTAAAAAAAGCATTGGAAGTAGTGCTTGCAATGGGAAGCACTGAATGGGATGCACAGGCTATACAAGGTGCACAAAATGGCGTTGTTTTCCAGCTGGGGCGGGAACAGACAACTGGGTGTGGTGTGAAAAGCCGGGACTTCACCACGAAGCAGAAGACAGTCCCCACTACCTGAAAATTTAAAGTAAATACATGAAACAGCTCAGCAGCAAATCTGAAAATGAATTGTTACCAATGTGAAGAAATCATATTCCTGAAAGTTGCCATTTTAAAGAGGTGGAGTGCTATTTTTGCCATAAAAGAGGGTACATACTGAAGCATTGTAGAGCAAGATTGGGACATACTTCCAGGCAGCAAACTAAGTTAAACAAAGTACATAATGTGGAAGAACTAGAAATCATCAATTCTGATATTTATTCCCTATTTAACGTAAAAGTAGGGAAGACAAGGCCAATCACTGTTACTCTGCAGGTAAATGGAAAACCTTTAATGATGGAAGTGGACACTGGTGCTTCAACCACTGTAGTGGGAGAGCACACCTTCAAATATTTAAATAAGTGTATTCAACAACTGAATTTGGAGCAAATTTCAGCCAAATTGAGAACTTATACTCACGAAGTTATCCAAGTGAAGGGTATTACCACTGTACCTGTTTATCATAAGAACCAGACAGCAAAACTCCCAGTAATGGCAGCAGAAGGTCAAGGACCAAACCTTCTAGGTCATGCTTGATTGAAAGAAATTAAACTAAATTGGTCTGAAAATTTTCCAGCTATGAGTAGGAGGACAGCCAGAGCTGCTAGAGGAATATGACAAGGTCTTTCAAGACGAACTGGGGAGAATCAAAGGCCTACAGGCTAAGATCTATGTTGACTAGGAAGCAACTTCTCAGTTCTTTAAAGCAAGGCCAGTGCCATATGCTCTGAGGGAGAAGATTGTCACCAAATTGAACCATTTAGAGAGGCTGAGGATCATATAACCAGTTCAATTCTTAGAGTGGGCAGCATCTATAGTCACTGTCTTAAAACCAGGTCAGACCATCCGGATCTATGTGGACTATAAGCCAAGAGTAAACAACGCTGCCAAGTTGGGCAAGTATCCTATCCCCAAGATTGAGGGTCTCTATGCTAAATTAGCAGGAGGAACAACTCATACTAAACTAGATATGAGTCATGCGTATCAGCAGCTGGAACTGGATGATACCTCCAGAGAGATTGTGACTATAAACACCCACAAAGGGTTACATCAATACACGCATCTGCCCTTTGGTGTTTCTTTAGCCTGTGCAATTTTCCAGAGGACAACAGAGCGCTTGCTACAAGGATAAGCACAAGTCGTGGTCTACCTTGACGACGTCCTAATAATGGGGTTCATGGAAGATGAACACTTGGCTAATTTGGAGGAAGTCTTGAAATGAGTTTTGGAAGCGGTGGTGCGCTTAAAAAAAGAAAAACGTACCTTTCAGGCAAGCGAAGTCGTTTATTTAGGCCACCAGGTGGATGCCCAAGGGTTACACACGGTAGAAAAAAATGTTAAAGCTATTAAGAAGGAACCTTCGTCTAAAAATGTCTCTAAACTCAAGTCATTCTTAGGTATGGTTAATTATTATGGTCGATTCCTACCCAACTTGCCAACGTTCTGAGCCCCTCTACGCTTATTATTAATGAAAAACCAGCATTGGGATTGGAAGTCACACCACGAAGAAGCCTTCATGAAAGTTAAACAACTTTTGCACTCTTCAAACTTGTTAGTACACTATGATCAACAAAGGAACTGGTACTAACCTGCGACACATCTCCCTATGGCGTGGGACCAGTACTATCGCACAAGATGGATGATGGTTCAGAAAGGCCAATGGGCTACGTCTTCAGCTAGAGTTTCCCACTTGTTGTGATTGATTTTGAGAACTTCCATAGCTTTTTTTACAGCACCCTTGAATTGGAGCTTTGAGCACCCTGCTGGCCTCTTGGTGCAGGTTACCTCTCCCATAGCATATCCTTGGGGATGTGACCACCTTCTATCCTGTCATAAGATCTTAAGATCATGGGACTGGCTCTGGGGAGATGGCACCTGTACGAGCCAGATGGGTTGCACCTGAACAGAGCTGGGACTGAGTTCCGTTTTGCTAGTGCTGTTGGGAGGTCTTTAAACTAACTCGGCAGGGGCGTGGGAGCCAAGAAAAAAATATTAGAGAGGAATGCCAGGATACACAAAATATTGGGAGGGACAGATAGCACTAGTACAGAGAATAGTAAGTTAATAGGTAAAGTCAGGGTAAGGGGGACAGTAACAGAATCTAAATCAGGGTTACTATGCATGTAGGTGAATGTACGGAGTATAGTAAATAAGATTGGGGAGTTAGAGGTGCAGATTGCCATGTGGAAATATGATGTTGTGGTGATAACAGAGACCTGGCTCAAGGAAAGGCAGAGCTAGGTGTTAAATATTCCTGGGTACAAGGTGTTCAGAAGAGATAGGAAAGGACGGAAGAGGGTGGCGGTATTGGTTAAGGAGAGCATTGCAGTGCTGCAGAAAGAGGATGTCCCATAGGGTTCAAGGACAGAATCAATTTGGCTACAGTTAGTGAACAAATAGGGTGCAATTACATTGCTCGGTGTAATCTATAGACCATCAAATAGTGAGAAGGATGTAGAAGAACAAATCTGCAGGGAAATAACAGAGAGATACAGGCATTATAGAGTAGTTATAATGGGGGACTTAAACTACCCGAATGTAGACTGGGACAGGAAAGGGTGGGGAGGGACAAAAGTTCCTAGATTATGTTCAGGAGAATTTTCTACAACAGTATTTGTCCAATCCAACAAGAAAAGATGCACTGTTGGACCTGGTTCTTGGAAATGAGGTGGGTCAAGTAGATCAAGAAAAAAACAAAGAAAAAAACAAAAAAACTGCGGATGCTGGAAATCCAAAACAAAAACAGAATTACCTGGAAAAACTCAGCAGGTCTGGCAGCATCGGCGGAGAAGAAAAGAGTTGACGTTTCGAGTCCTCATGACCCTTCGACAGAACTTGAGTTCGAGTCCAGGAAAGAGCTGAAATATAAGCTGGTTTAAGGTGTGTGTGTGGGGGGCGGAGAGATAGAGAGACAGAGAGGTGGAGGGGGTTGGTGTGGTTGTAGCGACAAACAAGCAGTGATAGAAGCAGATCATCAAAAGATGTCAACAACAATAGTACAATAGAACACATAGGTGTTAAAGTTAAAGTTGGTGATATTATCTAAACGAATGTGCTAATTAAGAATGGATGGTAGGGCACTCAAGGTATAGCTCTAGTGGGTTTTTTTTTATTTTATATAATGGAAATAGGTGGGAAAAGGAAAATCTTTATAATTTATTGGGAAAAAAAAAAAGAGAAGGGGGAAACAGAAAGGGGGTGGGGATGGGGGAGGGGACTCACGACCTAAAGTTGTTGAATTCAATATTCAGTCCGGAAGGCTGTAAAGTCCCTAGTCGGAAGATGAGGTGTTGTTCCTCCAGTTTGCGTTGGGCTTCACTGGAACAATGCAGCAAGCCAAGGACAGACATGTGGGCAAGAGAGCAGGGTGGAGTGTTAAAATGGCAAGCGACAGGGAGGTTTGGGTCATTCTTGCGGACAGACCGCAGGTGTTCTGCAAAGCGGTCGCCCAGTTTACGTTTGGTCTCTCCAATGTAGAGGAGACCACATTGGGAGCAACGAATGCAGTAGACTAAGTTGGGGGAAATGCAAGTGAAATGCTGCTTCACTTGAAAGGAGTGTTTGGGTCCTTGGACGGTGAGGAGAGAGGAAGTGAAGGGGCAGGTGTTGCATCTTTTGCGTGGGCAAGGGGTTGTGCCATAGGAGGGGGTTGAGGAGTAGGGGGTGATGGAGGAGTGGACCAGGGTGTCCCGGAGGGAGCGATCCCTACGGAATGCCGATAAGGGGGGTGAAGGGAAGATGTGTTTGGTAGTGGCATCATGCTGGAGTTGGCGGAAATGGCGGAGGATGATCCTTTGAATGCGGAGGCTGGTGGGGTGATAAGTGAGGACAAGGGGGACCCTATCATGTTTCTGGGAGGGAGGAGAAGGAGTGAGGGCGGATGCGCGGGAGATGGGCCGGACACGGTTGAGGGCCCTGTCAACGACCGTGGGTGGAAAACCTCGGTTAAGGAAGAAGGAGGACATGTCAGAGGAACTGTTTTTGAATGTAGCATCATCGGAACAGATGCGACGGAGGCGAAGGAACTGAGAGAATGGGATGGAGTCCTTACAGGAAGTGGGGTGTGAGGAGCTGTAGTCGAGATAGCTGTGGGTGTCAGTGGGTTTGTAATGGATATTGGTGGACAGTCTATCACCAGAGATTGAGACAGAGAGGTCAAGGAAGGGAAGGGAAGTGTCAGAGATGGACCACGTGAAAATGATGGAGGGGTGGAGATTGGAAGCAAAATTAATAAATTTTTCCAAGTCCTGACGAGAGCATGAAGCAGCACCAAAGTAATCATCGATGTACCGGAGAAAGAGTTGTGGAAGGGGGCCGGAGTAGGACTGCAACAAGGAATGTTCCACATACCCCATAAAGAGACAGGCATAGCTGGGGCCCATGCGGGTACCCATAGCCACACCTTTTATTTGGAGGAAGTGAGAGGAGTTGAAGGAGAAATTGTTCAGCGTGAGAACAAGTTCAGCCAGACGGAGGAGAGTAGTGGTGGATGGGGATTGTTCGGGCCTCTGTTCGAGGAAGAAGCTAAGGGCCCTCAGACCATCCTGGTGGGGGATGGAGGTGTAGAGGGATTGGACGTCCATGGTGAAGAGGAAGCGGTAGGGGCCAGGGAACTGGAAATTGTTGATGTGACGTAAGGTGTCAGAGGAATCACGGATGTACGCCGTCTTCGTCTCCGGGCTCACTTCTTTGGGCAGGAGTCCTCTCCCATTTCAACGGATCCTTTTACCCATCTTCAATATTCTCCCTCCACCTGGACCCCTCCCTCTGGATTCTTACCTTCTCTCGATCTTTTCATTGAGAACTGTCGGCGCGACATTAGTCGTCTCAATTTCTCTGCTCCTCTCACCCATTCTAACCTGTCTCTCTCTGAACTTACTGCACTCCATTCTCTCAGGTCCAACCCTGACATTGTCATCAAACCCGCTGACAAGGGTGGTGCTGTTGTTGTCTGGCGCACTGACCTCTACCACGCGGAGGCTGAGCGTCAACTCGCAGACACTTCCTCCTACCTCTCCCTGGACCATGACCCCACCACTGAACATCAAGCCACTGTTTCCAGGACTGTCACTGACCTCATCTCCTCTGGGGATCTCCCTCCCACAGCTTCCAACCTGATAGTTGCCCAACCTCGGACGGCCCGCTTCTATCTCCTACCCAAAATCCACAAACAGAACTGCCCCGGTAGACCGATCGTCTCAGCTTGCTCCTGCCCCACAGAACTCATTTCTCGTTATCTTGACTCCCTTCTCTCTCCCCTTGTCCAGTCCCTTCCCACCTACATCCGTGATTCCTCTGACACCTTACGTCACATCAACAATTTCCAGTTCCCTGGCCCCTACCGCTTCCTCTTCACCATGGACGTCCAATCCCTCTACACCTCCATCCCCCACCAGGATGGTCTGAGGGCCCTTAGCTTCTTCCTCGAACAGAGGCCCGAACAATCCCCATCCACCACTACTCTCCTCCGTCTGGCTGAACTTGTTCTCACGCTGAACAATTTCTCCTTCAACTCCTCTCACTTCCTCCAAATAAAAGGTGTGGCTATGGGTACCCGCATGGGCCCCAGCTATGCCTGTCTCTTTATGGGGTATGTGGAACATTCCTTGTTGCAGTCCTACTCCGGCCCCCTTCCACAACTCTTTCTCCGGTACATCGATGATTACTTTGGTGCTGCTTCATGCTCTCGTCAGGACTTGGAAAAATTTATTAATTTTGCTTCCAATCTCCACCCCTCCATCATTTTCACGTGGTCCATCTCTGACACTTCCCTTCCCTTCCTTGACCTCTCTGTCTCAATCTCTGGTGATAGACTGTCCACCAATATCCATTACAAACCCACCGACACCCACAGCTATCTCGACTACAGCTCCTCACACCCCACTTCCTGTAAGGACTCCATCCCATTCTCTCAGTTCCTTCGCCTCCGTCGCATCTGTTCCGATGATGCTACATTCAAAAACAGTTCCTCTGACATGTCCTCCTTCTTCCTTAACCGAGGTTTTCCACCCACGGTCGTTGACAGGGCCCTCAACCGTGTCCGGCCCATCTCCCGCGCATCCGCCCTCACTCCTTCTCCTCCCTCCCAGAAACATGATAGGGTCCCCCTTGTCCTCACTTATCACCCCACCAGCCTCCGCATTCAAAGGATCATCCTCCGCCATTTCCGCCAACTCCAGCATGATGCCACTACCAAACACATCTTCCCTTCACCCCCCTTATCGGCATTCCGTAGGGATCGCTCCCTCCGGGACACCCTGGTCCACTCCTCCATCACCCCCTACTCCTCAACCCCCTCCTATGGCACAACCCCTTGCCCACGCAAAAGATGCAACACCTGCCCCTTCACTTCCTCTCTCCTCACCGTCCAAGGACCCAAACACTCCTTTCAAGTGAAGCAGCATTTCACTTGCATTTCCCCCAACTTAGTCTACTGCATTCGTTGCTCCCAATGTGGTCTCCTCTACATTGGAGAGACCAAACGTAAACTGGGCGACCGCTTTGCAGAACACCTGCGGTCTGTCCGCAAGAATGACCCAAACCTCCCTGTCGCTTGCCATTTTAACACTCCACCCTGCTCTCTTGCCCACATGTCTGTCCTTGGCTTGCTGCATTGTTCCAGTGAAGCCCAACGCAAACTGGAGGAACAACACCTCATCTTCCGACTAGGGACTTTACAGCCTTCCGGACTGAATATTGAATTCAACAACTTTAGGTCGTGAGTCCCCTCCCCCATCCCCACCCCCTTTCTGTTTCCCCCTTCTCTTTTTTTTTTTCCCAATAAATTATAAAGATTTTCCTTTTCCCACCTATTTCCATTATATAAAATAAAAAAAAACCCACTAGAGCTATACCTTGAGTGCCCTACCATCCATTCTTAATTAGCACATTCGTTTAGATAATATCACCAACTTTAACTTTAACACCTATGTGTTCTATTGTACTATTGTTGTTGACATCTTTTGATGATCTGCTTCTATCACTGCTTGTTTGTCGCTACAACCACACCAACCCCCTCCACCTCTCTGTCTCTCTATCTCTCCGCCCCCCACACACACACCTTAAACCAGCTTATATTTCAGCTCTTTCCTGGACTCGAACTCAAGTTCTGTCGAAGGGTCATGAGGACTCGAAACGTCAACTCTTTTCTTCTCCGCCGATGCTGCCAGACCTGCTGAGTTTTTCCAGGTAATTCTGTTTTTGTTCAAGTAGATCAAGTGTCAGTGGGGGAACATTTAAGAGACAGTGCTCATTGTACTGTGCATTTTAGGATGATGATAGAAAAGGATGATAGGTAATCCAGAGTAAAACTATTTAACAGGACAAGAGCCGACTTCAATGGGGCAAGAACGGAGCTGGGCCAAATAGACTGGAATGAAAGATTAGCAGGAGAAACTGTAGTTCAACAATGGGCTACCTTCAAAAAAGAATTGGTACAGGCACAGTCAAGGTATATTCCATTGAAAGGGAAAAGTAGTGCAAACAAATCCAGATCTCCCTGGATGAAAAAGGAGACTGAAATTAAGATAAAGCAGAAAAAGAGCGCTTATGACAGGTGTCAGGTGGAAAATTCAATTAAGAACCAAGAGAAATACAGAAAGTTCAGAGGGGAGGTGAAAAAGCATTTTTTTTTATTCATTGGATGTGGGCGTCACTGGCTAGGCCAGCATTTATTGCCTATTGTTCAGAGACATTTAAGAATCAACCACATTGCTGTGGGTCTGGAGCCACATGTAGGCCAGACCAGGTAAAGATGATGGATTTCCTTCCCTAAACAACATTAGTAAACCAGATGGATTTTTACGACAATTGACAATGGTATCATGGACATCATTAGACTTTTTTTTAAACTCCAGATTTTTTATTGAATTCAAATTCCACCATCTGCCATGCGGGATTTAAACCCAGATCCCAGAGCATTACCCTGGGTCTCTGGATTACTAGTCCAGCAACAATACAACAACACCATTGCCTCCCCTGAGAAATGAAGAGGAATTATGAGAAAAGACTGGCAGCCAACATAAAGGGGAATCCCAAAGTCTACTATAGGCATATAAATAGTAAAAGGGTGATAAAAGGAGGAGTAGGGCCGATTAGGGACCTAAAAGGTAATTTACATATGGACAAAAGGGCCATGGCTGAGGTATCAAATGAATATTTTGCATCTGTCTTTACCAAGGAGGTAGATGTTACCCAGGCCATGGTGACAGACGAGGAAACTCGGTTACTAGAAGGGTTTAAGATTGATAAGGAGGAAGTGTTGAATAGACTGTCGGTCCTTAAAGTTGACAAGGCACCAGGACCAGATGATATGCATCCAAGGATATTGAAGGAAGTGAGAGCTGAAATTGCAGTGGCACTGACCATAATCTTTCAGTATTCCCTCGACTCAGGAGTGTGCCAGAGAAGTGGAGAATTACAAACATTACGCCCTTGTTCAAAAAGGTTGTACGGTTAAGCCCAGCAATTACAGGCCAGTCAGCTTAACTTCACCGGTGGGCAAGATTCTAGAAACAATTATTTGGGATAGAATTAGTGGTCACATGGAAAAATATGGGTTGATAAGGAAGAGCCAGCATGGATTTCTAAAGGGGAAATCATGTTTAACTAACTTGCTGGAGCTTTTTGAAGAGGTAACAGAAAAGGATAATGAGGGTAATGCTTTTGATGTGGTGACACAGTACCACACAACAGCTTTGTGAGAAAAGTTATAGCTCATGGAATAAAAGGGACAGTAGCAACGTGCATACAAAATTGGCTGAAAAATAGGAAGCAGAGAGTAATGGTCAATGGATATTTTTCGGGCTGGAGGAAGGTCTGTACTGGAGTTCCCCAGGGGCCGGTATTGGGTCCCTTGCTTTTCCTGATATATATTAATGACCTAGATCTTGGGGCTGAATTTCCCCCTGTCAGAGGTGAAGTTGATGGGCGGGCACCTGCTGGCAAGCTTCTGATCGGTGCCCCCAATTGGAGGTGCGGCCCCATTTTACATGGGTGGGCCAATTAAGGCCCGCCCAGTGTGACGTCCGCAGGGAAGTGCTATGCGCTCCCTGTGCAGGTGGGGGGGGGGGGGGGGATTCCTAAAATCGAGAGTGCGCTCTTTCGCACATGCGCATGAAAAAGCGCACTCATCTCCCTGAGGCTAAGTGCAGCCTCAGGGAGATCGGCTCTAAAAATGAAAAAGCTCAAAATAAAAAAATAAAATTTCCCTAACATGTGACAATGTCACATGAGTTGGGACATGTTCATAATTTCCAAAAAAACTTTATTAAAATATTTAAAACCCTACATGAAACCTCATCCCGCCTGTGGATGAGGTTTCATGTTTTTTCTAGTTCCTGCTGGGGCTCCTGGCCTGCCCGCCAGCCTTAAAGTTGGATGGGCAGGTCCACTAATTACTTTAATTGCTCTGTCAATGGCCTCAATTGGCCATTGACAGGTCGGCGGATGTGCAGCTGATTTTGCTGCACCCCCGCCTTCCTGAAAATTGAAATGGGGCGCGGTGATGTCGGGAGTTCCGCCCGTCACCGCATGTCATTTTACGCGCCAGTGAGTGGGCCCCTCCCCCACTCGCCGACGGTAAAATCCAGCTCTTGGTGTGCAGGGGACAATTTCAAAGTTTGCGGATGATACAAAGCTTGGGAGTGTTGTGAACTGTGAGGAGGACGGTGTGGAACTTCAAGAGGACATAGACAAGTTGGTGGAGTGGGCAGACAGGTGGCAGATGAAATTCAATGCAGATAAGTGTGAGGTGATGCATTTTGGTAGGAAGAACATGGACAGACAATTTAAAATAAGTGGTGGAATTTTGAAGGGGGTGCAGGAGCAAAAGGACTTGGGTGTATACGTGCATAGATCATTGAAGGTGGCAGGACAGGTGGAGAGAGCAGTTAATAAAGCATATAGTATCCTGGGCTTTATTATTAGGGGCATAGAGTACAAGAGCAGGGAGGTTATGCTGAATTTATATAAAATCCTCATTAGACCTCAGCTGGAATATTGTGTACAGTTCTGGGCACCACATTATAGGAAGGATGTGAACACATTGGAGAGAGTGCAGAAGAGGTTTACAAGAATGGTCCCGGGGATGAGAAACTTCAGCTATTAGGATAGTTTGGAGATGTTGGGACTGTTTTCCTTGGAGAGAAGGAGGCTAAGAGGAGACTTGATAAAAGTTTTCAAAATCATGAGGGGGCTGGACAGAGTCGATAGGGAGAAGCTGTTCCCACTCATAAAAGGATCAAGAACAAGAGGGCACAGATTTAAAGTGATTTGCAAAAGAAGCAAATATGACGTAAGGAAAAACTTTTTCACACAAGTGTTTCGGGTCTGGAATGCACTGTCTGGAAGTGTGGTGGAGGCAGGTTCAATCAAGGCATTCAAGAGGGCATTAGGTAACTATTTAAAACAAGTACAGGGTTACAGGGAAAAGGCAGGACAATGGCACTAGGTCATAATGCTCATTTGGAGAGCTGATGCAGACACAATAGGCTTAATGACCTCCTTCTGTACTGTTAGGCCTCTGTGAAGTAGGAGCAAGAGTAGACCAATTGGCCCATCGAACCTGCTCCGCCATTCAATAAGATCATGTCCTATCTGATTGTGGCCTTAATAGCATTTTCCTGTCTTCCCGGTAACCCTTGACTCCCTTAAGATCAAAAATCAGACTAACTGAGCCTTGAATATATTGAATGACATAACCTCCACTGCTCTCTGTGGAAGAGAATTCCACAGACGAACAACCCTTTGAGAGATGAAACTTCTCCACATCTCCATCTTAAATAAGAGACCTCTTCTTCCAAAACTGTGCACCCTAGTTCTAGATTCCCCCATGAGAGGAAACATCCTCTCAACATCTATTCTGTCAAGCTCTTTCAGAATCTTATGTTTCAGTGAGATCAATTCTCATTCTTCTTAACTCCTATGCATATAGTCACACCTGCTCAACCTTTTTCTCATAAGACAATCCCTTCATCCTAGGAATCAGCCTAGTGCACTTTCTCTGAACTGCTTCCAATGCAAGTATATCCTTCCTTAAGTAAGGAAAACAAAACTGTACACAATACTGCACAACACCAATGCCCTGTACAGTTGTAGCAAGACTTCCATACTTTTATACTCCATCTCCCTAGTAATAAAAGCCAACATTCAGTTTTCCTTCCTAAGTACTTGCTATACCTGCATTCTAACATTTTGTGATTCATGTACAAGATCTCTCTATACTGCAGCACTCTACAGTCTCTCTCCATTCAAATAATATTCCACTTTTCTCTGCTTCTTGCCAAAGTGAGCAATCCATGTTTTCCCACATTATACTCTATCTGCCAAATTTTTGGCCACTCACCCTCAACACCATGAACTCTTATCTTGTGCAGTTACCTCTTATGTGGCATTTTATTAAATGCCTTTTGGAAATCCAAATACAGCACCATGCTTGTTACCTCCTCAAAGAACCCTAATAAATCTGTCAAACACTATTTCCCTTTCACAAAACCATGTTGACTCCGCATGCTACTACCTGATTAATAATGGATTCTATCATTTTCCCAATGACAGATGTTAGGTTAACTGACCTTTATTTTCCTGCTTTCTCTCTCCATCCTTTCTTGAATGGTGGTGTTGCCTTTGTGGCTTTCCAATCTGCTGGCACCTTTCCAGAATCTAGGAAATTTTAGAAGATTACAACAAATGCATCCACTATCTCTGCAGCCACTTCCTTTAAGACCCTGGAATGCAAACCATTAAGTCCAGAGGACTTGTCAGCCTTTAGCCTCATCAGTTTTCCTTCATCAGTGATTGTGATTGTTTTGGGTTCCTCTTTTCCTTTTTCCCTGTTTTTCTATTATTCTTGGGATTACTGTTGTGTATTCTACTGTGAAGACAGATATAAAATATTTGTTCAAAGCCGCTACCGTTTTCCTTGTTTCCCATTGTTAATTCCCCAGGTTTATCGTCTGAAGGACCAATGCTCGCTGTTGCTATTCTTTTCCTTTTTATTCACAGTAAAATCTTTATTATCTGGCATGCAGGGGGAATTGGTGGTGTCAGTTAATCAAAAATGCCGGTTAATGGAGAGTTCTATTTACCAATGGAATACAGCACAATACTTGTAGCATGAACAAATACACAAGTGCTCAGGAAGTAAAGAACATTATTCATTTTACCTATAATCTTCAACAGTACATTAAAACATAAATGGAAGTATAAAATGATACGGTATACAGGTGCAGGTTCCGGATAACTTTGTAATTGTTTCTGGTTGGTAAAATGACGATTCATGTTAGGGGAACATCAGAAATTCTGGTTAGTAGAGTATTCCAATTGATGGATTGTTGGATAACACAAAGTTTAATGCACTTATAAAGCTTTTACTGTCTTGCTAGTTTTCTTTCATTCTCCAATTTCTCCCTTGTTATTTTTAGTCATCCTTTGCTGGTTTCTAAGATGTTCCCAATCTTCTTGCCTGCCACTAATTTTTGCAGCATTGTATATCTTTTCTTTCAATTTGGTACCATCCTTAACTTTCTAAGTCAGCTATGGATGGTGCATCCTTCTCATAGAACCTTTCTTTCTCAATGGAATGCATTGCTGAAAAAGAGGCATGCTGTCAAAGCTTTTTGTCTTGCATTCGTTAGGACAGTTTGCAAGAATACCATTAGTGAAGGGAACAACAATCTATATGGTATGAGAGGAAAGCGCAGATTGGTTGGCAAGTGGACTCTAATTGGTAGAGGCATTGCCGTGGAGAATGCACCAGGGAACAGTTAACAGCCAAGCTTTTGTTCAAATTCCAACAGGTCAACTCTGATTAGTCAAGGCATTGACATGAGGAATGACCCAGGGAATGGCTGTCTCCCAAGCTTTTGTTTAGTTGAAAAAGGCAGACAGTGTGGGCATGCTCCTTCTATCTGCCAAGGACAGGACAGCGTGTGTGAATATATGTAGCTTCCAGCATGTATAAGTGAGCCACTCTGCGAGCCTGATGATCTTAAATTAATTTTCAGTGTAATTCTTAACACAATCATGATTGTTTAGCTAACTATCCTGATGAGTGCAAGATGAAAATCTTCAACAGCATACTTCTTTTGTCAGCAATACTCAAGTTTTGTACTATCAAATGACTAAATGGAATATATATTTGCACATGCCCAAACCAGTGAAGTTCTCTTTGCTTGATTAGCACTCGCATGCTTGGCAAGTTTGCCCTAGAAAGAACTGCTTCATTGGTGACTGTTTCTCCATATGATGCCAAGGATACATCGTGATCACTGGAGATGGGAGTTATTGAGCTTTTTTCTTGGCAGGTAGAGATTATCCAGGCTTCACCACCAGACATGTGCCAACATGTTCAGTTAAGAGACTGGATAAGGGAAAGAAAGGAGGCTTATTGCAGATACTGAAGGCTGAAAATAGAAGAAGCCCCAGAGGAGTTGGAAGTGTAGGGGGGGTACTTAAAAAAGTAATTAGGAGAGCAAAGAGGGGGCATGAAAAAGTACTGGCAGACAAGATAAAGGAAAATCCCAAGGCATTTTATAAATATATTAAGGTCAAGAAGATAACCAGGGAAAAAGTAGGGCCCATTAGGGACCAAAGTGACAATCTGTGCGTGAAGCTGGAAAACATAGGTAAGGATTACGTTTCATCTGTATTCACTGTGGAGATTGACAATGTAGGTGTAGAAATCAGGGAGGGGGTCTGTGATATACTTGAACAAATTAGCATCAAAAGGGGGGAGGTATTAGCAACTTTAGAAGGCTTAAAAGTTCATAAATCCCCAGGCCCAGATGAGATGTATCCCAGGCTGCTATGTGAGGCAAGGGAGAAGATTGCAGGGGCTCTGACACTAATTTGCAAATCCTCTCTGGCCACAGGAGAGGTGCCAGAGGACTGGAGGACAGCGAATGTGGTACCATTATTCAAGAAGGGGACGAGATGATTACAAGCCAGAGAGTCTAAAATCAGTGGTAAGGAATCTATTGGAAAAAATTCTGAAGGGCATGATTAATCTCTTCTTGAAGAGGCAGGGATTAATCAGGAATAGTCAGCATGGCTTTGTCAGGGGGAGATCATGTCTAACAAATTTGATTGAATTTTTCAGGGAGGTGACTAGTTGTGTGGTTGAGGTTAGTGCAGTTGATGTAGTCTACATGACTTCAGTAAGGCTTTTGACAAGGTCCCTGCTGGGAGAATGGTCAAGAAGGTAAGAGCCCATGGAATCCAGGGCAATTTGGCAAATTGGATCCAAAATTGGCTTAGTGGCAGGAGGCAGAGGGTGATGGTCGAAGGTTGTTTTTGCGATTGGAAGCCTGTGAAGAGTGGTACACCGCAGGGATCGGTGCTGGGATCCTTGCTGTTTGTAGTGTACATCAATGATTTAGACAAGAATATAGGAGGCATGATCAGTAAGTTTGCAGATGACACGGAAATTGGTGGTGTCGCAAATAGTGAGGAGGAAAGCCTTATATTACAGGATGATATGGATGGTTCTGGTAAGATGGGCAGAGCAGTGGCAAATTGAATTTAATCCTGAGAAGTGTGATGAAATGCGATGCATTTTGAGAGGGCTAACATGGCAAGGGAATACACAATGAATGATAGGACCCTAGGAAGTACAGAGGATCAGAAGCACCTTGGTGTGCATGTCCATAGATCCCTGAAGGCAGCAACATAGGTAGATAAGGTAGTTAAGAATGCATATGGGATACTTGCCTTTATTAGCCAAGGCATAGGATATAAGAGCAGGGAGGTTTTGTTGGAGCTGTATAAAACACTAGTTAGGCCACAGCTGGAGTACTGTGTGCAGTTCTAGTTGCCACACTATAGGAAGTATGTGATTGCACTGGAGAGGCTGCAGGGGAGATTCACCAGGATGTTGCCTGGGCTGGAGCATTTCAGCTATGAAGAGAGACTGAATAGGCTAAGGTTGTTTTCCTTAGAACAGAGAAGGCTACGGGGAGACCTGATAGAGGAATAAGAAATTATGAGAGGCATAAATAGGGTAGATAGGAAGAAACTTTTCCCCTTAGCGGAGGCGTCAATAACCAGGGGGCATAGGTTTAAGATAAGGAGCAGGAGGTTTGGAGGGGATTTGAGGAAAAATGTTTTCACCCCGAGGGTGGTTGGAATCTGGAACACACTGCCTGAGGGGGTGGTAGAGGCAGGAACCCTCACAACATTTAAGAAGTATTTAGATGAGCACTTGAAATGCCATAGCATACAGAGCTACAGGCCAAGTGCTGGAAAATGGGATTAGAATAGATAGGTGCTTGATGGCTGGCATGGACATGATGGGCCGAAGGGCCTGTTTCTGTGCTGTACAACTCTATGACTCTATGACAGCAATATGCTGAGGATTCAGGTCTCAGCGTCTTGGTCCTGTGGGTCAGAATGTTGTTTTTCTTTCCCTGTTTTGTTGGCCAAAGTTGGTGACTGCCTTTTCAATGCATGTGCTGCGTTCTTCATCCACAGACAGATTGTTTGTAGATCCAAGGTAGCAGAATTTGCTGACTGCTTTCAGCGGTATGTTGTTGAGTCTGATCACAGGTAAAGACAGAACACCCTGTCCCATAACTATAGTTTTTTGGCACTAATGGCAAGGGAGAACATGACACAGGCATGGGAGAGATGACCCATGAGCCTTTGGAACTGGTCTTCCTTCTATGAAAATAGTGTGGCATCATCAGGATACAGGAGTTCTCTGATCAGGACATGCCACGCTTTTGTTATGGCTTTCAATCTTGATAGGTTGAGGAGTTTCCCATTTGATTGCATGTGGAAGGACACTGCTTCCATGTCAGCAGAGAAAACATGTCAGTAGGACAGAGAAAAAGAAACCAAACAGAGTAGCGGCTAAGCCTGCTCATGGTGTCAAGTGCTTTTGTGACATCCGCAAAAGCAGGTAGAGTGATGTTTGTTGCTCTCTGTGCTTCTCTTGAAGCTGAGATATGGAGAAGACATTTCTACAATGCTCTGAAACCACATTGTGCCTCCGGATATATTCTGTTGGTTAGTTGATAGAGCCTCATTAGAATGACTCTGGGCCTTCCCAGCCAATGATGCTGATAAGTGAGATGCCCCAGTAGTTGTTGCAATACCTTCAATCACCTTTTTTCTTGTATAATATGATGGTGTTTGCATCACGCACATCCTGCGTGAGAGAGCCTTCTCTCCGGCAGAGGAAGAAGAGGTCATGGAGGTATAGCAGCAGGTGGGGCTTTCCAAACTCGAGCAGCTCAGCTGCTATTCCATCCTTTTCAAGTGCTTTCCTTGCTGCTAGGGAGTCAATGGCCTTTTCAAGCTCAAGTAATGAGGGTTCTGCATCAAGGTCATACATGATAGGTAGCTGCAGAAGATCATCAAACATAGGTAGAGAGACATACATCTCATCTGAGTATAGCTTGAAGTAGTGCTCTACCCAGAAGGCCATTTGCTTGTTCCTGTCAGTGAGTACACCCTGTCCCATAACTATAGTTTTTTTGGCACTGACCACAGATTTCAAAGGAGCGACTTTGGTGATCATGTGGTCAAGTGCTTTTTTGATACTACTGTTATACATAGCGCCAAAGTTATCTTTGTCGGTAGCAGTTTATATTTTGTCACATAAATTGATCCAACACTTGTTAGCTCACAGAACCGTGCTGTCTTCTGTACTACCTTGGCTAGAATGGGATTGTCACATATTTTAGGGTTAGGACACATTGCTGTAAGCCAGGTAAGCTTCTCTCTTCAGTCATTTCTGCAAGTGGGTCTCAAACAACATTTGTTTCTTTTTCTTCCTTTGCCAAATGTGGATACTACAGCTTCATAGCTGATTGAATGATGAGACTTCCATGCTTCATCATCATTATCTGGTGAGCTCTCAGATGGAAGGGACTGCCCGAGAGTACCTGAGAACTTCCGACATTTGTCGCTGTCACTCCTGCATGGAATGCTGATGCATGGCATGCCACTGTGATTGGATTTGTATATTTTTGATGGCTGTACTTTCACTCTGCTACTGACATGAGAGTTATCAGTATTGCAGGCTGCACTGTGATAGGTACAGGTGTAAAGAATGCTGGACAGATCACATTGTCTGGTGATTATCAGGTTAAGTTGGCCAGATCTCAGATGGCTCCGTGACACCTTATGCTGATGTCTGGAAGAAGGTATTGGAGACACAAGGTCAATGCTGTGCACTAATATTTTCATCTGATCATTAGTTTTAGTAAAAAAAATAGCCACACAAAAGTCAGGAACATTGCTTTGTACTTTTGCTTATTTTTGAAGATCAAATGGTGGAAACTGTAGTCCGGTTTACAAGGCAGCTGGGGCAGTGTGGATAAACCATAGAATGCTTCAAGGTATGAACAAAGGAAGGGACGGGCTTGTTGCTCAAATGTTCATTTTGTTTCACTGATTTTAATTTTCACGCCTCTTGTTTCAGTTTGAATAAGGATGATTGTAAAGTTATTGGGAAGAAACAGTAAGATTCAGCAAAAACAGAACTACTGCACATGCTGCTAAAATATGAATTATTTTCTTCCCTTCTAGGCTTTCTCTGCTAGTGTATGTGTATTGTAGCTTCAAGTGGACAAAATGAACAATGCAATTTTCAATGCACTACATCCCTCCCCTTCTTAGTAAATGCGAGGTTTAACATGTTTCAATATTTTGTTTCCAAGAAATGTGAACAATAAACGTAAGCATAACTGAACGTTCAACTTCACCAATAACACAATTACATATACAAGCTTTTGTATTAATTTTACAATACATTCAGTCATATATTATGAGATGGAAGATTTGTTTACCAACTGAAAATAGTTCATTTTGTAACATAGTCACTCTCTCATGAGTAGAATATTGTCTGATGTCAGGTACAGTCTCACTTAACTCATGTTCTTCATCTGAGATGTTGATGTTGGAATCAGATTCGATGCTTACGAATGGAGTATTCAGTGCTTTGGTCAATAACGTGTTTTGTGTGATGATTTGTGAACCGTGCTTTGCAGTGATCATTGATCTTGCGTGTTGTTCACAATAGTGGCTGGATGTCACAGGAGGGTGTTTGCTTTCCAATATGACCATCACATTCTGCAAGCTTTTAATCTCCTGGCTATAGCACTGTAAGTTGAAATTTCATGTTTTGCTCTGCATTTACTTTCATTCAATCCTTCTGTTCTCGATTGCATTTGTGAACATGTTGATCATTAACTCTGCAGGGTAGCTCAGGAAGACGGAGCCTCATTAGAATGACTCTGGGCCTTCCCAGCCAATGTCGCTGATGAGTGAGATGCCCCAGTAGTTGTTGCAATACCTTCAATCACCTTTTTTCTTGTACAACATGATGATGTTTGCATCACGCACATCCTATGTGAGAGAGCCTTCTCTCTGGCAGAGGAAGAAGAGGTCATGTAGGTATTGCAGCAGGTGGGGCTTTCCAAACTTGTGTGCTCAAAGGATGTGCAAAGATGAGTGTAACTGGAGGTTTTCCCATAGTCGAGTCAGGAGTTATTCTGTAATTGTGAACAAAGCGATACAACTCTTGCTTCCATGACTTGTTCTCAGCTATAGCTGCACATATCCCTTTTCTCAAGGTATGTATAAATTTCTAGACTTTTCTATTAGCTCTTGGCCAACAGGATGTGATTTTACAATGAGTGAAACCCAGATAGTTCATGGATTTACTGAACTCACTGTTGTTGAATTGGGGTCTTTTGTCACATCTCACAGTTTGACAGATTCCAAACAAGGCAGATTAGATTAAGCTTTGAGATTTCTACTTTTGTTGAAGTTGATGTCACTATTTCCACAGTTGGGAATCTGCTGTAGTCGTCAGTGACAACAAGCAGGTGTTCACCAATGGGAAAATCTGCAAAATCAACACAAACCTCATTCAGCGGTGGGATAAGGTTTCATGTAGGGTTTTAAAAATTTTAATAAAGTTGTTATGGAAATTATGAACATGCCCCAACTCAAGTGACATTGTCACATGGGGAGATGTAAAGGAGATGCAAAATCAATCCGTGGGGCAGCATTTTCCCCCCGTTGGGGGGAAGTTGATGGGCGGGCACATGCAGGCGCGCTTCCGATTGGCGCCCCCGATCAGAGGCACGGCGCCATTTTATGTAGGCAGGCCAATTAAGGCCGGCCCAGCGTGATGTCCACAGGGAAGCACTATGCACTGCCTGTGCGGGTGGGGGGAATCCCTAAAATTGAGAGTGTACTCTTTCGCGCATGCGCACAAAAGAGCGTATTCATCTCCCTGAGGCTAAGGGAGATTGGCTCTACTTGCAACAATATTAAAAATAGAAAAAAAAATATCCCTTTAC
The DNA here is from genome assembly GCF_017639515.1 of Carcharodon carcharias. Classification (NCBI taxonomy): domain Eukaryota; kingdom Metazoa; phylum Chordata; class Chondrichthyes; order Lamniformes; family Lamnidae; genus Carcharodon; species Carcharodon carcharias. The sequence continues at coordinate 33,893,649 of NC_054470.1, forward strand.
ATCTCCCCATGTGACAATGTCACTTGAGTTGGGGCATGTTCATAATTTCCATAACAACTTTATTAAAATTTTTAAAACCCTACATGAAACCTTATCCCACCGCTGAATGAGGTTTCATGTTTTTTCTAGTTGCCGCCAGGGCTCCTGGTCTGCCCGCCAACCTTGAGGTTGGAAGAGCAGGTCCTTTAATTGCTTAACTGATTCTGTCAATGGCCTCAATTGACCATTGACAGCTCGGCAGGCTCGCAGCTGATTTTGCTGCGCTGCCACTTTCCTGAAACTTTAAATGGGGCGGGGTGACATTGGGAGTTCCACCTGACGTCATCCCGCATCATTTTAAGTGTCAGCAACGGTAAAATCCTGCCCATGGTCCTGGAGGGCATCATGAGTGGAACATGAAGATTTGACATTTTGGCTGCTTGACATGGCAAACACTGATTGATTTTGTACTCTACAATGTGGTCAGTTCCTGGGAACCACACCTTCTCCCCAAGGATTATTTGGTTTTGACAATTCCCTAGTAATCTTCATGTCCCATATCGATAACACATTTCTGCAGTGAGTGCGGAATGATAATTGTGTAACATAAGATCAGATGTGGTTATAATGGTGAGCTCATTTTGACCAATGTGAAGCCTTTGTATTGTGTGGCAATTTCATTGGAAGATAGAAGCAGGAGTAGGCCATTTGGCCCATTGAGTCTGCTCTGTCATTCAGTTAGATCATGGCTGATCATCAACCTCAAAGCCACTTTCCCGTGCTATCTCCATATCCCTTGATGTCATTAGTGTCCAGAAAACCATCGATTTCTGTCCTGAATATGCTCAATGACTGAGCTTCAAGCTAACATAAAAGTGAATCCAAAAGTCTCCTATAGGCATATAAATAGTAAAAGGGTGGTAAAAAGAGTTGTGCCAGTTGGGGACCAAAAAAATGTTTCCAATTTGAGGTAGAAGGCATGGTTGAGGTACTGAATTAGTAATTTTCAGTTTTCTTTACCAAGAAACAAGATGCTGCCACAGTCATAGTGAAAGAGGAGGTAGTTGAGAAAATGGGTGGAATTTTCCCAGATTTTGCACAAAGTGCGACAGCGGGTGTGTGAAACAATGTTTTACCCACTGGCCATGTTGGCAGGTTTTCACACTGTATCATCCCAAAACCACCTCATTATTTATGCACTCCCAGGAAACATGGCGTTTCCATGGCCAGAGCGGGGGTATCATTCGCCCACTGGCCATCAGCCCACCGCTACATCATGCCGGGCGCCATGTTTAAAGTCCAGCTGCAAGCACAACGCTCACTGCTTCCAGTTCAACACTGCTGCATGAAGTACACGGCCAGCAAAGGGAAAAAGACCGCAGCCCTCCGCTTCAACAAGCAGCTGCTGGATGCGATGGAGGCCTGCTGGGATGACCTGTACCCCCGCTCTGGCCACAGCATGGGCAACAACGTGACCAAACCAGCTTGGGAGGGGGTGGCAGCGATGGTCAGCACCAATGCCCTTCAGAAGAGGACAGCCACCCAGTGCCACAAGAAGATGAATGATCTCCTCCGTTCCACCAGGGTAAGTCACTCTTCTCATCGCTCTCAACTCTCATAGTCACAAACCCATCACACATCCACAGGGATTTCACTCTCTGCCAGTTGAAAGGACATCACCATTCACTCTTTCACACACATCGTCATTATCCTTATCCTGTCCATGAGACTACTCACCACCCACACAGGCCAGGCATACTTATCATTTGGCCCAGCAGGTGTCTTGCTTACTCTTTCTCCAACTCTATTCATGCAGGACAAGCAGACGCACAACAAGAGGGAGAGGTTGCAGACCGGTGGTGGAATGCCTGAAATCAGGCTCCTCATAGACTTTGAAAACAGAGCTAACCAGCTAGCCGGCCAGATACAGACTGGTCCTGTGCTGACAGTGAGGTCGGAGCTGCTCTCCCAAGTGAGGATCCAGTAGTGCAACATCCATCAGACAACCATGCTGAGACCGATGTGCCCTGTTTCACAGGCCACTGCCATGTACTAATTATCTGTCCTTTCTTTTGCAGGCACATCTGCCAAACAGCCAATAGAGTTCATGACTCAGGGCCTCCAATAAAGCCCCGAAGAAACCTCTGAAGAGGAATCTGGAGGCGCCCTCACTGAAGTCCAGTCACAGCATTCACCCACACCCTTCACCAGCACAGAGACACACACCTCAGTGGGACCTAGCTTTAGAGCAGCCTCGGGATCACAATCTGGTGAGCACATCACACCGTCTGATCCACAGCAGGCGGCAGCAGAGACTTCCCAGGTGTCTGGCACTCAGAGGACTCCTGGAGGCCAAAACATTGCTGAGTCTAAGTCAGGTGATGAGCTTCTGGACTCAGTCATGTCACATGTTGGAGCTGCAAAGGCAAGCTAGGGAACAGCATGGAGGGATGACCAGTGCACTCCTCAGTTTGCAAGGCACGATGCAGGAGTCCATCTGCCTTCAGTCTGAGGTGATAGCACCAGCATGCCAATGCACTGAGGTCAAAACTGGTAGGGTGGTGGCCGCCATGGAGACCTCGGTCCAGGACTTTGCTCCAGCACTGCTGCGCAGGCTCAATTCCATAATGCCATAGTTGGCCTCCAACAGTGTTTACGCGAGCGAGTTGGGCAGCTCGATTTCTCTCCAGCTACCCCTGCTCAAGGAGTCAGCCCAAGGCTTCCGGGCACCCATAGGAAGGAGGATCAGCAGGTGCACACCCCGGGCCCAGCCATCCAGGTGACTCCGAAAGTGTCCAGCCCATCCGACTCCCCTCTTCCTGTGACCTCAGCAGCTCCAGCTCCATAGGCCAATGAGGCCATACAGCATGACCCCGAAAGCAGGCCGGGGCCCTCCAAGTCTTGGCCCTATTGAGGACACCTGCCAAAGTTATGAGTGGCAGGGCATTGCAGTCAGCAGGCTGCCTCTACTTCCGCTGTGGATTTCCGGGGAGCAACAAGACAGAGGCAGGGTAAGGAAAGTTAAGGAGAATTAGTTGCGCAGCCTGGGCTTGGGTGCAAATCACTTGTGCGCACTGTTCACTATTGTCAATAAACTCCCAAGAATGTCTCCCTGCCTATGGCTCCTTGTTCTGAAGAGCAGTGTTTGTGTCACTCAGATGTGAAACCTTTCTGCACAAGATAAAGGCAGGTGTCTAGTCCAGGGCCTCTTCTCTGTGCTGTGCGCAGCCTTCAGACCACAGTGCCTCCCACTCCCTGGAAACATTACTGATGCCTGCACTGCGGTGGTGCTTGTCATTGCTGCCAGAATATAGTGAGCAGGCACCAGAGTTCTCTTATTCTCTCGATGTGCTCTCAGCACCTTTAAGGAGGGCTCCCATCTCTTCAGCATCTGTGACTACCGATACTATGCTCCAGATCCTGAAGGGCTCAGATGCGGATGGAAGACAAAGCATCAGATGCTTCTAAAGTTTCATGGCTGTGTCTCTATGATATGACCCTGATTACGAAGTGCAAGCGAGCTGCCCTCAGCAAGACAGGAGTCAGGCATTCTCAGTGGCTATGTGAAGATTTATGGAGTGTCTTCACTACAAGTCGTCAACATCTTCCTGCAATCAAGGGACTATTAGGGCCTCCACTTCATCTCCATGACAGGCGCATTTTCACAGAGTGTATTAGCGCTGCCATAAGCCAGACTGGAGTCAAATATTCAAAGATGCGTTGTGAGGATCTATGGGGTCACCTTACTGCAAGTCTTCATAATCCTCCACAAATCTAGCAGCTATGAAGGCCTCCCAAGCCTGCCTTGTCTAGCCAGTGCGAGGGTCTGATCTCCATCATCATCACCTCTGAGGACAACCTCACCCTCATCCCTGTCAGCGTCCTCCCCATCAGAGGAGATGTGCAGTTCCTCCATCTCCTCCTCAGCCAACTTGTTGCCCCATTGCAGCGCCAGGTTGTAAAGAGCGCAGCAGACGACGTCGATGTGGACACCCTCTGCAGACTGTATTGCAGGGCTCCACAAGACAGGTCCAGGCACTGGAACCTCATCTTCAGCATCCCGATGGTCTGCTCCACTAAGTTGCAAGCTGCATTTGATGCATTTGTGGGTGGCGGCTTGTGATATCCCACAGAGGTCACCTGTGGAGCCCTGAAAGGAACCATTGGCATAGAAATTGGGCGCCACAGTCACTTTCACAGCCACTGGCAGTGGATGCCCTCCATGTCCACTTGGCGCCAAGTCCCACAGTAAGTGGCAGATGTGAACCACCAGATCCTCAGACATGCACAGTTGTCAATGACACTGGTTCTCGGTCATCTGCAGGAATGACAGGCCGTGTCTATAGACCCTGGTCGCTAAGTGCCGACCAGCCACGGCTCGCTGTCGTTCCTGGGCAGTGTGTGCGGGAGCCCCAGCTGCCCCTTTCTTCCTGAGGTTGCTGCTCCTGCTTTTGCATGGCCAGGAGCCTCAGTCACTCTCTCCTCCTCTTCTCTGCTCTCTGTAGGCCATCAGGCATACAGCTAGGTCACCATGCTCCATGCTGCTGATGTGGTCCTTCTGCAGCATGAGGGAGAGAGAGACATGGTTAGCATGGGTGTACTTAGGCACCTTTCTTGGTCCCATGCGATCACCCCTTAATGCTTCTGGAGAGTGCTGGCCACCCCTCGGATGGCCACAGATGAGTGCGCTGCATGGATGCCCTGTCAGCTTGCAACATGGGGAAGACAGATCCCGACTGATATGCTGTGATTGCAAGGGGCTGAGAACAACTCCAGCAGTGACTGCTACATGGCCAGAGTTGGTGAGGAGATTGCACGTGTGCAGTCCAACTGTTCTGTGGTCCAATAAAGTGGTCACAGACTCGCAGTCTGTGCTGGGGGAGTGGGGGGGGGGGAGGGGGGAGAGCGGGGGGGAGAGCGGGGGGTGGGGGGGTGTTAAGATCTGGAACGCTAGATGGCACCTTGGCACCTCTGCATTGCTTGCGTGGGTGGGCAGTCTAGGAGCCTGACCCCAAACATATCACTATGGCTGCACCTGAGCTGTCTCAGTTGCAGAGGAATGGTCAGTTTATACAGATGTCCCTACTGTGTAGCCACTTCCCTTGCCTAACCTGCTTCCCACCTCAATTTCTTGTGTGCGGGATCCAATGTCAGGGCAGCAGATGGCCCCCTCACCCTTCCCTGCCAACAGCTGCCTTCGAGGCTAGGCAGCAGCTGCCCCCAGACATCAACCCCCATCCGCCCGACAACAGTCACCTCTGAGGCTGGGCAGCAGTTACCACCAGAAACCCACACCCCCAAGCAAAAGTTGCCTCAGAATCTGGGCAGCACTTGCCCCACCCCCTGACAACAGTCGCCTCCATGGCAGGGTGGCACTTCATCAAGCACCCCTGACGCCCATGAAGGCTGCCAAGCAACAGTCGACCCTGGCAAGTTCTGCAGAACATTACTGTTCACTCACCGCCAGGTCCCCCAAAGTGAAGCATCAAGTGCACATCGCCTGTGTGCTGTTGTGAAACACGTCGGCGTGCTTTCCCACCAACGTGGATGGACAATCACGTGGGGGTCCAATAGCCTGATGGGATGGCCTTTGAATGATATGCTGATTTATTACAATGAGCTCCCCCGATGACTGTTGGCGGGAAAGGCGGCCTGCCATTAGCAGACTGAGCGGACGACTGCAACCTGCCTTCCCGCCATTGTGAAACTGATTGTACCATACTGTCTGCACACACCACCTATCATGCCCGCTACCAACGGGCACGGAAAATTCCACCCAATGGTTGAGCTAAAATATGATGACAAGGATGTATGAGAAAGGCTGGCTGTATTTAAAGTTGATAAGTCACTAGAACTTGATGAGATGCATTCAAGGATACTGGGGGAAGGAAGGGTGGATTTTGTGGAGGCAGAAGCCACAACCTTCCAATCCTCCTTAGCTACAGGTGTTCAAAAAAGGTTGTAAGTTTAAGTCCAACAACTAAAGGCCAGTCAGTTTAATGTAGGTCGTGGAAAAGCTTTTAGAAATAATAATTTGGGACAAAATTAGCAGTAATTTGGACAAATGTTTAGAATTAAGAAAATCCAACACAGATGTGTCGAGGGCAAATCATGCTTAACTAACTTGCTTGGGTTTTTTGTTAAGGTAACAGAGAGGGTTTGTGAGGCTAATGTAATTGATGTAGATACAGACTTCCGAAAGGTATTTCATAAAGTATCACAAAATAGGTTTGTCAACCTGAAACCATGGAATAATAGTGTTACGAAAGTATAATAATTTTCATAGTATTTTTCTGGTTTGTTGTAAAGTAGGTTTATGGGTGTCAGTGCAGAGGGTTCTGTCTGTGTGATTTAATTATGTTTGGAGTCAGGTGGACTGCAAGCTTGAAATTATCAAAAGAAGCTAGGTGCGGAAATATACTTGAAATGCAAATGAGTAAACATGGATGTTGTCTTAGTATGTAAGGTGTGACGGGAATTTGCATTTTTAGATGCGAAAGGATTGTTTGGATTTCTAAGGGATATTAGTCTCTTTACAACTAGCCAGATAAGCAAGGCTAAGAAGTGTGTTTACTTTTCCCAAAGGTTATTGACAAAATTGGCAACATAAAAGTTTTCATATTATGAGAAAGGTACAGTTAAAAGATATGTGGAATGGAATTTACATATTAAAGAGAGGGAAACATATGTAAAGGAGAATGAAAGGCTATGTTGAGGGCCATGTAAGATCTAACAGGAGTGTGTGAAACAGCCTTGAAGAAGCCTCCAACCATTTGTGCATGTGTCTTTGGATCCAGTAACTGAAGTTGGAGAAAACCATGTCAAGTTGGTACTGTGTTAACTTGCTATTATTTTTTAAATCTAAATCCTATTTTGGACTGTTGCCTTAAATGGGGTATGTAACTTGGAGTCAGGTTAATTAGAAATTTAGAATTTGTTATAGTATTAAGTAATCGTAGTCTTATGTATGTGCTTGAAATCTTTTACTTTGTAAATGAATATTTTAATTTAATTTTTAAAATCTCTTAAGGTCTTAGTGGACTCATTACTTCTGAATTCAGTGCACACATTTTCTCATAATAAATACAAATTGCAAAACCATTGTGATAGCATGGCCAGGTTTCCATTGTGGATTTGGTCCACCTGTTACACATCATCTGTTACATCATAACAGGAGGAAGGCTTAGACTTGGGTATAGGGGGCACAATTTCAAGATTTGTGATGACAAATGTGATGAGAACTAGGAGGGGGATAGTGATAAACTTCAAGAGCACATAGACAAGTTGGTGGATTGGGTGGACAAATGGCAGGTGAAATTTAATGCAGAGAAGTGTGAACTGATGCATTTTGGTAGAATGAGGAGCTGTAAAATAAAGGGTACAATTCTAAAGGGTGTTCAGGAGCACAGGAACCTGGGGGATTATGTGCACAAATCATTGAACATGACAGGGTAGGTTGAGAATGTGGTTAATAATATAAAGGGCATCCTGGGCTTTATCAGTAGGAGCATAGAGTACAAAAGCAGTTATGTTAAACCTATATAAACACTGGCTTGACCTCAACTGTAATAGTGTATCCAGTTCTGGCCACCACATTTTAGGAAGAATGTGAAAGCATTACGTTGCAGAAAAGACTCACAAGGATGGTTCCAGGGATGAAGAACTTGAGTGAGATGGATAGATTGGAGAAGCTGGGGCTGTTCTCCTTGGAGAAGAGATTAACAAGAGATTTGATAGAGGTGTCAAAAATCCTGAGGTGCCTGGACAGAATCGATAGGGAGAAACTATTTCTTTTCGTGGAAGAATTGAGAACCAGAGAAGATCAATTTAATTTGATGGGAAATAGAAGCAACGGTGACATGAGGAAAACCTTTTTTACGCAGCGAGTGGTTAGGATTTGGAATGCAATGCCTGAGTGTGTGGTGGAGGCAGATTCAAACGTGACCTTCAAAAGAGAATTAAATAATTATCTGAAGAGAAAAAAAATTGAGGGTTACAGGGAAAAGGCAGGGCAGTGGGATTATGTGAGCTGCTCTTGCAGAACTGGCACAGACACAGAGAGCCAAATGGCCTCATTCTGTGCTGTAACCATTCTATGATTCTTTGATTCTCTTTCCCAGATCCGGGATAATGAAACCAATGAAATGCTACTTATACCACCATCCTGCTGAGATCAGCTCAATCGACACGAGTCACAGAACAAAGCTTGAAACTTCACATTTTACATGTTTCACTTACAGTTCCATTAATCTGGACATTGAGTTATTGTAGCATGTTTATTGATGTTAATAATTAAAGATCATTTCTTAGGGAATGAATTCCTGCAATCATTCTTCTTAGCACTAACTTCAGCTGAAGAGCCATGTATGCTTTGGAAAAACTCCGTGGAAATTCATTCCATAATGTAATTAGAAACCTGTCTTAGAATAGCTGTTCCATAAGGATAAATACGAAGACTATAGATAGCCAGAGTCATCTGGCTATCTGAAATTAGTAACTGTAGATCAAAACTGTATTCAGCAGTACTCTAAAGCTGATAGAAATACATCTGATTATACACCATTGACAAGAACAATCAAAACCAATCAAATGCCCAGTTTAGTATATCTAACAATAGACTAATAGTTATTTAGTAAAATCAGGGGCCAAATGTGCCAAGTGCCTCAGGGTAAAGAAAGCTACTCCAAGAATTTTCATGATCTATTGCTGCCTGGTGTAGTCGACTGCATAGGTGTTTCAAGCCTTGGGCGAGGATGACAACAGAACAAGTTACGGAAAACTGAAAGATTGAAGCCCTATTAGCTATGAAGAAATTCAACGTCACAGGATAAATGTCTCTAAATGCATTCTGCAGTCATCCAGACAGATGATTGTACAAATAAAAAGGAAAAAGCCATGAATGCTCAAAATACAAGCACATCCCAGCCAGCACATAGCAACTACTTCTCCTCCTCATCCTGCATAGTGATCTCTCAATTACCACAAGGTTCCATCCTGGGTTGTTCCCTTTGGCTTGTTTACATATTGCTCCTTGATATTCTCCTCAAGCATGAAGACAGCTTCCATATCTATGCTAATGATGCCCAGCTCCACCACACCTCCATCTTGGATGCAATGGTCATCTCTGCTCTATCAGACTTCCTATCTATCTGGATGAACCAGAATTTTCTCCAACTGAACTGTGATATTTGTCTTCCACCCAAAACTCTGTATTCTTGCACCTACTCCATTCCCTTCTAATTTGCTTGCTCAGGCTGAAACTGATGACGCGCAAGCCCACGATCCTATTCAATGCTGAGTTGAACAGAACTAAATTTTCAAATTCTATCAAGATTTACTTTCTTCCACCTCCACAACATTGCCTGTGTTTGTATCTATCCCACTCTCACCACTATTGAATATTTCATGCATTATTTCATTAGCTCAAGACTTGACTTCCCTGATGCCTTCCTTATTAACTTAAGAAGCTTCATGTTGCATAGATTCCAAGGGCTGAATTTTCAATTGCAGGAAGGGGTGTGCAGGGCTGAGGGCGCACATTAAAAATTGTGTTCCCGGAGGGCTTCTCTGTGTTATGTGTTCTAGTTCTCACGGGTTAGAAATAATCAAATTTTGGACTCAAAATGCTGGAGCTTCATGAAGTGTATTTCTTTCAGCTCTCCATGTGGCTGGTAGACTGATACGTCGTTAAGTGGCCTATAACTGCAGTGCCACAGTGAATGTAGCACTCCGGGATATATATTTTCATAACAATTAGTTCCTAGCCCCTTTATGAATAATATAACATTGTAACACATTGTATCCTGATGCCTCCGGATTGGGGCATAATTTTCAAAGAGAGGAAGGGAGAGGGGGAACGGGAAACAGCTGGTCTCCAACTATTGCTCAATTAGGCTCCGTGAGAGGCTTGTTAATGGGCCATTGGAGCCAGGATTTTCAAACTGGAAATCTTCAAACCCGAACAGTATGGTGCATGTTAGTGCACAGATTTCGGGACTAATACAGGGTGCTGTAAACTTCTTTAAACCAGAAAAATTTTTTCCACCATGGGTTTGGCTGCAAGATCGGGCTCAGTACTGTTTGTCCAATTCTCTCTGCTGAAGCTTCTGGCCCCTTAAATTACTGCTTCCTTTCTTGTGCAAGACAGCGGCAGGCCCCATCATAGCTGCCGTCTGCCTTTGGCCTCCTGCTCCAGCAGGCTTCTCCTGCCACCTCACAGAGTTTAACACTTGGCACCGAGCTCACCTCTGGCCCAATTAGAGCATTAACATTTGAAGCGTATGAGTGCTGCAGACATGGTGTATGGTTCAGATCCAGAAATTGTTCTTCTTCCTGACCCCAAATTGAAAATCATGCTCCAAAATTTTGCTACTCGCACCCTATTTCAAAAGAAAAATTCTTGTTCTCACTCACCTCTGTTGGTTCCCTGTTCTCCAACATGCTGAATTCAAAATCTTTGTCTCATTTACAAACCACTGCATGGACTCAACATGGCTCCCTCCATCTTTCTCTGCAGCCTTCTCAGCCTTACAATCCCATCTGTATCTTCGACTCTGGCCCATTACATATCCACTTAACCAACACTCTTCCGTTTCTGGCAAAACCTTTTTTGGAACTCCCTTCCTCTTAAAATCTTTGTCTGAATACTTCCCTTCTTGTGTCTAAATGTCTCCTCAAAATCTGATAAGTTTGCAGCTAGGAACATAAATTACATTTGCAGCTCTATAAAAATGCAAGTTGCCATTTGGCACTTGAAAGAAAGATGGGTTAATGTTTCACGGGTGGAGTGGCCTTCAATAGCACTAATGGAAGGTTCCACCTCAGTTTGTTAACCTTGCTCTTTCAAACGCTGATCAATACTCTGTGTTTCCAGCATTTTCCACTTTTATTTCACAAAAGCTTGTGTTGAGATAATTCAGCAGCTGGAAGAAAAGGTTTGTGCTTTCATCTCAATAGCATATGTCTTCTACCATGCTGACAATCTGTCAGGCAATCAAAATCAGTTTCATCAGACTGCCAGTAAAAATATATAATTTGTGAGAGATGTTTACAATAAACTCAAAGGTTGGGACATTACAAGCTTATTTCACCTAACGTTTTTTCACATATCGTGTGCGATGTGAAAGATTTCTGTTACCATTCCCTCCAATTATTGTGAAGCTGTGTGGAAATAAATTCAAATGACAGTATCATGCTCCTGAGCTGTTTGAGAGGTTTAAGACCACAAGAACCAGCTCACAGCGACAGTTGTGATCAGTCTGAAGATCTGACATCCAAAACAGTTCATTTACCCCAAATATGTTCACAGGAAACATATTCTTGGATGAACCTTTGATTCTCTCAGCCAAACCAAATCAGAAGACAATTAATCTGTCCTCAGTCCAAACAAACCCACCAACATAAATCTGCCTGCCTTTCCGTTTTGGTTGCTAATGATCCCGTGTTCTTTCCTCCTGTTCTTTCAGTCTGGGACTGTATTCAACTCATTCAAATCTACAATGTAGTAGAGTTTGACCAGTCTGGCCACTGATTAACCAATTCCAGATCTCCAGCAGCCCCTGTTTTGAAGCTAAACAATCAGTGACATGATTTCAGTTCTTTTCCAAATATCATAGCGTATAGATTTCTTCTTGTGCTCTAAGACAGAGTGGTGATGATGGATGCTTCAAGGTTGCAGAAAATTTGATATTAATGAAAAGGCAAAAAGCTTAAGTATTTGATGACAGAATTTAATTTGATCATCTAATTACTAATTTGTGGGGTTTTAGGACCTTAGGAATAAGCATTTAGAAAAATTAAACATCAGAAATTTTTAACTTTATGAGAGCTCTGGGAAATATTCAGAGGGGAAATAAAGCAAGCACATTACTTAAGTTCTCAGAACGATTAAAATGAAGCAATCCTTAATTTTCTTTCATTGTTCAACATATTTTTAGTAAATATTAAAGACTCGTTGTTGTAGAACAAACACATTTCAAAGTTCACAAAATAAATTCAGGGCTCAGATAGGTGAATGAATGTTTAGTTGTAAAGTGACCAGTAAATAGTCTGAACTTCATGAATTCAGAATCACAGCTATAAAGCCTAAGGATATTGAGAATTGAATGAAAAAATGGAAATCCATATGAGTATGTTTACTTGGTGAAAGGGAGGATCTTATATATTCTAATGATGTATGTTTCAAAAACTAGAGTCAATACTGATGTATTAATGTATTTTACTGGAACACATGGCACGATGCTGATAACACACCCCTAGAAAATTATGCAATCTAATGACATTTTGGGGCTTAGGTTAGAAGACATCCAATCTGTGTGTTTGAAGAATAGTTAGATTCTAACAATAGTAACTTCTAGAACAACCAAACAATTGTAGCCACAATGTAAACATCTAAAAACCAGTTCTGATGATGGTTGTCAGGTTGACATTTACCCAGTTTTTGTCCTTCCTGAGAACCTGCGTGTTTCCAGCATTTTCTGCTTGGACTTTCAAATTATGATTATTCATTAAACGGTGTGTCAGTTGCGGCTCAGTTGGTATCACCCTCACTTCCGAGTCACATACTTCCGGGTTCCAAGTCCCACTTCAGGGCTTGAGCACAAAAATCAAGGCTGACATTCCAGTGCAGTACGGAGGGAGTTCTGCACTGTTGGAAGTGCCATCTTTCAGAGGAGAGCTTAAACCAAGGCTCAATTGCCAGCTCAGGTGGATGTTAAAGATCCACGGCACTATTTCAAAGAAAAGCAGGGGAGCTATCCTTAGTGTCCTGGCCAATACTTATCTCTTAATCAACATCACAAAGAAAAAATAGATTATCTGGTCATTATCACATTGCTGTATGTGGGAGTTTCCTTTGTACAACTTGGTGACTGGGTTTCCCATATTATAACAGTGACTATACTTCAAAAGTACTTAATGGGCTGTAAAGCACTTTGAGACATCTAGTGGTCATAAAAAGTGTTATATGAATGCAAGACTTTCTCTTTTTCTTTTATGGGAGCCAATGAAACCTATATAGAAGTAATTAAATGTGTTAGAAGAGAAATGTATTGAGGTATTGCCATTGATATGGCCAGGCTATCTCCTTTGGGAAAGGATGGCATGTTCTTAAATGGCCACATTTTTCATTTAAAATATTTTATGCCCTATGACATGATTGATAATTCTTTACCTTCACAGTAACAACTTTATTCAAAATTCACTAGCTTTTCTACAGTTCTCCAACATAGAAGTTCAAGAGAAGAGTTAATAAAGTATGCTGAACTAAAACTAAATATGAAAAATACAATATTTACAACAGATCAGTAAAAATCATTAACGTGTGATGCTTACTCTCTCTCAACTCTACTAAATACTGAATAATGAGGTGGTAACTGCTCAACAGATTAGCTTTCACAAAGATGGGAAGGTAAACATTGAATCTATTCCATAAAGTAGATGTATGTATGGACTGCATAGGTAAACCAAAATTATGGCTACTATACACTTATAAGGTTTCTATAGAAATTAGGACATAATTTGAGCTTATTAAAGCATACAAAAATCAATGAATAGGCAGCATAAATTCTAGCTATTCGCTTGATTGTTTATTTTGATGAGGTCTAAGGCAATTGACCTGGAATGTCATTCCTTCAGCCAAGATAAAATACAGGAATACAATTTGTGTGTCATTAAATGTCAAGGCGCAGCTCAGCCACTGAAAAATACCACAAATGTTATTTAAATATATCATTAATTTCACTAACTTCAAGTCCAATTAAAAGGCCACTTTTACCTCTTGGTGGATGTAAGGCACAATTTCAAAGAGGAAAAGAATTTTCTCATGATCCTGGCCAATATTTATTCCTCAAATGCCATCACTGAAAACAGATTACCCCAGAATTTCATGTCAAAATAAGAGGGAGGGTAACGGGGCCCAGCATTATTTGTGCACAGATGTTATGTTAACTTTAGACAAAGGACAGCTGCGGAATTAACCTCAATTACACAAATGCTGCTGTCCAAGTTGCACCACTCTGCCATTAGCTTCACAGAAACAGCATCTCTCTGTCTGGTTCACCATTGAAAGGTGTGAAGTTGGTGTACTTGCGCAATATGTCTAAATTAAACTTGCCACAGAAAGTCCTGTACATTCAAATAGTCATTTGGTAGTACAGAACATGAGTATTGCTGAAAAAGAGACATGCTGTCAAAACTTTTCATCTTGTATTCACCAGGACATATTCACAATAACACCGATTGTAAAGGGAACAAAAATTTATACTGCATGAGAAAGGAATGCTGATTGGTTGGCAAGTGGACTCTGATTGGTAGAGGTGTTGCCATGGAGACTGTGCCATGGAAGGTTAACTGCCTAGTTTTTGTTTAAATTCAAAACAGGCAGCTTGGGGGACAGCCACTGAAAACTGTTGCCTGCAGTGCTGTAGCCACACATGGACCCAAAGCTGTCTCAATTTCCCACTGCCTGTCACTGGTTTGCTGACCTGTATGTGTGTGGGGAGAGGAGCTGATTACAGTGTGTACATGTGTGTCTGTGGAAGGAAAGAGGGGCTGATTACAGCGTATGGGGAAGGGGAGTTGATTACAGCGTGCATTGGGGAGATGGGGAAAAGGAACTGAAATCCTTAGTAGAAAATTAAAAGTTTATTCGACTTGTCTCACCTTAAAATCAATTATGTCAAGTTGGCCCTTGGGGAACTTTGATGTGATGTTGCTATAGATCAGTAATGCTAAATTCAAATGCAGACATCAACGGTATCTGCTGCTTCCTGGCCAAGGTCCATGAGCTGGAGGGGCTCAGACAAAGTAATGGACTGATGAGTACATACAACAATAACATTTTTATCAAGTACTTTAAAAACGTGTTAATTACATCATATAAAAATGAAAATGTTCATCTATAATAAGCAAAGTTTAATAATTATATACTGAATGTTACTATGCTTTACTGAATGCTTTATTGTTATATTGTTTTTGTTGGCATCTGGGGTCACATTTTTTAAGTGTTAAATCAGGTTAAATTGGGAAAATAGTTTGGGGAGCATTGTTTTATGAGTAGAATTTTGAGAGATAGTACAGGCTGAGGCTCAAGGCCAGAAGGATAGCTTGACCCTAAAATCTGTAAATCCCACAACAGCATGTACTGGACTCACTACTGGGCAAACATCATGTTGTATAGTAGAACTTCAGAGTTTTTAATTTGTTATTGGCATTTGTGCACAAAAACAGAAATAATACTGACAGGCGTATGCAAATTCACTACCACAATACAAATTCTTTAATTCATAGTCGGAAAATCAAAATTACATCATTTCATTATTCATGAGAAGCTAACAATCCACTGTATATGTCAACATTGTATAATAATGTTGACTATATATTTAAATACAGTAACAGCTAGCTTTTACCTTTTATATAATCCACAGCAAGGTGCAACTTATATTCTTTCAGCAGCAGGATGGATACAGTTCAAACTGACCTATTCTATGGAACAGTAGCAATATCATTCTCAATATTGGAACATTGTAGCTGAAGCAGCATATTTCCTGTCAAGCAATCCTGGAACAATGTCTGACACAACTAAAAAAATCATTTAGAGAAATAAATACATACATCATTTGAGTTTCAACAGACAAACCATTACCAACTTCTCCACAATATATTAAGAGCCCTCAAATTATCACTGGTACATACCTTTAGAACAGCCTGTGCATACAGAGAAACACTGTCAAGGAAAGTAGTGAAAAATAAAATGGCATACAAAATAAGTGGGAACAAATCTTTAGCCATGCAACTGCATCCAGAGGAAATAAAAACAGCAGAGGATTATCTCCTAACTTGTACAAATGCATTTGAAGTCAATATTAAATAACACACATTTGAATTTTCCAGTGTTACCAGCAGTATATTTATTATTAATTTAGCCAATATGCCTGAGTGAGCTAGCTCTTACTCAGAGCAGACTATTTTAACCCTGATTTGTTTTCTTTTATTGGTTATAGGATCTCGGGCTATTTTTTTTCCTCCAGCCTCTTTGGTGATTTATAACTTAAAGAAAGAAGTCTCTCTTTGGGATGTCAGAATCAGAGAGTTGCTCCTCCTGTGTACTTGGGTCAAAGTATTGGGTGTCAAGGTCAGTTGTTTCATTTAGATCGATGTCTTGCTCATCACTGCTCTCAGCACTGTAATCAATCTCTTCAAGGCAGCGTGGCTCATCCTCATCAAGGACTTGAGTAGTAGGACTATAGGTAAAAAAAAATGTTTAAAATAGAAGTTCAATAAAGTTAGACAGAAATCCATGCCGTGTCACACTTGCAGGATTTAGATATATGCAGTTGATTTATTTTAATATTAAAATGCATAACACTTTGCTGAAGACAAAGTATCAGACTAACATCCAGCCAATCTTTTCCAAACAACACAGACCCTGATATCAACACAGACACACAAACACACACATAACATACATACAAAAATGCCAAAGATACTGGGCTGGATTTTTGAAGGACTGTGGAGGAGTGCACGGGAGTGGAAATGTCTGTAATTTCCCACTGCCGGCCAGCATGCTGATTTCCCGGCATTTTGAACTGGCTGGACTGGTTGGGGGTATGGTGATGGCTATCTACTGCTTGCATGTGGTCCCCGGCTGAGGCTGAAACTGAGCCGAGAGAGGAGGTGGTCTCCTGGCAGCATACTGGGGGCCCTGTGCTCCATCCTACAATTTAACACCAGCCCTGGCAGCTGCAATTTTCTTCTTTATTCTTGCATGGGATGTGGGTGTCACTGGCAAAGCCAGCATTTGTTGCAAATCCCTAATTGCCCTTGAACTGACTGGTTTACTAAGCCATTTCAGAAGGCAGTTAAGAGTCAACCATATTGCTGTGGATGTGGAGTCACATATAGGCCAGACCAGGTAATGACGACAGATTTCCTCCTTAAAGGACATTAGTGAACCAGATGGGTTTTTAAACAATTGACAATAGTAGTCATGGTCACTATTATCGAGACTAGCTTTATATTCCACATTTATCAATTGAATTTAAATTCCACCAGCTCCCATGGTGCGATTTGAACCAATGTCCTCAAAGCATCAGCATGGGCCTTTCGAATACTGGTCCAGTTACAGTACCACCACGGCACCATCTTCCCTGCAGAAGGTTACAGCTGTGGCCACTGGCTGTCAAGTGGAGGAATTCCCCCTCCACGATTACAACCTGGCAGCTGTGGCCTCTTTGTAATTTTAAGTTTTTAAAATGTCTTCAGAGCTCACCCACTCTTTCACCTACCCACATCAGGAGCTTCCAACTCTTTGACGGTGGGGACTGTAGATCTCAGTGCTGGAGGGCCTCCTATTGGCTCTCCAGTCTTAGGAGCCTGCCCCACCATCCTTAATTGGACAGGTCTCTCCCAGGCAGCCAATTAACTGGCTGCATCTCAAAAACTGCTTCCAAGGTTCCATCATTGGCAGTTCCAGGTTTCTGACCTGGAATTCAGGCTCACTTTGGGGTTGGGACTCTGGAATGAAAATCCAGCCAGGATTTTGAAGGACTGCTGAAATATTCTCAATTAACCTCTTATTCTTCTGTAGGCGATATTTAATGTATGAGGAATTGGGGCTTCAGTGTGTTGTTCCAGAGGGTCAAATGGTTTATGCTTCACTTGTATTTATTTATTTGTCACGCCAAATATTTTATGAGACTTACTTGGACGTTTTATATTTCAAGATATTGAATCTGTTTCTATAATGATGCAAAGTCAAACAAATAACCTAGACTGCTCTGGTTTCCATGTTAGACAAAAGATCCTTTAACACAAAAAAAAAATGTGGAACAATTTAGTCAATAGGAAATTGAAACCAATGCTTCTGATCATGCACTACCCCAAAATGATCAGAAAATTAAAGCCACATAGAAAATAGCACAGTATACAATGATCGAAATGGAGACCATCAATTTTTTTAAAAGCAGAAACCTGAGCCTTGGTCACAGCGTCTCTATTAGAATTGGGAAATAAAACTCCTTTTACCCTGTCATACACATGCCATGCACATGATAGGATTATTTGTCAAGTGTATTGGGAAATGAGCATAGTTAGTGCATGATTCAATTCATTTTTTAAAAAGTGCAATGTTCACATACATTATTTCAAAATGATTCAAGAGATAAATAATTTACAGTGGAACAGGGGCCTGAATTATGTGCTGGTCGGGCGCCCGCAATTGACGGGCTCAGGAGCAGGCGCAAAACGTGCTTCTACCTGCGATCAACCTCTGACCGCGATCTTACGCTGGTTGGCCAGTTAAGGGCCAGCCAGCGTCGAATGCACCCAGAGAAAGGCTCAGTGCTGGGGGTGGGGAGAAGGCAGGCGCCAACATCACCGTGGGCGCAGGTGAGCGCTTCAAGAGAGCTCCCTGAATGCAGGCAGCTGCCTCAGGGAGCTGCAGGCCTGCAAAGAAGAAAATAAAGCCCAAAATGCAAAAAATGTCCATGCAGCACAATCAAGCACCTAAAAGCAGGCGTCATAAAAACAACAGTGTCCAGGTGTTTCTTTTTATTTTAATATGCTAACGGAGGTTTCATCCCACCCTTGGATGAGGTTTCATCAAAAATTTAAAGCTCGCCTGGCCAATTGGCCCATCCACTAACCATACAGTTGGACTGGCCATGAAAAATCGCTGACAATTGTGACGTTAATGGGCTTAATTGCCCACTTAACTGTCGGCCGGCGCTGTTCCAGCATTTATGCGCGCCTGCCAAGTGAAATTTCTCAAGTGTGTGATGACATCAAGTTACTAGCCCGACATCATCTCGCGCAATTTCACGCTCATTCGGGTCGGCCGCATGCCCACCCGCGGGATGTAATATTCTGGCCAGGATTTCAGCTGTAAAACTGATTTCAACAGTGATGCTACAAAAACTCTACACAACCAAAGAAAAAAACATTTACATGAGAATACATGTAAGGTAGGATAGTGAAGTGATGAAAGTCTGTATTTTCTGAGCATGTGGAGGTGGTGAGGAATCTTGCCTGGTACCAGCACATATTGGAAAATGATGTGCCCAGTCCATGCAACTTTCCATCCATTGATTTCATTAGCATTATTTTTCTGTCAGCAGTAAAGATGAATGGAATGGCACTGCTGCAAGTTTATCAAGGAACAATCTGCTGAAGGTTAGCTGGAAACTTTGAGGCTTATGCCTGACAAAATGGGAATTTACAAACTATGACTGAAGAAATTATGGGTTGTGGGTCATTATTGCTGCCATGGTAGAATGACTTTTAAGTAAAAAAGTAAAATAAATCCTGTTTGGCAACATTTATTGTTTTTTTTTGAGAGAAGATACATTCAGCTACCAGGCTATTTAAAAAGACCGTGGAGTAACAGAAAATTAAAACTCTGTAAACGTGGCAGCATTTAGTTTGAAAGTTAGTCTAAGTGGTATGAGATCCTCTGCTGTAGAAGCACAGGTAAATAAGATAGTGCTGCAGCCATCAGCCATCTCTGGAGGTGATGGGAACCACCCGAGGAGCTGTGCAGTCTAGCCGTGTGGATTTTCACAGATGCTTGCAGCAGCAGGAACTGTCCCAAAAATAAATGGGTGGGATTCTACAGCATCAGGAGACAAAGACATTACATAACTACTTCAGCTTGAAGTGGATCTATAACATAAACGCATATGATACTGTGTTGCTGCAGTTGAGTGAACCATACTGCAACTCAAAGTGGTGGGATAAGGAACTGTCAATCCCAGTCATGTTGCTGGGGATGGGGTGAGGTGGAGTGGGGAGGATGGCAGTCATGGTGGTGAAGGTGTTAAACAGATATGAGGTGATTCATTAAAAGCAAGAAAGAAAAAAACAGGAGTCATCGCTTTGCACACCAAAACACATTAGCATTGGGGAAAACCTGAAAGTAAGCTGCCTTCATGGTTAGCCACAAGAAGAGTACATCGCAGAGAGACTAGAGGACAGGCAGAAGAATTTGACAGGAAGATTAAAAGCCCTCAAGCTTTTTGATTGGAGGTTCAATAATTCAGAATGAAGGTCAGAGATCATTAACTGCTTCTTACTTTCCGACTGGGACAAAACCAGCAGCCTCTTATGTTATATAAAAATATAATTATCACACAGTAAGCTGTTTAGAAATTCCTTAGTTTTCCATAATTTAGTCAAAGAATAAAATTAGGGCAAAGGCAGATTTCTTTCTGGTTCCATTCAGACTTCTGTACAGCCACAGATATTCACATGTAATTTTGTTTAAATGACATCTGATTTTCTCAGCCTATTATAAGACAGGGTGATGCTCTGTACAACTATACATCTCCAAACACAATCTTGGCACTAATGTCAAGGATATTCACAACAAAGACTACAGCTTCAAATTTTAGCTCCCACTATCCTGTACTGACAAAACTCAATTTTCTTTTATGCGTCTCCAAGGCACCGAGGTAATTCAGGAGCATGTAATGACTCAGAGACATTCTAATTGGTTCCTCCAGTAAAGTGCTAAAACACTTCTTCAAAAGGACCTAAAGTGATTATCTGCCATTAGTGAAAACGTAGAGGTTTGAAAAACAAGGCTCCTGTCAAGTCACCCAGAGCTTCGCGGGAGAGATGCAAAAAAAAAAACACAAGCAAGCATCCCACCCTGAGTTTCAGAAGTCTCTCCAGGGAACAGCCAAAGATATTACTTGACAGCACTAAGTGCTTTTTAATATTTCATTAGGCAAGTACAGTAGTTCAAAATTCAGCACAAGTCCACATTAAAGTCTACAACTTCTCAGATTTTCAATGTAATCAAATGAAACCAGATTCCCATTAACTTGTTAGATTCTTAGGACACAATCTGTAGAACTGCATCTTTCTCATGAAAAACAGAGCAATTTTTTTTTACATGAGGTATTGGACCCTGCCTCAGAGAAAATTAGAATCAGGGATGCAACATTCTCTTTGGATAATTCACCTTTGATATCTTTTATCCATTGTTAATTGCTGTGAAAAATTGTAAAAGAATATGGTTTCAGATTGGCTGCACAGAACACAAGTGGATTCCTTGTTGCTGAAGTCCTGAACTTTGACCCGTTCACTACATGGGCACAGGTGCAAGTCCTACTTAGATATATGCGTAAAGTGGGAGTCAGATTTCAGTGCCATCGAATGGAGCCCTAAGATTGATGAAAAAAGCAGCACGAAAAAGTTGAATATGAAACTGAGGTGGTGTGAATTGTCCAACCACAAATGGTTTCCCACTTTGTCCGTAACCTTTCCAGATTCATTACTCCTTGAAGCTTGAGGATGGAATTGAAATTTAATTTTCACTCTCTAGTGACCATGCATTTTAACTCATTAACATTTTAAAACCATTTCTGTATAATTTTATCATGTTTCATATTAAATTTCAAACCTCCAGATTTCTGCATTTACCATGTTAATTGTGTACATTAAAAAAGCACTTATGTCTTCTCTTGGTACAGAAGCATACAATTGAAGTAATAATAGACATTTACAATATATTTCTACCTCTTCTTTTAAAAATATTGCTATCTTTAACATTTATTTGGACACAAAATAGCCATGATGCAACTGTTTACTCAACAGCCTCGTGAATAACCAAGTTGTTCCTTATTGCTCATTCTTAGATATGTTAGAAAAAACCTACCGCAAACTAAAGAAATACCAGAGCAAATATATGGGTTAAATCAAATAGCTTCACTGAATATACTTAAAGCAGTATATGCAAGAATTTGAACTTGCACAACTGCATTACTGTTGAGGATCTAAGTGACTGGTATAGAAGCCTGGTACTCGGGCCACTCCATAAAAATTTTTTTAAAAATGATATAAATGAACAAAGAGGAAACTGACATATAGGATGTCCTGCTTATCAGATAACAGGAGAAACTACATAAAATTTATAGCAAAGTTTCTAAAATAAAAGCAAAATACTGCGGATGCTGGAGATTTGAAATAAGAGAAAGTGCTGGAAAAACTCAGCATGTCTGGCAGCATCTGTGGAGAGAGAAACAGAATTAAAATTGAGTCCAATATTAGTCATACAGTCATAGAGTTATACATACAGAAACAGGCCCTTTGGCCCATCGTGTCCGTGCCAGCCATCAAGCTCTATTCTCATCCCATTTTCCAGCACTTGGCCCGTAGCCCTCTATGCTATAGCATTTCAACTGCTCATCTAAATACTTAAATGTTGTGAGGGCTCCTGCCTCTCCAACCCCCTCTGGCAGTGTGTTCCAGATTCCAACCATCCTCTGGGTGAAAATTTTTTTTCTCACATCCTCTCCAAATCTCCTGCCCCTTACCTTAAATCTATGCCTCCTGGTTATTGACACCTCTGCTAAGGGGAAAAGTTTTATCCTATCTATTTTTTGTATACCTCTATCAGGTCCTCCCTCAGCCTTCTCTGCTCTAAGTGAAGTCAAGATGTGAAGAGTTTTATGCCATTGAAAAAGTGGGGTCAAGTGGGGCAAAAGAAAGGATCAGGGGTAGGTTAGAGGGCGGGGGAGATTAAAATACCAATGATATCCTGGAACAAAAGGCAAAGAGAATGGTAATGGTAGTAGCAAAGAAACAAAGCATTGATCCAGAGTAGATATTATAACAGAATAAAGGTCAGCGTTGTCTGAAAGCAAAACACGTGAACAAGATACAGACTGGCACTGTGGAAAAAATACAAAATGGGAGCTCACAGTCTGAAGTTGTGAATTCAATGTTGAGTTCAGAAGGCTGTAAAGTGCCTAAATCGGGAGATGAGGTGCTGTTCCTCAAGTTTGCGTTGGGCTTCACTGGAACATTGCAGCAGGCTAAGGATAGAAGTGTGAGCATGGGAGCCAGGTGGTGAATTGAGATGGCAAGCGACTGGAAGGTCGGATCGTGCTTGCAGACTGAACAGAGGCGTTCTGCAAAGCA
This sequence comes from Carcharodon carcharias, assembly GCF_017639515.1. NCBI lineage: Eukaryota > Metazoa > Chordata > Chondrichthyes > Lamniformes > Lamnidae > Carcharodon > Carcharodon carcharias. Next base: position 33,916,551 of record NC_054470.1, read on the forward strand.
GTCCCCAGTCTGTGTTTGGTCTCCCCAGTGTAGAGGAGACCGCACTGTGAGCAGCAACTACAGTATACTAAAATCGAAAGTAGTACAAGTAAATTGCTGCTTCACCTGGAATGTGTGTTTGTGGTCTTGGACAGTGAGGAGGGAGGAGGTAAAGGGGCAGGTGTTACACCATGGGAAGGTGTCGTAGGAAGAGGATGAGGTGTTGGGGGTGATAAAGCAATGGATGAGGGTGTTGCAGAAGGAATGTCCCTTCAGAATGCTGACACAGGAGCAGGGGGAAAGATGTGTTTGGTGGTGGCATCATGGAAGGGGATGAAATGTTGGGACTGATAGAGCAATGGACTAAGGTATCGTGGAGGGAATTGGTGAAATGGTGGAGGATAATCCTTTGAATGCAGAGGCTGATGGGGTAGAAAGTAAGGTAAAGGGGAACCCTATCAAAGTTCTGTGAGGGGTGGGAAAGGGGTGGCAGAAGTACAGGAAATGGGTGGGACATGTTGAGGGCCCTGTTGATCACAGTGGGGGGCAGGGAATCATCGACTGAGAAAAAAGTAACTGCCTACCAATATTCATTATAAGCCTGCCACATTCCATAGCTACCTCGATTACACCTTCTCACACCCTGTAAAGACGTCATTCCGTTGTCCCAGTTTCACTGTCTCCATTGCATCTGTTCTGATGTGCTACCTTCCAAAACGGCATTTTCAATTTCTTACTTTTTTCTCAGTCAATGATTCCCTGCCCCTCACTGTGATCAACAGGGCCCTCAACATGTCCCACCCATTTCCTGTACTTCTGCCACCCCTTTCCCACCCCTCACAGAACTTTGATAGGGTTCCCCTTTTCCTTACTTTCCACCCCACCAGCCTCTGCATTCAAAGGATTATCCTCCACCATTTCGCTAATTCCCTCCACGATACCTTAGTCCATTGCTCTATCAGTCCCAACACCTCATCGCCTTCCACAGCACCTTCCCATGCAATCACAAGAGGTGTAAAGCCTGCCCTTTTACCTCCACACTGCTCACTGTCCAAAGCCCCAAACACTTCTTCCAGGTGAAACACTGATTTACTGGTACTTCTTTCAACTTAGTCTACTGTAGTTGCTTCTTACAAAGCGGTCTCCTCTACATTGGGGAGAGCAAATGCGGACTGGGTGACTGCTTTGCAGAATACCTCTGTTCAGTGTGCAAGCATGATCGCGACCTTCCAGCTGCCTGCCATTTCAATTCACCATCTTGCTCCCATGCTCACATTTCTGTCCTCTGTCTACTACAATGTTCTAGTGAAACCCAACGCAAGCTTGCAGAACAGCACCTCATCTTCCGATTTGCCACTTTACAACCTTCTGGACTCCACATGGAGTTTAACAACTTCAGACCATGAATTCTGATCTCTATTTTGTTTCTTTCTCCCCCACGCTCATCTGTATCTTGTTCTCATGTTCTCCTTTCAGGCAGCAAAGTTCTTTATTCTGCAATTAACACCTATGTTGGACCAATGTTTTGTTCCGTTACCATTACCACTCTCACTACCTTTTGTTCCATGATATCTTTGTATTTTAGTCTCTCCCACCCTCTAACCTATCTCTGACCTTCCTTTTGCTTCACTGATCCGCCCCGCTTTTACAACAGTATCCCTACTTTGCATATCTACCTTTCTTCAGTTCAGGAAAAATGTCATTTTGGATTCAAAACATTAAGTCAGGGTGGAATCATCTGCTCCATCCTGTTTGCAGTGGGTGTCATAGTGGGTGGGGACAGAAAATTTTGGGAGATCGCGAAAATTGGTTTCACATTGTTGTAAAACCAGTTTGCGATTGTCCGCTCCATCAATCAACGGCACACACGTTGGGAACCTAATTTCAATACTTTACCATTTCATTATAAGCCCTGCTCACCGGAATCATCCCCCCCACACAGGATCATCCAGGCATGTCTGCATGACTGAACGTTGATGTGTTTCACAACTGTACATAATCAGCCTGCATCTGATGAGCTGCACTTTGCTCAGGGCTTTGAGGTTCATTTGTCTACTTTGCTTCGGGCAGCACTCACGGTCATCAGCACCAGGCTTCACAGGCAGCACCACATCACTTTTAAGGGGGAGTCATGGGCAGGTCTCTACCTACCAATCCGGTGATAAGGCAGGGCTAGGGCTTGCTTGGGGAAGGGGGAGAAGTGGCCTCAGGCAAGGGAAGGGGCTGAAGGACGAGGGCTGTACTGGGGAAGGAGGGTATCCCAGGGTGTGTGGGGGTACACATGTTGATCTGTGCAGGTGGCCTCAAGATGGTGAGGGCTGAGGAGGGAGTCTCCAGAGGAGATGAAGCCAGATGGAGATGTGAGGGTGTGTGAGAGAGAGTGAGTGGTGATGTCCCTTGATTTGGCAGTGAGAGAGATGCCAGTGAGTGTGTGATGGACTTGTGAGTGTGTGAGTTTAGAGTGATGAGATGGTTGCCTTACCCTGGCGGCATGGAAGAGATCATTCATCCTCTTTCGACACTGGATAGCCAACCTCTTGCAGCGTTGGCACTGACCATCACTGCCACCATCTCCCAAGCCAGACTGTTGATTGCTGGACCTCTTGCAGCCAGAGCAGGGGTGGTGGACATTATGGCGGGTCTCCAAAAGGCATTCCAGTGACAGGTCACTGAATTCTTCTTGGCTTTCAGGGCCATGTCTTCACTGGAGTAGTCCCGGGCTGCAATTATTAAGAACTGTGTGCACGGCTGCAGTTTAGATATGGCACCCAGAGTGAGGCAACGATGTAGTGGGTGATTCAGAGGCCGCCCGCCAGCAAGACGTTGGGTTTCCTGTGGCTGCATAATTAATGAGATGGGAAGCAGACAATATGGCATGAAAACCTGCCATTGTGCACTTAGTGCAATTTTGGAACAATTTCACCCTCTGTTTCTCTCTCCACAGATGCTGCCATACCTGCTGAGTTTTTCTAGCACTTTCTGTTTTTATACCAAGTCTTTACTTTCCTAATATCAAATAAATGGGGCCAGGAAAGAAAAAGGATTAATTGGTTCCTCCACATTTTAAAGTTGTTGTTCTTTTAAGTCATTTTTTCGAAGAAAGTCTGCAACTAAATTCACTAAAATACCAAATTTTAATTTAAAGTATAGGCAGCTCAAGGTTGAAACACAGAAACCACAGAAACTGAGAGGAGTGAAAATGCAACTCTCCAGCTGTTCTTCATTATCGACTTGGACAAAATTTCTTTTATTAAAATTCATAACTTTATTCTTAATCTATTCATAGACATGTTGTCTTTAGGCACAATAATACTGTGAAACTATGACTGTGCAAGAGGGAAAATTTCTTAAATAGTCTTGGCAAGGTACCAAACAACATCAATTTTACTAAGTAGCATGATAGTAATAGTTAGGAGTAATAGTTAGGATAGTAATAGTTACATACATTCTCAAGGTGGAACCATCACATCTTAATTGGTATCTATATAGAGTGAAGAGACGTTTAAAGATCATTAAATCTGGGGACAGTATTCTCATGGAGAAAAGCCTTTCTATAGCCATGTTTATCATATAATAAAATTATGTTTAGTGCTCAGAGTAATATTGGCACTTAATGTGTTTTAAGAGAATTCTTCGAGAGCTTTTTCAGCAATGAGAAAGGAAACTTAAAATATTTATCAATTGCACAAGTAGAAATCATGTATAGTAAGTTCTCACTTAAATTTGTGGTTGCATTCCTGAAAATCGTGACGTTAAGTGAAACAACTTTAAGCAGGACATTGGTTCCCATAGTTAAACCTGGAGGTAGGTTCTGTAGGACCTTCCTTATCAGAAAACATAAAACATTATACCTTTTAAATTGAAATACTTTACATTGCTAAATTCCTACATTGGTAAATGAAATAACTTTTAAAATAAAATTATTTCAAAAATACAAAAGAAAAGTATAACTTTCTACTTATTGTACTTCCTGCTCGCCACCAATCTGGCTTCCCGAGCCTCCCGCTCCCAGATCCTCCTGGTTTCTGCAGATCCTTCCCCTCCCCGACCATCTGACTTGCGATAGAGTCATAGAGTCAGAGGTCTACAGCACAGAGAAAGGCCCTTCGGCCCATCGAGTCTGCGCTGGTCAAACAAGTACCTAACTATTCTAACCCCATTTTCCAGCACTAAGCCCATAGCCTTGTATGCCATGACATCACAAGTGCACATCCAAATACTTCTTAAATGTTATGAGGGTTTCTGCCTCTACCACCCTTTCAGGCAGTGAGCTCCAGATTGCCTCCACCCTCTGGGTGAAAAAATTCTTCCTCACATCCCCTCTAAACCTCCTGCCCCTTACCTTAAATCTATGCCCCCTAGTTATTGATCCCTCCACCAAGGGAAAAAGTTCCTTCCTGTCTACCCTATCTATGTCCCTCATAATTTTATACACCTTAAGCATGTCCCCCCTCAATCTCCTCTGCTCCAGGGAAAATAACCCCAGTCTATCCAATCTCTCCTCATAACTAAAACTCTCCAGCCCAGGCAACATCCTGGTAAATCTCCTCTGCACTCTCTCTAGTGCAATCACATCCTTCCTACAATGCGGAATCCAGGACCGCACGCAATACTCTAGCTGTGGCCTAAGCAGTGTTTCATACAGTTCCAGCATAATCTCCCTGCTCTTATGTTCTATGCCTCGGCTAATAAAGGCAAGTATCTCATATGCCTTCTTAACCACCCTATCTACTTGTCTTGCTACCTTAAGGGACCAGAGGACATGTACTCTTGCGTTCTCTCCCCATGCCCGACCCACCCTCTCGCTAAACCTCCTGCTTCCTGACTCACCCTCTCACTGTTCTCCTCTTCCGAACCCACATTCCTATTTTAGATCCAGATCCGATCCAATCCGGAGCTCTGGCGTTGTGAAAGTTAGAGTCCTGATGGTGCAGAAGCACTGAGCTGGGGCTATTATAGTCCATAATAATAGTAACAGAAAATGTTGGAAAATCTCAGCAAGTCTAGCAGCATCTGTGGAGAGAGAAACAGAGTTAACGTTTTGAGTCCATATGACTTCTTCAGAGCTGAGTACTTTTCTTCAGCTCTGAAGAAGTCATATGGACTCAAAATGTTAACTCTGTTTTGCTCTCCACAGAGGCTTACAGACCTGAGTTTTTCCAGCAATTTCTATTTTTATTTCAGATTTCCAGCATCCGCAGTATTTTGCTTCTGTTATACCCATTTTTTTTTAAATGCTTCTGCTCGCTGCTTCCCTCTCCTGAATCATTTGGAGATGAGCAGCAAGGCAGGAGGAACAGCTTCCAGTCATTTAAAAAAAAACTTGAATTATAACAGCCCCAGCTCAGAATTTCTGCACCAGCAGGACTTGCAATTTCACAACCCTGGAGCTTGGGCACCGGATTAGATATGGGTCTTGAAGTCCCTCTTCAAGAATGCAGGCTCAGGAAAGTGAGCAGTGAGAGGGTGAGTAAGGGGTTTGGTGAAAGTGCTGATCGTGCGCAGGGATAGGTCACATGTCGGAAAGTTGTGCATGGGGAGAGGCCACATGTCGGAGGGTTGTGCATGGGGAGAGGGTGCAAGTCGGATGGTTGTGCATGGGGAGATGCGGCAAGTCGAAGGGTTCAGGAGGGGTAGAGACCGCAAGTTGGAGAGTCACGCACAGGGAGAGGCCACAAGTCGAAGGGTTCAGGAGGGATAGAGACTGCAAGTCGGAGAGTCGTGCACTGGGAGAGGCCGCAAGTCGGAGGGTTCAGGAGGGGTAGAGACCGCAAGTCGGAGGGTGGTGCACGGGGAGAGGCTGCAAGTTGAAAGGTTGGGGAGGGGAAGAGGCCCCAAGTGGGAGGTCAGGTACCGGGTGAGAATGGAGGCTGGGCACAGGGAGATGTCGGCGGCTGGGCACAGGGAGATGTCGGCGGCTGGGCACAGGGAGATGTCGGAGGCTGGGCACAGGGAGATGTCGGAGGCTGGGCACGGGGAGATGTCGGAGGCTGGGCACGGGGAGATGTCGGAGGCTGGGCACGGGGAGATGTCGGAGGCTGGGCACGGGGAGATGTCGGAGGTTGGGCATGAGGAGAGATCGCAGGTCGGGCAGGCATGGGGAGAGGTCAGAGGGTTGGGCATGGGGAAAGGCTGCAAGACAGAGAGTTAGAGAGCAGGAGGGACCACTCTAAAATGGCACCAATCGGCTCACACAAGAAACAATATTAAAACGAATCTTGCAATGCTCAGTGAGTTTACAGGCCCATTAACTTACTGATGCTAAAGCGAAACAATGTTAAATGGGACAACGTTAAATGGAGACTTACTGTACATTTGTCACAGATGTACTGGCTACAATTTACAATAATTCAAGATTATTGTTTAAAACACTCAGATAATTTACCAAGAATTATTTTGAAATTGAAACAAGAGGAAAACTGAGCCCATCAGTTGTAAATGTAAAATGTAAGATGTGAAATTGATCTTTGGAATTGGCATACAATAGGCCATAGCAACTTGGCAGCAACCGGTTTACCACACAGTGAAATTAATGGAAAAAATAAGGGCGGACCATAAAATGGGCTGCTGCTACTGCTCGAGAGCAATTTCATCACCTACATTTCTTGTACAGTTGATGGGCAGGTTTTCCGCTTGATGCACTTGGGTCAGACATAACTCAGAGGAAACTCAGGAGAAGACAACTGCACCCATAAAGAGCCCTTGTGACATACTGTCCATTTGAATTAATGAATGGAAAATCAGTTGGGCTCCTTAATGTTTGCGCAATTCCATCCTCTATATTTTCCTATATGTGCCGTGGCCAAGTGTAGCAGTAACATTACTGGACTAGCAATCCAGAAACACGAGTTCAAATCCCACCACGGCAGCTAGGAGAATTGAAATTTAATTAATTAGTAAATCTGGAATGAAAAAAAGAAAGTCTCAGTAACAGCGATCTTGCAACTATTGGACTGTCCTTCAGGGGAGGAAATCTGCCATCCTGACCTACACATGATTCCAGACCCACCAAAACGTGGTTGACTGCCCTCTGAAATGGCCCACCAAGCCACTCGGTAGTATCAAACTTACGGGAAAAAAAAGCACCGTGGTTTCCATTTCTAATTGCTATGTTTTGAAGCTGGAATTTGACTCAGTTGTGATTGCCACCATGATCTAATATCCTTTTGGCACCATGCCTCAGCTCACACAAGAACAACAATCACTGGACAAGCTATTAGAAAACTACTAATACTTCTGCAACCATACTCCAGATTGGGCCACTTCTGTTAAAACTACAAGAAAAAATTATATTTAAAAAAATTCTTCAACATGGAATAACAATAATGCATCTTCATGCCATGACTATTTTGAATGAATCTGTACCAGAGCTTTGAGGTAGTAAATTTTCAGTTTTCTGCCACATTGCGGCACATTGTCTAATCTAGAGAGCCCTTGGATTTCATTGAAATCAATTGTCAGAAAATGAGTGATTTCTGTAATGGACAGCAAACTCGCAACATCCATATAGCTAGTGGAAAATCTATCCCCAAGAGTCTTCTATTCAGGGATGAAATATTAAGTTTTCACTATAAATTTGGTCCATTGACATGCCAAGCTGCAATAAATGAATCTTCTAAATAATTTGGGAGAACAGCTTTTTAATCTTTATTGCCAACCTTATTATGATATGGTTTTATATACAAGAGCCTCTCCTTTCACAATTACGACTGCAACAATACTTAGTATAATTGAGCAGGACCCTTTGAGAGAAATGTTTTAAATGTAATGCTTTTGGTGTCAGTAATTTTGAAGTCTTGCACTTTTGCTTCCAAAGAGCAAGTCCTGACACTTTACAGATGGCCACTCTTGCTGCCAATCATTAAAAAAAACTGCAGCTTGTAGGGAGAAGTGCAAGTGGAAATTTGAGCTGGCAAAGCTAATGAGCTTTACCTTATTGATAGCAAGAGCTCTCAGAACTCAAGACTGAGACTCCTCTTACAGGTATATGCCTCCAAAGCAAAACATGCTAACCACAGGAAATAACTATTTATAAGTTGTATCATAATTTTCTTCAAATGTATTATATGCCTTCATTATGGGTGAAGAACCAAAATGTTGGTCAAAAGTGTTTTCTAAAAATTATTAGTGATTTGATTGGTCACTTTTTTTCATTGTTAACTGTTGCTGAATGTTCGCTTTTTGATGTGCGTTGAAGGAAAATTATTGGAAACACAAACCTGAATTTTTAGGTGCAATGAAAATAATCAGAATCTGTTTTTATTTGAAGCACCAAAGCCTTTTCTCAGGTAACTTTAGACAGAAAAATAATGTGTACTGCAAACCAGCCTAGCCACTGAACTCCCATAAATACAGCCAGCAAGCACAGTAAGAGTGGAACAAAAATTAAATTCAAATAGGAGTGGGGCAGCGTAGATCTGAGGGAATTTTGATCCATGGATTCCAATGGGACAGAACTGGGAATGCAGCACAGTATCTATTATTTTAGATAATACTATACATCATTATATACAATGAAGTGAGTTGGGTAGGTCATTAGACTTGATGCTGATAGGAAGATAGAGGAATGAGTTGGTACTATGCATAGTCAATGAGTGAGAATTTGAGATTTTAATTAGGTTGCAAAGTACAATGAAAATTGATGATTCTTATACTTTGAAAAGGTTGCTGCTGACATATATAGTTGTCTTGGAAATACTGTGCATAATTGAAAAAATTCTGACACTGGAAATAAGGTTAATATATTGTAAGCAAAACTTTTAAAATATTGGCCCAGAGTTTGCAGTCAGCCGTAAAGCAAAGGCACTCGCCACTGACATTGAAGTAAGCCTCGTTGAAAAATCTAGTGAGCTCTCTGGCAAAAATTTAATCTCTATCACTGTGCAGTGATACTCCAACTGATTGCAGCGTTCTTTACTGGATGTTCCCAGTGTGGAGCTGGAGTGATATTATCAGGCTGTCCAAGCAACCAATCACCTTAAAGGATTATCATTGATACCCATCCAGGAAACTAAAAGCACAACAATATCACTTTCAAAATAATGTTTTTTTACATAGAATAAATTAAAGATTGGATCATATAGATGGGATGAAGATAGAAGTTAAATTATTCTTAAAAAACATTTTAAAAACTAATTAAAACATTTAGTTTAAAGCTCTGCTAATTAATCATTTATCAGAACTCCACAATTCTAAAATAATTTTCTCAGAGCCGGTTATGTTGCTCATCAAATTTAATTAATCACATCATCTTTAAAAACCCAGTTACATCTAATTGAATATGGTACAACTTTTTGTGGCCATTCTAACAGTGATATAGGAATGTCAAAGTTGCAGTTTTTGTTGATTTGAATGACTGCTGACTCTGGGGATGTTTCTGTATTATTATGCGCATGCCTCACATCCTGAAGTTATTGCCAGTTTCAGAGGGGATAATGACAGTGAATGCTGACAGTTCACTGTCAATGCCCCTCCCATCTCCTTACAAAATAGAAGCCATTTGTCTTATGTTTACACATGTCTACCACACTTCAAACTATTAATATTATGGTAAAAGGGAAGAATGCCAGTTAGGAAGACCTTTGAACTGGAAGATGTGCAGGAAGGAAAATTTGTAATTTCTTTCAAAGGGCTCTGTGGAATCTGTAATTATTTTTAAGAATGTTTGAAAAGGGCTTTTAAGAGATTGCATTAGTTGTAAAGAGGTCAAATGTAATTTTCTTGGATAATAAGAAATCCATGTGACCTGGTGACCCTTGACCTGAAAACAGAACCAACAGGAAGTTATGAAAGAAGCCATGTGGAGTGTGGCAGACACAAAGGCAAGCTAAAAGCAGAGGAGCTGGAGAGTGAAGGCGATCAGCGCAAACGTGCAGACACAATGAGAAAACAGACAGAGACAGAAGAACAGGGAACACTTCCGTGAGGAGAAGCAGCAAATAACTCAGGAAGAAATCAGTTTTTGTGATTAGCAGAAGAGGGGACAGGAGCTCTTGGAGGTACTGTGTGAGCTGACTAAAAAGGTCTAAAACCTGGAAATCTGTGAATATCTTGGAGAGACTAAAGATCTAGGTGTTTTCCCAGAAGTGACCAAACCATGAACCAGGGTGTTATTGGTTGGTCAATTGAAAATGAGCTCTGGAAAGCCACACCATCAAGACTGTCATGACCCAAGGGAGAGAAGCGTGCCTTGATGATAATTATATCCATGCAACTCAGGGGTGAAAGCTGTTGTTGAATGGGACTCCTGACCTACCCTGCTTGAATAAAGAACAGCATATTGTGCAGATATCATACATGCTGAAGGGTAATTCTCCCATAAGACATATATTTGTTGCATCAACTACTTAAAGTGAAATTTACCATTTTATTTAAAGTGTCATTTGGCTGTTATTAAATGTTTAACTTGCATTGGTTCTGATACATATCAAAGTAAAAGCTACAAAAAGAGAAACCTGGTTGGTAATTTCTTCACTTAGGGCTCATTCAGTAAATTTACTTATTTTGGTTTACAGTTCCCCTATGGGGATCATAACACAGTCATCTCCTGCTACTGTTTCTGGCCATGTTAAGCATCTTAGCAGCTAACAACAAACCGCAGACTACCCATAGGCAAAGCCAAAGAAAATCATTTGGAGCTTTCAATAGCATCATTTCAAGGAATTATAGTTTATTGACAGATCAGTAAGTGAATGAACAAATTAAGATGCTAATGATGAAAATGGGAATACAGATTTAAAATCGATAAACTGGTTCTGAAATACCTAATGGGACAAACCACCGTAAAAACAAAACCATTGTTTGGAATACTGCATGCAACAGAAATATATTTGCTTCAACTGCAGTTAACAGTAATGCTGATACCAAGAGGATAACTATTTCCTTCAAGGAACTTTTGACTATTTCTTTGGGTCAATAAAACTTTTTTAAAAAATCAGCTTATATCTTGAAAGCAGGACAGACCACTGACATCAGCAGACAATAGTGTTCTGCATATAACATCGGTGGGTCCAGCAACAACTGCCCAATTATGACTCAAGATTTTCAAAGGAACATTCCTGCAGCTGTACAAAGAACACACATGTTCTGTCCCCCACCCCTACTTATTGTTAACCAGTGAAGTACTGGCTATAATTCACAACTTCCACATTGTGTACTTTCTGCCACAGGGCACTGATATTTGTATATTTCTAACACTAATTGCAAAGAAGAATTAGAGAAAATACAGATTCATAATATTTTCATCCAGTACTGAAATCATCCTTCATCAACTTGGAGATGTGTACAACCTGTAAACATGAAAAATAAAAACAAAATCAAAAACAACCATTATTTGATTTGTGAGTAATGGTGGACAGAGTCTGGCACTGTACTGGGGAACAGACAAGGAGCAAGCCCATTATCCTACTCAGTACAGCCCAGGAAAGTTGTTCAGTATTCATTCACGTTTTCTCCTATATTTCAGTAGTTTACTGATCAGCTTCAGACCATTAAGACCGTAGGAGCAGAAGTGGGCCATTCAGTCCATCGAGTGCTCCGCCATTCAATGAGATCATGGCTAATCTGATATCCTCAACTCCACTTTAGAGATCAAGAAACTCTTCTGATAAACTTGCTGAAACTAAAAAAGTAAGTTTTCTGTCTAGGCAGTTGCACCATAGAACTTTCTATTCACTTGTTATCAGATTGCTGAATCTTAAATGTAAAAACAAAAATGAAAATACAAAAGGATAAACTTTCAACGCAAATGATTTTTTAAAAAAAAAGGACATTGCCAATTTTCGAAGACATGTCAAGAATTCAAAACTGACAAGACTCATCAAAATACTGCAAATGCGTAGCTCATCTCCAAAAGCAGCAATGATAACTGTGCGATTCTGACACACACCATTGTTGGGGTGTGGAATTAGCCAAAATTGATTTTTTCTTTGGATCCAGGATAATAGATGTTCACATTGACATTACAAGAGAACGAATTCAAATTAACTGATTGTGAGAATTCTCCCCATTTTCTACGATAAAATTAACAGGAGATTAGGTCACTTTGCACAGAAATCCAGGGCCTATTCCTTGGTTTCTGCTATGGAACAGAGCTGGCAGACTGCATAAACAAAATGTGGTCACACTGTTCTAGTAACCTTACATAGCATGAGCTGTCTGGTCAAACATTAGGTCTTAGAAGAATCATAGAATAATGATAGAACAGAGGAACCATAAGAGGAGGACATGGTTCGTCATGTCCATGCTGGCTCTTTGCAAAAGCAACTCAACTAGTCCCATTCCACCATCTTTTTCCTGTAACCCTGCACGTTTTCTCTTCAGGTCCTTAACGAATTCCCTTTGAAAACCACAATTGAATTTGTCTCCACCACACTCTCAGGGAGTGCATTTCAGATCCTAACCACTCATTGCATGAAAATGTATTTCCTCATACTGCCATTGGTTCTTCAGCCAGTTATTTTAAATCCATGTCCTCTGGTTCTCGAAATTTCTGCCAATGGGAACAGTATCTCCCTACCTACTCAGTCAAGACCCCCTATTATTACTTTGCACCTCTATCAAATCTCTTCTAAACCATGGGCGGAATCTTCGGACTGGCAAGCAGGGGTGGGGCCTGCTCGCCGACGCATAAAATGACGTGTGGTGACGTTGGGCGTGCGTCCCGACATCACCGCGCCCGAATTAAATTTTCAGGAAGGCAGGAGCAAAGCAAAATCAGCTGCACGCCCATCGACCTTTCAATGGCCAACTGAGGCCATTGACAGGGTCAAATAAGTAATTAAAGTAAGGTTGGCGGGCAGGCCAGGAACCCCAGCAGGAACTAGAAAAAACATGAAATCTCATCCATGGGCGGGATGTGGTTTCATGTAGGCTTTAAAAATTTTTAATAAAGGTTTTGTAAAAATTATGGACGTGTCCCAACTGATGTGACATTGTCATGAGGGGACATGTAAGGGAAATTTTACTTTTCTATTTTTGTCTTTTTTACCTTTACAGATGATCTCCCTGAGGCTGCACTTAGCCTCAGGGAGATGAGTGCGCTCTTTCGTGTGTATGCGCGAAAGAGCGCACTCTCTATTTTGGGATTCCCCCCACGCGCACAGGAAGTGCATAGTGCTTCCGTGCGGACGTCACGCTGGGCGAGCCTTAATTGGCTCGCCCACGTAAAATGGCAGCACGCCCCCAATTGGGGGCGCTGATCAGAAGCACGCCCATACGCACTCGCCCATCAACAACCCCCTGACTGGGGGAAAATTCAGCCCCTTCAGTTCTGCGGGCACGCACCGCCGCCAAACTGTCAAAGGGCTATTAAAGTCATTTAAATATCAATTAAACTAATAATCCTAGCTGCCCGTCCAACCTTAAGGTTGGCGGGCAGGCGAAGATCCCAGGCGGCCTTCACATTTATAATGAAACCTCATCCACGGGCGGGATGAGGTTTCATGAAAGTTATTAGAGTTTAATAAGATTTTTTAAATAAAATTCATTGACATGTCCCAGCTCATGGGCAGGATTTTACGTGTCGGCGAGTGGGGGTGGGGCCCGCTTGCTGATGCATAAAATGATGTGCTGTGATGTCGGGCGGAACTCCTGACATCACCGTGCCTGATTTAAATTTTCAGGTAGGTGGGGGCGCAGCAAAATCAGCTGCACGCCCGTCGACCTGTCAATGGTCAATTGAGGCCATTGACAGAGCCAACTAAATAAGTAAAGGACCTGCCCGTCTAACCCTAAGGTTGGCGGTAGGCCAGGAGCCCCTGCGCAAATTAGAAAAAGCATGAAACCTCATCCACAGGTGGGATGAGGTTTCATGTAGGTTTTTAAATTTTAATAAAGGTTTTGTAAAAATTATGGACACGTCCCAACTGATGTGACTGTGTCACATGAGGGGACATGTTAGGGAAATTTTATTTTTCTATTTTTAGCTTTTTCACATTTGGAGCCAATCTCCCTGAGGCTGCACTTAGCCTTAGGGAGATGAGTGCACTCTTTTGTGCGCATGCACGAAAGAGCGCACTCTCGATTTTGGGTTCCCCCCCTGCCCGCACAGTAAGTGCATAGTGCTTCCGTGCAGACGTCACGCTGGGCGGGCCTTAATTGGCTGGCCCACGTAAAATGGCGCCGCACCCATCGGAAGCGTGCCTGTGCGCACCCGCCCTTCAACTTTGCCCCCAACTCGGGGAAAATCCTGACCCATGTGACACTGTCACATGAAGAGACATGTCTTAAATTTTTTTCCTTATTAAAATTTTCAAAAAACAAACCAAAACATCTCCCTGAGGCAGCTCTCCCTACTCCCCCCGCTTGCACAGGGAGCGCAAAGCGCTTCCAGGTGTGCATCACGCTGGGCGGGCCTTAATTAGCCCGCCCACGTAAAATAGCGGTGCGCAGCATATCGCAGGTGAAGATTGGCTACCACCCCCACCCCCGACGGGGAGAAAATTCTCTCCTATCTCTTCTCAAAGGAGCACAACTCCAGCTTCTCCAATCTATCCACATAAATGAAGCCCATAATCCTTGGAACCATTCTGGTAAATCTTTTCTGCATCCTCTCAAGTGCCATCACATTGTTACTAAAGAGCCCAGAACTAGACACAATACCAGTTGAGGCTGAAGAAGTATTTCATAAGGTTCATCCTAACTTCACTTTTGTATTTAATGGTTCTATTTTAAAAGCCCAGGATCTCAAATGCCTTTTTAACCTCTTTCCCAACCTACCCTGCCACCTTCAAAGATTTGTGCACATATACCACCAACCTCTTCCTGTTCCTGCACCCCTTTTAGAATTGTATCCTTTATATTGCCTCTCCTCACTCTTCTTGCCAAAATGATCACTTCATACTTCTCTGAATTAAACTTCATCTGCCACATTTTCCACCCATTCCACCAGCCTGTCTTGTCATCTTGAGGTCTGTCACCATCCTCCTCCTCTACAATATTTCCAAGTTTTGTGCCATCTGCAAATTTTGAAATTATTTTAATGGCCTCAATTGCCAGTGGGATGGGAAGGCAGCAGGCTCTCCATCCACCATTCTCCTGGCTGATTAAATACCCCCACTACCAGAAATGCCACAGGAAAGGGCATTAAATTCTGCCCCATGTCTTTCCCAGTGTCTATTTTCCTGATAAAGACAGATGCAAGTACTCAGTTAGTACTTCAGACTCTGCTCCAAACGTGAATCCCTTTTCTGATCCCTAATCAACCCCACCCATCCTCTTACTTCCCTTTTACTCATTATATGTCTGTGGAAGGCATTTAGGTTCCCTTTTATGTTAGGTGCCAGTCTGATTATAATTTAACTGGGACAGACCTATTCTCACTCCACAGAAATTGGTCCTCCTCCAATTAAGGATGTAAATGCATTAGAAGCAGTTCAGAGAAGGTTTACTAGACTAATACCTTGAATGGGTGGGTTGTCTTATGAGGAAAGGTTGGACAGACTAGGCTTGTATCCGCTGGGGTTTAGAAGAGTAAGAGGCGACTTGATTGAAACATATAAAATCCTGAGAGGTCTTGACAGGGTGGATGTGGAGAGGATGTCTCCTCTTGTGGAGAATCTAGAACTAGGGGTCACTGTTTAAAAATATAGGTTCACCCATTTAAAAGAGAAATGAGGTGAAATTTTTTCACTCAGAGGGTCATGAGTCTTTGGAACTCTTCCTGAAAAGATGGTGGAAGAAGAGTCTTTGAATACTTTTAATGCAGAAATGGATAGATTCTTGGTAAGCAAGGGAGTGATTGGTTAATGGCAGTAGGTGGGATGCAGATTTCAGTTACTTTTGAGATCAGCCGTGATCTTATTAAATGGTGGAGCAGGCTCAAGGGGCTGGATGGTCTATTCCTGCTCCTTGTTCATATGCCGTATGTTTTTCTCATACTTTCTCTGCCCCTTTTATTCCCTTTTCATTTCCCCTCTAAACTTTCTATATTTGGCTTGGTTCTCATTTGTATCATCAACTTGACATATGTCATATACCCCTTTTTTCTGCTTCATCTTACTCAGTATTTCTTTTGATATCCAGGGTGCTCTGGCTTTGGTTGCCTTATCTTGCCCTGTGGGAATGTATCTCGAATGTACCAAAACCTCTTCAAAGTCAGCCGGTTGTTGCATTACAGTTTTGCCTGTCAATCTCTGATTCTAATTTACCTAGGACGTACCTATTCTCACTCTACAGAAATTGGTCCTCCTCCAATTAAGTATTTTTACTCTAGATTGCTCCTTGTCCTTTTTCCATGGCTATCCTAAACGTTCTAATACTCTGATCACTGTCCCCAATATGCCCCCCTACCACCACTTGACCTGCCTCATTCCACAGCATCAGATCTAGCAATACCTCCTTCCTCATTGGGCAGAAGCATACTGATCTAAAAAAGTGGACACACTTCAGAAGCTCTTCTCCATCCCTGCCCTTTATTCTAATATAAACTGGGATAGCAATACTGGAAAGTCCCCCATTATCAGTACTCTCCGTAATTTCCTTCCAAATCTGCTCTTCCATATCTTTCCTACTAGATGGTAGCCAGAAGTGCAATGGTACATCTAGGGCGGAATTTTAGGTCGGTGGACGGGCGTGATCAGCAGGTCCAGGATCAGCCAGGGAACGGACCAATTTATGGCCAGCCAGCATGAAACACACGCTGAAATGCTCAGTGCTGCCGGGGTAGGGGCGGGAGGAGGGCAGGCGCTGACGTCAGCGTGGGCACGGGCAAGTGCTGAAAGTTCACTGAAGGCAGAGAGCTACCTCAGAGAGCTGAAGACCTGAAAAATCAAAAATAAAGGTTTCAGAAACTAAAAATTTAGTTACTGAAAATGCTGTGCACAGAAATTTATTTATATTTTATTTCATCACGGAAACCTCATCCCACCTGTGGAAGAGGTTTGAAGAAAATTGCAAAGGCCATTTGGCCAATTCACCTGTCCACCAACCATAAGGTTGGACGGGCAACATAAAATTAAAGAGAATTGCAACTTTAATTACCTTAAATGGCCTCTTAATTGTCAGCAGGCACGCTTCTGACTTTTGCACATTCCCACTGACTGAAATATCATGTCAGCGCAGAGTGATATTCGGACGCTCGCCCCACATCATTTTGCGTCTGATCAAGTTGGGCGCATACCCGCCCGTCATCCTAAAAATTCTTCCCCTATTGTTTCTTCACTCTACCCAGGTAGATTCTATCCTGGACCCCTCTAGGATGTCAGCTCTCTCCAGCACTGTAATATTATCCTTAACCAACACTGCCATCCTTCCGCTTTTCTTTCCTTCCCCATCTTTCCTCAACATCTTGTATCCAGGAATCCAGGATTAATTAGTATCCAATCCTGCCTTTTTTTGAGCTATGTCTTCATTATCATCACGGGTAGAATTCTCCCCCCATTGGGGGGGGGGGGGTTGTTTGGGGGCGGGCGCGGATCTGATTGGTGCCGATTGGGTCCACGCTGCCATTTTACGTGAGCGGGCCTTAGCATGATACGCACCCGGAAGCACTATGCTCCCTGCCGGGCAGGGGTGATTCCCTGAATCGGGAGTGCACTCTTTCGCGCATGCACGCGAGAGAGCCCAGAAATCTCCCTGAGGCACAGAGGTACCTCAGGGGGATTAGGTTTAAGTTTTAATAGTTCAATAGAGTGTTGAAAATTTTTTTTATGACATGTCCCCTCATGTGAAACTGTCGCATGAGCTGGGACACGTGCATTAATTTTAATAAAAACTTTTGAGAAAATTTAAAATCATTCATGAAAACTCATCCCGCCCACGGATGGGGTTCCATGAAAAATGCGAAGGACGTCTGGGCTCTTCACCTGCCCGCCAACCTTAATGTTGGACGGACAGCTCTGTTAATTATTTTGATTGTTAGTTAAATGGCCTTAATAGGCCTTTGAAGTTTGGCGGGTGCATAGCTGAGTCGGCTGTGCGCCTGCCGAACGGAAAGTCTAAATAACACTCGGTGACATCGGGACGCATGTCCGATGTCACCCGGCATCATTTTACACCTCAGTTGGCGGGCCCAGCCCCCACTCGCTGAACCAAAGATTCAGCCCCATAACATTATATTCCTATTTGGATATTTGCACCTGTAGCTCATCAACCTTAGTTACCACATATTACAGCATCTATATGAAAACGCTCAAACATAATTTGGACCTTATTACCCCACCTAGTACCTGACTATGTCTTACTCTAGTCCAATCTGTCCCTTCCAATCCTATGTGCATCTTGTTTCTCCTTTCTAATGCAATAACCTGGCTCTCATCCTGTGCCAAAGTAGTTTAAACCATTCCAGGCACTAGCAAACTGCCTTGGGAGGACATTGGTGCCAGTTCTTTTGAGGTGAAGCCCATCTGGCATACATAGGTCTCACCTCCCCCAAATTAGTTCCAATGTCACAGGAATTTAAAGGTCTCTCAGCTACACCAACTCTCTCGCCTCACATTCAATAGCTTTATGCTCCTACATACTCTAATGCGTGGCATCAGAAGTAGTCCAGAGATTACTACCTTTGAGGTCTTACTTGCCGGTCTCCTTACTAGCTTTCTAAAATCTGCCGGTCTTATTTAGAATAGTTGTTATTGACATTATTTACTTTCTGTTCTGAAAGATGAAAATCTGTTAACTCTAAAAACATGCACAAATTATGATCTATTTTATAATCTATTGTAATTTTCAGAAATTATGATAAAACACAAGAGAAATAATTATGCATTTATTATGAGGAGACTGAAGGGTAAAACATTTCTTTCTTTTTACAATTTTCCTCACATCACCCAAAGGTACAATATTTTCCAAATGTCTGGTCCCAGGAGTTCTGGCAGCCATCTTGGCTATACTTCACACATGGGAGACCCTCCCTGTCAGAAATGTGGACCAAAAGGTCATGGGTGTGCTCTGGATGATTTTTTTTAAATCCATTAGGATATTCAAGTTACATCACAGAATAAGGACAGGAATGTAATATCACTAAGTATTATTCTGCTGCTAAAATATGACTGTGTGTACCTTGGTAATTCTCCTTTATACTACAAGCTGTGCTATGCTGTGGCTTCAGCAGGTCAATTGGAAGTTTATTGCGCTCAAGAAATTCTCAGGTTAGCCAGGTCAGACTGGCATTCTGCTCTTTTAAATACTTATAAATCAGTAGATGTTTTCTGCTTGTATGGAAGTTCATTGCACATTTGAAACAACTGTTTTTCTTTTTTCCGATGAATGAGGTTTCATGTTTTCTCTATTTGCCACCGGGGCTCCTGGCTGACCTGCCAACTTTAAGGTTGGACAGGCAGGTCCTTTAATTGGTTAAATGATCCTGTCAATGGCCTCAAGTGGCCATTGACAGGTTGGTGGGCTCGCAGCTGATTTTTCTGCGCCCCTGCCTTCCTGAAAATTTAAATGGGGTGGGGTGATGTCGGGAGTTCTGCCCGCGTCATCCTGCGTCATTTTACGGGTCAGTGAGCGGGCCCCACCCCTTGTTCACCGATGACAAAATTCTGCCCCAAATATTAGACTTGTTAGCAAAACTGAAACCCATGGGATTAAAGGTAAAGTAGCTATGTGGCTATGAAATTGGCTAAGGGAAAGATGGCAAAGAATAGTGGTGATTTTTCAGACTGGAGGGAAGTGTGCAATGGTGTTCCCCCAGGGGTCAGCATTGGGACTACCGCTTTTTTTGATATCTATTAATGACCTGGACTTCAGTACACAGGGCATTATTCCAAAATTTCCAGATAACATGTAACTCGAAAACATATTAAACAGCAAGGAGCATTGTAACAGACTTCAGGAGGACAAAGACAGCACAGTGAAATGGGCAGTCAGTGAACAAATGAAATTTAATGCAGGGAAATGTGAGGTGATTCTTTAAGTAGGAACAATAAGGAGAGGCAATATAAATTAAAAGGCATCATGCCTAAAGGGTGTTCAGGAAAAGAGAGACTTGGGGTTACAGAAACAATTCTTTGAAGGTGCAGAACAAGTTGAGAAGGCTGTTAAAAATGCATAAGGGGCTCCCTGGCTTGATAAATAGATGTTTAGAATACAAAAGCAAACAAGTGAAACTAAACATTTATAAAACACTGGTTAGGCCCTAGCTAGAGTATTGTCTTCAATACAGGGCATAACAGTTTAGGAAGGATATTAGGCCTTACGGAGGGCACAGGGGAGATTTACTTCAGTGATACCACGGATGGAAGACCTCAGTTACATGTAGTAGAGAAACTGTCACTGTTTTCCTTGAAGCAGAGAAAGGTATGTGGAAATTTAAGATAGTTCAAAATCTTGTGGGGTTTTGATGGAGTAAGGAAGGAGAAATTGTTTACAATGGCAGAAGAATCAGTAACCAAAGGACACAGATTTAAAGTGATTGGCAAACGAATCAGAAGCAACATGAAGAATTTTTCTTACTGCAGTGAGTTATGATGATCTGGAATACACCACCTGAAAAGGTGGTGTCAGCAGATTTAATATAACTTCCAAATAGGAATTACATTAACACTTGTGTGAAAAGAGCAGGCGAGCGGGACTAGTAGGGTAGCTCGTTCAAGCAGGCTGGATAACCTCATTCTATGCTGTATCATGCTATGATTCCTCTTTCCTGATAATTTCTCCCACTGCACCTCAATATCGCTGTCCCCATCTCTGGTGTCAACCTTTGCTTCCTTCGATCTCTCTGTCTCACCACACCTAGATGTTTTCTCTCCCTAGATGTTTTCCCCATGTGACATTTTCTCTCTCATCCCCATCTTTTCACGTCTGTCTTTCCTCATTCTCCTTTTCATTCATCTATTTTTGTCCTCCATCCTATCCACCTCTTTGAAAATCTTTGGCCAATCTTTTTCTTCCCTGACCTCCCCCTCTCTCTCTACTTGTGTGTCTTTTGCTCAGGAGCTTTCCTTCTCTCAGGCCCCATCATCTCTACATGCTAACCTCATCAGTTTAAAAAAAGTGCAATACCTGGTCGGGCTGCAGGAAGAAATCATAAAATGTGTGGTAGTAATGGGGGTGGGGGGAGTAAATGTGGGGAGAGTCAGAAGAAAGGATGGTGGCAGAGGACAAGGAACAGAAGGAGAATGGGAGAGCAGCAGGGAGGCAGAAGGCCCCTGAGTAGTGAGAAGTAAGATGGGCAGTAGAGAGCAATTGAGTGAAAGAAGGGAATATCAGCTGGGTGCCTTAGGCAGCATGTATCAAATGAAAAATAAATTGAACCAAACTGAAATAAATAAATCCTGGCTTGCTGAGAAGGAAAATTGAAATGAAAAATAAAATGGCAAATAGGCCGAGGCTTGTGCCAAAGCACCACCCATACTGGGAGGACTGAGCATCCTATTACTTATTCTGGTGAACTCTAGTCTGCCAGAAGCTTTTATTTTTGAGACATCCCATGACCAAAGTGAAACTGAGATAATTCTGAAATTCTAGGGGTGTGGCAGGGTGAAATTGGATTTTCTGGCTGAGAGGTCATTTCTGAGAAGTGACCCAGTGACTTGACCTTGCTTTGGAGATGAAAGTTGGGTAGCCAAAAAGGCAATTAGAAGTTAATTTTTGGGGTGGTGAGGGTATTGTTTTGCAGCCTGTGGTGCTGCAGCAGAACACAGACAGAACTCCCAGAGCTCACGAGAAGAAACAAATCTCTCCAACAGAAAGGTCAGTTTTCTGTTTGGCAGTAAAAAAAGCAGAACTCCTGGAGCTCTTGGTGAAGCTATGTTTGAGCTAGCTAAAATAAACCTAAGAGCGTTGCGAATAGCTCAGGCACACGAAGGAACTGAGCATTTGTACTAGCAGTGACCAGACTGTGAGCAAGGGTGTTGTTGGAACTCTGGAAAGCTATGCCATCAGGACTGTCATGATCCGAGGAAAAGAAGGTTCGCAGGAGTGTACCTTGTAGATGTTAATAGTATCTGGGGAACTTGGATGGAATAAAGCTACTGGTGAAATTGGCTCAAGGGCCAAATCCCGTGAGTGGGAAAAGTGAGAGATCCGACTTAGCAGTAGCAGAGTTTGAAAGACTTTGAGACTGCATGTGGTGGCACTTTTATGCTGGGAATGATCCTGAAAATTGCATGAGGATTATCCTTGCTGTATTGACTATTTAAAGTGAACTTCATAGTTCTTGTTGACATACCAAATGTCT